>NC_133971.1:70719887-71320998 GCF_031877795.1 Strix aluco
AAATTAATGCAAACTCAAATGCTATTAAAATCACCACACATATTTCCTCCCTTCCTGTTATCCTTTGCCCTTCTCTCTGCCACAACACTGCTGGAATAATGGATAGTTATATGCATATTCAGTCTGCTTCTCCTGCCAGATTTAGTATCAGCATGATTTCACTGTTATCACCTTCAAACTGATCAAAACTAAAGAGATAAAAAGTACGTTTATCTTGGAAGGACAGGGTCTACCCAGACAATTATACCAACACAGCCATCATGACATAAATGAAGTGATACAGCTCAAGAATTCCTCCATCACCTTCTTGTTATCTTATCTCTGCATTCTGCAGTAGTGAAAATAAAATGAAAAAAGGACAAAAACAAGTGACAAAGGAAAATCTGTAAACCACCCCACAAAATCCAGTGCATCACATGCCATTATTATGGATTAATAGGGGACATGCCCATCTACAATCTAGTATTTTAGATGCTAAACTTGTTTAAACAACAATTCCAAGCTCATTTGCATTCTCCTGCCACATAAGACACACAGTCAGAGGAAAAAGCCACAGTGCTAAATGTGCAGGAAAACAACGAAAACAATTGTATTTTCTACTGAATGGGTAAAGCGCATGAAACAGAAGTTTAATCCCTTTTCCCTCCATTCAGCTGTCTCAGGTATACTTTGTTAGGAGAATAACTTTGAGAAACATGGACTCAAAATCTAATCACAACATGATTTCAGCATACAGAACAATAGCTATTTCTGAGCAGAATGCATTGTTTAGGGTGAATGGCAATGTAAACTGATCCAATGGATCTGAAAATAAATCACGGTTAGGTTGTTCAAAACACGGTAATGGTTATGTATGATGCCTATAATGTATCATGGGCGTATGAGGTGTGCATGATGAAGGACACTTCATTCCTGCTGTGGCTATGTCAGCTAGGAGGATGTTTCTCACCTTAGCGAGAATGAAAAATACCTTCAGTGGTGCTAACTGGAAGCAGTGGTGCTGACTGATCTGACATAAATGATTTGTTTTACAAGGATACTTGCATGCTAGTTCATTCGTCAATGCACCCACACATCTCCCACCATGAAAATAAAACTTTTTAATCCCCCGAAAGCAAGAAAAACATTCAAGACAAATACATTTGTACTGTAACTGTATGTGATGTGAAATGATGTACATCTTAATGACAGTGGTCCACCGTGCTTACAGAAAACACAATGCTAACAAGTAATTCTTAGGTAAAGAAGTTCTTAGGTGTAAATGACATGGTAGCTATACTGTACCTTAATCAGTTTCAAAATCAGTTATAAATATGGAACAAGTTGATAAAAAAGAATGCTTTTCAAGCTGTGGACATACAACAGCCTAACTTTTTTTTTTTTTCTAGTTTCAAAATGTAATTATATTAGACCATTGTACTTTTATCATCCCCCTCCAAGAGATGAATTTGTTTCCTACTATCCAACACAGAAGCAAGAAGCATAACAGTACCTCTCAATACTTACAGAGGTTAAAGCTTCTACACTGGCACCAGTAAGACACAGGAACCGGACAACATCAAGAATGCCATTGTTTGCTGCCAGATGTAAAGGTGTTCTCCCATACTAACACAGGGAAAAAAGTGTCATTATGTCAGTCAAAGAACTTCACTCCAAATTTTATGACTAATAATTAAACATATTGTACAATTGTAAATACTGAAACACAGCAAAGGTCTTGCAAAAACTAAGTAAAAGTACTTTTGACTACAGTTTAAGCATAACTGCTTAAAGCTCAATTAAAAACAAAGGCTAGACTGACTACTTAAAAAACAGGAAACAATTTTATACCTAATCCACAACTCTCCACAACTGTGGAGGAATGATTTAGAGTTTTTTGGTTATATTTGAGAATGTCTCTCTAATTCCTGATAAATTTAATCTCATTTTGCTTAATTAAATATTATCCTGTTAAGCAACACTAAGTCCTTAACCTTTAAAGCTCTGGATTCTATTTCAATCCAAGTGTTACTGAGGATTACGTATCTGCAGTCTCCTACTTCAACACAAAGGAATAAAAGGGATGAATGCAAGAAGTCAGCCTGAAGGAATCTGTGCTTTCAGTGACAGAGGGAAAGTACTGTAAGCATTGCTTCCCCAGTTTTTGCTTTTTCCTGTGAATCTCTCCACTGGCAACAGGTCCTCATGACATCCACTTCTGGGCTTTCATGTTCAGA
This sequence comes from Strix aluco, assembly GCF_031877795.1. Taxonomy (NCBI): domain Eukaryota; kingdom Metazoa; phylum Chordata; class Aves; order Strigiformes; family Strigidae; genus Strix; species Strix aluco. Next base: position 70,722,104 of record NC_133971.1, read on the forward strand.
ACTACTGTTGCACCTTATCACTACCACGTCTTTTCTGCTTGTAACTCCTTTTACTATTAACTTCATGTATTTTCATGCTTTCAAATACTGTTCTTCCCTGTCTCAACCCTACACTCAGAAACAATCTCACAAAATTACTTCCCAAAAAGTATTTGAAACCAAAGCTAACTTTCTGACAAATGGAAACAGAAAAGATACACAGCTCCTCAAAACCCTACACCCCAACTCAAATAGAACCATGGCTTGTATCAGAAAGAGTGTGTCCAGCAGGACTAGGGAAGTGATTTTCCCCCTGTACTCGGCACTGGTGAGGCCGCACCTTGCATACTGTGTTCAGTTTTGGGCCCCTCACTACAAGAAAGACATTGAGGTGCTGGAGTGCATCCAAAGAAGAGCCATGAAGCTGGTGAAGGGTCTAGAGCACAAGTCCTGTGAGGAGTGGCTGAGGGAACTGGGGTTTTTTAGCCTGGAGAAAAGGAGGCTGAGGTGAGACCTCATTGCTCTCTACAACTACCTGAAAGGAGGTTGTAGCGAGGTGGGTGTTGGTCTCTTCTCCCAGGTAACAAGCAACAGGATAAGAAGAAATGGCCTCAAGTTGTGCTGGGAGAGGATTAGACTGGATATTAGGAAGGTTCCTTCACTGTAAGGGTTGTCAAGCATTGGAACAGGCTGCCCAGGGAAATGGTAAAGTCACCATCCCTGGAGGTGTAGATGTGGTAGACATGTAGATGTGGCACTTAGAGACATGGTTTAGTGGTGGACTTGACAGTGTTAGGTTTACAGCTGGACTCAATCTTTGACTCTGTGATTCTAAATAAACGTGTATGCTGTTCTACTGCAGTCTGTGGAAGAAACAAATGCTACCTTCCATCAGTATTACGTATATGTGGGACAATGCCAGATGTAAGGACCAAGGATAAATGGTTATGTTAATGTACTCCCATTACAGGGCTGCCGAAGAGGACCAGTAGAAATAGATTTTCTATTTGATAAGACCCAAACTCACCCTTTCAAATAACAATCACTCTAAAATTCACTCTAGCATATGTGACTCTAGGAAAGTAACAGGACACAAACCGTAACAACAGCTTCTGTAGCCCTGATCCTGCCCCCACTGAACACTTGAAGACTGATTATTTTTTCCACAGCATGCTTAGTCAGGCCACTGATCCCAGCTCAGCATTCTTCACTATGAAAGGAGGTGCTAATCCAGCCTTGTGCTACATTAACTCACCTTCCCCAAAATGTGTTCTCAGCTGTGGATCTGGATTTAATTGTCTAGTCAATCAGGCTTAAACTCAGAGGCAAGACCAGGGAGCTCATTATTTTAAGTTTTTTCACTTGGCAGCTGATGATTTTAATTACAGAAACCAGAAGTGATTGCACTGGACAACCCCCAAGCCAAAAGCCCCACAATTTTCTTTAGCTGGCTAATACAGAAAGGGTCAGTGCTTTGGTAATAAATGTGAGCGTTAACTAGCAAAATGTTATTCCAGAACATGTACTTTTCCAGAAAAATAAAGAAGCTACGACACCTGCATCAAACAAATTGCAGATAGCAACATAAAGATTCCTATGAGTAACTTTTAAACTTTATAGCATATATAAAATTTAAATAGGGCAGAGAAAGACATGCATAGCTAAATATCAAGCCCTTAAAGCCCCGCAGCCTGTCTGCAGAGTCCAATGGTTCTAACCTATTCAAACTAACCAACGGGAAGTTTCCTGAAAACAGCTTACTTTTCTCTTAAAAGATCTCTAGGAACAAAGCCAGAATGTTAAACCTGTAAAGCATTGCATTGAGTTATCCCACACACAGCAGCACTAGCACAACAGAATAAGCAAACAAGGCACTAGTATCTCAAAGTTTAGGGAAAGGCTATTACACGTTCTTTTTGGAAAGTGCTTACAACAATTATGGACAGTTCACATTTTTAACTGTGAGTAATACAGCCATATGCACTGGAATCAACATTTTCAGGGTTATAAAGTTCACCAAGTGTTTCTACAATTGTTTGTGAAACAACGAGCAATAAAAAAGCTCCCAAAAAGCACCTTACTCAGACTGCTGACTTCATTTAACATTTCAATTCTGAGACTTCCTGACCTTGCCAGTGACAACTCGTTTAATATATAAATTAATGCTGTTCTGTTCTAAGATAAATGTTTGATTAGTATTTATTTTAATAAATCAACTCAATGCAGAAAAACATAAAAAACCAGCCAATATGACACTCATTTTTCTAACCAGGAATAGAATCTACAGTTAAATCCCTTGTTAGATGACAGTGCATGTAGTTTGGAAGAATTCAAAGCAGATTTTTCATAAAAATGTACTAGTCTTCTATTCTGTATATAAATTACTATTATTAAATCACATCAAGGCCAGCAGCAATGCATTTCATCTGCTCTTCAGGGCCTAGATATAATCTGCACAAAGCAAAGCTATACAGCTAGGAAAGGCTGGCATATACTTCAACTTTAGAGTTGAGTGGAAAAATACACTGTGGTAATTCACCTGGGCTCTGTCTTCATGGGTCTTTAATCATCTATTCAACAGAAACAAACAGGTAAATTTGCAAGGTGAGTCATTTAATGCTTTGCATTTGGCCACTTTAAGAGATAAAAAACTAAAAGGAAAAATATTTTCTGTATCAGAGAACTGGAAAAGGTCATCTAATGCAATGGGTGAGCTATTAAAAAAGGTAGTTCAGTATCCATATTCCATTTACCTTATTAGTGACATCCATACTACAGCTTGCTTCACAGAGTGCCATCACAATAGGAACATTCCCATCTTTGCAGGCCACGTGCAAGGGAGTGTTGCCATGTCTGTCTTGGAAATCTACAAAACATCCTTGGCTGATGAGAGTTTTAACTACGTCTATTTGACATCTTCTCACAGCAAGATGTAGGGCTATATGACCATCCTGAAATCACAAGTGAGGTCGTAACTGAGATTTAATAATGCTAAAAATCAAAGCATTTTGCAGAGTCACAATAATTTCATGTAACTGGGGGCATCTCCTTGCCCCTCTTTTTGAGGGTGGAGGCAGCGAGACACACAGTAACTGTCAGAACAAAAGCTATGGAATGAAAGCAAATTTCTATTAAGCCACTGGACATTGCAGTGGAATGGATGAAACGCAAATACAAATTCTCTACTGACAACTTCCCTAGGAGGTGGGAGTGACCAACTGTAACAACCAGCTGAATATTGTAAACCACTCTAGTGTTTACTGACATAAGTCAGTGATGCAAAAGTCATGCAATCTGCTTAGTGATCAGTAACTTTATAGACAGAGCTTTCTTTGTGGAACAACTTAAGAGACAATGTGACTGGAAAAAATCAATTTAATTCTTTCAGAAGCAAAAGCATTTTTCTGAAATTGCTTTAATAGCTATTTTGTAACTATCAGCAATAAAGGTAGCTAAAAATGACAAGCACACCAAAAGTACAAGCATTGAAATGCAAAATTTGTTTGTTGTAATTACACCATGAAAGACAAAAAACGATTCTGCATCAAATAGTTATATTTTTAAACAGTTGGAATTTAGCTTCCTGGAAATAGGTGTGATTTATCCAACCTGTAGGAATCAAAGGCAAACAGTAAATCCATCTTTTCTCCTTGTAAGTTAATAGTTTGTTGCCAATTACAGAACTCAGTGTTCCTGCCATTTTTCATAGAGTATTACTCATAAGGTGATAACTGATACAGTGATAATGAATCAGCAAAAACCCAATCATGGAAAAATAATCAGTGGGCAACTTTAAAGGCTACTGCAGTCATCAACAGTCTCTGTGTGAACTGCTCAGAAAACCCACATCATGGAAACAATGCTGGCTTACAGTATTCAAATGAAGCAATTCAGAGAGACAGCTCTGTGATACCTGTGATCTCTGGACTTAATTCCTGACCAAAAGCAACTCAAACTAACCTTGTCTGTTGCATGAAGGTCAGCCCCGTGTTCTGCCAAGCATTCCACAATATCATGGTAACCCCTAGCAGATGCTGTCAGGAGTGGAGTCTCCCCTTCTCTGTTTTTAATGTTCACATTGCAACCTGCTTCACAGAGTGCTTTAGCAACAGAGTAGTAGCCGTGCCAAGCAGCACAATGTAGTGGTGTTTCTTCTTCCTATTAACATGGAAAATAAAAAAACCCAGAGCTGAACCAAATGCCAGGAGGAACAATTCCCCAGCTTAATTCAGAAAGAGAGAAAGATGACACAAAAGAAGAAAGACAGTCTACTAAGTAAGCCCTATAAAAAAATGCTGTAATTTCTAATGCTGACATTCTCAAAGCAAGAATAACTCTTGCTGACATACCAAGTGATTATGGTAACGCACCAGATTTTCATTATTACCTGGATTCCAAGAACCCATATTTCTCACCATAAAACTATCTGCTAACACCTTGCATGTCAGCAATCTTAGTTTAGATGTGCTCCTGAAGCTAACTATCTTGGTTCTCTCACTTGAAAACTGATCCTCATTCATAAACAACTTCTACATCCTGTGTGCTGAGGGACTAATACAGTGTTTAAAACAGATCGCTTCACCAAGGAGATGCAAATCCCACTAGACTTGTGGTTTGAGGAAGATCACTCTGCTTACCATGTTCAAAAAGCACATCCTTATGATTTAGGAGTGTAGGCAGTGACTTTAGGTATTTAGAAACACAAGTTCTTTAAATGTGCATCACAACAAGCGTTTGAAACTGCAGACATTTTGAGTTCAGTTGTGACAAGTTCTAATTCGCTTTTTGCTTGAACCCTGGAAGCTTCAAAATATTCACCTTCAATCTCCTTGTACTTCCTAACAGTTACATGGAATATCATTAAGAAGCTCAAATGTTTTACAGAAATATGGTATTGAAAGTAGTCCACTAAAAAGCAGGGAGGATTACAACCCACCAAAAAAGTCATTCTATGAAATTCTAAGAAATGGGATATCCTTTATGCACCTGGCAAATATCAATGAGGAGACAACTAATGAAGACAATAGTAGACGACTTGGACTGCATTCAAGATTTCTGTGAAAATCTGAGGAAACAGTCGAGCAGCACGTCCTCTGGTCCCTTGACCTGCTGCTGCTTAAACAATATAAAGGTAGCCCTAGAGGATGCAGCACTTGGGGAGGCTTGTGGAACTCCTACACACAGTTAAATTTGGGTCAAACGGATGTTTTCTATTAAGCCTTTTCTTTCATGTTTTCTCAAAATATTTCAGAGCTTTAAACAATCCCTCCTGAGCCCTCCTCTCATTTTCAAAAATGAGTGCTTGACACTTCAGCAAAGTCCCATGATGGCTAAAAACAAGATGAAGTCAAGGCAAAAACTAATAAAAGCTTTAGCTGAAATCACAGAGCACACACTACTAGCCATACCTTTGTGATGTTGAGTTTCTCTGTCTTTAAGCTTTCAAGAGAACCTGTGTTTTGTAAGAGTGGTTGATTCATCCACACTGTATTTTGCATAGTCTTAATCTATTAAGAGGTATTGAAACCTCTGTAATTGTTTTGGGGTTTTTTGGTTGGTTTTTTTTTTCAAATGCAAACATACCAGAGGCTGCAAGATAAGACTAAGAGTTTTGACCAGTCACACTAAAGCCTTATTTGTTGAAGAAAAACAGACAGCGTCCATGACTCACCTTGTCTTGAAAGTTTGGATTGGATCCAATGCTACAGAGAAACTCAACCACATCCACATGCCCGTACCGAGCTGCAACATGGAGAGCGGTCTCCCCAGACTGCAATTAAAGAAGGACATGCCAGTGTAATTTCATACGTCACCCCTGGATATATACTGCTGTGTACAGCCTGAATGCCTGTATGCTGCACGGAGTATTCCTCCCTCCCTGTAACCCAGCGGCACAGCTGTGGTCAGCAGAGATCTGCTTACAAACTGTAGTGGCATGTGACAGATACACCACCACCTGATAGGTTATTTCTTCAAAGGCCTTCCTTTGTCAGAACTAATTTTCCTACTTAGTCTGTTTCAGGTCACAGCCACAATGGGATTTCTGAGCAATATGAAGAGGCAGCTGCATATGCAATTGGTGTTGAAACAGACATCCTACTTCTATTCATATTATTTCCATATGCCCCTCCCTCCACCCTGTATATACAAATGTAAGGAGCTGGCCTAATATGTTGGTATATCCAGGCGTATTTTGGTCATTACATGTAATTATTTGCAACCTTTTGTTGAAATTATATGAAAAAGAAATGGTATTTTTATTAAGAGAGTAACCTTTCCTAGTATCCTTATCAGGAGTTGAACACTAATTTTGCTAATGTGCCTTGCCTTGCACTAGTTTCCTCAACAAAGCAAACTGTGTTTCACAAGTATAACTGCCTCTATACTGGAGCTTTGGCTAGTATAAAAACATCACTATAATATAGGATTTTAACAGGAACTAGTTTCTAGGGCAAATGTTGCTCAAATAACACTGCTGGAGACAAGGTAAGTGCTCATCAGCTATAAACTCTTAGGCTTCATTATATTCCACTTAGTAACAGTCAAATTTACTTGTCAGGCAAAAGTGATTTTCAATCAAGAGGAATGAAAAAGAGAGTCACAATTCTACCCTAAGTTTCAATGCAAAATCTTGTCTTCAAGCAAAAATTTAGATTTTGTACTCACCACATTTAACATGCACGCTTGGTTAACATTTGTCAGGAAAATAATCAGTACATCCAGCTACTTTAAAGCTGTGTTATCATAGCCCTATATGTCATTTTATAAAACCACAGTAAAAAAGCCAGTCACATTCTTGGAATTATGGCACAGTCGAAAAATCATTCCAGCTGGAAGACTTCTCTCTTTGCTAAAGTTATTAAAAAAAAAGGATCACTGCATGAAAAAGGAAAAGAACTTTTTTCTTACCTTATCCTTAACATCCAAAGGACATTTATTATGATTGAGAAATTTCAGTGTTTCTACATGACCATGTCGAGAAGCCCAATAGATTGCATTAGATCCAGCCTGTCAAAAATACTTCATTACAGATGTTACCGATCAATTTATAAGCCTAATTTTAGATCTTCAGCTGAGGTATACATGCAGTTAGATGTACACAGATATACTGAACAGCTATTCAAGCTTATATGAACATACTTTTTTAAAAAAAATTTTGAAGTGGTTCAACAATGACCACAAAAACCCCTCTGTGCAAGGACAATTAACAGGATCACTAACTGTTTGAAAGGATAATCCTCTTCCCCCTTGTAAGGGAGTTTTTTTTGAAAAAAAAGTAATGAGAAAAACCTTTCTGCTGCGTACTTTACCATCTATTATATAGAGAAGCAGACAGTGCTTCAAGTTTGCTTTAAATTTACCCCAGATTGTTACAACACATTTTGAGAAAAAGCTTGTTGCAAAGCATACCCTCTGTTACATACAAGTTCTAGTTGCACTATTCCTCAATGCTAAAATGTGCATTTATCATTCCATATTAAATAAAGTTCACCATTGAGTTGTAGGGCAATCACTAACTTGAACTAATTGGGGCAATTCTGTAAGCATGAACTACATTTTAAGATCAGTATCATTCAAATTACTTCAACTAATAAAGTGACCAAAATCAGAGGATGTGCACTAGTAATAAAAGACGTTACTGAAGATTTGCTTTTATCTTTTTGCTGTGGAAGAGAGAAAACAGGCTCTACAACCCAGACTTTTTCATTTCCAATACAACTTGGTCTGAACTGCTTGTCCTCTGCTATACTAAAAATCTTACACAAAACAGTGACAAAGCAGAACCCTGACCTTATCTTGAACATCAATACGGGATCCACGCTTTAAAAGCAACTGAAGCATCTGAATGTTTCCACAGCCAGCAGCAATCAGTAGTGGAGGTGTTCCATGCTAACAGTGAGACAGAAGCAAGAACAATATATTTAATTTTTGAAGGATTAAGGAAAGAGTGGAATAGAAGGCAGCCACTGAATGGCATCTCTGGGTTTCCAGATTCAAATTAAGTCTTCAGGGAATGCTGTATAGAAAATAATTTGTCCCTTTGTCCAAAGAAATTTATTCACAACCATCTTCCATATTTTTGTGATGAATTCACATCTACTAAATGATACACTACATACTAAAGGCATGCTTTTCAAATTAGGAATATTAATATTAAATCCTCATCAGCCCAGTTTGGCAAGGATGTTCCCCTTTGCAAATTCTTTATATCTACATTTTAAGCCAGATTTCCCAAGTGTTTGTCACACCACCTCAAAGACACAAGCCTCCAGGAACATACAGGAAAGTTAAATGGGACCAAACCATTAAAACAAAAAATACAGTGATTTCTTGAAAGGTTCAAGGCCCCATCACAGTAAAATAACAGACACTTTACTTCTATAGTGCTCTTCATGAATATTTCTTGAAGTACTTTATAATGAAGGTCAGTATAACATTCAAAAAAGTGAAAATTAGAGCAGAAATGATTTATCCAAGGTTAAACAGCAGAGCCAGCAACAGAACTTTTGTCTCTTGGTCTCAATTCCAATACTCCTGTTAGTATGGCAACAGCACACTGAAATACTGCAGTAGGAAAGTAATTTCATTTCTGAAAATGAATGACATCATTTAACATTATGTTCAAATAACTAGTTTCTGCAGTATGGGACTTCTGTTTTTAACAGTGTTTTGCAAAGTCAGTTTTGGCAGTCTGGTTATTCCTACGTATTCTGCCATCTTCATCTGCCACAAAAAAACAACTGCAAAGAAAACCAAAGGCTGATATCTTGATATATCACAGCTCTTGACAATAGGTTTGATTAATACTTTCTCTCTCAAAGGCCTAGGCTAAAATAAACCAACACATTTTTGGCTCCATTTTCAGGTAGTTTGAGAAGACTGAACACAGAACACATTAAAATCTCTCCTAAAGAAAGCAGAATTATTTCCCATCCACTTGTCTTTTCATTTCAGGTGTTACATTTCTATTTTACAACCATGTTGCTCTATTCAACAGGGTGATAGCTAGTCCCCCACACACCTCATCACAGACCCACACTACCTTGTTGGGTTGATTGACATCGTAATTTGTCAGAGATCCCAGAAGGTGCTGTAATCCAGGAACATTGTCATCATTGATGGCATGAATAATAGCTTTCATCACAAAAGAATCTTCCTCATCCTTGTAATTAAATGAGAAAGAAGAAAAATTGTAAGCTTCAAGGAAAAGAAATCCCTCTCAACAGCTGCCACAACATCTAAAAAAAAGATTAAAAAGTAAAATTTTCAAAGTCTTTTAGAGCTTCAGCTGCAAGTTGTAATCCTTTGTGAAGCATATGGCTAACATGTACACGTTATTTGAAAACCCACACCAAAAAACCCCCACACATTTTCTAGTACAATATGCTTTCCTCTTCTTCATACATGAACTCATTACTCAGATCCCAAATACACTTCTTTTATTAGGTATTCTCTTTTTCCTCCTAGGACTTTCAATAGATGCAGTACTTGCATGAAATGAAACTAATTTCAGGCATATATGTGAACATTAAAAAACCCAAGAAGTACACAAATACAAACTGGAGTATTATGTTTCAGCCATCTAGGAATATGACACAAGAGAGGTACTCTGGACGAAGCTTTCATCTATACAAACGGACAAGTTAAAAATCTAGAACATAAGTAATGAGCCTAGATAACTCTACAGGTATAACTTTATTTTTCTCCCATGCACTAAAATGTCAAAGAACTGAAATTCACTGAGCCCAATATTTGGATCACTCTTAACTCCTCTCTCCTGAGGTTTCAGATTTTTTAGAACACTAACATTAGGCTACAATCCTTCCTGCTGCAACACAGGTGTGAAATGCTGAGCCAGTGTTAAAAAGCATACTGATGGCTGAGGCGGGGGAGGCAGGGAAAGAAGGGCAACACTGAGCAAACAAAGAGCTTGGAAGCAGAAAGGCAGGAGGAGGAAGAGTGGAAACAAGAGGGCAGAGTTGCACAGGAGAGACACAGGGAAGATAGTAAGGATAAAGAGGACTTTGCAGAATTTTTTGAAGCTTGATCCTATTTACGCACAGAAAAGATGAGGTTACCCAGCTATAAACATATTAACATACATACTTTGCTGATCACAGGGAATTTGTGAAGTGTGTAGTAAAACCTGGAGAGTAAGCTAAACAAGAATGCTTTTGGATTTACAAGCATTTGTAATTACAACAAAGCATACAGCAATTGCTCCTGACTAAACCTAGTAGACATATGTAATACCACAAACTGAATACTGGCCCACTTTAAAATTTCCTCCTTACATAACTGCTTGTTGTGATACTGTTGTCTAGCACTCACTGGATCTAAGAGGGTCTCAATGATTTTGAATATTCTGTTAAAAAAAATGCAGTATTATTTTACTCTACACAGTGTCATGAAAAATTCAGATGCAACTTTTTCAAATAATTGCTACAGTACAAAAAATCCTTCTGAATCAAACTTCAAAACCAAGATAGATGAATTTCTGGCATAGCTACCAGCCTCACCACAGTAATTAATAAATTAAATTTCAAGGTTTGTGTCATGCAGAAGATCAGGCTATGGATAACTGACATCTGTAGCCTTAGAATCTATTTCTTCCTACATACAAGATTAATTAATTATGTGCATTTTCAATAGCCCAGTATTTCTGTTAGAATAATGTCACAAAATGTTAACGTTTCAGATGTAGAAAGCATTCTAAGCATATAAGAACATACTTACCAGAGTATCATCACTCCTAGCGACACTCATGTTACTTCTGGACAAGAAAGATCTTGATAATCTTTGGCACAAGGATATTAAGCGCACTGATTGCTTTTTAAAAATAAAAATAAAAAAGCTATATGTAAAAAAAATCAAAACAGAATACTTGTGATAAGATGCTATTGCAGAGATTTTAAAGGAATACTGTTGCATTAGCAAAACAAACTGGAGTTTGACTTCAACACCCCCATCTCTTTTTTACATTGCATTTGAACCGTCAATTTCCTCTTTTGACATTTATAATCCAAATAAGCTATTCATACGCACTAAGCAAAGCTACACAATATTTTTGGATTGTTACAATTTCACCAAGCTGTGAAATACAAAACAAAACAGATTTGTATTACATCCTCCTGTTCACATTGAAAACATTTAAATGTACATATTTTAAAGTATGTACACACAGAAAACCTGACTGTTAATTAGCTGACAGCATTCCTTTAAATGCCATATTACAAAACAGTTTAAGATATTCCTAGACCCACCATTTCATTCTAGGGCAGCAGGCTAGTACTTAAATTTTCTAAATACCATAGATGTTCACCTATCACAGAGATCAAACTGCAGCAAAAAAAATTGTACTGCAGAGCTGGATATTTTGTGCTTTTGGTCCATAGCTTAGCAAAATAATCTTATTTCTTGGCCTCTGTGACAACAAATAAAACTCCTTTTCTAATAATAGTGACCTCTGTTGTCTTATGTTTCATCTCTTCTCATGATAAACAGATACAACAGTCCTGCCCTTGCTTAGTATCAGTGTGGATTCCCCAATGCGCATGCAGAAGGTGGGTAACTGTCTTGATGAACTGCTCCTTGCACAGATCAACGCTTTCAGCTAATACCTTACCCCACTTCTGGAAAGATGAAGAGATGCCAACCTTCTAAACAGGTTGACAGTCGCAGACCAAAAACCCTTTGCAAAAGAGACTAGTTTTTTCTTCCTACTCTGTTGAGTGTTGGCAGAACTACTAGCATAATTAATTCTGTGAGGCCTCTTTAAGGATGTTTGATTTACAGGGATTACTGTCACAAAAACACGCACCTACACTTAGAAGTGCCCTTCTCTGAAAACATTACCGAGACAGACGATGACAGCATACAGCTAGATGCATAAAACAATCCACACACAAGCATTTGCATGTAGATCACTAACAAAGAAGTCTTCTCCCATACCACCATACTCAAGCACCTAATTTATTCCAAATGACAGAGGAATGGGTGTCTTCTTCCTTATTCTCCACTCTTAAAAGCACTGATGTGTCCCTGGAGCAGGTAATGCTACTGCATTTGTATGTCGTCAACATTTTGAAGATTTACTGAATGACTTACTTTCCATTTTCGTCGTGCTGCAAACTTTTTGAATTTCTCCATATTCACTGCAGATGCTTTTCTACTAAGTGCTTGCTGGGTGTCTTTAGGCTATGCGCAGAAGGAAAATAAAGGTGTTGTAAAATATTCCACAATTACACCCAGAACTTTCATAAAGTACCTTCCTGTAAGACACTGTCCTTCAGTGATGACTTCCACTTATACGATAATGATATTGTAATAATAAAGCAATTGTAAGCACATCATTTTAACATCCACAGCCTAGTGGGGCATGCAGATGGAATTTCTTGAGAAAATGCCCTAAAGGAAATCCAGATCTAAGTGTATTTCATGCAATACTAAAATTTGTTTTTTCATTTTAAACAAAAAAAGCCAACAGCCAACGGAAAGATCAGTTTTATCCTTCCACCTTCCTCTGACAGAAGTATTGGATATCATCTCCTACATAAGTCTTGTCTCCTGGGAAGATTTCCTGGCTGACTTTGAATGCAGTTAAACTTTGTACCAGTCTCAGTGTAATCAGCTGGATACTTCTGGGACCCAAAAAAATCATATCCCACCTGCTTGTGCAGCAAGCTCTAAGGCTGCACCTTCTGAACTTTCTCACAGGTTAATACTAAGCAACAGTTACCAGTGGAGTATACCAAATTTTGCATTATATGATCCCATACTTGAAGTCACTTTTATGGAGAAATGAAGGTAAATGTAGTGATGGGAAGGGGGAAAAGAGGATATGACCAGTGGGGTGGGGGGAGAATGCCCAGAAAGTTAAGATATAAAGGAACGTTAACAGGGTACAAAACAACATGTGGAGATCTTGGTCCCCGAGAGACAAACTTGGACAACGCTTGCTTCAGCAGTTTGAAAAATCATTTCAACACATCCAACATATTTCAACTGTTTAAGATTACCCCAACAAAAAGTCAGAAAAGCACAGTCAAATCTGTAGTTTGGTGTACTGGTGTAGAAATGTCTGCCCTAGGATGCTAAACTATGAACTGAAGCAGCTGTGGCACAGATAAATATTCTGCTAACAGGTTCTCTGGGAAGTGGAAGGGGGTGAAATACCCACTGTGCATCCCCAAGACCTCGGAAATCAATGGCACTCAAGAGGTTTACTACTCAGATCAGAATGTGATACGGAATTTAAAAAATTAAGTGGCAAGTATTACTACACGCATTAAGAAGAATGATAGGTCCCCTTTTCTCCCTCTCAATCTAGCAGCACCACAACAGCTTGATCCAAATCAAACACGGTGGAACACTGCAAGAAGAAGTGGACCACCACCCCACATCAACTGCTTTCTTCAGTCTAAAGAGGAAGGACAGAATAGAGATGACTCTTTTTTGCCCGATCTAAATAAGATTACAAAATGAAAAATGTGAAAGAAAATTGGACTGGATTCAGAGAATGTATCTTTGCCAGCACAATGCTCCCTGAAGACTAGCTTCTCTGCCTGAGCATGACTTTAATCTCAATAGTGGGCTACTTCGCTACTGATAACTTACACAGCAGATATGTTAATGGAAGTCCACATTCTGTACGTGTTAGTTTTCAGTAAGTCATATTAAAAAATTATGCCCATTTTCCTTGTTAAGGAACTTGAAAAGTGAAAAGGAAGTATGAAATGAATAATGATTAAAAACAGGACAACAGAGAATGAATTACATGCTAACCTTGATCCAAGGATGCAGCAAACTATCTTCAATAGTCATTCTCTTCCTTTAATAGAATAAGACAGAACTGTTTCAGATAGTAAAAAATGCATACTGCTATATGTTTATTAAACTAACATCTCAGAATACCATGTAATTTGAAATACTAGAGACAGGGTGCAACAGTGCATACACAAGAGGAACAGCTCACTTTGGATCCTTGACTAGAAGTCTTCGTATGAAATCTTTAGCTAGGGCACTGGTATTACTGAAGAACTCTTCTTCAAATTCGTAATTCACAGCAGACACATTTGCTAATGTTTCCTGTTTGGTTTCTCCAAGAAATGGTGATGCACCACTTAAACTGCAAGAAAGAGAACACTCCTCTCATGACATGCTGTAACATCGTTGTTTCAATCCTCTGAGATCAAACAACAGCAGAAAGTGAACATTTTTCTTTTGTGGCTTAAGACTGCAAATGTGCTTTTGAAAAGATGCGATCTAGGAGGGCAAAAATCTTTGCTGTAATTTCAGAGAATATTGATTAAGATAGAGCTGCTGTGGAAAATGACCTACAGATGACAGCCTCTCATGCTATCTCAATGCTGATTAATGGCCATTCTTTCAGTAATTATACTATTGAGTTTATGATCATTCAACTTGAATTATGATGTGCAATCAAAATGGTTTGACTTGTACAGACACCACCAAAAACCCAGAGGACAGAATCAGAATTAAAAAACAGCATTTGCAAGAACCACCCATAGATTTTGGTACTTACAGAATATAAGTTATTACACCAATGCTCCTAGAGTGAAGGGGGAGGGGAGGGATGAAGGAGAGGAGAGAGAAACAGATGGAGGGAGAGAGAGGAGAGAAAAAAAAAAGGTTAGAACATAAGAATAATCATGAGAGATTTATTTCAAGTAAGATCCAATAACTTACCACATATCTGCTTCAAGACCAAGAGGCTCATAATTTACTATTTCAGGAGCTAAAGGAAAAAGCAGGAAGATCAGTACCTAGTCAAAGAATACATCTATGTCACTCTGAGCCTATACATGGCAGAGATAATAAACTAAGATGCTGATAGATAACAACACCTTAATGCGAGTCTAAGTTGGAACTGAATACTACAAATTACTTATTTAAATTTCAAAATGCCATGAATTACACACAAATTACATAATCTGTAACTCAGCCAAACCAGGCTAAGCCACAGATATTGTTTCACAGACTGAGAAAGAATAGTTTGAAGAAATAACTGTTTTCTCACCAACAAACTCTGGCGTTCCGAAGATATTTTTGAATTCATTTCCAAAGTCAATTTTGTGTGCTAAACCAAAGTCAATAATCTTGATTCGAGGCTTTGGTACATTCCTGTCCAACAACATTATGTTTTCAGGCTTTGAGAAGGAGGAAGGGGAGAGAAAGACAGATCATACACAGGTACAAAATGTCTGACACACACCTGCATTCTTCAGCATTGAACACTTCTCTTTACCTCCCTCAGCCTCTTGAATTGTGCCTTCAGTGGAAAAATCCCATCTTTTCCTATTACAATCTAACATACACTACAAATTAACTACAGAAAATTAGCATTTAATGTTGATGACAGAGTGCTACGATTTCCACAGGGCCAAGATTTTACCTCTTGTAGATGCAACACAGTTGCAGTTTCCATGTGGACTGACACTAAGTGAAACACACTGTCTTCAGTAAAGAAGCCCCTACACTACAGCCATCTGAGCACTGCTGGGAGCTTGCAAGAAACAAAGCCCTATAAACTACTATTTTGGCTTGGTTAACATTACTCCCTGAAAGAGGTTTCTTTCACACTGCACAAGCAATCAGGAAGATATATCTTGTTGCCTTTAGACCTCCAAGAAAAACTTTTGGAGTGGTCCAGTTTCCAGATTTTAATGTTCAACATATAAGTTACGAAAAAGGATAACGAGCAGGTTCTCATGTGTTTTCTAGCTGCATTTTAAAATATGGGCTTTCAATTATTTTACAACAAAGACTTGCAAAGCCAGAACAAAGTTGGAAGATAAAATGTCAGGATTATCATCAAAGGACCCTGCTTCTACACTGTATCACTTTAACTAGCATACAGAACCAGCTACTTAGTCTCCATATCCTGTCACCTCCACAAGCTGGCATGCTCTGAAGAGTTCCTGGAGCTACATCCATCCTGCTCACATTGTTAAGGACTTTTGCAGTCATTAAGGACAGCTCTTCATCATAATCCTTCTTTTACCTCTCTTCCCCAATTACAGGGGCTGATATGCACAAATGTAATTTTATTCCTTCCCTTCGTACATTTCTATTTCATACTTTTAATTTCTGCATTCTTTAATCCTTGCTGTACACTTTAATTCACATATTCTTAGTATCTGGTGTAAGGATACTTTGTTTTATTACAAGCACACAGGCAAAAATTCACATTTCATATTGTAAGAAACGTATTTCTTACTAGATTCACATTTTTTTTCCTCATGCTGACTGTCATACAAAGGCCAAATACATTACTGTAAGTAATGAAGATGAGACTGAAAAAGGTATGCTTACCCTTAAAATCATTCTCTTCCCTACCTCATCCCCAGAACACAGCACCCCTTTCAGAACTGCACTGCAATCTAATAACTGTGCCTCCTTTTGCTATTATAGACATAGCTGCCAACTTCAGCAGACTTAGAGAACGTTCAACTGCCTACCTCTGGAAAAAAAAAATCTTACAGAGGAAAACATTCTGAAATTGAAACATTAAAAAAGCATTAGCTAGTTTAGGTACAAAAGCTCTCTTTTCATTACCAAAAGGATGCAATTAACAGTTTTTCTAAAAAGAAACAAAAATGCCCCAAAAGCAAAAAAAGGAGGAAATTATCTGCTCTGTCTGCTCCACAAGATTCTTTATACTTAACTCTGTACTGTTTCAATTTAGTACCCATAAATAATGTTCATGTGAACATAAAATGTATACAACAGAAAAAACAAAGTTGGAAAAAAGGCATCCTGGTCAGAATGTTTCATCCAGTTCCCATACGCATTCCATAAAATCATAATCATCATTTTTATTTCAAGATTGCTTCCTCAGAATGGTTTAATTTCATTGGAAGTTGCCATCTTCCATGAAGAATCTTACATTGAAAACAGATGGGAACTATTTACAGTTCAGTAATTTCTTTTCAATGGCTGAGCTTTCCCTTGTCTACATAAGCTAGCAAAACAAAACTACGGTCAAGATCTGCACGATGGCAGATTTGTGGCTGGTGTTACAAAGGACTTTAACAGATGTTGCTTACAGTTGTTGTTGTTTTTATCTGTTCAACACACCTTAAGATCAAAGTGGGCAATTTGCAGAGAGTGGAGATACTGAACACCATTAAGTATCTGTTTGAGAAATTCTGTGGCTTCCTCCTCCGTGAGAGATTCTTTCTCAGCTAAGAAGTCGAAGAGCTCTCCACCTGCAACACTTGGAGAGCAGAAGCAGAGTTATTGACAAGTTTGTGTTAACCAACAGGCTCCTTTCAGCATCGCTATTCTCAAATCAGCCTTGAAAAGGGTCCAGATGCTTTAAAGGTTGTCAGTATCAAAAAAGATGAAAATTACTTTATTCAATACCTGAAATAGTTAGCAACTACCCCTCTTCATCCTGAAAACAACACAGTAAAGAGAGTCTTATTTACAAACAAAAAAAAAAGTTTAAAAAACACAGTTGGATCTATCTAAATTTAAATGAAATAAAACCCACCTACTCTCTGTATGCACATTTAAAGCACTAAAATTAAGTGTGAAGTAAGTATACGGAAAACATACGAATGTAACAGGACATCTAGAAAATAAGACATGAATTGGTTTATACTACCAGTAAAACATCACTTTTCCACCACACTCCCCCACTGAAAAATACAAAATTTAAAACTTACTTTGAAATAGTTACTGGTAGCTGTCCTGCCATACAACTCTGAAAGTATAATCTATTCTTTGATATCTTGTATTACATTCAGCATATGTGTTTTATTTGTACTATAACATCACCACATCTTTCCTACAAGGGAAAGACACTACTGCTCTTAAGACTATTTCCAGCTAGTGTTTTAGCTGCACTGGCAGAAAGAAGAGACATAAGAAGTGAGGGGAATACATAAGCACATCCAGATTTTTGTATCTGAGCAAAAGGAATAAACTGAAGATGACCCTCTTCTCAGCTCAGTCAGCAGTCTGGCAGTAGTGATGATAACTGTCAACAGAAAAAGAGATACTGAAGTGAATGGGAAACATGAACTACAACTAC
Organism: Strix aluco; assembly: GCF_031877795.1. Taxonomy (NCBI): domain Eukaryota; kingdom Metazoa; phylum Chordata; class Aves; order Strigiformes; family Strigidae; genus Strix; species Strix aluco. Next base: position 70,740,144 of record NC_133971.1, read on the forward strand.
TCTTAAAAAAATAACCAATGTCCTTTTTAGTTTAAGGACATATACTGAGATGACTGTCTGTGCTGGTTTTGGCTGGGATAGAAATAATTTTCTTCACAGTCGCTAGAATGGAGCTATGTTCTGGATTTGTGCTGAAAACAGCGTTGACAACACAGGGGTGTTTTGTTAATGCTGAGCAGTGCTTGCACAGAGTCAAGGCCTGTTCTGCTCGTCTCACCACCCCACCAGCGAGTAGGCTGGGGGTGCACAAGAAGCTGGGAGGGGACACAGGTGGACAGCTGACCCCAGCTGACCCAAGGGATATCCCAGACCATATGACATCATGCTCAGCATATAAAGCCGGGGGAAGAAGGAGGAAGTGGGGAGACATTCAGAGTGATGGTGTTTGTCTTCCCAAGTAACCGTTACGTGTGATGGAGCCTTGCTTTCCTGGAGATGGCTGAACACCTGCCTGCCAGTGGGAAGTGGTGAATGAATCCCTTGTTTTGCTTTGCTTGCATGCGCAGCTTTTGCTTTACTTATTAAACTGTCTTTATCTCAACCCCTGAGTTCTCATTTTTACCCTTCTGATTTTCCCCCACCAGGGGAAGGAATGAGCAAGTGGTTATGTGGTGCTTAGTTGCCAGCTGAGGTTAAATCACAACACTGTGCACTGTCGCAAATTGTTTTTCCTGTTTATAAAAGAAGCATTATTAACTAAAAATTTCTTAGAGACCGCAAAGATGGTCATATTATCCCCTATATTTTGCATTGTATTAAGAAAATTCAGAAAGTACGTCCTAATTTATGTTGCCTTTCTGTAGGGAAAAAGAATCTGTTTATGATTTAAACTTCTGATTATGAAAAATAATGGGATTAACATATAACAATAGCTAAACAGTCCGAGCAAATTTCTGGAAATACATTTGACTTCTTTATCAAGTCTACTTTTCAAGAGACTTAATCTGCATTATTGTAATGCAAATTGCATGAAAAGTGTATTTTAATGAGTTCTTGGAGCTTTCACTGAGCTGCCTAGACAATAATGAGAGTATTGTTTTGGATATTTGTGTTGTAATATTTTCTGCATGAAAGCAATTACTGAAACTAAGTGCCATTAAATAGAAGAACTACAGACTGGAAGAGAGGTCCTTTCAATAATCTTTTTCTGTTGTGTAGACATTAAAATGGAATTCCTAAAGGTTAAATACAGTTCATTATTTTGCAGAGACTGGTCAGAAACATCTTACAAATAGATACACTGCATATTCTCTTACTCTTTGCTTCTGACTGAAAAAACAGCAACAGGTTTTCGGTCTAAGGTTTCAGCAGAGGTACCTCTGCAGCACTTTTTGATGATGAACAGAAACCTGGATGGTGACACAGTGCTGGCATTACTCTTCAGTTCCACTTACTGGGCTAAGGGACTTAGACATCACATGGAACTTGTTTCCACGTGGATGTTTGCTGCAGTTGCTGGGAGGCTGTTAACCGGAGCACAGCCATGCCACACTGAGCAGGCAGACTCACTGTGGCTACTTCCCCAGCTGTTGGCAGCTGTGTCAGCAGTCACAGCACAAAACCCAGCACCTTTATGCACTAAGCACAGTTTGGCACTGGGCTAACCATCACACAGTTTGGTGAGCTGGCAAAGCTGGACCCTTGGCTGAGGAAGAGGCTGAAAGACTGCACCACACACAGTCATCTGGTCTGCTCTTCATGTAGATCACTCACCCTATGAAATAGTGAAACCGCCTGCTGATGCTTAAAGCATTCATCAGCCATCACAAATGCAACAGCAGTGCTCAGAGCATGCATTTTAGGCAATGCCAACTTGCAACACCGCTGCTCGCTATGCAGTCTAAAACAGACTGTGACAATGTCACACAGGTATGGGTATGCTTTATGGCTGTTACAGCTTGCTCTTATTCCTGTTGGCATTTTAAAGATACACAGTCTCTGTGAAACTTACTAGTCATCTATGCACAGCAGCATTGATTATGCACATTCCTTTTAGATCCAAAAGAAGGACTTAATTTGCAAAGTTTAGTTATTTTTGAGATATCTAACAAAGAAACATAACTATTTGTGTAAAATGGCAAAAGCCTCATCTTCAGCTTATCTGCTATCATTCCATTTTGCGCAATTTCATACCCTCAAAGTTTAGACTGCATGAAATTACAATTTGATGTACATGCGTTTTTATGCATCTCAAATATGTCACATTTGTGAAGAGTTAATTGCATGATATTGCCTATAGCTTTTCTCTAACACTACTGAGTACTATCCTCCTGTCTTTGCCCCAGGTTAGCTGTAGTGACATTTCTTTTATGATTATATCATAGGCCTTATAATAGTGTGTAATAAACCGTTACCTGTACTTCACAGGTAATACACTTAGTGCTTGCAAATCTTGAAACTGAGGTCCAGAGAAGCTAACAGGTTAAAAAAATTTACTTTTTCTTTCTTAAAATTGGAATTTAATTATTAAAAGTGATAGATTTTTCCAAAGTGGTGTGTGCTTCTTCAGATGCTTAAATACTGTCACTCTAAGTGACTTGGCAGCCCTTGCTTAAGGAGTAGGTGAGTGAAGAGGGACTGGATGTAACACACTCAGAGCTTTGTTCCAGAAGCAGCTGTACCTCTGGTCTACAGGATTTTAGTGTGCCCCTTCATGTTACGCACCTCACCCTTAATGCCTAGGATGAGCTCCCACATGGGTTCACCTCAAAGAGCAGGCCACTGCAACTTCTGTTGGTAACTCCTCAGCTGCAAGGGGAGAGCTCAGTACCCTGTGATCTCTCTTTAGGCGCTGCTATCGCTGGCAAGCACAGTGCCCAGCCAGCTTCTCCTGCTGCTTACTTTTACTGTCGCAGACATAAGGCATGAGAAAAATGGGGTTTTATAGCAACGATGAGTAAAATGTTAAACCAACACACACAAGATGACCTGGAAGCTCAGAGAAACCTTGCTTCCAGGAAAGGTCCCTCTCCTTCAAGCGGCCTCCAGGGGCCCTTCCCGTATGTGAAAAGCTGCAACCCATGTCCCCACGAGAGCTCAGTAACTCAGGTCGTGTTTTTTAGCTCTTCACACTTGCCCGAAGGCTGCTTATTCCCTACCTTCCTGCTGACTCTGGCAGGCCTGATATTAAGCTGTACCACCACAGGTATACAGAAAACCATGCTATCGCTGCGAGGCAATTACTTCAAGGATTAATATAGGGCCACACTTCCACAATTAATTCACTGGATTACCGTACCCCCAGGTCTATCAGCAGAGTCTGCTTTCACAGATTTCATAACCAGCTTATACATCTAGAAACACTAGATAATCCTGATTGTGCTTCCAGATATCACAGATGAAAAAATGGGTTAGAACAAGCCAGTAAAGATATTGGCTACGTAAGCTATTGCAGTTTTCACAAACCTCCTAAAATCCTGCTGGGTTTTCAAGGCTAGCCCTGTGCATCATCCAGGATAACACAGTCTCACAGTAAATAAACACTGAACTTTTTACTATTCCATAGTCACCTTCAGAGACGAAGCCACAAGCCAAGCAGAAAGTCCCATTTCACCAATGTATCTGTGCATATCCCATCTCACACACTCAGAGGCAGTCTTAATCTAAATGAGAAGGGGCAAACAACTCCATACATCGGCCCCTATGACAGATCTTTTTGAATGTCATCTTCTCCCAGGAAGTACACTGCTTCCACCTCCATCACAGTGCCCCAGCCTTGTTTTTAAGTGAGCTTCGGCGTTTCTGGAAACACCCTGTTGAAATTTGACTGAAACCAGGTCATTATGTGGGTTTCCAGAGCCATGCAAACGCACTCCCTGCCTGCCCTCGGGGCTCTGCAGAGGGGCCCAGGCAGCCAGTGTCTAACAGACTGCTGCCAACCACTGGCTAGATAAAGATTGCTTCCTGAAGGGAGAAAAGGCAACAGGTTCACCAAGCACTAGTGCTTCTTCCTGTAGACCACTTTGGAATATCTGTACTTAGTATCCTCTGGAAGCACGGAGCTTCTCTCCATTCAATTTCTCTGTTTGCTGGTAGGAATTATGAGACCGCTTTCTGAGTGGTTCACCTGTGCGGTCACACAACTCTGATCTCCAAAGTGCTAGCAAGTTACTGATGGGCAACAATTTATACCCCTTCAGATTAACAGAGGAACTTGAGTACAGTCAAGTCACAGCTAAATTCCTTTACAGCTGCAAAGCCTCTATGTTCACCTTGACATACTGTTTTCCTTTAAAGCATTAATTCTTTAGTGTTCCTATATAAAACCTTTCTGTTTACCTTTAAACTGAGTTACCATTTTGCAGTCATAATAGGTTGTTCAATATCTTGCTCAATAAAATAAGAATTTGTGATTGATGGACATCACATCTTAATCCTAAAGGACACATTATATTACTGACCACATTGTTAACACAGAAAGCCATAAGGGCTGAGTAAATCTATTTTCACTGCTATAACATGACTATATTTTACATTGTTTTCAAGTAGCAGATCATACGTTTTTACAAATATTTTGTATTTTCACTAAGAGCAAAGCCAGTATGTATTGCTTCCCTTTCTTCTCACCTGTCTACATGCCCTCTGTGCACCTATCTGTGGGCCTGCAATTCATGATTTTGAAGTCAAAAGGTGGCACAACATCAACAAGTTAGCATTGCAGAGCTTGTTTACCTGCTGTTGTATCCCAGTAAGCACCAAAGATTCAATCCTCCTCTCAAAATTCCGTACAAGGCCACTCCAGAACAAGTTTCTTATGACTTGCAGGGAAAATTAACAAAAACCTCAGAGCTATTTCTGTCAAAAGACAACTGAAAATTAAAGAAGCTCTGTGCAGACTTCAAGCTTCTCCGAAAGCCAAGCTATTATAAATTAACAAGTTAAATTAACTCCCCATAAAATAGAGGAATAAGATTGGAGAGGAATTTAAAGAGTTCATTGTTATTTACCTCTTATTCAATGAGCAACTCATGAGATCATCAGAATTTTTATACATGGATCTATTATCCTCTCCTTGCTCTGTTCTGTTTTGGTAAATATTATGAAGGTAGCACTGAAGTGGCAACTCTGTGAGACACTGAGATGCAAAGGACTAAATTTTAAAGAAAGTATACAGGAACTAGCTTTTAAAAGAAGTATAAAACTTAGTGTTTAATGCACAATCATGTGTAAGTTAATGTCATTCCTCTCCTTCTGAGCTGAGACTTTCAACGCTTTATTCTTATTATTTTTAAAAAATTTTAAAACCAGATATTCACTCAGAACTATACTACCAGAGCTAATGGTCTTAAATTAACATTTTCATTTCAGAAATGAAGATATATTTTTTGCAGAGAAAAGCATGAATACCTAACTCCATCCATACTTCCCAGTGAAAAGAGTCAGCTATTGCCATCAAGCTATTTTAAAAGGCAAGACCATCTGCATTACTTTTGAGCATTCTAAGGAGCTACTATATAATTTAGGATAAGGGTATTTATACTTTGCAGTTCCACTGCGAAACTATAGCCAAGGCTCTACAAAGCACAGTGAGTCTATTTTGCACGTCTGCAGTCTAAATTAAAACATAATAAAATGGAAGGAAAAACAAGAGAAGAGACAGATCATGCATCTAAGACCAGCAAAAGGGGAACCAAGTAGGTGCAAAACATGCTTGAGGAAAGAAAATAATTACCACTGAACAGAGGCCCTTGTGTTTTCTAGTCTGAAGTCTGATAAAATGATGGCTTCAGCAGAGCTCACTGAAAATAGCTCAGTATTGCTAACATAGATTAGTTGCTGTAGCTGGATAGAAAAAATTTCTAATTCAATCATTTGTGTGGTGGGAGAAAAAAGAAAACTATTACAGTTTTAAGTTAGATAAGGAAAGAGGCAGTGTCCTCCAGTTCATATGTAACATGCATAGCATTCCTTGCAAGATGATGACAAGAGTCCAGAGAGTGGGAATTTCAAATGTTATTTCCAAATCAAGGAGACACCTGCTATTAAGTAAGATCTAGAAATATGAAAGTATGCCTGATTTCTCTAAATATACCAAAAGACTGTAATAAATTAAGGCTCTTCAAGGATCTCATGCTTGTGTGACTGCTGAATCTTTTATGGAAACATTTGATTTTAAAAGTTTCAGAAATTACATGTTTTGTAACTTTCTTTTTTTGGAGGTCAGTTTCCTGACATAAGGTAGTTGAGAGAAAAACCTTCAAATACCTATGTGGATAAATTTTTGATATGCAGCTCTGTTCTGCATTCAGTGTTGTGAGGACCTTACCACTTCACTAATTAACTAACCACCCACATATTTCTGCACACAAATCACCATCTTGAATACTTTGCTGATGTAGTATTTGCTGCGAGTGAATGAAGTGAAAACTTCTACAGTCAGTCACTCAACTCTGAAAAACGGCTGATTGATACCGCAAAAAAATGTTTAGGAGGCTGCACGCAATACTGCAAACCTCTTGCTGAACCAGGAGATAAAAATCAATAGTGAACAGGAAACAGATGCTGTTGCCCTGAGACTGTGAATGTTAACATTCAGCAGCCACCAAAAGGGCAGCTGCGGTGGTTTGACATCTGTGGGCTGCAGCTTCTACCAAGAACAGAAACCAAAGATACTTTTCCTCACCCCAACTCGCATTACTACGCTTGCTTACTAATAAAAATCAGTGTTTCTTCTCAATTTTTGTTTTGTTATGAATTTCTCATACATAGCTGGAATGTTGATTTTTAGTTTCTCTCTAAATTCTAGAAAAATTAAGTTACACAAAATCCTGTCTGTATGTAGTATACTGTCTCATCTTGCAGTAATAAAGGAATGTAAGTCCCAGGAAAAATGCTATGTTCTAACCAGAAGGTAAAATGGCCACTTAGGATGGATTCTGAGGACAGCAAAACAGGTTATTTAATGAGCTTTCAGCTTTATTTGTATTTGTTTGAAATTGTTCTGTAAGAACAAGGAATGTCAGTGAAGTAGGTCCCTAGGCAAAATGGAGTATTAGAACATTAGACGAAAGGGATTACATATTCAAGTGTCTAAGCATGCTATTAAAATGACCATCTTTTGCCTTTTCAATAGCTTTACATAATAACATGGTGATTTTGAGAATTACAAAACCTTACAGCAATTAGCATATTCAGTTTACAAAGGGATTGTCATCTTTTCCTCTTCAACCCTCTAACTAAATAAATGCAATACCTTTGTTATACCCCAAATAACACTGCTTCAACTTGAAAGACTCACGTAGTTTAGAAAAGTGGGAAAAAAAAAATCTCTAACTGAAACTATATAGGGATTAACTAGGCAAAACAATTAACTAAACTGTAATGCAAACAGTTTGCTGAGCTGCACAATACCAAGCTTACAAAATATTAACACACATTATCTGCTTCTATTATTCAGTGAATGTTAGCGGGTACACAGACACACACAGCAACCTTGCTGCCAAAAAAGTTCCCCTATCCCATGTAGAAGGAGGGGGTAGAATGGCCCCATTCCTCCTACACTGTCCATGATTACTGAGTTTTCCTCAGAGCTTTCAAGTTGAGACACTGGCCTGATTTCATCTAGACAGATTACAGAGCAGAAAGCACTGCAGAAACAGGAATACACTGATAGTAAGGTTATAGACAGAAAGAATGTGAGAGCTAGTATGAAGTGGGGAGAGGAAGAAGCATCACACTAATTTTGCTGTGTATTCACAATACATTTAAAGAGTTCTGAACAAAAAACAGGAGTAGTAGATATTCTGACAGGAATATAATGAAGTTTTACTTCATACAGGATGTTAACTTAGCTTTTTAAAAAAATACTTGCTTACATTATCCAAAGTTGACAAACATGCAAGTGTATACTTCTGGAACTAAAAAAACCAACCCAGGCTACAAGTATTACACTAAAGCAACACATGCTGGACTAGAAGTGTAAAAGCACGTTCTAACATAACAAAGCACTATCATGCATGTATATACCATAGAAAAGATGAAACTCCAAAAGCTTCTTCCCAGTTTTCTTTTTAAATCTATACTGTAAATCTACACGTTACTGAAAGCATGCAACACTTAAAATATCCTTATAAGGCAAGGGGAAATATCATTTACCAAAGCTAGTAAACAGGAAGACATAATCCTACGTAAGAAAAACCACACCAACAGCCAAGGAAAAAACACAAGTGCTGCCCAAGATTCTGGTAAGAAAATTATTTGCTTGCATGAAATACTTATTCTAAAGCACGTTTAACTGATACAGAGCAAGTATGGAAATAATACAGTGTCAGGCATGCAAACTGTGTAAAGACATGCATGTCTCACCAAGCAGACACTGCCTAACTGTAACACGAGTAATGCTAACTTCTAAACTTGCAATCTTTGAGGAACTTGAAGCCAGACTTGAAACAATGCAGAAGTATTCTCTGCTGACATATTTATATCAATCCATTAGCAATAACCTTGGATGAAAAATGAGAACTAAAACAAGGATATGAAAGTTCAGTTTACATTTCAACAGGACAGAACTGGGAAAATTCTATTCTCTGTTATGCAGGTTGAAAAAAAAAAAGAAAAAGCATTCAGTGATGCTCCTTTACACCAATATAAAACACAGTAAAATCTGCTAAACTAACCTGCACTCAGAATCTCTATTTCCCTCTGCTCTTAACTTTAAATCAATTTATTTAGCTCCACGCTATTCTTCTAGATCCATAAGGTGATTAAAATAACAAGCAGAAAAAATTCATAGATATGCTGGATTTTTTTTAATCTTTGTAGTGCATTTACAGTGAAAAATATGGATAGAAATCAAGAAGCTAAACTCTGACTTAAAAATAAAAATTTCTCATGCTATTATCTAGTTTCCTTTTGGGATGGTAAGGAACATCCATTAGATCACTATCATTCTCAGAGAAAGTGTCTGTTGTTTTAAAACAAAGAAATTAACAAAGATTCTGTTACTCCTCCCCAGGTCTCTAGAGCTACTTACAGTTCCAGAATAAGAATGACATCTGTTTTGTTCTCATAAACATCATGCAGCGTGATCACATTAGGATGTCGAATCTCTTTTAGTATGCCAACTTCTCTCTCGATGTCTTCGCGGCTCACTCCGCGCCGGCTGGATTTCGTTCTCCGTTTCTTGATAAATTTTGCTGCAAACTGCTGACCAGTGCTCTTCTCACGGCATTTTTTCACTACAGCAAACTGTCCACTAAAAAAAAGAAAAAAAAGAGGGAAAGAATGAAGATGAGTGGTTCAAGGAAGTTTAGAGTAGCCTCGATTTACTATGGTGGGGGAAAACAACTGTACCTCTGAATTACCAACTCGACTACAGCACATCACTGCTTTTTAGGCAATCTAGAATAATGCCTGAGAAAACCCATAGAGTGGGCAGAAAAGGTAAGTCAAGGTATTCTTACATTACACAAACGTACATACACACACATTTCAGCATACCCATAAGTAAAAGAGAATATCTGTGTAGACCACTGGATTTTTGACAAATATGTGCATCAGAGATTACTGGGGAAAAGTAATGGCTTCTGGATTTCCCCTTCCATATGCATGTTAATTTTTTTTGTTCTGCAAGAGGAACAAAAACCTGTGATTGTGTTACAAATCAGAGGAAACTCCAGGAAGCTGCTGACTCCTGCTATCACTGACATATAAACCTGTTGGGGCTAGATGTACATACTGGTTCAGATCAGAAGTCTCCAGGAATCTAATGCGCAGTTAAAGCATGAACAGGATTTCTAATATCACTGTTTTCCTTTTAAGTTTTCTCAATCTCTGCCTGAGGATTCTGTAACAATCCTGGTTTTGGTTTATTTCACCATACAAAGAATTCACAGAACTACAGAATGATAGCAAGGCAAAAATTTTCTGAAGTTAGCCTACCCTGAAAAAGTGGTGTCCCCTAAAGTAGACTTAAAACAGCAGTTAAATCAATGCTATGCCTAGTAGGCTTGACTATCTACAGAGTGATGTAACATGCAAGCACGTATAATTCCACCCTGTACCTGGAAGAGGAACTAACCTGTGTTAGTGCTTAATTAATTAAAACTGACAGAGATCTCTAGGAAGACACATCACCCACAAAAAGGGCATCATGTAATGACAAAATGCCAAGTGAAAATCACTCAAAACTACACATCTCATGCATGAACTCAGTGCACAACACTACTTTATTATTGGAGAACAAGCATGCGCCAAATATGTCGACAAAGTAATTAAGCAATTAAGGATGTATGACAGAAAATAGAAGATGGTAACTGATCAGCACAGTGTTATGCAATAAATGAAGATATTAACAAGCTGTAAGGAAAAAAAAATCACACTCATTACTTTTTGAATTTAGAGGGCTGATCAGCCAAGAGTAAGTTATGCTGCTGGGTCACCACTGCCATCAATACTTTGCTGTCCCCATGCAGAACCCTAAGTGACAAATCATCTTGAACTGGGATATGCAGTTGGGCAAGGCTAAATGACTGTCACCTGCAGAAGACAGGGCAGAGATGGATCCTCTCCTATGAACTCCTAGAAAGGGGCTCTAGAGTAGCCACCACCAGCTGGGCAGCCTTTGCATGCAGCCATGGGCGGTGAGAAAAGTAAACTCTGAGAGAAGCAGTCAGTCAACAGTCTTAAGTTTGAGGTTTGGTTTTACTTCAACGTTATGATCACCATTCAAGTTTCATTCTTCATTATTTCAAGAAAGTATTTTATGAACTGGTGAGATAACTTAATGCTGCATAAAAAAAATTCTTGCCTTAAATTCCCACCCACATCCACACCACCCCCAATTTTGTACAAAGTTGTGAATGGCCAGGTTCAACAGACAGGGTCCAACACATTATTGCTACAAACTGCAGTGGACAGAGCAGTGCTTTAGACCACACCACATCCTCTTCCCCATTACACATAGGCTGGAAGACCTGCTTCACTTGCCTAGACTCAGTCAGCTAGTGCTATCTGAGATGCTCTTGGACACCTAAGACGTTCATGTGGGGCTGGCCCATAACACACAGGACCTCTGGAAGATGTGTCATTCTAAACTGGCAGCAGAGGGCTAGACAAGGTACATTAACACTTCCTGCTTGCTTCAGTTCAACTCCACAACAACTCTTCCTGCAACAGCAGCTCTGGGTTTGATCTCCAAGGTTTGAGCAATTTTGCACTGTGGGACAGCCAGCCAGAGTGGAGTGTGCACTTAGCTATTCGCACTGCTGCCAAGAAGTAGAGAGTCTACTGGCCCATGCTTACAGCAGGGAAAAGCAGTGATTCTCTCACTCTCTCCCCCCACAACATGCACGTCTCACCAGAGATATTCAGCTTTATTTAAAAAGCAATTGGCTTTTCAGAAAGTTCACAGTTCCAGCAAAACTACAAAGTCGGGCAGTAGAGAGACGTAGGTATTACCACAACTCTGAACAGCTACTCAAGCTCACGGACCAGAAGGAAGTAAAAAGCCATTGCTTTTTGACCACGCGGCTGGCTGTCAATCTAGCAATCTAAACTGCCTGATAGAGGAAGGAAAAGTATTTCTGCTTATGATTCATCCATAGACTTGAATGCTACAGGGCTAACCACTTCCTTATCAATGCTCACCTTGTAGGTTTGGCAAAAGCTATTGTATTGCTTCATTTTAAAACAAAGTCCAAAAAAGCCCACAACACAAACCAAACAAATGCAACAACAACAAAATCCAAAAGACTGAAACCCAAAATTACTGCTAACATCAGCTCTGGAGAGGTTGGGACTGAAAAGTAAATCTGAAGTATACAGACATAAAATATACTTTGATATCCAAGAAGACTTAATTATAAAAGTTGACTGGGATTAAGAGTTACCTAAAATAAAAAAACATCCTGCAAGTCTTTTTAAACATGCACCAGCAGTGGACCTGTAAGCTGAAAAAATTATTTTTCCACAGTATTATTCATATTTGAATTATACCATTCCCTAAAGCCATTTTATGCTTCCAATGCCTTTAAGGCTAAGCCTATTTAATCTTATTTTGGCAATGGGTCAACTGTGACATTACCGCATGAGCTGTACTGACCTACTGATATAAAGGGGACCAGGTAAGACCAGCAGAGCTCCTCTCTCCTCCTCTTCTGAGCTATGCAGCTTTAGTTTTTCAGTCTTTTACCTTTTTCTCCAGCTACGACCACCTGTTTGAAGGATGCCCTGATCTATCACAATTCAATATAAAAGCGTTATCAAAAGACCAATATATTGTTTAAAACCACATGACTTTATAGATTGGTCCTGTCCATGGTTTATTCGGATGGCAGGCTCTTTGACACTGCTCAAGACTGCAAGAAAGTTACCAACGGGTATCTAGATTAGTAACCTTATTATTGTTGCTGTTGTGGTATTCAGCACATAACCCCACAATTAGTTGTTATTAAATGCTGCACATGCAGATCCACTTAAGCTGCAATCAAAGGGGCTCTTTTATGTCTGGGATCCCTAAGCCACACCATTTTACAACTCTCTCTGAACTCCTCTTTTAAAAGCAGAGAAGAGGTGTAAATCAAAGGGCATTTATTGGGCTTTAACCTGTAAAACTGCAGCAACAAGCTGTTGTAAGTCAGCTCTGTATGGGCTAACACATCTATATGCAGTAATATTCTCCCATAGATGCTACAGTTTCAGATCCAGCATTCATTCACACAGTGCCTTCAAAGCCAGAAAAGCCCTTTAGTTTTTCAAATTCCCTTGCTTTTGTAGGTTTGATTTAAAATGGGTAGGGTCAAAAATTAACTGCCATTTTAGGAAACAATTACACTGAAAAAAATACAGAAGAAAATCACAAAGGCACACTTTATAAAGTATCTGACAGTTTTTTTTCCACATAGCAGAACCAGGTTAAATAGTGAAGCAGGATGACAGCTTGACATGAGAACAAATACTTCTGCTAATAACAGTAATTTATTTTGTGATCTTGTAATTCTTATGCAACCAGTAGTTAATTACTATCCTAAATCCACTCTTTTTGGGACACTTGGCATGGTATTTCCACATCCAGTGATTTTTCAGACTCGCTTCAGAACAAGTACTTATCCCATTGTCTAATCATTACATTTCTCCATCTTTTTTACATCATAAGACAGACGCCCAGTGCCCTTTACAATACATACATATATATATACGCAAAAGTTATATATAGAGGTGATGAAGTCACCAATAAAGCACCTATACTCCACTCTTTATTGGTCCTGGCTTAGCAGGATCACAGAACAACTACTCATTAGCATGGATAGTTTTAACTAGAGACAGACATTTTAGACTAAAAGAGAAAAAACAAAAAAGTCCCTACATTTCTTCCAGAAGGATGATCACAGGGGTGACAGACACCCTGTATTCCTCCCCACTACCAGCTCTTCTGCAAGGATTGAAACTCTTGCCTCAAGAACCCTCTGAAAGAGGTCCAAGCTGGGCACAGGGATCCTACAGTAACCCTGATGGACCAATTTTCTAGTATTTATTGCCACAGTAGGGCAAGCATGGGGGACTTCTCCATGCTATCTTCTGAGGACTGCATTCAAATGACAAAGATTAATGGAAGCAGGGGATAGGAATAAGGAAAAGGCATTATGTTGACATCAGAGCAGTAAGATGCCTTGGTACATTTCTGACACTTCGGCACTTTTGATTTTACAAAAATTGGTATTCACTAGTCAACTCTGAAAATTCAATGTATTAAGATCCAACTGGTTTTACTATTTGTTTGACTGCCTTTTTAAAATTATACTAATCAAACAGCAAGAGGCTTACATAATACTATTAGATTAGCCCATTAAATGAACTGAAACTGAACTACAGAGCCATTTGTCTTCCCCAGTGAAAGTTACTAGCAGACTGTGGACACCCCTGTCTTTCTTTAGAGATCTGTATCAGGGCAGGCCAACTGAGCAGGTGATTTCCACCCCCAGCAGTGTCTCAGCATCAGTCAGCTCCATCAGTCACCACTGGCACCCACATACCACTGTCTGTCATCAAGGGCATCTGAGCTGCTTCTGCTAATAAGGTTAACTCTCACAAAACTTCCCAGTGAGGCAGCAGTACCTAGCTGAGTCTTTTCCAAAGGAAAGGAAGACTTATCCACAAACTGTGAAGGATTATAGCTACATTTAGTCCCCTCTCCACCTTCTAATCAAGCAAAACAACATTTTCAGTTCAGCTGCAATGTCAAATTGGAGGCAATCACTTTCCCCTCCTTCCTCTCTCCCTCTCTGTAGTCATGCAAAAGATGATAAACTTTATAAGGCACTTGAGAGCCTCTCTTGGGTGTATAAGGCTTACAGTACCTCAGCTGAGAGTCACCAGTATAAAGTGTCACACTTACCCCATTGAGAAGACAAGCTATTATCAGCATAAGCAGGGTGGGGTAAGGCATGGCTAACAGGTTAAAGCAGATGCAACTGGAAAGCAGTGGTGTTTCATGTGTACCACACTCAAAAGACAACCTATTTCACAGAATAGTAGCTTTACTGCTAGCTACCAGTGTTAACGCCTGCAAGGAAAAAAATCTTCATTGATCTTGACAAGTAAACTGGGATACTCTAAAGCAAAGTATCTTGCCAGGTAGAGTTTCTCTAAGTGCGCAGGCACATCTTTTCTTTTCCCTGCAGAGGGCACGTTAGGGAACATAAGTGTGGGAGACTGCAGCCTGTCAGCTTCGCACAGCCTCTGAGAAACAGCCAGGCTTTGATGAAAAACAGGCCTTGGGAGAAAGATAAGAAACTGCTGAGCGGTGCTAAGGTGGCGGGGAAAAACAACGGACAGCTGCAACACTAAAACTGTGGAAAAGTACTGAACTGTGAAAAGTTACTGCCGCATGAACAAGAAGTTGATTGGTCTGCATAGCGCGTGTTAGAATGTTCTTATGCTGATAGGAGAAAAAGTTGGTAACTGTCTTAATTGCTGATTTGTTAATTAGGAAGCAAGAGCTTTGGCAAGAGCATAAGTATGGACTATTTGGAAAAATAAACGGCTTTGCTTGCTATAACTCTCATAGAGTTGTGCAGGTCCGATATCCTCTCGTGACACATAAGGGCCCTTTCCCTAAGTCACGTTTTTAATTTTGCAGCCAACCAAAGAGTACAGGCAGGAATGAATGCGAGAGTAATAAGCTCATTCCATAGTTGTTCCGGCTGTGAAAGTCAGAAATACTTGTACAGTGCTTACAATTTTTGTGCTCCTTCCCTTGCCCTGCAGTGTTTAATTCTCTAGCACAGACTCTGAAAGCATGCAACACGTATTGTTTAGCTGCAAGTCCTCCGAGTACTGAAGAGCTTTGAAAATAAGTGGCAAACAACATGAAGACAAGAGCATCACAGAACAGCTGCATCTGAAGGATACATGGATCCTAGACAGATGATTAGGCTATTTTTTTTTTTTTTTTAATTTAAACAGCTCTGGCAAAACCGTTTTCAACATAAGTAACAAGTTTACACTTCAAGTGCTGACACAGACACACATCTCTCAGTTGACAGTGGAGCTGTCTGCTTTGCATCCATGGCAGAGAAATGCATTTTCAGTCCATAGTGAGTCTAAGGGGCAGCACTCAAAGTACCTGACCACTCCATAAGGTGAGGGAACAGCACTTAATTACTCAGTAGAAGAAAAAGCTGCAAGCACCTGAAGGCTACCCATTGCTGTAAACATGTTTCAGCCGCACATAAACACTTGTTACAGGAGAGGACACAATAGAAGCAGTAACTTTGGAGACAGAGGAGAAAAGCAGTACTGAACAGGTGAAAGAGGACTTAAACATGATACAGCATTTAAGCTAAAGAGAAAATACTCCTCAACTGCTGTATGAGTGACTAAGCAGCTGAAATTGGATGGTGCACCACAGAGATTGTTGTTAGGACTGGTCTTTTCCAACTACTGCTAATACAGAAAAGCAAACACAAGAACTTAAACTTGACCATGAAACTATAAATAGTACAAAGCTGCAAGTACAAAGGCTAAAGAGTAACACGTTATGCAATTGCGCAGTATATCTCCAACATATACAGAGTTTAAATCAAGTTGTAATTTATAACCATCAGTAAAATGCATGATGGTATACTTTCCTTAGAAATATTTTGGAAAAGCATCAAAGACAAAAAGAGCAAGGACAGCAAGGAAGGGGAAAATCAGACATGTTTATAAAGCAAACAAATGTACTCACAACTGGTATTTCCTAACTTCTGAGTTTCTTGTTACACATAGATGTGTTTATACACTTAGAAACTCTGTGTCTCTTAAATTCCCTTTCCTAATTTCTGATTTAGAGTATCTTTTGGTGTAAAATTATCAAGTTTCAGAAATACCCTGATCTCTATATAGGGACTCAATGTATGTGATGACAAAATTGTTTCATTATCTTTCAGTATGAATGCACAAAATATTTCATTAAAAGTTATTTTACCAAAACATCCAGAGTATAAAAATGACTTCTTCCCTTATGTAATATTTTAAGCAAAAAAATTTAACAACTTTCAAAATAATCTGTATTATTACTCCATGAAATATTTTGTTAGCAAAAACACTGCTTTATCAGATACTATTTTTTGTCTGAAACCTCCAATGTACTACCTATTCAAATATAGTTCAAACAGTGTAACTAAACTTATTAATGAAATTAACAGAAACACTCTGATAGTATCTGTAAGACATGCTATCACAATATGAAGCAGTCAGAACTCAAGGTTTCAAACACCAAGAAGCAGGTGGGCTAAGTTAACTTTTTCAGCACATCCACAGACTAAACTACCTACCGTAACTTCGTATAACTGAAGTCAGGTTGCAGGATGGACCAGAAAGTGAAGAATCACAGAAGCAGGGAATTTTTCCAATCTGTTTTTTTCTTCAGCATTTTATAAGCTCATGCCCCCTATTTTTGTGGTTTGGTTATTTTTAAAAGCAACTTATCACGCATTTCGGGTATGTATTCATCATTACATTATGATGATGAAACTGGAAGTCTCTGTTGCTCTGCCGCTTTCTGCAATTTCATTAGACTGCTAACAGACTTCTCTAGATGTTTACTAAGCTTACAGAAAAGTGATTTTTCAGTCTCTTCATTGTTTTCTTAGAAACCCAGAGGAGCCCCTAGTCCTAAGGGAGGACATAACAGCATGATAAAGAACTTTGCCTATAACAGAGCATAAGAAAGACACTACACTATTACCATTTCACATGCTTTATATTGCTCTGAGTTATGTATGAAAAATTTTAGAGGAATAATTACATGGGACGATGGACTAAAAGAGATGAAAACACAGAAGACGACCTCTTGCCTGAGTACATGTATGCATGTGCATCCAGTACTGAAAGGGAAGCCTATGCTACAAAGTGTCTTCATGATACCAGTTTATCATAGTACTACATCAATTTCTGGGCCACACATTTTAAAAAGGCCAAATGATCAAAGGTATGACTGGCATTTCCAAGGCTTACTACACAGACTACTATCCATGTACAGATTTGGTCAAGATCGCATCTCACTGAACACAGCTCCCCAGAACAGTAATTACTGTGTAAGCGGGAGCAAATTAATCACACAGCTCTAGGTGGCTCAGAAAAAAGGGGAACAAGAAAGAGAGCTAGATTTGGAACACTGTTAGTGTATTGTACCCACACGTTGAAAGTAAGACCAAGCACACCTTCCCATGGCCCTTCCCCAACACTCTCACCTAAAGCAAAGGGGCTGATCTGCTTGGGATTTTTGCATTCTACTCAGAGAACTATTAAGTTTTTCCAATATAGTTAATGCTACTCAAGTTGGAACTGTTGGGAGCACTCATGCATGCACACACCTGTGCATACAATTGCTGAGCTGAAAAGCACTTATTAACTAGTACAGTCCATCACACAGAGATGACGGAAAGTGGATCCTGCATATCAGCAATTTGACAGTAAATTTCAACTGCAGATGACTGAAGAATTGTTCACATTTAGAAACAAGAGGTTTAGAAAAAAATGTAATCTTGTGATGATCAAGCTTGATTTTGTGAAGTGGAACAAAAATCCACCTTTCCTTCCTGTTTACATGCAATATATGTAAATGCTTTCACTCGCTCTTTGTGTATGTATAAATATGTCAGTATCTCTCTATACATCACAACAGCATTGTAAAAACAGGATACAAAAATAAAATTGCACGGTATTTTCTTTATAGTTTATTTTATACACACTATACTGTGAAGTGAATAGATATTTGATATACTCTATATTTGTAAGAAGTAACTGAATTACTGTCCTGGAGAAGGGTTTTTAATTAGAAACATGGCACCTTGGAAAATAAATAAAGAATCAAAAGGTCTGCAACATCTGCATCCTGCTGATGTACTTTGCCTGAAGGCTAAGCATAGCCCTTGCCAAGTATGGCTGCTACGTAACCAAATGAGAGCACCTTTGCATTTTTTCCCTTTAAGGGAGGCTTTGTTTCAAGTCAGGGCTCTAAACTTAACAGGATTTCAGTGTGCAAAATGTGTTCTCACTGGGTAATGCCAGATCTCCCAGCGAAGTTGCAAATGTATCTGCTCTGTGCAATCCCTGAGTGTTGGCATAGGACCATGGAGGGGAAAGAATGGAAGGAATTATGAAAAGCAGTGTTAAGGGATGGTTTATTGTGTGATTCCATGTGAAAACAGCTATGAAAACACTTGAAAAAATATCAGTGTAGGTTCTGTTTGAAACAGAATCCATTTGTATTTTCCTTATGTAGTCCACCTCCTTGATACTTAACTAGATGTGACTGAAGTGTGGTTTACTTCACCACTTTAAAGGGATGTTTAGATAAGTACTTGACTCATGATGCATCACACATTACAGTACAGGAAAAAGTAAATGGTGCTTAAGAACATTTTAATTAGGCAAAATAAAGGCAAAGATATTGAATAATAACCAAGCATTGTAACAGAAACATGTATAGCAAATTTAATATAAACAAATCACATGAAGAATATCACCCCTGAAGATTTATCTGCATTGAACACAAATTTGTGTCTATTTAAATATACCATTGGTCTTCGTTCAAAATAGCAAAGAAGAATATGGGAGTTATATAAGAACAGAAAGTTCTATACAAACCAAGTGTTTTTGTATATACAATACTTCAACAGATATTATCTAAACAGAACTACCAAGCAGAGCATGTAATTGTGAGACACAGTCAAGGCTTACCAAGGCAACAAAGTTTAACCTAGGACTTTAAATAAGAATTAACATCCATAAACTCAAATTGGCAGATAACTCAGTAGTATAACAGAGACTTCACTAAGTTCATCAAAAGCCACTTGCTCAGAAGAAAATGCTTTACAATAAAGACTGCCTCTGCACAGTCCTTAAGCTTAACCTCTGAAGATGCCTAAGTTGTGCGTGTCTGTATACTACATAGTCTTAAATTCAGCTTAACATTTATTGATTTTTCATCTTTTTAAGGGAAAGAAAAATTTCCTATGACTATTTCCCTCAATTTAGATAACTGTAAAATGAATTTAAGTTCTATTTTCCCAGGTTGTCTTCAAATTTCTTATGGTATTAAAAATAACCCTTATAACTTTTTCATTGCCAATAAGAGGGATTTATACAATTCAGATGCAAAATAAGTGAAAAAAACATACATGAAATCATTACTTTGATTGAGAGATGACACAGAACAACCTCATCCAAAATGTTATGTAAATGTGTAAGACTTAATACTGATGGATACTTTAGAAGACTTAAGCATTCACATGGAAGTCTTCAAACTATTTCTCTGTGCAGTATTTTTCTTTTCATCACTAGTACAATGGACTAATTTTGGTAAGCACTTGAAGATTCTTGGAAATTGCTTCCATCTGCTAAATGTAATATAGCATCTGCTTTTCAGTGAAGACCTCTGAATAAAAGTTTTATTACGTACAGCTGCAACTGTCTCACAACTTTACTCCACTTCCTGATTGGAAATAATGTGAAGGGCAACAAAACTGACAAGTCGAAGACTTAAGACCGTTTGGAGCATGGCACCTCCTACTACTCATCCTCCTTTCCTTTCTTCCACACCAATCATGAATTGATGGGCTCCAAAGAGGAGGATAGCAGCAGGGGACCCTTCTGAAAGCATCAAAAACCCCCAGTAACACCACAAGATGAGAAGGCAGAAGCCCAGGGAAGAGGGAGAGCCTCAAGTCGCGTCCCCCCTGAGCAGGAAGAGCGAGCTGTGACTGAGGGCAGTGGGGACTCAGAGCAGGCAGAGACTGGAGTAATGACGCCCAACGCCCTCCCCTACAAGAGCAGCCCCCAGGGCCGCTGCGAACAGGGCATGGCGCGGCAGAAGGGTGAGGCGCAGCAGTTCCAAGAAAACCACCACCAGAAAGGATGTGGCGACCCAGACAGAGCTGCCAGGCAAACATGCAGCGGTCCGGGTCCCGGGCTGCAGGGAGTGCCTGAGCCCGTCAGTCCTGCCGGAGGGCAGCAGTAACAGCACCCGTGTGCGCTGCGATCAGCTGGGTGACCTGCTCAGCCTGGTGGCGGAACTCAGAGAAGAGGTTGAAAGATTAAGAAGTATTTAGGGAGTGTGAAAGGGAAATTGATTGGTGGAGTAGCACCTTAGCACCCCTGAAGCAACAGGAGCAAATAGAGGCTCGAAAATCGGCAGGCGATCACCAGGCAGAAGGAGGGGACCTAAGAGATGGGGAGATTGGAAACAGGTCCCTGCTCAGGGAGGCAGGAAAATCGTCTCCCAACCTCCCTCACCTTTCATGGTGTCCCTTCACAACAGATACGGGGCCCTGGAACTTTTGAATGAAACAGAGAAGAATAAAGAAAATGAGTCACACAAGGAGGAAGACCAAGGTCCACCAAGGCCGGGTCACTCTAGACCAGTGTCCTGGTTTAGCCAGGATAGGGTTAAGTTTCCCCACCAGTAGGGGGGGAACTCTAGCTGGGTTATTCAGATACCATGCAGACATCACATCCTGGCACAGAGGCGGGACAGTCGTTACTGCGTGTACTGTGGGATTTGCTCTGTTCTCGCTGCTGTATTGGTAGATATCTTGCTCTGTTTGTTGTTATTACTGTTATTGTTGCTGTTTGCTGTGTTGCTGTCACACTGTTGTATTAAACCTCTCCTTATCTCAGCCCAGGGCTTTGTATTTCACTCCCTTTGTGGGGGAGGGGCAGCAGCCGCGTGGTCTCAGACCCCGGCAGGGACTAAACCACCACAACCAGGTATTAAAACCAGTTCTAAAAAGAACCCCAGAAGAGTCATTGTAGTGGGTGACTCCATTCTGAGGGGTGCCGAAGGCCCAATATGCAGACCAGATCCGCTTCATAGGGAAGTCTGCTGCCTCCCTGGGGCCCGGGTGAAGGACCTCACGGCAAAACTCCCCACTCTAGTGAGACCCAAGGACAACTATCCCCTCTTGGTTTTTCAGGTAGGTAACGACAATATTACCAGAAGTCCAAAACCAATGAAGAGAGATTTCAGTGCCTTGTGGAAACTGGTTAAGGGGTCAGGGGTACAAATAGCGTTCTCGCCCATCCCTTCAGTTGCAGGGATGGATGAGGAAGATTACAGGAGAACTCCACAGATGAGCCTCTGGCTCCAAGACTGGTGTTATAGGCAGGGCTTTGGATTTTTCAGCCATGGGTTAGTATACAGGACGCCAGACCTTTTGTCATCAGATGGGATGCACCTGTCCCAGAGGGGGAAAAGGATCTTGGGGCTGGAGTTAGATGGGCTCATTGAGAGAGCTTTAAACTAGATTTGAAGGGGGAAGGGGACAAAACTGGAACTCCCAGACATAAGCCCCACAGTAGATTACCAGAGCTTGTGGGGTGTTGTGCCAGCAACGACCCTCGCCCTGCCACCTCAGTGGAGACAAGGGATGGAGACATGCAGCACAACAAAGATGCAAGGGATATTGATGGATCCGTAACTGTAGTAACACCTGTGAAAGCTCAAGCCAGACTTAGGACCTCTAAATGCAAAAAGGTGCAGGGGACATCAGCCCATCTGAAGTGTGTGTATATTAATGCACACAGCATGGGTAACAAACAGGAGGAGCTTAAAGCCATGACGAAACAGGAAAATTATGATGTAGTGGCTATTACAGAAACATGGTGGGATGTCTCCCATGACTGGAGTGCGCCAGTTGATGGCTACAAGCTCTTTAGGAGGGATAGACAAGGAAGGAGAGGCGGTGGGGTGGCGATGTATGTTAGGGACTGTTATGATTGCTTTGAGCACAAGTGTAGTGAAGACAGGGTGGAGTGTCTTTGCGTTAGAATCACGGGGAAGGCCAACAGGGCAGATGTTGTAGTAGGAGTCTACTGTAGGCCACCCACCCAGGACAAAGAGGTGGATGAAATATTCTATAGGCACTTAGGAGAAATGTCATGATTGCTTGCCCTTGTTCTTGTGGGAGAGTTCAACTTCCCAGACATCTGCTGGGAATGGAACACAGCAGAGCAGGACCAGCCCTGGAGATTTCTGGAATGTCTGGGAGATAATTTCCTGACGCAGCTGGTGAGTGAACCGACCAGAGAAAGTGCCCTGCTGGATCTCCTCTTTGTGAACAGAGAATGACTGGTGGATGATGTGGCAGTTGGAGGCTGACTTGGGCACAATGATCATGAAATAATAGAGTTCTCTATTCTTAGAGAGGCCAGGAGAGGGCTAAGCAGAACTGACATCCTGGACTTCAGAAGGGCTGACTTTGTCTTGTTTAAGCACCTGCTTGACAGAAACCCTTGGGAGACAGTCCGGAAGGGTATAGGGGTCCAGGAAGGCCAGACACTCTCTAAGAAGAAAGCCTTAATGGCTAAGGAGCAGGCTGTCCCCAGGTGCTGTAAGAGAAGCCGGCAACAGAGAAGACCACCCTGGCTGAACAGGGAGCTTTGGCTGCAACTCAGGGAGAAAAGAAGAGTTTATGGCCAGTGACTCACAGTGATTACAAAGATGCTGTGAGGTTATGCAGAGTGGAAATCAGGAGGTCTAAAGCCCAGCTAGAAATTAATCTGGCTTCAGCAGTCAAGGATAACAAGAAATGTTTCTATAAGTATGTCAGCAGCAAAAGAAAGACCAGGAAAAGCCTCCATCCCCTGCTAGACGTGGGAGGAAACATGGTAACAAGTGATGAGGAAAAGGCTGAGGTGTTTAATGCCTTCTTTGCCTCAGTCTTTAATAACAAAACTAGTTGTACTGAGGGAATCCAGCTCCTCAGCCAGAAGACAGAGACTGGGAGAATGACTCCCCCACAATCCAGGAGGAGATAGTGACCTACTGCATTGCATAGACATACACAAGTCTATGGGACCGGATGAGATACACCCGAGGGTGCTGAAGGAGCTGGCTGGGGTGCTCGCCAAGCCGCTTTCCATCATTTACCAGCAGTCCTGGCTGACCGGGGAGGTCCCAACAGATTGGAAATCGGCCAGTGTGACGCCCATCTATAAGAAGGGTCGGAAGGATGATCCGGGAAATTACAGGCCTGTCAGCTTGACTTCTGTGCCCAGGAAGCTGATGGTGCAGCTCATCCTAAGTACCATCATACAACACATGCGGGACAACTGGATGATCAGGGCCAGTCAGCATGGGTTTATGAAAGGCAGGTCCTGCTTGACAAACCTGATCTCCTTCTACGACAGGGCGACCTGCTTATTGGATGAGGGAAAGGCTGTGGACGTTGTCTACCTTGACTTCAGTAAGGCCTTTAACACCATTTCCCACAGCATTCTCCTGGCAAAACTGGCTGCTCGTGGCTTGGAGGGGCACACACTTCCCTGGGTAAAAAACTGGCTGGATGGCCGGGCCCAAAGAGTTGTGGTGAATGGAGTTAAATCCAGTTGGTGGCCGGTCACGAGTGGTGTCCCCCAGGGCTCGGTTTTGGGGCCACTCCTGTTTAACATTTTTATTGATGACCTAGACAAGGGGATCGAGTGCACCCTCAGTAAGTTTGCAGATGACACCAAGTTGGGTGGGAGTGTTGATCAGCTCGAGGGTAGGGAGGCTCTGCAGAGAGATCTGGACAGGCTGGAGCGATGGGCTAAGGCCAACTGTAGGAGTTTCAATAAGGCCAAATGCTGGGTGCTGCACTTGGGCCACAACAACCCCCAGCAGCGCTACAGGCTTGGGGAGGAGTGGCTGGAGAGCTGCCAGTCAGAGAGGGACCTGGGGGTGTTGATTGACAGCTGGCTGAACAGGAGCCAGCAGTGTGCCCAGGTGGCCAAGAAGGCCAATGGCATCCTGGCTTGTATCAGAAATAGCGTGGCCAGCAGGGACAGGGAAGTGATCTTACCCCTGTACTCGGCACTGGTGAGGCCGCACCTCGATTCCTGTGTTCAGTTTTGGGCCCCTCACTCCAAAAAGGACATTGAATTACTCGAGCGTGTCCAAAGAAGGGCAATGAAGCTGGTGAAGGGTCTGGAGCACAGGTTTTACGAGGAGTGGCTGAGGGAACTGGGGTTGTTTAGTCTGGAGAAGAGGAGGCTGAGGGGAGACCTCATCGCCATCTACAACTACCTGAAAGGAGGTTGCAGAGAGCTGGGGATGAGTCTCTTTAACCAAGTGCCAAGCGATAGGACAAGAGGGAATGGCCTCAAGTTGCACCAGGGAAGGTTTAGACTGGATATTAGGAAGCATTTCTTTACAGAACGGGTTGTTAGGCGTTGGAATGGTCTGCCCAGGGAGGTGGTGGAACCCCCATCCCTGGAGGTGTTTAAGAGTCAGGTTGATATAGTGTGGAGGTTTGAACTCAGCTGGCAGCCAGGCGCAACATGGCCAGCTGTTCACCTCCCCCTCCCTCCTCTGGTAAGATAGGGGAGGAACAAAACAAAAGAATTTGTGGGTTGAGTAAAAAGAAAGAATTTACTAAATATAACAAGAGAACAACAGTAACAATAGTGAGTTCAAATAAGAAAATGGGTAAAATGCAGCAGTAGCTTACCGAACACAAACGCCCCCCACAGCACCAATACCGCCTGACGAGCGGACAGTGAGCTCTGCAAGCTCAAGCCCTAGAGCAAGAGCCCCGCCCCTGGGCATGACATCACATGGTTTGAAATACTCCAATGAAAATTAGCTTCATCCTGGTCGAAACCTGGACAGTCTCCACCCCTTATTCCATACCATTGATGTTATGCTCAGGTTTCCAAATATATCTTAAGGAATCACCACCCGCTTTTTTGGTGGTTTGTTTTTTTTTTTTTTTCTCTCTCTTTCCAGGTCTCACAGGTATCATTCCCTTAGTCTATGGGCCATCCTTCCACAATGTTTGCTGAGTTCATTTAGACCATAACTTTGGGTTCCATCTGTTATGACAGTCTGTAAGGCTGAAGAATGAGGCGGAGTTGGCTCAGTCAGTGGAGCAGGAGGCTTTGGATTTGGCATGGGGATGTTGCAAGGCACTAAATACAATAACAGGGTTGGCAGTCCGGTTCATTGGCTACTTTCACCTAAAATCAAATCTCCCTTAGGCACACATCAGACCTCTCCATCCTTCTGCATTACCCACGAAGTACACCCAGGTCCTTGGGCAATAGTAATCCCACAGATGGGTTTACCTTTACCCAATGCAGGAGTAACCCAGATGGCCTTTCCCAACATATTCCTAATGCACACTATGGGAGTTTTATCCCCATCCACGGTATGTAGGAGGTTTGATTGAGCAGGGCCAGCTTGCTTGGCAGATCCTCTAATATTGACTAACCAGGTGGCCTTTGCTAAATGCACGTCCCAGTGTTTGGAAGTTCCACCACCCGTTGCTCTCAGTGTAGTTTTCAGCAATCCATTGTATCGCTCAAATTTTCCAGAGGCTGGTGCATGGTAGAGGATGTGATATATCCAGTCAATGCCATGTTCTTTGGCCCACGCATCTATGAGGTTGTTTCGGAAATGTGTCCCATATCTGACTCTGTTCTTTCTGGTGTGCCATGCCGCCATAAGACTTTCTCCTCAAGGCCTACAATGGTGTTCTGGGCAGTGGCACGGGTCACGGCATGAGTTTCCAACCAACACGTGGCTGCTTCTACCATTGTAAGCACATAGGGTTTGCCAAGTTTGTGGGAGCGTGATATAATCAATCTGCCAGGCCTCCCCATATTTATACTTTGACCATCATCCTCCATACCAAATGGGCTTTAACCGTTTGTCTTGCTTGACTGTAGCACATGTCTCACATTCATGGATTACCTGTGCAATGGCATCCATGGTTAAGTCTACCCCTCGGTCACGAGCCCATCTATACGTTGCATCTATACGATGGCCTGAGGAGTCATGGGCCCAGCGAGCCATAAATTGTTCACCCTGATGTTGCCAGTCCAGATCTACTTGAGACACCTTAATCTTAGCAGCTTGATCCGTCTGTTGGTTGTTCTGATGCTCTTCAGTGGCCCGGCTCTTGGGTACGTGAGCATCTACATGGCATACTTTCACAACCAGATTCTCTACCTGAGCAGCAATATCTTGCCATAATTTAGCAGCCCAGATGGGTTTGCCTCTGCACTGCCAGTTCCTCTGTTTCCACTGCTGTAACCACCCCCACAGAGCATTTGCCACTATCCATGAGTCAGTATAGAGGTAGAGCACTGGCCACTTTTCTCGCTCAGTGATATCCAAGGCCAGCTGGATGGCTTTCACCTCTGCGAACTGACTTTGATTCACCTTCTCCTTCAGCAGCTTCAGAAACCCGTCGTGTGGGGCTACACACAGCTGCTTTCTACCGTCAATGTTATCCCACAATGCGACAGGACCCACCGGTAAACAGGGTATATCGCTTCTCATTATCTGGTAGCTCGGTATATGGTGGGGCCTCTTCAGCACGTGCTACCTCTTCCTCTGGCGCCATTCCAAAATCTTTGCCTTCTGGCCAATTTGTGATCACTTCCAATATTCCCGGATAGCTGGGGCTCCCTATTTGAGCCCGTTGTGTGATT
Source organism: Strix aluco (assembly GCF_031877795.1). Lineage (NCBI taxonomy): Eukaryota > Metazoa > Chordata > Aves > Strigiformes > Strigidae > Strix > Strix aluco. The sequence continues at coordinate 70,767,042 of NC_133971.1, forward strand.
AATGCAACCCATTTACTCCACGTGGCATCAGTTGCATGGTGTGTAGAGGGGACACTCCCTTTGAACACCCAGCCCAGCACCGGCAGTCGGGGAGCCAGGAGGAGCTATGCTTCAGTCCCGATCACCTCTGAAGCAGCTCGGACCCCTTCACATGCTGCCAGTATCTCCTTTTCGGTCAGAGTATAGCAGTTTCTGATCCTCTGTATCCCCAACTCCAAAACCCCAGAGGTCAGTCCTGAGTCTCCCTTGGTGCTCTCTGCCAGAGACTCCAGGTAGGGCCATTCTTCCTGGCTGCAGTGTAGAGCACGTTTTTAACATCTTGCCCTGTCCGAACTGGCCTGAGGGCTACTGCATGAACTATTTCCTGTTTTATTTGTTCAAAAGCCTGTCGCTGCTCCGGGCCCCATACAAAATCATTCTTTTTTCGAGTCACTTGATAGAGAGGGCTGACAATCTGACTAATTTGGAATGTGCAGTCTCCAGAAACCCACAACACCCAAGGAAGCTTGTGTTTCCTTTCTGTTAGTCAGTGGGGACATCACTGTTATTTTATTAATCACCTCCATTGGAATCTGATGACGTCCATCTTGCCATTTTACTCCTAAAAACTGGATCTCTTGTGCAGGTCCCTTGACTTTACTATGCTTTATGGCAAAACTGGCTCTCAGAAGGATTTGGACTATTTTCTCCCCTTTCTCAAAAACTTCTTCTGCTATATTACCCCATATAATGTCATCAATGTACTGTAGGTGTTCTGGGGATTCACCCTGTTCCAGTGCAGCCTGGATCAGTCTATCGCAAATGGTGGGGCTGTGTCTTCACCCCTGGGGCAGCTGATTCAAGGTGTATTGGACACCCCTCCAGGTAAAAGCAAACTGTGGCCTGCATTCTGCTGCCAGAGGGATGGAGAAAAATGCGTTGGCAATATCAATCGTGGCATACCACTTGGCTGCCTTCGACTCTAGTTCGTAGTGAAGTTCTAGCATGTCTGGCACAGCAGCACTCAGCGGTGACATGACTTCATTCAGACCACGATAGTCCACTGTCAGTCTCCACTCTCCATTAGACTTTCACACTGGCCATATGGGGCTGTTAAAGGGGGAGCGCATCTTGCTGATGACTCCTTGGCTCTCTAGCTGACAAATCAGTTTATGGATAGGGATGACAGCATCTCGATTGGTGCGATATTGCCGTCGGTGCATGGTTGTAGTGGCAACTGGCACCCATTGTTCTTCAACCCTCAGCAATCCCACAACAGAAGGATCCTCTGAGAGACCAGGTAACACAGACAGCTGTTTAATTCCTTCTGTTTCCAAAGCAGCTATACCAAAAGCCCACCGATACCCTTTTGGGTCCTTAAAATACCTCTTCTGAGATAAGCTATGCCAAGAATGCATGGAGTGTCTGGGCCAGTCACAATGGGGTGTTTTCACCAACTCTTTTCTACTTAGGGTCACCTCGGCCTCCAATACAGTCAGCTGTTGAGACCCCCCTGTCACTCCTGAAATACAAATGGGTTCTGCTCCTTTAAAATTCGATGGCATTAGGGTGCATTGAGCACCAGTGTCCACTAGAGCCTTATACTGCTGGGGGTCAGATGTGCCAGGCCATCGAATCCACACGGACCAGTAAACTCGGTTGTCCCTGTCCTCCGCCTGGCTGGAGGCAGGGCCCCTCTAACGTTGATCATAATACTCGGTAACGACAAATGGGTTAGTGTGGTGTGCACGGGTTTCAGCCTCATCTTGATTACTGGAAACCAGAGCAGCATTTCTCCTGAAAGGACGACGTTCTGTACTTGTTCTTCCTTCCAGCTCACATACCCACTTTTCTAGGAGATAGGTAGGTTTTCCATCCCATTTCTTCATTTCTTCTCCATAGTCACGCAGGCAATGCCACAGCTTCCCCCGTGGTGTGTACCAGTCCTCTCGAGTAGAGAAACGATTGCTCCTAATAGCCGAGATTCTGGTCCGTGCAGGTGGGGAGTAGGACATGTTCTCCTTAAGTTGCTGGACATCTTGAGATAATTTGTTCACAGCCACGATGATGGGGGAAGAGATACTTTCTTCATATTGTCATAGTCGGTGAGCCAGTTCATTCACTGTTGGTCCCTCTTTGTCTCTCCAGTCCATTACTGCTAATGCACTGGCATATGATGATGGTGTGCTCCATACAAAAGCCCTCCACATGGGCCAGGTGCATTGGACTTCATCTGGATCTGTGGGTAGCTGCGCATTGAGTCATAGTAAACTACCTCCCGCACAGCTAGCTCCCTCAAGTATTGAATGCCTCTGTCCATAGTGGTCCACTTACTTGGTCAACATGTCAAGTTGTCCTTGAAGGGATACCTCTCCCTCACACTTGACAGAAGTCACCTCCAGAGACTGAGACTTTGTGTCTCCCTTCCAATGGCTTTGTCACTGCCCCCTTCCTTAGACAGGGATCCCAGCTGCCTGGCCTCCCTGCCCTCTAATTCCACGCTGCTGGCCCCGCTATCCCAGCACCGGAGCAGCCAGGTAACGAGTTGCTCACCTGGATGGGGGCTGAAATCTTTTCTTATGTCTCGCAACTCACTCAAGGACAAGGATTGGGTGACTATCACTGGCTCTGCCTCCTCCTGTTCTCATGATGGGCCTGGTTCATCATCACCCTGTACACTGCGAGGGGATTTTTTTGTGTATTTCTTCTTCTGTATGGGAGCAACTGACACTGTCATGGGTTGGTTCTCTGGTTCAGCTGCAGCGCTGTCCTCAGGCTTGTAGTGGCTGCAGTTTTCTGTTACTTGGTTAATCTGAAATAGTAGCTTAACCATAAACAAAACCTGAACCACATGCAGGTAAACACTAGCTCCGAACATCACAGCAACCATGTTTTTGTCAACATTCCAAAGATATTTGAGTGCCCCAAATTTCTCAAACACAGCTGTAAATAGCCCCAGGACTGATGACTGCACGCTATCATAGATGAGCATCACATAGTACAACAGAAATAAAACCTTAACCCGCCTCTCACTGAAGGTGAGCAACAGCATGGGAAACACATATTGCAAATGAGGTGATAAGATCTTAAGGAGCCAAGCAATCCAGATTTTACCCATTTTGTTGTTATCTCAAACAAAAGAAAAGCCTCCACGCCCCACTCTGGGCGTCAAAAAGCGTGGAGGTTTGAACTCAGCCGGCAGCCAGGCGCCACATGGCCAGCCGTTCACCTCCCCCTTCCCCCTCTGGTGAAATAGGGGAGGAACAAAAAGAAGAGAATTTGTGGGTTGAGTAAAAAGAAAGAATTTACTAAATATAACAAGAGAACAACAGTAACAATAGTGAGTTCAAAAAAGAAAACGGGTAAAATGCAACAGTGGCTTACCGAATGCAGCAAACACCCCCCACAGCATCAATACGGCAGACAGTGAGCTCGCAGAGCTCCCCCGCCCCTGGGCATTACATGACATGGTATGAAATACCCCAATGAAAAATAACTCCATCCTGGTCGAAACCAGGACACATAGCACTTAGGGATATGGCGTAGTTGGGAACTGTTAATGTTAGGTTACAATACATCTGATATACAAGGCTTGCTGTCACCAGGTTGCCCACTGGGGCAACATGAGACACATGCACCACCCATTTTCCTGTATTGCTAGTAGTCTTCCGTGGTCAAAGTTTTGCACTACAAATTGAACGCTTCTTGTTTGCCTTTCTCCTTTTTTGAAACACTATTTTTTGAATAAGCTGCATGGTTTCACAGGCTGTTTATTTCTGGTGTTTACCACTTTCAGCCCCCTTCGTTCCATTCACTGTACTTTTAATGATTGACAGGTTTCCTTCTCATTATTTTCACAAGTCAGTCCACAGTATTTATTTTCCTTGCTAAATTCTCTTAATTTCGGATTTTTACGATCTCCACCTTCGCCTCCAACATCAGCACTCTTGAGTCTACCTCTCCTGTACCTCACTAGATTTAGGCATTTAAGCCATGGTGTCCAAAACTTGGAAAAACAGTATTCTAATTTCTCCTCACTCTTTCCAACTCTGTTCACTTTTTTATTAGTTTTCCCTGTGTTTACACATTCACCTGACTCCAGTGGTATGGCCTGATACTCAGGTCTCTTCCTGAGGCACAATTAAATGAATCAGTACTCCCCACAAAGTCTCTCCTAGGAGAGATGCCCTTTTCCAAATCACCCTCTTGCTGCATATGCTATGTCCTGGGCACAACACTTTAAGTTTCTTTCCAACTTGCCTAGCTACCTTCACAATAAAATGGCAAAGCACACCAAAGCAACATACTCAGAAAAAAAAAAACCAACCAAACAACCAACAAACTAAACCCAATCCTGGCAATTATGCTTCCTTTCTGGAATAAACAGAGTGCTGCACCCTAAACGTGGCATTCAGACTTTCCCAGCATCTTTAACACTCAGCAGAGCTTATTTATTACATAGAGAGAAACAATCAGAACCTGTTCTCAACTACGGATGTGTGAAATGGGTGGACTCATTGCACATTCAAGTTAAAACACACAGCCTTAAACAAATTCTTTACTGTAGTCTAAATAAAGGAATAAACACTAAACTGTAAGTTAATAATTTAAAGCAACGTACCTCAAAAAACCACAAATCTACTACTGTCAAAGTTATTTACTCTTTTATTTAGATAGCTGAATAACACTTGTAACAAGTGTTTTAAGGAATAAAAAAGTAAACATATATGCACAAAGTCTGAATTTAACTTAACATCTAAGTGGCAGATGGCACATCATGTGGTTACCCATCAATCTGCAGCACTGGCAAAAGGATTAATCTGCATAACCAGCATCAATATAGAAAGTATCTACTTCCTGTGCACATCTTCCCGCCCCTCCTGCCCTGTCCCCTCCTCCCCATATCACATCCACAAAAAAATTTCTGTTCCTTAGCCAATGGTGTTTCAGTAGGAAATTCTTGGACATCTACCCATTCATTTGCTTTTGGGCCCAGGCCAGTCCATTTTTAAGTACTGCCCTATTTAAAGTACGAACCACCTGAAGTTCCTGTATTTGCCAAGATGTTCCACTTCAAGGAGTTCTGCTATGTATGAAGTTTCACATCTCTTTTCTAATCCCAATCCACTTTTCTTTCAAAGGTGTAAACATAATTTCTACTGGTTTGCTTTAGGTTTTTTACCTCCTTTCTCTCCCACTCCCAATTATTCTAAGTATTGGTATCAACAGTCTCACCATAAGTGAACTAAATGAAACAACTATCCAAAACCACAGCAAATTAATTCTTCTTTGGCTTACTTCATATAGCTCTAAGTTACAGCATATAAATATTTTTTAAAAGTTACTCCAAAAGACAGAAAGGGTTGGGGCATTCATATGCTCTCCAATCTGCATGCACAGTGGAGATTTAACAGCTGGAGGGAGAGGAGGGAGAAGACAGTGACAAGCAATTTTTTTTTTTTTTAACCATTTCTACCCAACCCCCCATAACTCTCTAACATAACATGTAACTCTCCAACCCCCTTCCTTCCAGGTAAAACAGAGTCTATGACCTAGCAATTCAGTCTATACATTTTTATGTTGAAACATGCCGAACTGAAGATCGCTGCTCTTTGTTACTTTGGTACTGGTTTTTTTTTTTTAACATGGAATTATTTCAGTTTAGGACTTTGTGCTACAACAACAATCAGTGTACTTGTGAAAGTAATGGATGAAAACCACTGGTGTCAGAACCAGCCACATTGCTCCCTTCACTAAAACCAGTGTTCGCTTCCTTTGGTAGGATTTGAAAGTGCTGTTGTGCAGCACTAGAGAGGTGGCAAATTTGGAGCACAACTACTGAGTAATTACACAGGTTCAGATTAAGCATGCATTTTATTTGCATGAGTGCTCCCTGTGGAACAAGGATGAGGTTTCCAGTTAAGGCTTCTACATGGAATTTGAGAAGAAGCAAAATGTCATGTCTTTGGAAGGCTGACTGGCTAACTTTTTTAGAACCTAAAAATGAGAAATAACAGCAGATTGCTGAAAATTAAAGAGCTTATATCAAATTAATAACAAATAGATGCATCATCATTTCATTCATCTATTGGCTCTCTTTAATTGTCTGAAATAAAATAGTAACATCACCACCATCCTTTGGGATTGTATCCCTTTGTGTTCCAGATTCTTAATGGTATCCACTTCTTCTCAAAACACATCTAATTTTCCCTGCATAGTTTCTAACATGCTTTCTGCCTATAAGCACTTACTTTGATCCATCATGAAAAAGCCAGGAATATGCATTTAGTTAAGAAAAGAGCATTAAAAGCTTCATTCTTCAGTGTCTTCTACGCAGAAAATACCATAGATATTTATTCTACAATTATAGGCAATTGAGTTGATCATCTTCTGAAGCAGAGAAATGGATTAAGTGATTTCTAGAGATGCCATCATGTCTAGCTTTATACTTTATATAAACCAGATCATTATTAAAAATGCATGTTCTACCAAATGCTCTAAGTCTGTATTTCACTCAATGTAGGTAGAAAAATTACTGTGCCTTAAGAAAGATTAGGGAGCATGTAGTGATCCAGACTTAAAAGTCATTTGAAGTATCTCTGGAGACAGTAGCATTCTGCAGCATCAGAACTTACCTGAACCCCATGATCTGGGATTCAGACTTTCATACTTCCAATATTAATACAACCTACTTTAAGGCTAAGTGACTTGAGTGGCAAGGGGTGTCTTATTTTCACTCTAAGTTGTACTTGCTGAAGAAAATAACTTGCTTATGCACAGCAGGGCTAGGACTATGCTGCAAGGCAGCACGTGTGCAGGCAGCCGTCTGTCCAAACCAACAGTTGCGTCTCGGTGATCTTCTGTGGGCATGGAATGCCTCCTCTACTCAAGCCATGCTTCTGCAAGAGGATGTTGTGCACAGAAACTCTCTCCTGTAAGCTCTGACTTAAGAGCACCTTGATTTCTTACTTCAAGAGTCAGTATTTTGAAGCAGTCCAAAGTCCACAACTACTTCCATTACCTTTACAAAAGCTATTAAAATCATTACATTGAAGAAAAGGTTGGAGACTGTTGTATGCATATACTTCTGTTAATACAAGCAGCATGCTCAATGAATATCAACTGTGATAATAAATACAACTAAAAGAGGAAAGCAAAAAAAAGAAAAAATAAGAAAGAAATAAAAAGAAAACAAAGGTGCAAGTCCGTATCAGCATTACTGAGAAGAGTTGTTTCCTAAAATTCAACTTCTGTGACAAAACAGAGAGCCTTTTTCTAAGTTTGGTTTTGACTAACAGGATGCTAGGAGATGTGTCATTCAAAACAGTTAAGTATTTATAATCACTAACGTTGCACTGGAGAAGTTTCACTTTCTACAGTAATTCAGGCAGTCTACAAAAGACTCAGAAGCACCAATTCCAGTGTTCAGCGCTGCAGCTCTTTCCACTCAGATGAAGAGTTATACATCAGAATAAAAACAGAGTCACATGGACATCAGCATAACATTCACTGCAAGCTGCAGTTGAAATCCTTTCTCAAAGCCCTGTTACAAGGGCTGAGAGCAAAGCAGTGCAAAACCTACAGGAAACATTTTAGAAATTATGGTCTTAATCAAGGGGCACTTCCGTAGACTTCTGCACTGCAGAACTGGAAACTGTCCTACATAACCTGGCCTTGCCACCCTCCAACCTCTTGCTTATGGATATGCAATACTACATCAGAGAAAAAATAAGTGGAATAACGTGGGGACAGCTGGAGAAGGGATGAAGCATGTCTCAACACAGCTCCAAAATAAAGCAACGATTTTTGAATTCACGGATGACTTTGTAAACAGAGCTTTAACAAAAGCATGCTTCTAGACAGCTGGTATTGTCCAGTTAGAGCTGGTGAATGAGAAAGAAGGTCCAATCCCTACAGAGAGCAGTATCCAAGTCCATCCCTCAGCCATGCTCTGCTCCAGAGAGTTACAAACCAGCAGGGGATTTGTGCTTATTCCCTGGTTGCTACTACCAGCAGTGCACTCCCTGTATTCAGTTTCGCATCTTGCCTCTACTCGGGAACTCCCTGCATCCCAACTGAAGATGAGCAGGGCCCTGGAAAAAAGGAGAACCAGTCACCCAGTGGCATTTCAGTATTTCCAATAAACTTTCTCTGCACACCACTTCCCCCTCCATCCTTCAAGAGGTGTTGTACTGCACCCCCTTTGCTGTCATGACTTCCTCAAAAATAACGTAAGAAATTTGTTTACTAAAAGTGTTAACTCTTTATGTAATAGACTTCAGAGGCTTAGGTATGAGTACTCTAGCCATGCTGGAAGGGCACAAAGGGCTTCTGGTTATTTTTAACTCTGAATCAAAGCTCTCTCTGGAAAGTTCTGGTCAGATGTTTCTATATTACATGGTATTTTAATAAAAAAAAGTTGCCCACAAGTGACAGTCTGCCTTATGGAACATATATTTGTTCTAGTTACTACATATTTTTGCACAAGGAAACAAATGACAACCCTGAAGTATTTCACTTCACAAGCCAGAGCTTACTTGGATGATTTTTCTAGATAAAGACTTTTCACGTAAAGACTTTAAATATTAAGCTGCACTAATCCACGAAATTTTCTTGTATCTATTGCCTTCTTGTCAGAGGTGTATTGCCCCCAAACACAGACAGAAATGACTCAAGCTCCAGTAGCGTAAACAAAGCTGTAACTAATTTTTGCTGCATTTTTTGTTATAAATCCAGTTCACAGAGGCATTCTATTTTGGTCTCAAGAACACAAATTCCATTTATGCATTTCCTTCCTTTTTCTGTCATAAAGTAGCATTCATCTGCATGAGTTGCATCTACTTGAACCATCACTTGCAGCAAAGTTTCTCTTAGAAGGGACTGCTATTGTTTCTTTCACAGAAGCATGAACCTCTAATAAAAACTGTTAGATGACCATGTGCATTCTTGACAGCTTGCCCCATACACCCCCTGTGACAGTGAAACAGTAAGCAGCCTGCCTTTCCTGCAGCCAGCCACCAGCTTTTCAGCTCAATACAAATTGTCTCAGAAAGGCCAGCACAATGTGCTCTCCCCCCCAGTGTCATGCCTCATTTTGTTCTTTTTCATGTTAAAGTGTCAGACAAAGAAAAATCGCTCTGATAGGGGGTTTTCTCAGCTCTTTACATGGGGAAAAAATGTCAGTGAGGAACTACAACACAGCAAGAGATCAGCATGGTAGTGCATTTGCCACAACTGACCTCACAGAATAGTTTGACGAAGAAAAACAAATTTTAATTGTCGTTCTTCATGCTGGGAAAAAGGGTCTGTTAAGAAGGACTTACTGTACTCAGGAAGAAAACCTGTGCTGCCAGAGGCAGTCTGGCAAGCAGCATTTTTTTGTTTCACCTCCCATAAAGGTCTCACGCCCAGCCAGCGAAGGCAGCAGTGGCTGCTCCTTAGGAGGTCAGCACTCAAATGCAGCTCTGTGAAGCTTGGGGACAGCCCAGCATTTCATAGGATGGCTCTCTCCCTGCCCATGGCATCTCAGTAACCTGCCTCAAGGCCACTTCATGTTTTTGTTTCTCAGTTGCTCAGTGTGCAAAACTCTCAAATCACAGTCCTGCTATTCCTCTACCCCATGGTGTTTCTGAAACTTTTTGGGCTGCTCAGTCAATTTCACCAAGTACTGAAACAAATACTGCTGTTTTTCCATGCTTATCAGGAGCTGGTGGACCCACTGTTGCCCTTGGCAGAGCTGGGGGTCCTGAGGCAGGCCCCTGCACCAGCAGGAGGGAGACAACATGCAGGTGGGGTCGGTACCACCTCCAAATCACTCCCTCCTGCTGGGGCAACCAGAGAGCCCAGCACACACAGAGGAACACAACCAAGTGTTTGGCCAACAAGTGTCCAGTGGGCAGCCCTTGGCAGGCACTGCCACCCAGTGAGACCACAGCTCTCAGCGCCAGGGCAACACACACCTCCCAGAACAGGGGGAACATCTCTATAGCTATGCAGTTGAAGCATATGGGGCCAAAAACCAAACCCCATTTGCCCAAAGAGAGCAAGCCTGGGTCCCCAAAACGCCTTGGTTTCTTGCACTGCCCTCGTGTCCTGGTTCAGCTAGGATAGGGTTAAGTTTCCCCAGCAGTGGGGGGGAAGCTCTAGCCGGGTTATTCAATACCATGCTGACATCACCTCCTGGCGCCCAAGCGCGGGAGCGTGGGAGAGATTCGGTGAACGCTTGTGTTATGTGATCTCTCTGCTCTCACTGCTGTACCGGTAGATATCTTGCTCTGTTCATTGTTGTTACTGTTATTGTTGTTGTTTGTTGTGTTGCTGTTGCACTGTTGTATTAAACCTTTCCTTATCTCAGTCTCGGGGCTTTGTATTTCACTCCCTTTGTGGGGGAGGGGCAGCGGCCGCGTGGTCTCAGACCCCGGCAGGGACTAAACCACCACACCTCATCTGCCCCACACTTGGGGGCAAGGTGCCTCACAACACATCAGGAAGCCAGGTGTGCTGTTGTGCAAACAGCATTGTGGATAGACTATCTACCACTGCAGGGAAGACTTTTCTTATGGCAACCTGTATGGTACCTCTACTGTAACCAGATGTGAGCAACCAGACATCTAACTTCTCACACACTCAGCAGTCTCACTCCCACACTCCTCAGCAGTCACAAAAAAATTAATGAAAGCCACCTGAGGTCTTGGTAGCCTGTCCAGAAAACATGATGGTACCTGAGTTTGCATCTGCAGAGAAACAGTTAAATGTCAGAGTCCTCCTTCCCCTCACAGGTCAGTTGTTTCTCATATTCACAAGAGCCACTTTGGCATCACAGCTTCATCATGGCTGAACGTTGATAATGTGCCAGAAGAAAAATGAGTCGGGATTTTTGTTGGTGGTTTTTTTTTTCTTTGTAAGGGGGGGGGGGGGGGGAGAGGGAGGGGGGGTATGGGGGTGAGGTGGGCAAACCAAAAAAGGATTTCCGGAAGTGGAAAAGCAATAGGTCACCAAATAAAGACAGCTCCCTTCCTATTTCCTAGAGTGACAACACTGAAATTTCTCTAGCAATTAACGAGTTTGCACAGGTGTTACTCCAAGTTTAACTAAGACTGTCTAGCTGGCAGAAACATTGCTGAAGTGATAGCATGTTGGTGGCAACACAGAAAGAGAGCAGAGCTCAGCTGCCACAGAGCATGGTAACAACTGCGGGGTTGGCAGTCAAAAATCAACTTGTAGGCTTGACATGGAAATCTGCCAAATGGAACAGGGAATCCCCAAACACCTTCCTGTCTGAAACTGTACAATTGCACCTGAAGAGTCAGAAAATCATCTGAATTACTTTTCATTATTTTGGCAACAACAACAGACACACCAGTGAGCCTTAGCTCTTTTGTAACACCTCTTAGGCTTAAATTCACTGTCATTCTCAATGCACAACTTAAGATATTTATTGCTCTTTTTGAAAGTTTCCTCAAAGCATGAAAATAAGAACCCTTCAGCATCACAGAAAGTTCACCTCAAACTTTGTCTCAAAGAATATTTGGGGAAACAAGCTGAAATTCTGATAGGTGTGTGGGTTCAAACTTCCACTAGGTAGTGAACAGGGTAAATACAGGCATTGGTGCAAGCAGCCAGACACAACCTTTGTCAGGGACGCAGATATAAAGTGTCTTCACAGTGAGTACAAACTCCTCCCAACAAAGGTTCCTCAAAAATCTACATCCTTTTGGAAGTCATAACAGGGAAAAAGAAGTTACCATGCAGTTGTGAACAACCCTGCACACAACCATTTCACCATGGTGCTCAAAGATGACTGTTTATCAGAGATGGGAACGTGATGGTAAGATGAAACTAGATGACAGAATGGCTTGAAGTGGCACACACATGAAAGATAATGTGATATCTGCTGAGGGGGCTGTAGACGCTACTGCTAGCACTAGCTAAGCTCAAACACAGTCTTCTCATGACCACGAGTACAGGGGGTACTTGAATTAGTGACCACAACGGACACTGTCCTCTTCCAAAGACGTTACAGAAAACCCACAATCACATGGAAATCAGATCGCCACCAAGAAACAGTCATTCTTTCCGGCCTCACATTATTTTTTCATGCCATAATGCTTTTCCCCATCTGCCACATCACCAGCAGAAGAAATAACCTTCAGTCAACACCACCAGGGTAGCACAAAAAAGGCCAACACTGGAAGTCTAAAAATAAAAGCAGGGAATGTAGTAGCTGTTTTGAATTCTAAAGCTCTGCTCCAAAGTTAAAGCCTATGCAGGCCACACATTAAACAAACATCTTAAGTAAATCAGGAGAGTGCATAAAATCAGTTTAAAAAGCAGTACTACAAAGAAGAACAGGAGACCTGTCAATGCAATTTATTATCAATTTATAATTTTCTCCAGAGTCTTCCCCATAATTCAGTTTAGTTAATTTTCACATTAACATCATATACTTTACATGTTTGTTGGGCTGGATTGCTATCATGGTGGCAATTCTGTAGCATATGCCACTGCAAAAAGGGTCTCTAACACGTTCCTCCTCTGTCTCAAAGTGAAGCTGGTTCAAAGATGTCTGTGTACAGCCTACCTATGCTCCTGCAGGCCCAACTACGTGTTCTTGTCACACCTCTTCTACAACAGACTTCACAAAATCAAAATTTACTTCTAACCATTAATGCTCAATGATCCAGTTTAAAAGATAACTTTAAAAAAAGTGTTCACACAAGTCATGAAGGAAAGTGCTACCATATGTCCTAGGATGAAATGGCAATGAGCTGAAATTCTTCAAGCCAACGTTGCCCTGTATCCTGCAACTAGACTTCGAACAACAGTACTCTAAAAGAGGCAGGAGAGACCTTCAAAAAGTAGGCATACTAGAACATATCAGGGACTGTTTCAACTTCTTTGATACTACTTTTTTTTTTGAATGAGAAAGGTTGTTTGCAAATCCTTATGGAGTTCTTGGTTTTTTACTCCCTCAGTTTTAATTTATGATAGCAAAACCTCTCACACAAGTCTTCTGCTTGGCCATCCCAACCATTAACATTAAGCCAGAGAAGTCAGAGGAAATAAATTCGGGGGGAGACTTTTTTCTTCCTTCTCAGCAAATAATTATTCAGCATAATTTTCTGAAATTTCAATTCCAAAAGCTCCAGTACTTTTTCACAGTGCTGTTTCTTCCAGCTACAGAAAATCAATTACTATGAGATTAAGAAACAAACTGAAATAAATTGTAGCTAGTTCACCATATTTGTGATACTATTCTGGAAACATCTTTTTTTTTTTTTTATAGGGCAGTTAGAGAGATGGATTACCTAAAAAAAAATATAAGCTCACTGTTTTGCATTAATACAGACAAAAAGAGCAAAACCCATCAGAAAATTTTCCTTGTAGATGATTTCCTCCTTGAATTGTAAAGTTGAGAGGACAGAATTGAAAATATTACAGTTTGTTACACTAACTTTCCAACAGTAGCACCAAACCACCTATGTTAAGAAGTGCAGTTAGTGCCAAACATTTTTAGCAGCTTTCACTGCTAGCAAGCTACACCCAAATTCCACAGAAAAACAAAAGGGCCACCTTGCAATGGTTGTGGAGGCCACTTCCAAGGAAGCAGAATGGTCAAAACCCCCAGTTGTCCCTGTAACCTAAATAAAATCCAATAGAAACACATAATACAATACAGATACTCCTTTACTATGTAGTCTTCTTATCCCAGAAAAGTATTGGTGTGCAGTTTGGGTGCTTGGGAATTTCAGCAAGGTTTGTATGGACAACCGTGAGGTTGTATGCAAGACCAACTTTGGTGTCTCCAAAGAAAGAAGTGATTAATTCAACTGCTGCTTCATTATGAGCAGATAAAAAGGCTACAATATACTAAAACAGTTCTTCCGGGTTCAGCATAACCACCTCTAACCTAAAATGCAGAAGACTGCACATCCTAAACACCTGAAAAAGACCTGAAACAGACCTTAAAAGCAATGCAGCTACTGCAGCTGGCAAGGAAGAGACAGTAATTTGACATTTAGAAGCCTCTCAAAAGCACCTGAAGGTGATAAACATTAAGACATTTACACTAATTCTTTTCTCAACATATTCCTACCCTATGTAAAAACAGTTACAATTTTCAGAATAAAAACTCTAAACAGCTACAAAGAAATGAAACTTTCCATCACAGTTACATATGCATAAGCAAGATAAGTATTAATAATTAGTAATGTTAATTAAGACGGATGCAAGAGTTCACTGCAAGATGTCTTCTGATATTAATGATCACATTCACTGATGCTTTGTGAATGACTTTTAAGCTGAACAGTATTCCAGTAATGGTTAAAAGAGCTATGACTGCATTAAAAAACATCCACAAAAATCAACTGATGAGACTTCACTGTTTATCAAGGTAAGCTTGCTGCCACACAAGAAAACTCTGAGGCAGATGATACAGCCAGGATGCTGGACAAAGATAGGCTAAGAGCACATCACAGGTGAAGGAGGTGCTTTCAGACTAAAACTAAAGATGTTTCCATACTTTCATGACTGACAACCTGAAAAATCCCAACTCTGGGTGTTTATTAAGGACAGCATGCTGCATTTTGACACTCAAGAGATAAAGTCAAGAAAAAAATCCAGCAGGCAGCAGGAAGCGAGTATCATGTTGAGATTGAATAGCTGACAAAGTGCAAAGGACAAAAAACAAATGTAAACAAAGGTTAACACCCAAGACATAGACCAGAATGCAGTGATGTGTTGTTTCTGATGGCATACAGGAACAACTGAACCTTGACACAAGAAGGAAGAAAGAGAAGGGAGAAGAAAGGTTAGAAAAGAATTGATCTAAACAAAGCTACACATATAAACAAGCTCTCAGATGTACTTAACAACCTGGTCTGAGGTGTACCAAGATTAACCAGCTTCTCTCTGTGAAATCTTGAAACATGGGGAAGCTACTGGAAAGGTAATGTAAGCAGCAGTACTCCAGGCAGCACCCGACATTTGCAGCTCTGCTTCACTTCTGTTGGAGTAAGTGCCCTGTTCTACATTGCACAAGGACACAGCCTTTACATATATACCCATTGTAAAACTAGAGTAAACCTGCTCTCACTCCAGCATAAAGCTACATGGTGTATCTGATAAATGTGCATTATCTACTACCTCCATGCAGGCACCTGCCACCCAAACACACACACATTTTATAACCACCAACAGGGTGATATTAACCATATCCATAAAGCTCATTCTTTTCCCTAAAGGATAGATTAAATTCTCCATTCAAGAATCATCATATTACATTATCTTACTTCTTCCTATGTTTCAGCTCTAACTGTAGCTGAGAAACTATTTTGCAAGATACTACTTCTTCTCAATGTCACCAGTTTGTCATTCTTGAGAACGTATGAAAAACCACCAGCACACAAATATTATTAAATATAACATTACTTAGTAGATGTAAGAAAACCTTGTTCAAATGAGACAGCTTAAAAGGCTTTTAAAAATTCATAATCCCCCAAAATGAACAAGATAATTAGGTGAGGGAACAGCACTTCATTAAGTCATTTTATGCAGCTGACTAAACGCAGGACCTCTCAAAACTTGCCAATTACAACACAATCTATGTGTGGGGTTAAAATGGAAGAAAACACAAGCACAGAAACCCAAATACCATACATCCTGTACGTCCCCACAAACAGGCACAAAGTCTTTTTCCTCTTCCCCTCCACCCTTGGTTTTTTTTTTTTTTTTAAAAAAAAGCAAGTAAGCTCCCTCACAACATATTCTCATTTGCCTTTACCTCTCATTACTTTAAGTCCTACTACAAGAGGACTTAAAGTTGTACTGTCAAGGCCCTTGAGCCGTAAAACTTTACAGTATAAATTACAGACTAAGAGAACTGCATAAAAAGAATAATAGTCATTTGAAAAGACACCCTTGACAACACATGGCATGCAGCACACCCATGACATGTGAAAGGGCAGTCACCTTTTTTTCCCCCCAACTTTCTTTTAAAAGAAGTTATGAATAAAGACAGAAAAAATGGGATAACTAATGCTGGAACACGTAACCAAAAAGATCACAGTAGTTTGCATTCTAATTTTCAACTGAAAGTGAGAGTCTGAAGAGCTCTGCCACCTCAGCTTTCTTCACTCAAAAAGCAGGCACATAACAACAGCATGAAGGATACTACTATGTGCGACAACAGACAAGCTTTGAATTCAGCAGGAGCTGCACAATGACTGAGAGGTCTCCTACAGAGGCACAACCAGCCCTCCAGGAAAAGATAAAAATTAATAGCTCACAATTAATTTATTTAGCTAATGAATCCAACAGCAGCTAGGAAACACTCATGTTTTTCCTTGCACCATACTTTGCAGACCACTAACTTCAGTAATCCTTAAAAACTTCACACTTGACAATAAAGGTCTTATTAGCAAGTGGATCTTCCTGTCACTAGGCTATTCCATAGACCAGAAAAACTACCGCACTCCCACTTAATTTGGTACTTATTTTAGTACAGATAGATATCCACAAGGAACTCAGAAATAATTTCCATCTGCCTTATAAAGGAGCCGGAAAAAACATTTATTCACTTGACTCTCATTTATGTTACCATTATGCACAGCTTAAACCAGAAGTGTGTTTAGAGAGTCTTCACAGTAGCCCCGCAATCATCACTGTAACAAACAGCAGGAAACACACATTACAACAGATGGAGGGTTTGCTCTGCAGCAGCCTACAGCTTCAGGTTTTTTAGAGATGGCCCTGATCAGCTAGATAGAAGTACCACCAGTATTGAAAAGAAGGCCGAAGGTTTGCAGCGAGGTGCAGGTAAGGAAGGCACTACGGACTCCCTGGGTGTGAGCACACAGACAGGAGCCAGCTGCGCTCCCTCTCTTCCCACCACATTTACTTGCTGCTGTGCTTTGAAGGTTTCCAGAACAAGGGGGCTAATAGCTATCATCACATCTCCTGCTTTACTTGGTCTTGCAGTCCTTTATTATTTATCCATTTCCAAATCAGAGCATTTCAAATTTACACTATGCCTGCACATAAGCCTTCTAAGGAACAACACGTAGGAACACATGCCCAAGTTTTTTTTCATTCAGGGAAAGTACAGATTCATGATTCAATCAGGCACAGATGCAAGAATTTCTGTCTTAAGTGCCATGCAGCATGAAGGATAAGGGTTTTCAAGAAGAAAAGGTGGCACTGACAGTGGTATTTCAGACAATGAAAGAAAAACAAAGGAGAGATCTTGCAGCTGCTAAATCCTCCACAGCCAGCCAGTGCACAGCCCTCCCTCCCATCAACGTGGTCTTCTTTCAAAGGAGCACATGACTTTAAAGAAGTTATGACCACAGGATTAACAGACAATATATGGGATTTCTCCATGATCATACTCTGCTAAGCAATTACGTCAAACCATGCTCTTGAAAACTAGTTTAGTGCAGCTGAGGGTCAAGGAGTGAAAGCATGTTTGGGGAGGAGATGAAGCAGAAAAGGAGTAGAAAGATTTATTTTAACTCTCAAGCATGTACAAAGCCCTTGCCAGAAAGAGGAGTTGCACTGTTGCTAGAACTTTACAGTGTATGAAAGGAACATTCTTGTCACTGAAAAACTGGCATCTGTGTACAAATAGAAAAACTGTTGTTTTGATTTACAAGCTGTACACAGAAACAAGAAGGAACTCCTTTACATCAATGTGCTCCCCAGTACTGTCTTGTTCATTCTAAGTTACACTTTTGTCAATAGATTGATGTGGCTTAATAGTCAAGTAAATAAGCAGATTTTTGTTGCTTTAACCTGAACAGAGAGATATTACATGCTTCTATGGAGTTCTGTAATTTTATTTTTTTAAAACAGATTCTCTTGCATGAACAGGAATTCTGATGTCAGATTTTTTTTCTATTCACATTTGGGTTTTGGAATGCAAATTTGAATGAATAAAGTACTCTGCATCTACGCTGGCAGCAGATGTTCAGAAGAGAAGGTACACTGAAAAAGCTGGAAGCATTACTGAAGGTCTGATAATTCTGTCCCCCTGGAAAATCATAAATTACTTCACATACAAAACAAAGACATACCAACAATTTTAAGATTGCTATGAGAACCTCACTGAATTATTTAAGTCTGAAAGTAGCCAAAGATTAAAATTACCTTTCCTGCTTTTTTAGAGTGCTTTGAAAGGTCAGAATAGGTGGGTGAGAAGCAAACACCAGACAGGCACAGACAAAACCTTTCCTGCTTCCTGTATGCGTATGAACAATTCAGCTCTGTCTTCAGTTTCATATTATCTATGCAGCATTCACTTGTACAATCTGGGTAACACCAGACATGTGTGCTTGTCACTGTGCCAGTAGACCAGACAAGAAATGCAAGTTATCAACATCACTGAAACTTTATACAACAGGCTGAGCAATGGTCAGACACTATTTTTTTTTCCTGTTGTCTGATCCAGTTATTGCCTAGGCAGGAACAGCAATTACAACATTATCAGGAAAAAAAATTAAGAGTCAAGTTGTTGGCTATTCCTTTGTAAGCAAAAGCATAATATCTAAATGCTGTGACTTCATCTATTTAAGAGCTGTGGTTTCTTGTTGAGAATTTGTTTTACCATACGATTACTTTTCACTTTTAAATTTCATCTAATACAGTTCAATGTGAGATGGCCTAAGCACAGAGGTATTATATATAGAGTTTGAAAACTTAACGAGTTAGTTTTTAAATAGTTTTCTCCATGGTATGTTCAATCCCCCCTTTTATTTTTATTTTTAGTATGAGACTAAGCCATACTGCAAAGCTCAAGAGCTCTTAGCTTCCTAGTATACAGGCAGGAGCAGTGCTATACCACACTTTCACATTCTCTCTCATTTGTGCTCTACAGTTCACAAAACACAAGTGTAGTGTCAGATTGACCGAGCCCCGGTATTCTGTGGTTCTCTCTCAATGAACACTTCCAAGTCACTGATCTTTGATATGTGCACTGACAACATTGTAACAAAACGAAGAAAGTACTGACCTGTTCTGCAGGACTTTGGAGCTGGTCCTTTGTCAATATGCAGTGGAAAAAAAAATTCACTAAATGTGGTGTCAGGTAAATCACATGGCAAATATAAGATGTATGCAACCAGCATGAAAGTGAACTCAGTCTAAACACACATGCATCATTCTTGTAAAACTGGGAAGATGGTAGTAACAAAAAGTGAAAGTGTGAGGAGGTCCCATGCCTGAAGTCCCTTAATACAAGCATTTATACTTAAGTGATTATCAAACTACAGAATGCAAAGAACTAGGTATTATCTTATTTGCCCAAGGAAGTACTTGAGAAAATGTTTCAGACAGTCTACTCATAGACACAGCAGTTTAAAATACCAAAGTGAAGTCTATGCTGCGATGTAGTGGTATTTCATGTATAAGCTGGGGGAATATGTATGGCTGTAGAACTTCCAAGGCAGCTGGATGTCAGCTATTTCCTATCAATGATGCTTGGACTAGAGCTTGCTGAAACCCATTTGGTCTGAATACATGTACATCTGCTAAAGCTTTTTCAGAAATCATATGAAAAGCAGCATACTCACACTTGTAAACAGTTCAAGTAGAAACTGCATCTGTGATGGAAAGGAAGAAGCCAGAATGAAGGTGGGATAACACCAAGAAATGCACAGATTTTCCTGCTACCCTTACTGCCATTCACAGTATTAAAAAGGAGCTTGTACATACAGGAACTTTAAAGGATCAATGCCTAAGTACATACCCATATAAATAAAGAACAGAATCACAGAATCATCTAGGTTGGAAAAGACCTTGAAGATCATCCAGTCCAGCCGTTAACCTAACACTGACAGTTCCCAACTACACCATATCCCTCAGCACTCTGTCGACCCGACTCTTAAACACCTCCAGGGATGGGGACTCCACCACCTCCCTGGGCAGACCATTCCAACGCCTAACAACCCGTTCTGTAAAGAAATGCTTCCTAATATCCAGTCTAAACCTTCCCTGGCGCAACTTGAGGCCATTCCCTCTTGTCCTATCGCTTGGCACTTGGTTAAAGAGACTCATCCCCAGCTCTCTGCAACCTCCTTTCAGGTAGTTGTAGAGGGTGATGAGGTCTCCCCTCAGCCTCCTCTTCTCCAGACTAAACAACCCCAGTTCCCTCAGCCACTCCTCATAAGACCTGTGCTCCAGACCCTTCACCAGCTTCATTGCCCTTCTCTGGACACGCTCGAGTAGTTCAATGTCCTTTTTGTAGTGAGGGGCCCAAAACTGAACAGTCATCGAGGTGCGGCCTCACCAGTGCCGAGTACAGGGGTGAGATCACTTCCCTGTCCCTGCTGGCCACGCTATTTCTGATACAAGCCAGGATGCCATTGGCCTTCTTGGCCACCTGGGCACACTGCTGGCTCCTGTTCAGCCGGCTGTCAATCAACACCCCCAGGTCCCTCTCTGACTGGCAGCTCTCCAGCCACTCCTCCCCAAGCCTGTAGCGCTGCTGGGGGTTGTTGTGGCCCAAGTGCAGCACCCGGCATTTGGCCTTATTGAAACTCCTACAGTTGGCCTTAGCCCATCGCTCCAGCCTGTCCAGGTCTCTCTGCAGAGCCTCCCTACCCTCGAGCAGATCAACACTCCCACCCAACTTGGTGTCATCTGCAAACTTACTGAGGGTGCACTCGATCCCCTCGTCTAGATCATCAATAAAGATGTTAAACAGGAGTGGCCCCAAAACTGAGCCCTGGGGGACACCACTCGTGAACGGTCACCAACTGGATTTAACTCCATTCACCACAACTCTTTGGGCCCGGCCATCCAGCCAGTTTTTTACCCAGCAAAGTGTGTGCCCCTCCAAGCCACGAGCAGCCAGTTTTGCCAGGAGAATGCTGTGGGAAATGGTGTTAAAGGCCTTACTGAAGTCAAGGTAGACAACGTCCACAGCCTTTCCCTCATCCAATAAGCAGGTCGCCCTGTCGTAGAAGGAGATCAGGCTTGTCAAGCAGGACCTGCCTTTCATAAACCCATGCTGACTGGCCCTGATCATCCGGTTGTCCCACATGTGTTGTATGATGGTACTTAGGATGAGCTGCACCATCAGCTTCCTGGGCACAGAAGTCAAGCTGACAGGCCTGTAATTTCCCGGCTCATCCTTCCGACCCTTCTTATAGATGGGCGTCACACTGGCCGATTTCCAATCTGTTGGGACCTCCCTGGTCAGCCAGGACTGCTGGTAAATGATGGAAAGCAGCTTGGCGAGCACCCCAGCCAGCTCCTTCAGCACCCTCGGGTGTATCCCATCCAGTCCCATAGACTTGTGTATGTCTATGCAATGCAGTAGGTCACTGACTATCTCCTCCTGGATTGTGGGGGGGTCATTCTCCCAGTCTCTGTCTTCTGGCTGAGTGTAAGGAACTGCGTTAGACTTTGCTTGTCTCAACATTGCTGTTGCACCACCACTATTTCCTGGCCTCGGCACCCTGTTGCCATGGAGGAGTACGTTCTGAAGGAGATGAAGGGTCCCAGACAAAACCACGACATCCGCCCGAAGCTAAATCGGGGTGCGGGAGACATGCGGGTGGGCATGACCAGCGCCTGGGCATCTGCGCATGGAGGACCATGGGACCAGGAGCCCCATGATCAGGATGAGACGTGCAGGCTGGCACGAAATGGGCGGACACTTTTGGAAAAGGTCGAGGGGACTGGGACAATAAAGGGACTGCATACTCCTCCCTCGTTGGCACCTTCTTCAACACCTGTTACTTGGAGCCGGGACCTCAGCAGAGCTTGGAGCACCATCACCTGCACCAAGCCCGAGCCAATGGAACATCGCTGGATCCCTGGTGGTGGTGGTAATTAGCTGCATACCTACTGTCTTTCTTGCTTAAGGTTTCTGACTTTCCCCTTCTTTTCCTCTCTGTCCTATCGCTATTACTAATTGTTATAGCAAATAAAGTTCACAAGGTTATACAGCATCTGACCTCGTTTGTGTCTTAATCTCGCTCTTGGGATCATTTAAGAACCCGCCCCGATATTGGATCGGGACACTGAGGAGCTGGATTCCCTCAGTACAACTAGTTTTGTTATTAAAGACTGAGGCAAAGAAGGCATTAAGCACCTCAGCCTTTTCCTCGTCACTTGTTACCATGTTTCCTCCCGTGTCTAGCAGGGAATAGAGGCTCTCCTTGGTCTTTCTTTTGCTGCTGACATACTTATAGAAACATTTCTTGTTGTCCTTGATTGCTGAAACCAGTATAGTATACTGAACATACTATACTGTGCCAGCATTTAACACCAACCAGAGTTTGAGTCTTAAAGCTTCTATTGTTCTTTAGTACTTCATTTTCCCCCTTCATTTGGACTTTTCATGAAATTTCTAAATCAGCTCAATTAACATTAAATCTTAAGTTAGTCTTGCTAAAAGACGTACGTGACATACATCTGACTAAGAACTGAACATGAAAGCTCAGGCATCACTTGCTTAAACCAGGAGTCCGGGCTGAATATTAAGACATATGAACAGGACAAACATTTGATTTTTGTGATGCTAAATACTGTCGTTGCTGCTTTCATAAATAAAATGGTTTGAGTTTCCTGCTTCTCTCTGTAGCAACAGGTTCTGAAGCACACCTGAAGTGGGTGTGTGTCCTTCAGCTTGGGAAGGAAGAGTCTAGTGATAATAGTCATCAGATCTCAGTTATGCCATCCACTCTTACATCACAATGAGCAGCTTCCCTTTATTTCACCTTTTCAGAACCTCCTTCTTTTATAGTGTATGACCTATGATATTAATGAGCAGTAACAATGTGCCTCTAGGCAGTATTTCTATGCAGATTCTGACTCTGGAAGATATCACATTGTATGGCCACAAACAAAAATACACAAATGCATGACATTCACAGCACAGCAGCACCTGTTAAATACATGAAACAAAGCTAAGGTAAGAAAATGCTGCTTTTTCAGTATGTTTGAAAAATCATTTAGTGCAGTGATAGGGTATGGATCATTCACCAAACGCTTGCTAGAAAAAGGGTAAAATCTAATCACTGAAAGCAAAAGTGAGGACGGACTGCAAAGCTCCAAACAGGTTATGTATGACTCAGCTTTCCAAAGAAATGACAGAGTTAAAGGTGTGGAATGTATTTCACCACATTTCATTACTTCCCATCAGGTATGAAAAATCACTGTAAAATCCACACATATCTTACTAACCTTTACCAGAGCACAAGGAGAAACGTACAACCTCAAGCTTATACTCCACAGAAGATGGCAGTCATTTTTTGTGTGGGAAAATTTCTGGTGTTTCTCCTCCAATTATTAATTTGATGTTAGCTAAATATGTAAGAAACTCACCAAGCAATACAATCTATAAACAAATAATTTAAGCCAAAAAATATAAGCCAGTGATGAAAATACTGCTTTTCCTTAACTGAAGACAGATTTTTAAGAAGACATGGCATTACAAACAAAGCACAGTTTGTGTTACATACAGAAATCTCATACCAAATGCCTTAGTAACTGTCCATATACACGATGGTTCTATGAGCTGCTATTTACAGCCAAATAATTGTCTGCTTCCCCAGCTCTTCAGCCTTTATTCACAACTACTCATACAAACAAGCTTGGGCCCTTAGGAATTCAGAACATTTAAAAAAATATTCCAAGTTGCCCCCTCTGACCTCCATGCAAAGGAGGGTTTGTCTGGCTACAGCTGCTGCCACAGGAAAACAGACTGTGCAGTCACTGATCTTATCGTCCAGGGTTAATCGACAGTCAGGTTTCACTTCCCAGTTCAGAGAAGCTCTTCCACACAGTCTTCATCAGCCACACCTGCATGGCACTGATGCAGAGAACACCAGGTGCCGACTTTAGAGCATGGGGTAGTAGCTTTAGCCAGCATCCATCACAAACAGAGGCTTCCCCATTCCTCTGGCTGTGCATTTCTGTGCTGTGCTGGCAGCTGGCATTGATACTTGCCTGACGTGCCCACGGTGACCCAGTTCAGGGAGCTCAATCTGTAATCCCCTCCTGCTTCTAGGCTGCCCTTGGGACTGTGCCAGTGTCAGCACAGGAGAAGCAGCAGGAGAATGAAGCTCAGCAGGTAAGGAACAGGATTGTCCCATTCACCATCCCTCTCATTAGGCTGGTTTAGCCACCCTGTAACAGCACATGGGGAGGCCAGCAGGTATGTAGGACAGCGCTGACCAGGAACTAACATACCCTTAAGAGGGACAGTAACGTAAAGGTTTCTTTTAAAGGAACAAAAGCGACAGCAGAAGTAGACCAGCTTTATAAGATACAATCTGGAATGGTTTGCTCTCCAGTTAACGTTATAACTGGCAAGAAAAGCAGGGAAAGTGATCCTCCTTTTAGGCAGGAATGTGAAGTAAATAGTATCAGAAGGCCGTTTCAAATAAAAAGCAATGAGAAAAGATGAGACATAAGGATCTAAGCCGCTCCCTGATGTGCTTTCCTTTCGCAAAGAATCAACTGCAATCTTGCACAGATGGCCCTGCTCATGGAGATAAGAAAATACTGCCAGATAGGTAATATACCAAAAGAGTCCTAACTCCCATACCAAAATGTTTGAAGTTTATGCCTGCAGAAAAAAAACCCCGAATAACCCAAACACAAAAACCCAAATGAAACAAACCCAAAAGATAAAGGAAGCAGAAGAGGACAAGTTGAAATATCTACCTCTGGGATTATGTCTGCACCATCTTCACATTAGAGGTACAGGAATCAAATGTCTCAATAAAGGAATCAGTCTCAGCAAGAACAATAAGTATCAAAAGAAAGCTAAAATTTATTACCATCCAAGACTCCAATGTAGGTTTTTCTTAGTAAATAATATACTGCTAGTTTTGTTGATGAAGCTGTTGAAAGTGCTGAGTTCTTGACCACAAAGTTGTTAGACACAAGTAAAAAACCCACTAATATTATTTTCCTCTGTGGATAAAGGGGAAAAACCCCACACCTCAATCTCCATTAAACTTGGCAGAATAATTTAGTTGTAAACCATGCCAGAAGAGAATACAATATTAAAAGTTAGCTCCACCTAGTTATACTTATGTAACTAGGTAAAGTAAGTGCAGTACCAAGTAACACACACCACAGAGTACATACAATTCTAAGTTTTAAGCATTGGCTTTTTTAGTCTCATTCAGAAATACAGGATTACAAAAGACCATCTCAGCGATAAAGTACAATCCACTTAAGCTGAAGACAACCCTGCAATAGTCAAGACTAAAAATTTCAGAAAACAGAGAGAGAATAGATAAGAGGCCCCATACTGCTTCTCTATAATCACAAGACAGTTAAAAATCACCAAAGAGTACAGCAAACGAACACCCCTTCTCTGTCCCTTAAGAGTAACAACTTAAAACCACCACAGCTTCAACAGACTATGTGACCTGGGGAAAATGTCCCTCTGCTATCTATCAGTTCCCATGGCATATGAGCAGGTACTCTTAAGTGAACACTTCTACAGGCACACTCACCCTAGTACCTCAAGTCTTACAGTGACTACTTACAGATACTTGAGAGAAAATGGAAGAAAGGGACAAGAGCCCAGGAGCCAATTTACATACCAGACAGAAAGTAGGGCTCCTCAAGGAACTTGTGAAGACTTAGAAACAGTATTAATTGTTCGCAAGTAAAGCTACAGTGGAAATCAAGTATTTCCAGTACACCAGTTCAGTTAACAGGATAACTTAGCATCCTGTTTAAGAAGTGCACAGACAGAATACTACTGCCCAAAGCAAATTTTTTCCTTCCCAAAGGCTCACTCCTCTGCATAGTTCAGCAAAGACTCAGAACTATACCTTTAAATCAGGTTGTACGCACAGTTATCATTCACACTGACTGTGAACTCTTCCAAGCTTTGGATATGTCCCCTATCTCTTACCACCTGGTAAGAGATATTTTTCCTTAGGTTAAGTACAGGCAATACCATCTAAGCTTCCTAATAAAGTCTTGCACCTGCAGGCAGACAACACCAGGGAAAACTTGCTCTAGGTAAAGAGTGGTACTCCATCGCACTGCAAGGTCCCTGATGCTGGTGGTCAATGCACACACATTGTCTGGGCAGTCATGCAATGATACTTCCTCCTCAATAGTATTGCCTCTTGAAGCAGAAACTGTCTGTCACATTTGCTTGCATAACCAGGAGGGAATAAGGGGAAGGAAATAAAATATCAAACCAAGAGAATAAGGTTGCAGACCATCATGTAGATTACTCAGTGTGGTGTTTTACAACAATCCTAAACCATGTGAACTATTCTGGACTTGGGTAAAAAGCACCTGTTAGAAGACATTCTCCCCAACGTCAGTGTGTGCCACAACCAATAAAATCCACCAAACCATAACATACTACAAATATAACACCTTTAGTACAAAAGAACAACATCCTCAAGGTCTACAGTATGTCTGGAAACTTTGAAAGAGAGAGTTAAACTGATCTAAGATACCCACAATGACAGTATCTTTATCAGCTTCCTTCTTCCCCAGTACAGTATCATGCAATCCTTTCCTTTAATTTTACAAGCTCAATCTTGATACAAGGTTCCCTGTTCACATTGGCTTCATTTCAAGGACAAGTCCCAAAGCTCACTCTCCTGTAGGCAAGCAGCCTTTCAATTTCTAGCTTGCAGATTCATCTATAAACACCGTAAATGCAAATCTAGTTTCTAAAGTTTGCTTCCCCAAGCATTTTCATTCTTTCAATGCATTTAAAAATCATACTGCTCCAAGCTTTGTGGTGCAAGGCTAAATGTACCAAAGTCTTAAGTCTTCTCTCTTAAGAAGCTTCTTCCCACAGCTTCACCATCTTAACGTCTCTTCTTCACTTTAGAACAGAAGAGTAGCAATCTCTTTGAAATGGAAGGACAAGAGCTGCGAGTATCATGACGTAGCAGGGCACTGCACAAGAATATGGGGAGATACCTGGCTCTATAATTCACTTCTGGTGTTAGCCCATTCCATAACAGCACCAAAACCAATAAGAATGTCACCCAACAACTGACCAAAACACGTAAGCTTCACTCATTCTGTATCACCCCCTAGGTGATGATACCTCAGAGTTTAATAACATTACTGTAAGGGAAAGAATGTTGTTTTCACATAATAAGCCTGATGGGAAGAGCAGGAGCGATTCACCAAAGCAATCAACAAGAGCAATTCACAACCATTGAAATCCCTGGCCTAGGGCTAGAAGGTAAGTGGTCTTTTTGTCAACTGTGATGACCCAGTACTTGGAACTGGCTTTAGATGGATGCAGGTACAAAAGACTTGGGGAACCTGAATTTCGAACTTTTCGTTCTTAGTACGCTTGTGTGATGAGCTCATGCATATCAACTTCTCCGCCCTGGAGAAAGCCAAGGTTCATTTCCATGTACATGCGATGTATGAACACATACATGAAGGGGTGTATCGGTAGGTGGTTCGGGAAGTCTGTACACCCTGTAATACTCAGCCAGTGAGGAATCAGGGGAGGGAACTCGCTGTTGGGAGAAAGGGATATAAACCATTGCATGATGGCTGTTAGGTGCGTCCACTTGATGGGGGCGCCTGGTCTTGCAAAGAACGTAATAAAGAGTGCTTCACACCGCATCCTGTCTGAACCGTTGATAATTGGCAACTGAGCGTTTCTCACAATTACCTATATTAGACTCCTTGGCACAGGCCTTTTGTACCCTGTCTACTAAATTTCACACCATTTATGTTACTCCAAAATTCACTGCATAATGAAGGCATGCAATGAAACACTTTAGGCTTGAATATCTTTAGGCTTTCACACTTCTCTCAGCTTCTACCTAGCTCAGCTGTGATCTAATGATGGTTAAGCAGGATCTACTACACCGCATGGTAAGTCGATAAACACTTTCCTGGTTCATTGGACAATCCTCCTTTGTGTCACCTATCTTCCTGCAATGGGGTCAAAATACAGTTTGAGAAACAACAGTCTTATTTGAGACAGAGATCCTATGCAAGCCACTACCATCCAGGAAACCAAAGCTACTGAAGTGCTGCTTCAACTGGAACCTTTTCTTCAGAATATAAAATTGTACCAACATTGTAGCTGTAGCAGAGGTTTGCTAACCAAACGGGTTAAAAACAGAAGGACACCTGGCCACTAATGCCAGCTGAGGGTCTCACAGGAAACATGCAATTTCCTCCAAGAACTGATACACCTTTGAATACCTCTGACCAACTGCAACAAACATCACAGTTCCTCCAGAATCACTATACCATCCATTGTTCTCATAATTTCCAGTTTAACTTCCTTGTTGTCAGTTCACGTTCTTCTGCCTTTGTACTAAAGTGACTCTCCATCTCTGTCCCTCCTACATATTTAACTTGAGGTAGATTTATGGAGGCAATCACAACTCCACACAGACTGAGATTTCACAGTGTTTTCAGCTGATCTGAGTGTGCACTGCTGCCATAAATTAGATATAAGGTGGGTTTTTCCCCTCCTTGACAGCACTGCTGCATCAAAAAAACCCCACCCAGAAACACACAGCAGAGGAAAACAATACCACTCCTTTCAGCCACCGACAGCATGGACTGAGCTTGGCACACAGCTCTCATGAAAACACGGCCTCAGCCTCTCTCTTCCTAAGCTAAAGGGGCCAATTTCTGTTCAGTTCGCACAGCTTCAGCAGAGGAAGTGGCATACCGAACATCTGGAGATAAAGGGGAGGAAAAAAACCAAAAAACTCTCACAAACCCAGAAGGGCAAAAAAGCAAAGCTTGGAAAGACAGAATGAAAGTTTCAGCACACCCCTAACATACTAGCTCCGGTACTGATCATGCCTTACTGAGCATGGCTAGAACAGAAATCCAAGACGAGCATTTTTATCTGCTTCCTGATGAGTTTAGATTTACAAAGATTTGTGCATTTAAACTGCAGGCACAGAACAATCAGCAAGCTCTAGTTTTAATTACACTTAGTTTTAAAAGACCTACAAAGCAGGCATTATTCTCCCCCAGAGTGAGAAATAAACCAAGCAGGGCTGAGCAATTACACCCAAAAAGCATCTTCATCTCTTGTGCTTTTCATACAGCAGATCTCTCAGCACATTTTGTAAGGCAGTAATTGTCACCAGTAGCATTGTATGGTGACAGTCTCTTGCAGCTTGTGCAATCCGCAGCGCTCAGGTTATGTGTTTGCGAAAAGGAGGCATTTCGAGGCATGGCTGGGAGGTAAAGTGACTTGAGATGCAGAAGAATAATTCCTTCCACCGCACTTTCCGGTTAAGAGACCACCTTTTTCAGTACTCGCACAACCACCAGGGCCAGGCCTTGGAGACAAGCATGGAATAACCAACTTCTCCTCTGAAAGCTGACAAGGCTGATACAACATTTACACTGTTCACAACAGCACAGAAAGGGTTCTTTGCTGTAATCCAAATTTCACAATTTTTAACCCTTAAGACAAGCAAACCACCACACAAAGACACCAACCAACCAACCAGGTTTCCAGCAGCTTTGTGGCCAACATTTTCAAGGTTCTTTCCCATGTACCTGAAAAACTCATAGTCCACTCAGTGTAATTAATTATCATGTTCTACTGGAATTTGTGTACATGTAGTTATAGAAGCAGTGAATTCTACACTTGCAGTATTTATCGTTGTGCCTGTACAAGTAACACAGGAAACGGTACCACAGACGTTTGTACCTTCTGCATCTTTAGTACTTAACCATTTTACCTCTGTACAATAAGAAAGGTTAACACATGCTTTTTAATGCAGCAATGGAGATGAGGTTACAACAAGAAAATCCAAGAAAACAGAAACTGGAAATTTCAATATATCACAGTTAAAAATTTGATACCTGCATGCAATACTTCTAGTCTTACAGGACCATCTTCCATATTGCTCCTCCCCCTCCCAAATGACTTCCTAATCTGATAATTCATTGGAAAAAAAATGTTACACTATAACATTATTAAAGACGTTCAGCATGGGTTTTGAATTTGAAAGAAGTATCACCTGAAAGGAATTTCACATCCTATACATCTCACAATGGAACTTGACAATACTCACACAATTTTAATACACTGGCTAGTTACCAAGATTAGTTTAGGTTGTCAAGCCTGAAAAGAGCCATGAAGGTCAAATTCTAGATGCCATCCAAGTATTTTTTGTTTGGTATTTTTTACCTTCCTCCCAACACAGGACTGCAGTATAGTTACAGTAATGATATGTGGATAGATGGTGGACAGGCTTTGCAGTTCTAAAAAGCAGTGTTTCTGAAAACTGATATGTGAATAACCAAAAATACATACATGCACACATATATATATGTTCTGTCTACATACTCCCTGCTTACTACAGAAATCAGTTTCCAGCATCCCTGAAAAAACAAACAAAAGCAAAACCAAACCTCTTTCCACTCAACACTCAAAGGTAAAAGAATGTTTTTTGGATTGTAAATACACATTTGCACAACTCCCTGCTCTCTCTTATTGGCACCTTCAGCATGTTATTCTATGAGTTTTCCTCTCATAACTGATAAAGCAATTAGATACCTTAGATAGCAGATTTTTATTGTTAGAATCTCTGCTTAGTGAGCCATGAAGCAGAAACAGACTGGTTTCCCAAACTTCTGAGATTCATCACAGCTTTTATTCAAGAACAAGTTGCAAGTGTTTCCCTAGCAAGTCCAACAGGTCCTATACAAGCTTGAAGTTTAAAACTGTTAGATAGCTCTTCCTACTTTTTGCATCAAAAAGAATCCAAAAATTGCAAATCATAGCACAATGAAAATACCATTCTTCAGTTCCAAAACTTTATTTCAACCATCTACATCTCTTTTAGGAAGCACATGAAAGTTTAAAGCAAAAAAACCCAACAAACAGGGGACTAGGGGGTGAAAAAAGGGGGAGCTGTTTGTAAAACCAGGAACTAAATCACTTCACACAGACACAGTATGTATCTACATTACAGATTTGTTTGGGTACCTCTCCCTGTCATTATTTAAGGAATGCCGCATTTCTCAGAGTAATGTAGCAACTCCAAAGTAAGGCCAGTCACAGAAGGGTAGAAAAACCCATTTCTATTAGTTTGACCTGGTTTCAAGGTTTTTACTTGCCTGCTCACTGTGGTGAGGTTTTTAATACCCATGACTTGAATTCTTGTCTTTTGGACGGACTGAAGTAAAAGCACTGCACCAGTGTATTTAAAATGCACGGTCACACTGCCTGCAAGTGCAGGCAGAATTAAAATTAACAAAATAGCTTCAGTAAATCTGTGGCTCTTTCATGATAATCTCTACCACTCCTTGAAGTATCATGGTTGGATGACTACTTCGCATATTTGTAGGCAGCTTGCATCTGAATAACGCAAATAATATCTATCACTTCAAATTTGTAAGATGGGAAAAAAGTGTATGCAATGCAACATACACAATGATCAAGAGCAAGCACAATCTTCTCATACGTTCTGTGCTAAAGACAAGATTGGATCCACAAGTCTCACAAAATTGTTTTGGTACAAAAGCTTAAGATAAACCAACTGGAACAGCCACAAATGTGTTGGAAGAAATCACATACAGGCAAGACAAATAAGGGTGATCCTGTCAGTATCCACAATCCCAAATTCCTTTTTTCTTATTCTCCCCAGGCATAAATCAAAACACACCAAAGAATGGAATAATATTCAAACATTTTGGCAAAACAATGAGGACTGTGCATGACTTTTTTTGCAAAGGCACAGTGAAAAGGCACCAGAAAACTAGAAAAGTGCATTTTTTTGCAGCCCAGGCACACCAGTATCCCTTCTCGTTTCCAACAACTCTAGGTTTCGTGTTAAGCAATATTTAAACCTCCTTTATTAGTTTCAATCAAAAATTTCATTTACACAACCCATTTACTTTCTTCAAGACACCTTTCTTAGATCACTTTCTTATCCAAATGATTTTTTAATTCTTGTTACTGTCAGAAGTATTATGAGGTAATAAAGACTGCTCTAAATAATTTACAAGGGAAAACAGTGAAGATTATTAAAATTTCTGAGTATTTGCATCTTCGCTGAGCTTTCTCAAAAGGCAGGTTGGCCTAGGAACTTCAGGATCCATTCATTCAAATACATCTCTGTCAATAAACACTCATCTGTTCATTTATTCACCTTGTTTGCTGCATGACTGCAGCTAAGTAAGATGAAATAAAGGAATTTTCTTAAGAAAGGGGGGGGGGGGGGGGCGGGAAAGGTCGATTTTGCAATACGGAACCTTTCATCATTGCTTAGCTCACACACTAAATCACATTTGGGTTCCCAAATGAACACAAGAAATTTTAAAGTCAAAGGTGTCTTTCAAATTCACTGCTTTGAGCCTCAGGGTTGACATTTGCAACTATATTTATATGCAAACGTTAACGGTGAGAAACCTACCTAAGGGGTAGAGGAAGAATAAGAATGGAAAGTGATGAAGGATTTACAAGGGAGTATTTCAAGCAACCCTAGAAGTTTTAAGTTTAAAAA
The DNA here is from genome assembly GCF_031877795.1 of Strix aluco. Lineage (NCBI taxonomy): Eukaryota > Metazoa > Chordata > Aves > Strigiformes > Strigidae > Strix > Strix aluco. Next base: position 70,799,480 of record NC_133971.1, read on the forward strand.
GAAGTTAAAACCACCACTGAACTATTCAACAACTATCCTGACATTTGCTTACTGTTATGGTTTTACGGTAACACTTAGAAGTGGAATAATTCTAGCTTCTTAAGTGATGCTTAAGTGAAAGCTTTAGCCCTTTCAAATAACTGCATTCCATTTTTAAAGCAAAATCCACGTCAAAATTTTCACAATGATTCACATCCACTGGTATCTTCTCACAAAAGTAAATAAAATCGATGAGATGCTTAATTTTCTTTACTTTTTTCAATGAAAAACTAGAACAGAGTCTAACGTTTTCAGTTCTTAAATTATAGGTTTGCACTACAGGCCAAGCTGATATAGCATTAAGATGAATAAAACCAACCTCAGTATTGTAATACCTTGTCTGTAATGGATCACGTTAATATACCAGTTTTGTACTAAACTCCATTGCCTAATATTGTGCCAGTTTGCAAAACTCAATTTGTTTGGTCTTTTTTACTATTTAACATTATTCAGTGTTTGCACTTCCCTGTACTGTAAAAATGAAACTCTTGGTCTTCACTGCTGTGTTCTAGAGCTAGCATGTGACTTCTGAAGCATGTTTGTTTGGGAAAATCCCCATTTATTTAAACATTTCTTATGTAATTGGCCTAAGGGTAATTGTTCTATTTCATAAATATGCATCGGGGACCAAACACTGTGTTGACTCTTTAAAATAAGAACAAGAGATGTTACATAAACCTTAACGCTTTCTAAACTAGCATGCTGACGTTGTCTTCTCCCTGAAGAACCTTAAGAAAACATGTTAGATAATTTCTAGATTTGTGCCTTTATTTTCTTCTATAAAGTAAATCATGTATCAGTGTCCGTAAGCACAAACATAGCTCTATTTTTAAGAGTCCAGAAACCTAACCCTGGATTTCAAAACACTTTATGCGTTCTTGCCAAAAAGAATGGAAATCAAATCAGTTTTACATGTCCAAACAAAACAGTTAGACCACACAACCTAGACTTATGATTTACCATGATAATGTGTCTAACAAGATACTTAGTAAGTTAATACTACTCCGCTGTCCAACACAGCCCGTCATTTTAGATATATGAAAAAGCCAACCCAGAACACTATGTGAAAATAGAAGTATACATTCATCACCTACCTGTACAAGTCATGGCAACAAGCTGGCACATGAGGTGAAGTTTATTTTAAATACAGTCCAATGAACCCTCTGAGAACGTGGGGGCTTTTTGTTTGCTTTTTGGTGTTTTGTTTTTGGTTTTTTTAAGTAGTGTTGTATTTTTGTTTTCCTGCCTATGCCAGTACCTTATTTGCAACGTTACCTATCAGTGATCGTTCACTGGAAAGGTACAGACAAGCAGACACAGGATCATCTGCCCCACATACACTACCCTGTGGTAATTAAACACTGATCCTAAGCTTTGAAATCGCCGAGAAGAACACTAGAAAAAGATTCTGCCATACTGGTGTGCTAAAACGCCATCGGATTCCCGCTTAAAGAAGGGGGAAGATGAACTCGCACATAACGCAATGCAATGTTAAACTAACAGTTTTAAAACACGAAAAGCAGTGAAAAAACAAGGCGTGACTAATAGCTTGAGCTCGGAGGCGATTACTACACAGCACTCCATAACCAAGGTTGAAGCAGGCAGCGTTTCATTTGCAGCGCTCTGCTGACATACCCTGATCTGACTTCCAGCTCCAACCGTGATGCCCAGAAAGTGATCTTCACCGCAGTACTATTTATTGATCAAATACAAGAACAGAGTTTCTCTTGCTTCTTCAACCGTGTTATTAAAGCAAAACCAACACGCAATATGTACGTCGTCCTTCACTATTAACACAACACAAGCTTCTGTCCTACAAACCCCCCACGTTTCCAGCTACCCGCCTGGCTACCAGCAGCAAGCCTCACGTACGCGCCTCACGACACCCAGGTGGGCACCAAACCGAGAAGGTACCAACGAGGAACTGCCCAAGTCTCAGATCCCATCAGACCCGCATTAAAAAAGCAAACACGCCGTAGCTGGAAGTCCAACTCCCTTTCCCGTCTTCGGGCACCTGGGAAGGGGTGGAAAGGCAGCGAGAGGACATTCCAAGCGGCAGGAACTGGGCCTGCCCTCGCCCCCTGCCCCGCCGCGCTCAGCGGCATGGCCCCCGCCGCCCAGACCCGCCGTCGCCCGCACCCACCTGCCGAGGTCCTCGCCCGTCTCGTAATGCTCCTCCAGGTTCTCCTGCCTGAACACCGTCATGGTCGCCGCCGCCCCGCCGCCGTCTCGCCGTCTTCAGCCCCTGCTCGGCGCCTTCATCACCAGCGCCCCGGAGCTGCCGGTGCCGGCTCGCGTTCGGCTGCGCGCCCTGCGGAGGAGCGCGGAGGTGAACGCCCCTGCCCTCGGCCGGGCGGCGTCCCTCCCAGCGCCGGGGCCGCCCCCCGCCCGCCCCGCCCGCGAAGGAAGGGCCAGACCCGCGGGCCAGAGGGCGCCTCCGCTGCCCCTGCCCTAGCGGCGGGAGAAGAAAGCGGCACCCCCCGCCCCCGCCCCTTCCCCGGCAGCCGCACCGCCGCCCAGCCGTCGTGGCGGCCGTCGGCGCCCAGCCGCCCGCCCGCCGCATTCCTCCGTAGCTCCGTTGCCCGGTCAACCGGGACGTGCCGCCGAGCCTGCGGCGGGAGCCCCCGGGCATCCCCGCACCTGACCCCGGGCGAGGACGGGAGAGCGAGGACGGGCGTCCCCTCCCCGCCGCCGGGCAGGGTCTCGCGGGCCGGTGCCCCCGCCAGGCCGCCGGCTCCCTCGCTCACCCGCCGCCGCGGCGCCCCGGCCACTCCGCGACCTCTGAGGCGGCGCTGCCGCGGCCGCTCCCGGCCGCCGCGCAGGCACGGCGCGACGCCGCCGCGCGGGGCTCCGCCGCCCGGCCAATGGGAAGCCGCTCCCCCCGCCCCTCGCCGCGGCCCGCCCACCTCTGCCCCGCCGCTGCCGCCGCCGCCGCCGGGCGCCACGGCCAGGTGCGCCCCGCCCCGGCCCGGCCCGGCCCGGCCCGGCAGCGGGGGGAGCCCGCGGCTGCGTGCCCCCTCCCCGCACCCCCGCCCGGCGCGGGCTTGCGGGCGGCTCCCGGCGCCGCCATTGTGTGCGCTCCCGCCGGCCGCGCCCGCCGGCAGCCCGCGCCTCCCCCCGCCCCGCCCCGCCCCGGGCAGGGGGAAGGGGGCTGGCGGCAGCCGAGGGGCTGGCGGCCGCCGCCCGCCTCCCAGCCCCCGCTGGCATCCTGCTCTGTCAGAAGAACGGATCCCGCGGGGCGGTACCGCGGAGGGCACCGTCCTGCCCGCCCGCGGGAGCGCCGAGCGCCGTGGCCTCGCCGCCCCGCGGCGGCATCCGCCCCAGGCGCCGCGCCCGCTGCGGCAGCACCGCCCCGGGGCCCTGCCGGCAGCGGCGAGGGCGGGAGGCCGCGAACGGCCCGGCCCCGCGCGAGGCGGGCCCGCCGCGGCACCTGCCGTGCTCTTGAGCACCTCACGAGGTAAGCATTTAAGTACGGTCTGCAGGTTCCTTTTATCACCAGGCAACAACAATGAGCTTTTTTGGTACAGAATACATTAAATGGTCTCTGCAGAGTGTTGCACCTTCTGTTTGGCGTTTGTTAAAACACATCTTCTACCTTCGCGTGTGCTGCTGCTTAGGTTCAGCTTTCCCAGCGCATGATGTTTTCTGTAGTGTATTGGTCCCGTGCCGACTTGGAACTTGGACTACTGCTCACATTTTGGAGGAGCTTTTTTTCCTAGTTGCTCTGTTTTCCTCCCATCTGTGGTGTTCAGCCTCGAGTGAGTACATGATGTCACGTAACTGAACAGCTTTCAACTTCCATCTGAACTCTTGAGATCTCTCAGAAAGAGAATTGCTCATCAAAGGTGAAAAAAAACTTCAGGGCAGTCATACAATTTTACACTTGATTTAGCACTTAAGAGAGCCTGACCTTCTTCAGGTACAGGGGCAACAAGTACAGAAGCCCTGAAATTTTCTGAGTGAGCCACGGCATGACCTTGGGCAAGCATCAGAAATTTTTGTGCCTCTGCTGATGTCATCTGTAAAATGAAGGGAGGGTGTTTGAATGGATCACTGGATGTGAAGTTACATAAAGCCATCTTCAAAGCGGGCAGCATGGTGGTGTCTCCTCTGACTGAGATACATTGAGAACTCTGCGCCACTCACTATTTGATATATAGCCAGACATACAGGAGTATGATGCTGTGCCTTGTCTTCAGCCCATCTTCTACGTATTTAACAGGCTTTCAAAGTCATGACTCACAGTACACTGTCATATTTTCAACACAGCTGAAGGTTTTTGACAAACACTGAATACAGGCTTAAAAGTTCATTTTGATTTTAGAGATATTTCCTTTGCTGGAAATGAGGACAATCACTGAATCCAACCTGTGAAGCCTGAAGCACTCAGTTGCTTGATCTTCAGAAGTTTTTCACTTCTTTGTTTTGGGATTTTTTATGATGGTTCTGAGTTCACAGAAGAGTAACATTCATTGTAGCTTGTATGTATTTTGCATTGCAAGCGCTACTCAAACATGCAATTCAGTATTTTACTTAGGACCCACCCTGCTTTAACTGAAGCAACTGAAATTTCACTATTGATTCAAGAGCAGGCCCGCATTGGAATCAATACACCGTTACTGAGATAATTACCAAGATACATAGGATCAACAAACAAATGCCTTAAAAAGTTTCTCTTTTCCCTTTCATTTAATAACTACATCTGAAAGGGGAAATCTTGCTCTGTTACCTGTCTGGGATGCCTGAATTTTGTTGTTCAGCCCCCACAGTGGACCTGAGAGTTGTGTTTGAATACTCTTGTGGCAGCAGCAACAGCACATCTCACCATGTTGTGTGCTGGAGGAGGAGTCATGCTCCACTCGAGTGAAGGCAGCCACAGCAGCACGTCCGTGACATGGTATACACTGGTACGAAAGAAGACATTTGCCAGCTGAAGCACCATTCTGGTTTCTTCTGAGAAATACTCAGATGGTTGCGTTTGATGCGGTCCACTTTGAAAAGGCTTGCCTATTACTGGTGACACTCGTCTTGCCATCTGGGAACACTTAATCTAGGTGAAAACCCAGCCCTGTTTATATACTTTCAAAATGCTCATCGACTTCCATAAGAATGATATTGGATTGCACATGTAGTAAATGTGAAAAATAATTTAGAATTGCTGTCAAATGTAATCCAGCAATTGTGATTGTGGTTTACACTTACAGGTTTAATAGCACATTGGATAAAATCCAACCCTAATAAACTTGGTAGCAAAATATCCATGATTTCATGGCTCTGTGATTTCAAGCCAATGTGTATTTTTTGTTTATTGTAATGTAACAAACAATAAAGTGAGATTAACTCCTTACACTGTGTAAATCAAGGAGTGATACTGATGTTGGTAAGATTATTTCAGTGTGAAAGAGGACCAAGATTAATAACAACAAATGTGTTTTCAAAGGAGTGATTTGTGCCTTCCAGCGTCCTATGTCAGGTGGTTCATGTATATTTTGCTATGTAGAAAAACAAGTGTTCTGTTTTTCAATATTACAAAGAATTCAAATTTGCAGAAATCATCTGTATCCCCAAGCAGTGTTAAGTGAAAGGAAAGCTACGTTATTTCTGTAAATCAAATGATTTATAGCACTCTTCAGCCAGTTTGCTACTGAATCTACACAGCCTTTTCTACATGAAGTTAACAGACGAGGAGCCATATTAAGGGTATTGTTTCAGGCTAAATCTTTTCAAGATCACTGTCTGATTTGTTTCTCTCATACAGGTAAGATGTCTCTCCTAATAATGTAAGAACATAAATTACTTAGGCTGGCTATTACTTCTTCTGTGTATAGTTTTTTTTTAAGAGATCAACATTTATTTTTGACATGACTATAAAAGCAATTTCTTGGGTTATGTGTGATGTTCTCTGTGCTGATTCATAGGTTTTTCATATCTGTTTTAATCTCTCACAAGGCAATCGAGTTAGTGCCCCTGAAAGTAGCTCTTCCGTATCCATCGGAGACACCAGGAATGACACCAGAATGGGAGAATGACCAGCGGTGTCACAGAGCCACTCAGTTTTGGTAAAGCCAAAGCATTTTTCCTGCAAAAGGACCTCCAGATACGCCAATGTCTTTTGTGATTAAGGCTCACATCCCTCAGAAAGTAGACCGAATCCTTCAATTCCTTTTAGAAAGGCCTGAAGCTCCTGACAAAGGCGACAGGATCTGTGGCTTCACAAGGCAATACTTTTAGCACTGTAATTAAACTAAGTGGTGCAGGGTAAATTTTACAGGATGGAAAAATCATTCCTTAGCATTTCAGTCAATAAACAAAAAGCTGTTTTGTTAAAAATTGCTAAAAATCATTTAATTCCTGTGTTTTGGAAGCGACATAGAAGTCAAGTTCATAGAAAATGATCAGCATCACTCTTCTGAGAGCACCACAGAAAGATTAGTGCCTCATATTCTCTAGATATTTGTGTCAGTTCCTCATTAAAAAAAAAAAGTGTTTCATCTCCCAGGAGAGTTGCAGCTAATCTGGGATCTCCTAATCCATGTATTTATTCATCAGGGACCCATATCATGTACGTCCCCTGATGAGACCTCTATTTGGCAATGCAGTTAATTGAAAGACTGACTCAGACCAGCAAAACAGCAGATTATCTGAACTACTTGAGGTCTTAAATGCATATGTTTGAGCATCTCCCTGAATCAAAGCCCAAATGCAGAGTCATGGGCAAAGCACTTTTGGAGTTTGGGTTACAAAGCTGTATGCCATTCGTTCTGTGACAGTGCCCTCAGAGGGCGGCTCTTCTCCACTGGAAGAGTCAAGCTGTCGATGGAAAAGGAAGACAGGTCTTTCCTTGTAGCTGGATTACAGTTATGAAAGCCTCTGACAAATGACCTAAGAATAACCACTAACCATAATCATAACTAAATAGCAATTACATCTCTTTGACTTAGACTTGCTGTAACTATTCTCCCATGTAGGTTTGGTCTCTGCATTATTGTATATATTTATTTAATAGAAACCAAACTGCAAATGATTACATTTTTGGCAGAAATGTTTCTTTCTGAAAAGAAGGTTTACTCCAAGTCAAAACATTTTGACAAAGATTTTGTTAATGTGTAACTTCAGTAAGGTAAATGTGTGATTTGTAACATTTGGTTAAAATATTACTTTTGATAGTATAAGATATTATGTTGCATGTAGGATTAGATATTCCATGAGACAAAATATATATTCTAAAGTAGCATGAGAAAGTCCTTTGGATTTTTGGCTTTTTAGTTCCGAGCCCAAAGAGTTTGATTTCCTACGAAAACAAAACCAATCAAATACGTAACAGCATGTTTGATAAATTTTCTTCAGTCAGGCCGAAGAATACGCCAAACCCACATTTGAAAGAAGAAATCAAGAAAGCACTTATTGGAAGTCCTTGGTAATTCTCAAACTACTTAAAGAATTTTACAGGGTAATTGAAGGCCTTATTTGTACAGTATATTGTGCTATAAACCTTGAACTTGACTGACATCTCAGATTTGTGATATGCATATAATAATAATTTATAACATTTACTATCATAAAACGATGAGCTTTGCATCAACTTCTTGCACAATATGCGCTAGAATTCCTGCCGCTCAGCTTTGAAATGTGAAAGTTCAGCAGACCTATCAGTAATATATGATACTGTGAAAACATATTTACTTAGATCAGTAAGCTTCCAGAGGTAATGGATGACAGGATGAGGTAGCACTTGCTGTCATGTCTTTATGTCTACTTCTCTTTTCTTTTTCTAAGGGAAGCTCTACAGTCCAAGTCACGAGACAAACAAAAAAATCAATGTATAAAAGTTAGATTTATATAATGACTTTACTTCAGCACTCCCCAAATGCTTTGCAAACATCGGTTGCTTTAATTATCCTTTGCTACACCTCTGTAGCAGCCAGTGTTATTAGGTAATTATCCTTGTAGATGCTGAACAGGAACCGACTGCACTTGTTATGGGTGAGAACCAGTTTTAGAGAAAGCCACATGGAGGGCAGAAGAGATTGGTGGGGTAGTGCCTGTGGCAGTATCTTTTGGTGCTGTAGTCAGCCAAATCTCTCACACCACTTTCCTGCTGATGTCAGCTGTTAGAGTGGAAATGTGCTTGCTGACACTTGGCCTTGGCTCGCTGCCTGGCAAAGTCACTTGTGGGTTCAAGTTCCTTTGGCATAGTACGGTAATACAGCAGTCATAGCCTTATCCTTAGAAATAAATGCTGAGTAGTATTTAACGTAATCATTTTACAGATAAGGTGTTGGAAGTGCATTTGGATACGAGGTTTACCCCAAACCCATGGATGTGTATTTAATTGCTGGAAGTAATTTTTCTTTTTTTCTTTTTAGCTAAATGTGACTAAACTGTACATGCAGATTGTTTGTAGGATCAGTCTGACTTGCACAATATCACACTTGAAGTGAGTGATGATGACTGAAAAAAGATGCTATCCTAACGCTTAGCTCCTTATTCCTGTTAGTCCCTAACACTGCCTCTGTCAGCTCCCGTGAGCCAAGACACCTACGTGATGGTGTTTCCTTTGAGGATGCACTGTGAAAATCTAGATGTGAAGTCATTAATGCTTCTAACTGCTGCCCCAGATTTTTCCTGTCTCAGTAGGTCTGACATGACAGATAAACTGCTGTGGAGTCCACATTAAATACCTAGTTACTACAGCTAGCATTATTGTCTTTTGTTCTGAAAGAACATGTACCAAGGCAATCTCAAAATCTGTACTGTGCTGATCCAAAACTCTGTCTTCATGCTGGTGCTTGCATGTGCCTATCACAATTTTTGTAAAATAGCACATAACACAAGACTTGACTGCTAAAGCAGAACACATACAGCAGGTGATATTTAAAGGTAAAAGTGTGGGAGATTTCTTTTTTTGGATTAGCACATGATACAGGTTCCTCAAAATACTGTGGAACCAAGGGCAGGGCTTTGAAAATGACGGAATAGGATGAACTTACCAGCTGCCTGGCACCCTGACTAGGTACAGCAGGAGTGTTAAGACAGTAGCATTCTCCAGCTATTGGTGAAATGCCTATGTGTGAAATCATTAGCATATAAAAAAATGTCTGTTTGACTGTTTTGCAGCATTTGCTCAGTGTATTTGGGCATTTCCAAAGGTAAAACATCCCCAAGCATGAATCTACAACAAATATGTCTGCATGGAGTTGACATCTAGATGTTTGAGAGATAGAGTAATGTCTCATCCCCATACATTCCATCTGCCTATTTTGCCTAGACGTACAGCAGGCAATTAAACATTTGTGCTATATTTTCTGAAGGGGGAAATTTGAAGTTTGTGCTCAGTCTCCCTTTCATGTAATTCCTTTTCCCAGGTACTGCCAGTGACCCACTGTGATCCTGCAGAGTGCTTTTGTGTGTGTGTGCCATGCAGAGAGCTAAGTAAGAGCATAACTAAGCTTTTGCAAACTGACGTATTCACCAGTCAAAAGGATATGGAAAAAAGTACAAGAGGCTTCTGTTGCGTAAGTGACACTTAATCTTGGCTGGCTGATTAATAGATACTGTATATTGTCCAAGTACTGTAATCCGGTCAGATGAAGTTCCTATCATCAATGGTATAGAATGGTATAGAAAAAATCTGCCCTGATGAAATACCAGTTTCTAGGTTGATCTCTAACTTCACCTGGTGTAAATAGTAATGGTTGGGATGCCCAGGCACTGCCTGCTGAATTTTGGTTCCCTGGCCCTCCACATCCCTTTTATTTCCTCTAGTTGTGTTGTTAGCTTAAGGTAACACAACCTAAGTATGTTCCACCTTGCTACGGATGGTTGTGATGGCCTGCTGAGGATCAGGGAGTCATGACAGTTTCCCTGATAGCACTTCTTTGCTGGGAATAAGCTGAGAGTAAACATGGTAGAGAAATGGCTCTGGGCCAGAATAATAATTTCCAAAGCAAGGAAGAATGCAACTGTGGTGTGGAGGGCCAGTGAGCACTTCCCATGTCCTGTGATGGAGAGTGTGTTAAAAGGAGAGTGGAATCCTTTTTCCCCAGCTGAATTAATCCCTCACAGTATGCCTCTAATTCATTTAGTATTGTATCCCTTTAATTGATTTATTATTGTATTACAAATAAAGCTGAACAAGTTACTAAATGAGTTCAGCTGCTAGGATGAATGGATTATTTGTTCTGTGTTTTGGTGATTATTTTCTTTCTGTGCAATTTTCAAAGGAAAAGCAGCTGCTGTATACCTACATACTCAACTGTCCTAGTAGGATTTTACATGCTGAGTGAAGGACCTTCCTTCTCCAAATACTCTAGAGGCTTGTCAGCTACAAATAGAACAGGTGTGACAAGTGGTGTTACTGCTGTCATTGCCAAAAACAATATATTTTTTATTAGCAATTGTCACAGTTGCTCATTAGGATGGAAAATTTGACATCTGTAACCAAGATTTGGCAAAGCAGGTCTGGAGGTCTGGATGCTAGGCATAGCATTGTGAACTCTGAATCTGATGGAGTAAACCACTGCTCACACAGGTACAGTTTGTAATCACTCTGCTGGGTGAGCACCCTGCAGAACGAAGGGTGAAATTCTTACTTATGTGCTTAAATAAAGGAACTGATTTTCAAATTCAGAGTCTTTTCCTGACTTCAAGACATAGGGAGTAGCATGGGTTTGTCCACCATTAAAATACAGAATGTTATTTTAGTATTCTCAGCATAAAAGCAGCATCATGATTCATTCATAATCACATTACAGAAATGATAAATTATTTATATGCATATTGCTTAAATAGATACTACTGTATCCATAAATAACTACTAAATGGGAAGTAAGCATTCAAAATATCTTGTTCCTGAATTAACAAAGGCATGCATTAACAATGATGTGTCTTGTACCTGAAACCATATTTAGCAGCTAATTTAACTGACAGGCAAGGAAGAGTTCTGTCATGCAGCTCTTCTCTTCTTTTGACTTTCAGCTGTGATGCTCTTGCAAAGACTTAATACGTAATACTGTGCAAAGCACTTATTTTTTTTACAGTACATTCTATTTAGCCAAGTAGAAACTTTTATTTTTATTAGAAAAACAAATTTTATTCTGCAAAAGAATACCAATAGTTAGAAAACAAAAATATTTTACAAGCTGGCCGATGAGAGAAAAATCAAGTCAGGATGCATGAAAAAACAACAAAGACATACTAAGAAATTCAGATTAAACACTAGAAACTACTATTGAAAACCTGGTGAATGTTGCTCAAGGGGAGAGGCAGCCCTGAATCTGAGTGAGGGAGGTGGGTGGGTTGGTGGCTTAGCTCTATGACCAGGACTTCTGATTCTGGAGCAAAAGCAGTGCTAATGGTAAAGGACTGGGACTGGAGCAGGAGGAAGGAGGAAGCTTCAATGCTCTTGGTAAATCTGTAGTTGCATTGCTTTTTCTAAGTAGTGACAACACTACAAACACAGAGAACTCTAGCCTCTACTTCAAATAAAGTGAAAAATGTCCAGTAATATTAAACGTCAGAAAGTTACCCAGGGCTAGTTCTTCAGCTGGTGTAAATCAATATAATAAATCGTTTTGGTCCTCTATAGTAATGGAACCAAGATAACTGTGTTGGGTTTGTATGGCAGGGTTTTTTGGTAGTGGGAGAGAGGGCTACAGGGGTGACCCCTGTGAGAAGCTTCTTGAAACCTCCCCTGGCTCCAGGTCGGACCCACCTCTGGCCAAGGCAGAGACAATTAGCGATGATGGCTACACCTCTGCGATAACATATTTAAGATGGGCAACCTGGGAGGAGGAGAGGGGACTTTGAGGATGAGTTACGAAGAGGATACCTATGTGAATATGGCGGTCAGTGGAAGGAAGGCGGAGGAAGGGGGGATGATGCGCCAGAGTGGAGAGCTCCTCTGTATTCTGTGGTGAGACAGCAGGGTCGCCCCCCTGCAGCCCTTGGAGGTTATGGAAGGAGCAGGGATTCGCCTGTGGAGGACCCTACACCGGAGCAGGCAGCTGTGCTAGGCTGGGACTCTATGTGAAGAGCCAGCCCTCGCTGTTGTAGTTCAGCGCTGGGAGGACTGCAACACGTGGAGGTGACCCACACTTGGGCATCTCAAGAACACATCCCATGGGGAGGACTCACAAGAGAGAAAGTTTGTGGAGCACTGTCTCCTGTGAGAGGGGCAGCACGTGGAGCAGGGGGGGAGAATGCAGAAGAGTGCTTCCCCAACCCTTGCAGGAAGAAGCGTGGGGCTGACTGCACCCCTCAGCCCCTGCCCCTGTGCTGCTGGGGGATGGGGTAGAGATATCCGGAACAAAACTGAGCCTGGGAAGCAGGGAGGGGTGGGGGAGGTGTTTTAAAGATATGGTAACACTTCTCACTGTCCCATTCTGTCTGTTAAGTGTTGGTTTTGTTAGTGTTTGAATTAAAATGATGTTCTTGCTTTTTTACTTCCCTTAATGAGCCTGTTTTTTGCCTGTGACTGATAATGGGTGAGCAACCCCTCCCTGTCCTTATCTCGATTCCTGAGCCAGCATTGAGGGGGAAGGAGTGATGCTCAGATGCTGAGTGGTGCTCAGTTGCCCTCTGGGCTCAAACCATACACGATAACTTAAACAAGGTCAGTGTTGAACATGCACTAACTCTTTAACTTAACCACTTGCTTTGATTTGGGGGATTTAGTGTTAAAAAGCATGTGTGAATCCAACCTTGGAGAAATAGCCATAAAGCTAAATGCAGGGCTAGATACTCAGGGAGATACTCAGGGAGAGAGTGGTAACTGTACATTGTTTCAGAATAATTACATGGAGCCCAGGATTTTAATTTTTTTTTCCTGGTACAAGACTGTTAAATTACATTACATTGTGTTCTAATCCTCAGACTGCGGTACATATTCTGCAACCTCTGCTCAGCCTGTCGACCTGCTACAGATACGTTCATTTTGAAGTTACTGTGTGAATATAGTGTGACACACTGAGTTAATGCAATAGCATTTTACCTCAGGAAATCAGGGTTCTACTTCAAACTTGACATTGCTTTTGCAATGCCAGGCTAGCGTAGGTGCTCGCTCCCACCCCTCCCAGCAGATCACAGCACAATGTTGTAGAGCTGACACCAGCAGTTAGCACCCGTGCAGAAGAGGGTTGCGGGACTGCGGATGGACGGGCGCTCACAGGCGGCGTCAGAGGGGACCAGAGACGTTTCAGACAGCACGCCCCGTGCTTCCTCAGCACACTGAGAATTCACTTGGCTTCTCTGCACCTGTCAAAACAATAACTTACATACTCCAACCCAAAACATGCAGATGAATAGAGGCTGGGGTGGGGAGGGTTTGCTGATTATTGATGGTAATGAAGGAGAGTGGGTGGTGATTGCACATTGCAGAAGCCTAGAAGAAAGGCAGTATGATATAATTTCGCCCTGGGAATCTATTGCTATGGCAACAAAGAACAGAATTTTTTTTTTTTTTTTTAAAAATAGGGTTTAATACAAAAGTATCACAAAAGCAGAAATAAGATTTTTAATAAACCTTTTATCCTCTTTGCTTGTATCTTATTCATTTGTACTATTACTGAAATGTTTGTAAGCATGAAAAATAGGTGTTTGTGGCCCACAGACATTTCCCCTAAATGAGATAAAGTATTGTGTTAGCTTTATTGACTTGCTGTGAAGTCACAGCAAAAATCCTTGTGGTGTTCCTGATGTTCAGTCTACAGACCACTTACAGTTTACATTCCATTTACAGCTATTAAGCTGTTGCTCCAGATTTAATGAGATGTCACTGAGGTCAGGATTCGGCCCACACCATTTTCTATTCCATATAGATAAAGAATTAATGAAAACAATTAGTTAAAGCCACTGAAGTAGGCTTTGATGGTCATTAGAAGACTCTCTGCTAGCAGTGTTTCACTTCAGGAACTGCAGTGGCTTGGTGCTCCGGGAGGCAATCTTCCACATTTTCTGGGAGAGAAAGGTTTAAGCTTTGCAGTAAAGTTAAATGAAGGAGCAGTGCTAATCACCCCTCTACAGGAAGAAGTAGGGCCTTTTGTCAGAAGGCCAAAAAAAACATCCAGGAGCCAGATGAATACTGCCTGGCTCAGTGCCAGTGTCGCCTGCCAAACCCCTGGGATCACTAGTTTGACTGGACACACGCTGCTGGTACAAGGAATAGTGACCAGTTCTGAGTTTCTTTCCCTCTTCAGGGTTTAAATAAGAATTAGGAGTTACTAGCTAGAGGAGACAAGGATTAGCCTGTACCCAAGATCTGATCCGCTGTTTCCCCACGAGATAGCTTATTTTTGTTCTTTCAGGCTTCATCCCACCCCGTTTTCCTAACGCTTGCACTATGGTAATCACATTTGCTGTTTCTCTGCTCAGACATGATGTTAATTTCAATTACACACTCATGTTTACACTATTCTAGTTCTACACCAGGCATAACTACATTTTTTCATTATATTTACCGTGTATTTTACAATAACTGCAGGCTTTTCATACGATATTAAAATGAACTTTTTTGTACCTTGTTTCTGACATAGAACTTGCCAAAGAGATCTCTGCTGCTGTGAGATCTATGCACAAAAACCTCTGGGAACATCAATAACATCAATAGTCAAATTACAAATTTAGTGAAGAAAGGCAGAATGCCTACAGCAAGAAGCAGTGAATCAAACAAAGCAATTTCTCTCTGTATGACTAGTTTCTCCAAAACACAAACAAAACAAACTCAAAACAAGAAACAGAGAAGAAACAAAAGTGAACCAGGGACTCATTTTGACAGAAGACAAGGGTAAACACAGAGGTGGGATCCTAAGGGCTTTTCCCTCCAATGTGCAGTTAGGACAAGAGAAGGATGCTGTTCTGTTTAAAAGTCAGTTTAAAGCACCTACCAGGCTGGTAGGTGATGAAATAATTATGTCCCATACTTTCACTATATTTAGCATACATGTGTAGGAAATTAGATTGTCAGGCATTGCTCACCTCTTGACCATTTTGGGAAGTTAGTTGGGGACCTCTGTTGCCTATACGAATCTGTGGTTGGCATTGACCTTACTCAGACAGCTCAGAGCTCTGCAGCACCCACTTCCTCATCTCTGCTGCCAAACAAGGCTGCAAACAAACCCTAGGGCATATTGAGATGTGGCAGTCTTTGGCTGGCAGTGGTGCTGAGAAATTTTCTGAGACCAATTTTTGCTTCTCTCCTCAAGTGTCTTGCCTATAAATTATGAATTTGCAATCAAAGGACTCTGTCCAGGAGACAAAGCTTCCACCACATAATTACTGCTCACAGAAACTGCAACACTTGTATCTGGATGGAGAGTGACTGAATTATATTTCCGTGACACCAAAGAAGTGAAAACTGGTTTCAGAGCTGAGCTCTTGCTGCATAAAGAACAGGGACGGTCTCATGCACCCTTTTGGCCTGGCATCTGCTTTTAATATTTATTTTCTTTTCCTGTTCCACAACACTACCAGTTTTCCTGCTGGCAGGCCCTTTGGACAGGAGCCCTGGCCCCTCTGAATTGAGCTGGAGCCTTGGCACTGCAGCAGCAGCAGAGTTTAGCTTCTTCTATCCTTTTGTGTTGCTAATGGAGCTTAAAATGAACATGGCTCTTCTATGTGTTTGGATGGTAACTTCACACTGTTTTTTCAGAGTTTGTTTGGTTTTGTTTTTTTTTTTTTTTTTTTAAATACTAATCACCAAAAGCTAAATTCACCTGTCCTATTACTCTACCCTAAGCAATAATTTTATGGCAGGCATAAATCCACCCTCTGTGTTCTTCTAAGGCTGATAGTTATGGGAGAGACTTCTGTGAATACTGGGAAGTACTTTTAGTTTGCTGTGAATTAAGCTTAACTTACAATGATACTTTTTTGAAACAAGCTGTGTTTAGTATGAACTGATTTTTGTTGCGTATCAAAGGCTTGGAATTTGTGCAGCAGAGACTTCCCACCATGTATATACAGAAAAGTAGCAATTTTACCTCCTGTTAAACAATACAGGTTTACTCTGCCTTGTATCTGTGTGGGCTGCAGTAAAGGTGCAGGTTTTTTCTATGGAAACGCCTATTGAATTGAACAGGGAAGAAATCAGTAAGATTCCATAGAAATTTAGCAGCTAATAGGTTTGAATGGACAATTACATCACTGTTGCAGCACTCTCTGGGTTGTTCTAAGCATTCTATAGAAAGCTTGTCATTCCTGATTAAACTCTATAGGAATTTCTCATAAATGCTGGTTTTCGAGCTATTGGGACCAGAAGTAGACCCTAAGGGTCATGAAGCACTATCCATTTCTTGGACTACTAAATGTTATCGTTTAGTCTGCCTTACATAGCTGTCATTCCTCTGGGACCACAAGGCAATCCAAAATGTGAATTCCATTATGGTGGTGCACTTACCAGCATCGCCACTGTACTGGGGGGGATTTGTTGCAGATTTACCCTGGTAGAAAGGAGACATGGGATCCTCATTTTTATTTTTAACTCCAAATCAGGAATACAATCCACACTATATGGCATAACTACTCAACTGCAGCTTTGGGTACTCTTTAGGGGTCTGCAGCTTTGGGTACTCTTTAGGGGTCTGCAAATGAACATATTATTAGATTGGTGGGTTTTAACACATACTGCAGTGTAAGTGCTGGAATTGTGTCTGCCTGTAGGCTGCAGAAGGAAATCCTACTGTACATTCAGGGATTGCACTCCCATGAATGACACTGAGTCTATGCAATTCAGGTATCATAGCAACCTCCATGAATCATGATCTTTGTTTCTCTGTGACTTGTTTATATAAAAAACACTGCTAGCGTGGGGCCTGCCCTTCCACTTTTCACCACAGTGAAGAGAAGGACTGCAGAAGTGGTCCCACCAGCTCCAGTGTGAGTCACAGGGGAAGGATCATCTCCTTTTGTACTGAGTTCTCTGTGGTGGGAACTGGCTTTGTGCTAGGTGCCTGTACAGGCATTAGCACCCACTGAGTTTTCTGACAATTATACAGTTTTAATAATGAAAAGGCTTAGTTTTGCAATAGCACAGCAAATAAGAAAATATCACTTAAAACAATCCTTCTCAAATGTGCTTTTCTAAGAAAAAGAAAGAATTTATGGAGTTACTGTGCTCATACAGAGTAATGCTGCGTGGCTGGCCTTCCTCTTTGTGCTCACCAGGTCACGCTGAATGCACTGCTGAGAAGGAGGTGGCTCAGAAGAAAGTAAATCTCTTCAGTGCCTGACAGTAAGTGATTTGCTTTGCTTATGCTCACTGCTGTCCTCTCAGGCTGGGGAAGGGAACCTCAAGTCTACATGCTTCTCACCAGGCTCCACTTCCTCCCTCCCTCCCATTTGCAGTAGGATTAGGGAACAGAGACTTGGCTCCAAACCAGGCCCACCAAGCAAGCAAAGGGCTGAGATCGACGTAGTGAGGCTTTTTTACCCTCTGCTTTGGCAGGTAAACACAAAGAAAGTGGTGCTGGAATTTGCTCTTATGTAGACAGAAAGACAATGCCATGTAGAGGACTAACTGCAGTGTGAGTCCTTGGACTTACAACTTTTGGTCAAGCTATTGTTTCCATTTGGCCCTGGAACTTCTGAGCAAAAGAAAATGCTTTCATTAAGATTTTTCCTATGAAAAGATAATCTACCACAATGTCAAGCATTGCACGGAGAGAACAAGGAAAGAAAGAGTGAATCATCACTATGACAAAGCAGAACAACACTGGCTAGCCATAAATTTCTACTTATTTCATTTTCTCTGCTGTCACTGGTATTAGTTCATGCATTTATTCAAAATGGAAAATAACCAGTTCTTAAAGCCACTGCACTTAGATGCTATGGCCTGAAAAGGAAGAACATCCATTAAACTCTTCAAGTTCTGTATAGGGCAATAAAAACATACTGACTTTTGTAAAATAAAACAGAGGAGCTGAATGACTATCTTGAGTATTACATTAAATATCTTACAAGATTTCATAAGTCAGTAGAGCTTTTTAAAACTTAAGTTACTGATTCTGATATATGGCTAGATAGATACTTATTGCAAAGAGAAAGCTAGTGCTAACTTAAAAGCTCATAACCTTACCAGGCAAAAAGTGCTATAGATATCAGAAAGCCTCAGAGAGACTTGTACATCCTCCTCTGGATGAAGCGTATTTTGCAGTTGCTGGGAACTTGAATACTTGTAATCTTGATTCAAAATTTAGCCTTTTGACAATAACCTAAATTTGATACTGCAGACAGTAGAGGTAAATCACAGGAGTTCAGAAATTAACTGTAAAGATGAAGATCAGACATAAAACATCATACCAGATGAAAAAAATTATTTCAGATCACACCTACAGAACCCAAAAAGAAATGTAAATGTTCTTGTCAGTGCTACAAGAAAGATTCCCCTATGCATTCTTGTGCAGAGATAGGTGGTGTCTCCATACATGCATGCATTAACCTCAATTTCAGGATTTCAGGCCAGCTGGTCTATGGGAAGTTAAAACATTAGTCCTGGCATTATACAGCATGCAAACCACCTCCACATTTCACACTTTTATTTGTGGTGTTAACAGAGAGGCCAGAGATGTGAGTAATGCGTTGATTGTGCCTGAACCAAATGTTTTGCTTCCAGGGAAGTACTAGCATACCTCACTGCTGAGCATTCTGGTGGTGTCACAGCTCTGTTTTTTTAGCAGTCCTTTCCCCCTCATCCCACTGTGAAACCAGTAAAAGAAACATTTTTCTCAGGCAATTTTATCTACATGAGGGTGTCTGTTATATCTGCTGCATCAGTTATTTTTATTAAATATTGTAGATAGCTGTGGCAGGTAAACTGTAGTTCCTTACAGTCTGAACTATCTTGTTTCTCAACAAGGTAGGGGCATCCTGAGGAAATGGTAGAGGTGACATAAGTTTTCCAGGGAGGAATGTGTGCCCTTCCTGACGCCACTAGGATTTCTTCGCTCTGGAATTACAGGTGCACTATCTAGGGCAGCCTAATGCTGTGTAACTCTCCTTTATGTAACTTTCCTTCATTTTAAAATTTGTTCTTTTATTTCTATAGTATGTTTGTACTTATCTCCCTTTCACCCCTTTTGGCTGATCCCCCTCATATCTCTTCATCTTGCTTGGTTCCCCATACCCTCCTATTTTTGGTTGCTAGGGGCTCTTTCTGCCTCGGCTGCTTCCCAGCACCTGGGCTCTGTCCAGGCAGCTGAGACCCAGTGAACTGCTTGATCCCACAGACTAGGGGCAGATCTGCAGCCTGGTAGAGCCCTGTGCTTCCTTCCTCTGACCTTAGACCACCAGCTATAAACTGCCTTCCGTCTATCCAATCTGTGATCAATGAAGTTGGAGCCTTGATCTGTGATCCTCTTCCTCTTTTCAGTGATCCCAGAAATGAAAAAGAACACTGAGGGTCTCTGTCTGGATTTTCTTTGAAAATCCTAATACAAAGCATGTTGTGCCCTTCCTTATTTTAATTCTGCTGTTCCAGTCATTATTTCCAGAAGACAATGATGAATTCCTGATCTCTGATTTCCTCTGTTAACAGGGCTCATTAGAGTGACCTTGCAGTGCTTGGCAGTACCAGATACCTGACCTTTTTTATCCCTGACATTTAACAGTCACTGGAGGTATAATCTGTTTAGAGCTCTTGAAAACCTATTTGCCGCATATGAAGCTGGTGTCCTTGGCCACAAATTGAGGGCACACTCTAGCAGCTGGGTCTTTATTAATCTAAAGGGAAACACAGGAGCAGTGCCACTGACAGATAAATGGAAATCAGACAAACAGGTGCTTATAATGGTGATGTTCAGCAAGCTGGGACCATGGAAAAAATGTTACCTCATGAACAAAATAAATGGTATCCAGGAAGCTGGTAACAAAAAAAAAATCCATCAAATGAGGCAGGTTTCCGTAGTGGTTATATATGATTTGACAGCAACAGAGTTCTTGGGGAATCTCTTGCCTCAGATGCAGTTGTAAAGGACACAAAGAGCTATCTCAGTTCACCATTTGCAGATCAATCAGAACATGGAACCTCATGTTTTCACGTGACCATTCATGTAAGAATGAAGTTGGTGCCTCCAACATAAGAAGAGAAAAGAAAAACGGCTAACACCATGTTCTTGACATAAGAGGTTACTTCTGGTGTTTCCACAATATGGTCCCAGTTTGCAGACAGCGCCATAAAGATTCTGGATAAAAAACCCCATGATAACAGAGGTAATACCCATGGTTGCAGTGGTTCAACTCTGGGCTCCTCTAGACATCGTGCTCCTCAGCAGAGCCTCCTACATAGGTCTTAGAAGGCCCCAGTGGGCCTTCTTTCTAATTCAGACATTTGCCTTTGTGATTGTTGTGAGTGGTTGCTAGTGGAGAGTGTAGCTAATGGCTGCAGTAACAGAAATAATTAATCTTGTTCCAACACTTAGGAAAAGAGCTGACAAGTCTGGCCTCACCAAGGCAGGTATCTGCTTGCATTCATTAGGTAGGGTGAGGGAGCAGAAAGAATGGAGCTGGAAGGAAATTTTCCGGGATGAGACTGTGGTTGTTGCCTGTTTCCAGACCTGGAAGTCCATGAGTTTTTTCTGATCTGTAGGAAAAGGTTTGCTGGTAACAGACCCCTGACGTCTGTTCACAGAGGTGTTGCAACCAAGCACTTCTCCTTGTAGTTAGGCTTGATAATTTTTCATCATTTGATTCAGGGTACTTTGAAGTCAGGGGGAACCACCATCACAGGTAGCTCAGTTATACCGCTTAGAACCTTTAGTCCAACACACAGCTCCTGCTTCCTTCTCCCTTCAGGTAGACTACACATTTTACATTGTATTTTCTTCTACTTTCTGTACAGTTCAGACTAGGAGATGTTGTTTACTTCCAAATGAGGTAGATTATGTTAGGCTCTATACATTTTCTTTTCCAGCATAACAGAACATCATTCACTGAGGAAGCTGCATTTCAGGACTGCTAATGTTGCTTTTGACTAGTACTTTCGCCTTTCAGCAGTGAGTCACCCTGTTCTTTCCTCCTGTGAAAGCTAATCTTAGTTGTTTTGGGACAAACACTTTACAACTGCAGAGTTATTCACTAGCAGTGAACTCAGTGCCTTTCTATTTACAGCAAACTTCCCACGCTCTGTTGTCTTGTGATAGATCTGAACTTCACAGAATGACAGGGGATAGCACTGTACCCTTCTGTGCTAAAAAGAGCTTGGGAAGAAAACTATGTGATACAAGAAGCAGAGAAGTGGGAAAGGGCAATGGAACAGTCTTCTATGGAGATGCTTTGAGACATACATATTTTCTTCTGAGGAGGTGGAAAGGAAGCTGAAGCCCTAAGAAACTGTCAGCCATTCATTAGCTTCTCACTATCTAAGTTCAGGAAGTCTTGTGTCCCAGGTTGGTAGAAGCGCTCTTAATACACAGCATAACACCATGCTGCTGAAGAACGGGAATCCATGTAAGAAAGTTAATCACTTGAAAGAAATGCTGTTGTGGTCAATAATGAAGTTGAGTGACTGTGTAAACACAGATACCTCTGTATGCCACAAAGATTTTGCTTCCTGCTGGGGAAATTATCAGTGACCGAGGGGTGCCTACACCCCTGCTACATGGAAGCATAAGACCTATTTAAACGCATGCAAAGGAAGACAAGACATGGAATGAGAACACAATTGGCTGTCCAGGCTGTATTGACTGGGATCTATCAACTTCATTTAGAGGTTTGTTCAAACCCCTGCATACGTCTGAGTATTGCTAAATGCTACTTTGTTCTATGTCTGAGTTATTGACATATTTTTCCAGATTAAATGCAGCAAGTTGGCAATACAGTCTGAAGACCTAATAGCAAGGGAAGAAGAGATCTCCAATGAAAGTGTTTGTGCATGGTGTCAGACTCCAGGCTAACAAAGGTTTGCTGGTGCTGGTTTGGGGCACATGACTCCCATGCTGCCTGTGACTATCATGAGCAGTAATTGGTTTGACTTTCAAGAAAATATACCCCAGATGTGTCTTGATGAGACTGTGCAATATGAAGAGAGTGGTTGTTTCTCCAGAAGCTGGGTCATCTTGCTTTCATCTATTGCTTCTGAGTCAATCCTCCTGTTACACCATCAGATTAATTTACTCGGTTCAGGTTAACAGCCTTTTAAAGAAAATATTTAGCATATTCTGTCTTCACTGTTAGCTACTGACACAAGATGCAATCCTGCAGTTGCATTGTATTTTATAGAAAAGAGATGCAAGTGGTAGCTATGGGGAAAGGCACAGCATGGTTTTCAAACTTGTTCATGCTACGTTACTGAGAGATTTTACTTTCTGAACCTAAGGATCTCTTACTTTCATTCACCATTGTATACCATCCCTGTGGCAACACCAGAGATTACTTACAAGGAAACATAATGCTACAAAAGAGTGAAACATATTTCTAGCACTCTTTAATCCACCTTGGTGGGGTAAGAAATAAGGAGAAGAGCCATTCCCATGATCTCAGCCTGTTGTCCTCTGATAGAGTGTAAGATTCTAAAGGGGAAAGTTTTGGTGGTGGGTAGATGGCTAAAAATTGCTCATTGTTGCATTTTTTCTTCCCTCTAAACTTTCCATCAAATACCATTTACTCCCTACCAAACAGCATTTACTCCTTATCAGAACTATTCTGCTCCTGTGGGTTCCAGATTCCCATTCCAATGTATTTCAGGTGCTGAAATCAGCTGAGAGACGGGAACCTGAAAAGGTTTGAATATTGTGCCTAATAGTTATGTGTATGTTCTCAAGTTCAGATCTTTCCAGAACATGAAACAAAAAGTCAAATAAATTGTAGAATGCAGAATCTAGCAGCTTTTTTCCCTTATCTTTTTTAAATGCTATAGCCACTTATGAAGCAGCTCACATACAGTTTGATGCACACATAGCTTCTGGTTGGCCAGACAGTTCTAATCCTGTAGTTTGCCCAGGACGTAAGGAATCAAAGCAAAGCACTGATGCTCTCATGCAAACTGCTAACAAGTTTGTTTTAGTGTCCAGATGCAGAAAGGTCCCATGACTTCATGTCTGCAGTAGTTAAATGCTATCAGGCAGAACCTGAAAGGAAGTTCTCTATAATTTCTATAATCCAAAACAATTTGCAGTATTTGCTGTCAGCACAGATTGTTCAGATTCGGATGCTGACTGAAAGATTAAGAAATACAATGTATGTGAAATTAATTATTCACTGGTGAAAAGGACTAAATATTTACTACGGAAAGCACAGAACAAGTAATTACCTTCTACATCCCTCTCACTGTACCTCTACCCTCCTTGCCCACTTACTTTCCCTTCCCCAGGCCATTTCACTGCAGCTGCATCCTGCCTTTTACAAACTGCCATTCTTTTCTGGCATTTGGTCCCTTTAATGGAAGTTGCAAGTCATGCTGGTTTGCAGCAGCTCTGTGATGTATGCAAAAGAGGAAAAACAGGATCAGAGCCCCATGATCATGTTTGCTTGTAACCTAGGGAAAGATCTGTACTCAGGTTCGCAGGAGGAAAAGGCATCATCTTTTTTTTTTGTTGTTACAATTCACAGTATGTCTCAAAAATTGTCATGGTTTAAAGCCCATAGCCTAAACCTGGTGTTGAATTTGTGCTTCCTTTGATAAGAACAAAAACCCACTGTGCTTGTATGGGTCTGAAAGAATGTAAAGCAAAGCACCAAGTGCAGGTCTTTTATGTAGGCAGGCAGAAATAAACTGCTCACTTACAGTTTTCTAAGATTTTCTGACACTGAGGCACACCTTTTCTGAAAAACTGTTCTCTGTTTCTAAAAGAACTCTGCAGGAGTTCTTGTTCGGTAGCTCAGGGCACAAATGAAGGTGGAACAAGTCTTGCTCTTTGCAAATCATTATACATTTGATCATCTAGGGTTAACATTGACTAGCAGAGCTGCACTGCTAGGTCAGTGAGGCCTCCTGTGAAAAGTTTGGCCTGTGCATTTTCTTGACACTTGCAAACAGGCACTCCTGAGCCTCCCTGGAGGGAAGCCTCAAACAGCAAGCCTCCTGCCCTGCACATCCAGTCAGTTGTGTGATAGGAGGCATTTGTTACCCCAAAACTGTCCAAGAAGCAAAGCACAGCAGTGTAAGTAATGCTCCCCTTCCTCAAAGGTCCTGCCAATGACAAGAGAGAAAATCTTTTACAAGTCCAAACCTGGTAGTTGGTTTAAGGCTGACTATCTGAGCAGGTCTCAGAAAGTGTTAGCTTTCTTAGCAAATGATCCCTGTGATGCAAGGTTAACTATGGATCCCACTGTAGACTTACAGGCAGAAAAAGCATAGTTGGATAGCTAAGTACATGGACAAACTGTCCAGGACGAGTCCCAGGTGTTCGTGACTGAGGGTTTATCTTGGCAGATTCAGAGCTGTTATTTTCTTCTCTGGCTTGTTGTGCAGGGTACATGTTAATGGTGTCTGGTTGTTCTCAAAGTACAAGAAATACACCAAAATGTTAAATCCAGAACATTTCCTACAGCACCGTCAATGCAAAGGTTAGAACACAGTGGTTGGACTATTATGAAGTGGCAACTTTTGTGTGATTATTTCATGATATAATTTCATGCTGAATATTAATTTCCAAAATCTAAAGCAAGGGTTGGCAAATATGACAGAAATAGATCACAATGAAACAGCATTCAATTCAGGTATGATTTCAGTCATACTTACATATTGAAAATAAATGGATACAATAGTGTACTGGGTCTGGCCGAGCTGGAATTGGTTTTCCCCTGTAGCAGCCCTCATGGTGCTGTGTTTTATGTTGGGAGCTGGCAGGGTGTTGATAGCACACTGGTGGTGTGGCTACTGCTGAGTGGTGCTTACACAGCACCAAGGCTCTTTCTGACATTTCCCCCCACAGTGGGACGGGGTGGGCAAGATCTTGGGAGGGGACACAACCAGGACAGCTGACCCGAACTGACCAAAGGGATATTCCAGACCATATGACGTCTGCTCAGTATAAAGCTGGGAGAAAGGAGGAAGGGGGTGGAGTCACCCTTGGTCCTCCGAGGCAACCACTACGCGTATTGGAGCCCTGCTTCCTGAGAAGGCCCGACATCGCCTGTTCATGGGAAGAAGAGAATAAATCTGTTTTCTTTTTGCTTCCACGCGCGGACCTTTGCTTTGCTTTGCTTATATTAAAACTGCTTTTGTTTTACCCACAAGGGTTGTTCTTTTTTCCTGTCTTATTTTCTTTCCCCTTTTTGCCCTGTTGAGAAAAAAAGGAGGAAGGGGGGGGAAGTGATAGAGCAACTTGGTGGGTACCTGGCATTTAGCCAAGGTCAAACCACCACAAATAGTCTGCCTACTGTCAGGATAGAATGATTATTTAGTAGATTAATATAACAATCTAGACAGTTATTATGTGCTTACCTGGATCTTCCTAAAGATACTGTTATTTACAAGTAACTAAGTTTTCAAATACTGTATTTCTATGCATTTCATTACATAAATAATTTGAAGAAAGTAGGTACCTGCAATAAAAAGTGTTTACACATTTTCCTGAGTGGAAGTCAGAGCAAATGAATAGAAAGGAAACTTAAGGACAAAGGCAGACTGATCTCTAGGAAGTGGTGGATTATTGCCCTGTAATTGCTGCATTTGGTAAATATGACATTTCATTAATAAACCTTATGTAAAACTGGAAAACTCTTATGTATGTACAGTTTCATTTTATACTGTTTGAATTTAGAAAATCCTTTTAGTAGTAAGATTATCAGATTTTGCCTGAATCAGAGCTCACTGGAGAGGGAGGATTTGCTTTTATAAAAATGGTGTTCTGACCTCCATGCATTAAAATGTGAGAAAGATGCAAAAGACTAGGGAGTCTGCAGTATTCCTCATCCCATGCTTTAAAGTGCTTCTTCAACCAAGGAAGTGCTATTTCTATCTAGACCTACTGTATTTTCTACTCATTCTGCCTCCTGTCTCCTCCCAATAAGCAGTTCTTGCTGCCTCCTTCCAGTATGATGAATGGAGAGAATGAGCTCTTTGGTCCTTCGGTCCCTACCTGTCTTATGGGCACTGTTTGTTAGAGAGAATAAAATAATGTAGAGCATCAACTCTCTGTACATTTTCTTTTGGGGTCCAAAGAGTCTGTGCAACCATCAGCCTTAAGACTTCTCTTTGAAAGCATGGTTACTAGAAAGACACAAGGTAGCTTTTTACTTTTCTTCACTTTTGGGCCTCTCTGCTGGCAATGGACGTTATCTGATCCCCTACCATTCAGCTTGGCTGTTATTATAAGGTACCACCTGTGCAATTCTGTCTCTGTATATAACCCTGCCATTAAAGATGGTAGGATTATCAGTTTCTGTCAGAGAAAATACTTTGAATTCCATTAGTGTTCATTGACATGCATTCCTTCAACTCTCCTCACAAGCCCTTGCTTTGGAGTGTGAATATTTAATTAATTGTGTCAAACTGGCTTCTAAAACTAAAAGAGGCTGAGGCTGAGTTAATTTACTGTTAAACAATTGATATTCTCTTCTGAGCTATTGATTAATCCTTTTTTCAGAAGGATATTTGAGTAAGAATGAGTTACACAGCCAAGTGCTGCTTCTGTTTCCTATGTTGTGCACTCAACACTGACAGAAAAAATAGTATCCCTCAACTAAAATGATGGTGAATTTCCTACATAGTTGCTTTTTTAAAAAATGTAATAGTGCATTAGGGCTCACTTAGAGCTGTTTGCATTTCCTAATTATCACAGATCTCCAGTTTTAAAATAGGCAAGGTATTTTATTTTCTTCCTCCCAGAAACAATATCCTGTGCCATAATCAAAGGCATCATCTTATTTTAAGATACAATTAATGCAGACAGAGATGTTTTCCTTACTCTCACAGAAGTTCAAGAACCAGGTTTGTTCTCTGCGCAAGCTCAAGAAGAGAAGTATGTCAGCAGCTGTGCAGCACTGCTGGTCCAGCAATGTATGCTGTGAAATGTAGCGTGCTATTGCATATGACAGGACCAGCACTCTTGCCAGTGCCATCTTTCTCTTCCAAGAATTCTTGCTGTATTCATCACTGTCCCATGTCCTCCTTCCTCAACCACTGTCCTCCAGCCTCCAGAGTTACCGAAGGATACCAAGTAACGTATTCATTTACTCATTTTCCTTGTCTTTAAGAGAGGAGATGGTGACCATTGTAACCACCATATTGGGAACAGTATTTGTAGCAACAAAAATGTAGAGAAACACTTCCTTTCTGGATCTCATTTTATAATGGAGTATCTGTTTTGTCACCCAAGGTGCTGGGGAAATTTATTTTGCCTCCAGGATGCTGTTTGCTTATACTGAGCAAAACAAGACTGGAAGATTGTAAGTGAGCATGTTGTGATTAAAAAAAAAAATAAATTTGTCTTGCAATGAACCTATTCAACCTTACATGCTAATACCACAAGAGAAGAGGATCCCCTGTTTCCTGGCATGCCTTAGAAATAGCCATGAAAGAGGACCTGCAGCTCCCCCCCACCTATTTCTAGAGATGCAGCAGCATTACGGATCTGACTGGGTCAACTCCATACACCTACCCATTTGAATTCTCCTCAAACTTCTCAGCCTTTTACTTGCATCCAAAGAAGCATTTACATGTAGCTTGCTAATGAACATTTTCATTGAAGTATACCATTAAATAAAAGGTGCCATACTATAAATTAATTCTGTTATGTGGTGCCTATGCTGCATAGTATCCAGGAAGCAGTCCTACATGAATCGAAGTCTGGGAACCCTGGCTCTAAAAACTGGTCTGATTCCCATTGCTGTAACTTGCAGCTTGCATTCTGGAAGGCATCTGCTTGTAGCAAGGTATTTTGAAGCCAGACCTTGGTAAGATGTGGGAAGTGAAGTTTATTCACTTTATTAATATTGCCAGAGACTGCTGACTTGAAAAAAAAAACAAACAAAATAACCCAAAAAAACCCAACCAAAAAACAGCAGGTAAGAATAATCTTCTCTTAAAAACTCAAAGGGACTGAATAACTTTGCAACATCTCAAACCTTCCAGTCTCTTTTCTGGAAGGCCAGAAAGCTGAAATTACAAATAGACAAATCTAGGAGTCAGCCCAACAAAAAAGTCTGTGCACAGGGGAGCACCACAGAGGAGCCACGACCTGCTCCCACCTCCCTGAGTCGTGGGAAGGGCAGTGCAGAGAGATCTGAGCGGGCTGCCCTACAAAACAGGCTGGCTGCCTGCCTTCCCATGTGCCACACTGGAAGCACGGGCACACAAGCCAGCTTTTGCAACGCACTTCTCAAGCCTGTTAAAACTGCTTGGCTGGGCGGATGTCCCTCCGTGGGTTTCTGATAGCACAGGGAACCCTCACTGGGCTCTGTTCTCACTCACCCAGATCACAAAGCAGGGGTTAAGCTTTACATTAGTAATTAAACCTCAGTCTGTGTTTTTTTATCCTAGAAGCTTTGCTCTCATTTTTTAATCCTGTCCTTCCTTTGGAGGCTGTTGTACAGTGGCACCAGTTACTGCAAAGTGCTGTAGGAACCATTTAGCTCTACTTTGTAAAGCACAGAAGATGCACACAAAACAATGACAGAAGGCAAACCACATTGTCAACCATCACGTGGCACTTCTGAGGATGGTGGTTCTTCTGCCGTAATGATACCAACACCAGCAGCAGGCCTTATGGAAATGTGTCATTTCACAAGATGGGAGACACAAGGTGGCAGAGGCTTCCGGCTGGCAGCGTTCCAAGAGTTGTAGCAGTTCCCGGACAGTCCTGACACAGCATGCCTGGAGCTGTGAAAGCCTTGCCAGCGCTTGCCATGAGAGCTGAGCAGAAACCATGGCAACAGTAACTACAGCTGTGCCTTATCATCATTTAACTTTTCATTCCGGCCCAGTTTTAACTTTTCCACTTTTAGAGTGACCATTTGGCTCAGGCACACATTTGTCTGTCTCTTGGCTAGGTATTTTGGCCTGACTGCTTAAAAAAATTATTTATGAAGTTACAGATTCCTGTATGTTACCTGGATGTTTCTGTGCAATATTCTACAAGAGGTTTTCTTCTACATATAATTGCAACCATAAGCTATTACTCATGTTGTAAATCATTGTTTACTAGATAGATGCAAGGACTAAGATTTTCACTGGGTTAGTGATTTCTCCCTTAAAGATCTACCAGTCTCATAATTCCAGAATTTTATTCATTGCTAAAAAATCCAGGCAAATGGAAAAAACCCAGCCCTGTGTGTGCTTTGCCTTGAAGAGATATTATCACACAAATTAAATTCTTTGTACATGTCAATACAAAATGTTATCATGGTAGATCTGCTCTGGAAAAACCCTGCTGGACAGAAAGTAATTCAGAAGTGTAAGGTGATATAAGTGCAAGAAAGGTCTGATGTTGCAGAGAGATGAAAGCCATACAAATACTTTGCTTTCATCACAAGTGCTTTTGCTTTATGTGGTACAAATTGCTTTTTTTGCTGAACATGTAGCTTGAGCATGAAGTCATATCCAGACAGATGAAAGGACATGGCTTTGCTTTCTACTTGTACTGTCACTGTTCTATTCTTGCATTTTGTAAACTTTTTTCTCATCAAATAGCTGTGATTTTACAGGGCTTCATGCTACAGTGTTCATCATCTCTCCTCCTGATTTGGGTCATTGGCAACAACAATGGGAGAAAGGTGAGACAAAACCTCATGGGAGCAAAATCTTTCAAAGGGCTACTTCCTTGCTGACAAGCAAGCCTTGCTGCTAAGCCGTGTAACTAGGACAGAAATTTGTGAAAAAAAGCAAACACTATCTATCAGCCCTAGCTACATATGCTGCATCTTCCCTAACGAAGGCTTTGGTCTCAGACCCCATACCCTTACCCACAGTCTCCTGCCTTGCTCTAAACCATGACCCTGAGACCATGCATGCTTCTCTTTCTCCATGTCCTGTATTTCCTGTTCCATATTCTGTACTTCTGAAGCTGGACACATCATACATGCTGTCTCCATTTCCATTGCCTTTTTTGATTTACAAGGTTCCCTGTACACCACACAGATTCCAGCTAATTTCTTGAAATCTGCAGATAGATAGAAATATCACCCAGAGTCATCCTGGTACTTGCAGGGTCACCTTCTCTTTCCTGTTCTGTGGATGCTGCCAAATGCAGTAGACCATCAGTAGGGCAGCCTGGCTACCCAGGGCAACAGAGAACTGCAACACACTCTGCCTTGCAGCCATGCAAAGCCTAGCAGGAGCTGTGCTCACATGGATCCCACACGAAAGTGCCGGGCCAGGGCTGCTATGCAGCTCTTCCTCTCAAGGCACGTGGCATATCTCATGACAGAGGTCCCAAATATCAGAATAACTTAGGTTAAAACGAGAAGGCTGTAGAGAAATTAGAAAAAGAGCAATACTTCAAACATTCAGAAGCTTCTGTTAGACCGGTCCTAGCAAAGAGGGAAAACACGTCAGCAATAGACCAAAATTAGGAAATGCCTTGTTTTAACTGCATGCATAGTTTCTTGGATCACTGATACAGGGTTGCCATTATCTTCTGTATCAACACTGAGCCGATCTTGCGTTCTCTTTCTCAGGGTTTTACTGGGCCTATTTAGCATAATCCTTGCAATGGGACTCTGGAGCAGACCCCAAAGGCATTGAAAAATGCCTTGAACTTCTTTTCCGAAACTGCCTGCTTCACTATGGAGAATGATGGCTCTTTGAAATATAATGGAATATAGCAGGTGCTATGTATTGAAATTCATATTGCCAGAAGCTTCTAGTATGTTGGTCAGTGACATAACAAAAGCTGCTATTTATGCTTTTAAGCCCTTCTTTCATCAATAGTTTAATCATCTCCTACCTTCAATCAGGGAATTTGTTTTGCAGATGAGGAGTATGTAGGAGAACAGGAACCTTACTCTGAAGAGAAAATATTAAGGAATTCTGCCGGTTTCTGTCAGCTTGATCAGAAATGCAGAGGAAGCATAGAGAACAGTGCTGATGAAGGAAGTTCACTGCTAATGCTGAAAAGCCACTTCTGTTATGTCACAGGTGAAGACTTTTTATGTCCTACAGAGAGGTGTTCTGGAATCCTGCATTTCAGCAGTTCTCACAGTGTCTTATTTTATGTCTGAGATCAAATCAACCCCCGTCCATTCTTGAAGTATACAGATATACACCATCTCCCCTCTCAGCATGAATGCCAACAAAAAATCTTTCTGTGAGTGTTAAGATCGGCTGAGATCATCTGTTTGGTCGGTAATATAGGTGGAAACTAAGAAAGGACAGTCAGATATTAAATAGCTCCTTGAGAAAAAAGCCCATCAAAGCTAAGCACCTTGCAAAAATATTGTCAGACCCTCCTCCCAGCACATCATCAGGAAAAGCCTAACAAAACATGATGGGTGATGAATTCAGGAGGATTTCTTTGTTTTGCTAATTCAAATGTGTTTGAAAAGCCAGTCCAGTGTGGTCACATATTCCTAACGTTTGCAGATGACACCAAGTTGGGTGGGAGTGTTGATCGGCTCGAGGGTAGGGAGGCTCTGCAGAGAGATCTGGACAGGCTGGAGCGATGGGCTAAGGCCAACTGTAGGAGTTTCAATAAGGCCAAATGCCGGGTGCTGCACTTGGGCCACAACAACCCCCAGCAGCGCTACAGGCTTGGGGAGGAGTGGCTGGAGAGCTGCCAGTCAGAGAGGGACCTGGCGGTGTTGATTGACAGCCGGCTGAACAGGAGCCAGCAGTGTGCCCAGGTGGCCAAGAAGGCCAATGGCATCCTGGCTTGCATCAGAAATAGCGTGGCCAGCAGGGACAGGGAAGTGATCTTACCCCTGTACTCTGCACTGGTGAGGCCGCACCTCGATTCCTCTGTTCAGTTTTGGGCCCCTCACTCCAAAAAGGACATTGAATTACTCGAGCGTGTCCAGAGAAGGGCAATGAAGCTGGTGAAGGGTCTGGAGCACAGGTCTTATGAGGAGCGGCTGAGGGAACTGGGGTTGTTTAGTCTAGAGAAGAGGAGGCTGAGGGGAGACCTCATCGCCCTCTACAACTACCTGAAAGGAGGTTGCAGAGAGCTGGGGATGAGTCTCTTTAACCAAGTGTCAAGGAATAGGACAAGAGGTAATGGCCTCAAGTTGCACCAGGGAAGGTTTAGACTGGATATTAGGAAGCATTTCTTTACAGAACGGGTTGTTAGGTGTTGGAATGGTCTGCCCAGGGAGGTGGTGGAGTCCCCATCCCTGGAGGTGTTTAAGAGTTGGGTTGACATAGCGCTGAGGGATATGGTGTAGTTGGGAACTGTCAATGTTAGGTTAATGGTTGGACTGGATGATCTTCAAGGTCTTTTCCAACCTAGATAATTCTGTGATTATAAGTGTTTGATCATAATTGGTGGATGTAGTTTTTCTTGGGTTTAGTAAGTCTTTTGGTACTGTCCCTCACAGCATCTTTCTGGACAAGTTGTCCAGCTGTGAGATGAGCAGGTACACAGTGTGCTGGGTGAAGAACTGGCTGAAGAGCATGGCTCCATGGGGTGTAGTGAATGGGGCTACATCTGGCTGGTGACTGGTCACCAGTGTTGTTCCTCAAGGTTCAATTCTCAGGCCAGTTCTGTTCAACATGTTTATCAACGATCTGGATGCAGGAGTTGAATGCACCATTAGCAAGCTTGCTGATGGTACCAGACTGGGAGGTGCTGTTGACTCTCTTGAGGGACAAGAAGCCTTGCAGAGGGATCTAGATAGATTGGAGCATTGGGCAATCATCAGTTGCATGAAATTTAACAAGAACAGATGCCAGATCCTGCATCTGGGATGGAGTAATGCTGGACACAAGTACAATTGGGAGAGGAGTGTCTGGAGAGCCGGCCTGCAGAAAGGGATCTGGGAGTGCTGGTCGACAGCAGGCTCAGTGTGAGCCAGCAGTGTGCCCTGGCAGCCAGGAGAGCAAACCGCATCCTGGGACACATCAAACACAGCATAACCAGCCGGGCAAAAGAGGTGACTGTCCCGCTGTACTCAGTGTTGGTGCAGCCTCACCTTGAGTGCTGTGTGCTGTTCTGGCCCTACAATTTAAGAGCGGTGTGAAGGTCCTTGAATGCATCCAGAGGAGGGCAACAAAGCTGGTGGAACAGCTGGAAGGCATGTCCTGTAAGGAGTGGCTGAGGACTCTGGGTTTGTCTAGTTTGGAGAGAAGGAGACTGAGGAGTGACCTCATTGCCCTCTACAGCTTCCTGAGGAGGTGAGGTGGAGAGGGAGGTGCTGATCTCTTCTTCTTGGGAACCAGTGATAGGATGCGTGGTTCAAAGCTGCACCAGGGGAGGTTTAGACAGGACATTAGGAAGCATTTTTTTACTGAGAGGTGGTCAAACACTGGAACAGGCTTCCCAGATGTGGTTGATGTCCCATGAGTCAGTGCCTTAAAAACAGGCATTTGGACATTGCCCTAATAACATGCTTTAACTTTTAGTCAGCTCTGATGTGGTCAGGCAGTTGGACTACATCACTGTTGTGGATCCCTTCCAGTTGAACTAAACTATTCTATTCTATTCTATTCTATTCTATTCTATTCTATTCTATTCTATTCTATTCTATTCTATTCTATTCTATTCTATTCTATTCTATTCTATTCTATTCTATTCTATTCTATTCTATTCTATTCTATTCTATTCTACTATTGACTATTTTAACCTTGAAGATCTAGGGACTCTTTCTAAGGATCTGCAAAAGGTGAGAGAAATATGTCCATTGTCAGAGGGCTGGAATTTATTACACAGGAACCCATATCCCCCATCTGAAAACTGGTATATGTCCACAAGATTCTGGTTTAATACATCAAAATTTTGCAAGATTGCCTTGAGGTTTTTTAACAAGAAAAGTTATCCACTTTTGCTCTTTAAAGCCAAATAGCTCCTACCCTGGGGAAATATTTTGAAAAGTTCTCATTGCCAGTTTTATGACATTCAGTCTGACTATAAAGGTTACAAATGGAAAGATTAGTAGGTGTTGCTCCTTCTTTGGTGTAGTTTACATTTAAAAAATATTTTAAAAACACATACGGATTAAAAAACCCCCTATATATTATATTCAGTATATATACTGCATCCACTCTATATACTATATTCACCTATAGAGTGGGATCTGGGTCAAAAAGGTTACCCCAAATTTAGTACACAGAACAATGCTGGGGCATGCGTGTCTGGACACTGTCATGAGATCCAGAGCATGGTTCTGGCCACCACCAGGTAGCCCTCTCTCAGGCAGTATCCTGGCATGTCCTGGAATAACCATAGGACATTAACTGTGCTCAAGGGGCTGTACACATGAAGATAAACTACTCTGGAGAACAAGAGGGCTCAGCTGTAAGGATTTAAACCAAGACATGCTTGTTGTCCTCAAGGCCAGAGAATGGTCCCTTGCCAAATTTAAGTACCACTATAGATGTAAACAAGGCTTGGTTTGACAAAGTAAAACCCAACTCAGGTTCGAAACAGCTACCAAAATGGTAAACAGCTCTCCCAGGGTTGTTCCTCTTTTAATCCTGCTGCCCAGCTCCAAGGAAAAACTTTCTGCCAGTCCTTCAACAGGATCTCTGCAGTAGACTTCAGTCACAGCCTGTTCCACAGTTAACAAAAGCTATTGAATCTGTTCTGTGTGTCACACGGCAGTTTCTTCTTAATATTCCAGACTGGCTAGCCTACAGCCTTGGGGAACCTTACTGCAAATTTCCTGAAACATAATATAAAGGCGCTTTTGTTTATCCTATTCACTTCATGTGACAAAGCACAGGGAAGGTTAAAAGAAGAGCTGTATGTGCTGATTATAAGGGTTACAATTGCAGGTGAAGAGCATTTTAGAGTATTTATAGCTGATATTTTTTCCTTTTTAGAAATACTGCTAGTAATTGTTGTTTATTGGAGAGACAGAACTCTTTTTTTTCAGTTTGCAAAATACAGGTTAAAATGCTTCTCAGCTCAGAAAGATAATGAAATACAAGAATGCTATTGGAATGGTGGGGTTCATATCTTGACTTTCATAATCTAGACTTAAATCAAGTCACAGGCAGCCTTGCACACTCATTTGGTGCTTTACATGCAAAATTTCTTAAGTTTCTGATATTTAATGTTCAGAATTCTTGTGTGAGCATCTTTAGCCTTGATAAATTGGATATACAACTATGAATCTGCAAACTGGAGACCAAAGTCCTCAGCTAGGAATTAAAATGTCCTGCTTAGATTCTACACATTCTTGAATAGCAAATGCAACAAGCAATTACTCGCCTCTGAAGTCTGCTGTATGGGTTAATCAAAGAATATTTGTGCAATATTTACAAAGTGCAGTGTGCTATTATATGGACCAGAGCTCGGTTTTGTTTCATTTTATATTGAAGGCTCCTTAGATGACCAAAAGGCAATAAGAGAATAAAAAAGGACAACTGAAATGTCATGGCAACATATCTTTGCCATTGGCAATGGTGGCTGATGATATGCAAATAATTTTTAAGCCACAAGATTACTGAAGGGACACGCTTCTATTATGTCCGTCTTTTCAATGGGCTTGCACTCCTCAATAAATGCATATTTTTAGACAGCATTCTTGTTTTCACTGGCTTGATGTTATAGTTTTTATGTGCTTCATTGTAAGGTATGCTAATTGTGATGTTACATTGTGAAAGTGGTGGCATAAAGTTCCTCAGCTGAACTGCAAATCAGACCATGTAGGTTTTTAACCAATAAATTGTGCCTCCCTCCTCATAGGACTTTGAGGAATCTTTAATGTAAGTGGAATATCAAAGGTCAGAGCCTTGCTTCATTAATTGCAACTTCTTTAAAGTGAAAAGCATGGCAATTCTGGCAAGGTCCATGTTACTGGATTAATTAGCTGTCTTCAGCTGTAGCTACATAAACTTGGGAATTCTTAGTTTCAAAATACAAACTTTGCTGCAGATCTCTAAGACTGCATCCTTCTCCTGGAAATGAGACAGCCATGTCTTAGTGCATTTGATTTGTTAGTAAGAGTGACAGTGAGACTTCTGCCAGGCAAGAATATCAAAGTATGTTTTCTAAACTGTTCCCTTTTTAGTCAATATGTATTACTCTGTATGGGATCTCCATAATGATTCTGCTCTGAGAGTGATCACTGAGTTGAGTCATTGCATCTCTAACTGTGGGCAGCTGGCAAGGTCATTGTCGCGGATGAAAGTATTAACAAGGTAATGATTTAATAGGAATTTTAGATTTATTAATAAATAACAGCAATTGATCATTTACAAAATAATTTAGAAGATGTTATAAAATAGCGACTTATTTACAGATTCTAGGATGACAAGATTCACACTAACTTACTTCATGGTATCTTAATTTATACATAGGTACATGCGCATACACAAACACAAAACGTACAAACACACATAACGAAACAAAGGTATTTGGATCCAGTAGAATGAACACAAAACATACAAACCCACACAGAGATAAAAGTATTCGGATCCAGTAGAATGAAGTATGTACCCACACACCAGTAAACAGAGAAAGAGCAGGGGAAAGAGAAGCTAGCTCAAAGTAAAATTTCCCTCAAGTTTAGAGCAAATACTCACAATGCCTTGGCATTCCTCAACGGGCGATAACTGAGACTCGAGCGGGTGGACTTCGCCCTGGCCTTCCGTCAGCTCTGGCAGCGGACAATACCTTAAGGGTTTTGATACCTGAGAGGCATCCCAGCTCAGGGGAGATGCTGGTCACAGGCCCACTGCGATCCACAAGAGCTCAAAGGGTCTCCCTTGTGGTCGCCATTTATAGGGTCCAAGATAATTGACTTTTGTCAGATAGCTTTTGCTCACACCCAGCTCAAACAACGAAGTATTCTGGTGCCTTCCAGCAGTTGCACAAGAACTTGATGAATGTGCAACTCTGTTATTGTTCCCATTTGACCGCATCCCAGGCACAGGTGTGCCAGGTCATTAGGAGAGGATGGGCCGTTATAGCCGTTTCCGAGCAATTGGGAGGGGCAGGAGCCAGGCTCGTTAATGTTACCAGTCCTTATCTCCACAGATTGGTGTATAGCTCGGGGGATGTGGGTAGAATCGCACATAGCACCAAGCAGCCCAACAAGGAGGGGCGGGGAGGGGTAAGAATTGCACCACCACAGTCATATGGTCCAAAGTTTGCTTTCAGATAATTAATATAATATTATATGATATCAATATTAATTATGTATATAAATATTAAGATGATACAATAATAATATATATTAACATTGTATTCATATTAATTATGTGTATATAAGCATAATAACATGACATTAATATGATAGGATATGTGATGTGATATATGCACATATATGCAGATTTTTTCTATTATCTCTAGGGGTTTTACAATATTTTCCTTGCTATT
Organism: Strix aluco; assembly: GCF_031877795.1. NCBI lineage: Eukaryota > Metazoa > Chordata > Aves > Strigiformes > Strigidae > Strix > Strix aluco. The sequence goes on from NC_133971.1 coordinate 70,836,868, forward strand.
TTGGTGGTTCCTTTCTGATATATAATTTTTGTTTATATCAAACCAGGGAAATCTGTTTCCAAATTTCATGATGATTCTTTGGAAGAACTTCAGTGAAACTGGAAATTCCTATTACAGTTTGACCTAAATATATAGCACAGATACTTGCACGGCACAGTTGCTTTCCAAGAACACTTGTGTATTTTGCTCCTAATGATCTCTGTAAGTGGATTTCTTAATGCATGGATTACTGGAAATTTACACGTTCCAGCGCTGCAAGAGAAAAAAACCAGCATCCTTGTTAAATGCCTTCTGAAACAACCTTGAGAAGTGAACCTTAGGTAAAAGTCACTTAGCATTACTGAAATTGTTTTACTAAGACATGTTTTCGCTGATGATTTATGTTGACAAATGGAATTTCTGTAGCATTTTCCACTTGCACCTGGGCAGTCTTGCTTTGAGGGCTGCAGCCTGTGTACTGCAATTGTCTACAGGGCTAGTGTGAGGTAAAGAAACTGTTCTTCGTGGGCATTTTTGCAAAGAAACATCTTGTGAAGGTGTTTTTGAAGAGTACAGGGCAATATCAGAGTCCCCCCTGCAGAAATGTAGCTCTGTTTCTTCTTTAAATACTGATTTCCCTTCAAAACAGAATAAACTTCTCAGTTAAATGATCTTTTCTATCTGTGGTAATACAAGGTGCTTTTTCTCATGCCCTTAAAAAGCATTCTAGACTGCTACATGCATCCAGTTCAGTCTTTCTACTGAACTTCTCTGTTACTAAAGCACCCTGCCAGGTACCACTTATTCCAGGACAAAGAAGAATAGCAAGAACAACTAAAAAGTCTTTAAGCAAGAGAAGGAAAGAAAAGGACAGAGACTATGACTCTATTTTCCATAGAAATTGGAAGGTGCAGAAGGTCAGCTGCCTGTGGCAAAAATATGAAAGAAACTCTTATATTTTAAGGTTCAAAGCTAGAGCAGGGTTGTTTTTTTTTTTTTCCTACCAGTGAAAAATGTGGATTTCTACTAAAAGTATTCCTCCTGCAGTTATATACATGAGAGTGTCTAAAAACTAGTATTTCCAGTGTTTAACACAAAAATTGAATTAATTTTAGGGAAATCAGTGCTTAATTTAATATCTAATGCTCCAGTGACAGAAAACATCTGTGAAAACCTTCAATCTGCTCTGCTCAGCACACAAAAACCAAGACTAGTTGCACAGTCTCCCAGTCAGAGGGCTTCATGCTACACCATATACAACACCTCCTCAGAAGATACAGCCTGAAGAGTATCTCGCAGTATTTCTCTGCCTTAGATTCTCAGGAAACCTACTATTATGCCTATCTTTTTGTCTTATTAAGCAGGTAAGACATGGAAGGAAGAAATTATTTTAAAATCACAAGTCATGTTTAAAAAACTTTGATTTGCTTAAAATCAAGGCAGCCAGTTCAGAATAATGATGATACAAACTGGATGCTCAGTGCAAAGTAGCATTTTCTCTGAATCCCGAACACACAGATACATTTAAGAATCATGTTTCCCGTGGGACTTTCTGCCTCAGCCTGAGCTTGCCTGTTCCTCGCCGTGCTGCTTGATTCCTGCCCTGCGATGTGCTGCTCTGCCACCCACAGGCCTCTTCATTCCTGACAGAGACTGCCTAGCGGAAGAACAAAACGATTTTCTATGTGCATCAATATGGTTATTTGAAACAGGCCCACCTGAAATATCTTCAGCAAATCAAGCATAATTTCAGTATGATATCTGTACTTCTCCAAAATGAAGAAGTCTGTCTGAACAAAGCATTGCTCAGGGAGTGGGACAGAGGCCATCCAGTGCGCAGCCTACCTGGATCACATCTATCCTGGGTAGCACTGGGCTGCTGAACTTCCCATACATTTGGACTCATATTTAGAGGATGAGCGTCTTCCACTGGCATTAAAAGGGACCTGTGAATGACCTGTGCCTTGGAAAGTTAAGATCATTGTTTAGGTATTTAAATGTGGATTGACCTCATAGCTATCTAAGGTGAGGCTGCATATGCTAAAATCAAAACTTAGAGGTGAGAGAGGCCTTGGGTTCTACTTAAGTGCCTCTACGAGCTAATAAATGTCACATCAAATGTGTGAAGAGGAATTTCAACAGACTAGAAAGATCTCTCTTGCCTTTGCAATCTCTGTGTTAATGTCTTACGGACAGGAGTTTTGCGTATTGCAGACTATGTTTTCTTGCCCATGAGAGCACTAGCATTAAGTAGCAAAGTCCATTTTTACATTCCAACTCTTCAAAAGTTATTTTTATGTTTTGAAAATTAAAATGATACTACTGAAACAGAACCATTATGTACTTAAAATGTTTTGGAGAGCTCTTACAGTTTTACATAAAAATGTAAAACCTTTCCCCAGTATTACAAGCAATTAACAGATTCACAGTTTCTATTTTAACCTGGGAAAGAACATGATCATCATTGATTTTGATTTACGATAAGGCATAAATACATTACCCCATATTTCCATGCTCACATGAAAGCATAGCTTTTTATGAATTACATCCAATATTCTGCTATGATTAATGAGAGCCCTTTCTGTGCCACACATCTAAATAACTTGTGGACATCAGGTGCTCATCCTCCCTTACCATTTAAGCAAGAGTGTTCATTCCTGGATTCGTGTTCTGATTATTGTATGACCAGTACTATCAAATAGCACCAAAAGTATTGCTGCTCTTGTCTTATTAGATAACCTGTCCTTTGAAGACACTCTTCCAAAGTACATCCCCCACATATGGCTTACACTTCTGTTCTGCTTTCATTAATGAAGTATGTTAAGTCTTAGCATGCAGTCATCCAGCCAATTCAACAGCCGGGTATATCCATTTTTATTAGAGGGTAGACTAATTATAGTTTCCATAGCCACCAAATTGACCCCTATTTTAAGTGGTTTAAATTCTCCAGGGCTAACAGATAGCTCTGTGTTTCCCTCTTGGAATAATGAAGAGCACGTTCCTTTTAATGATGGTCATATTAGACATTCTCTCATTCATTGTGTTACTTGGAAGCAATTACATTAAATCAGTTTCCATTAGTTAAAGGGAAAGAGAAGAAAAAGATCAAGATGTTACCACACTGATACTATGAACAGACTATTCATGAACATAGAAAAAGGAGGTGGAAAAAAAAAAAGTCACACTTTCAGCTAAAATGTATTAGTGGTGATTGGATCAACTACCACCAGCTGAGGGACTTTTGTGAATAGAGTATCCTTCCACATTAGCAACTGAGGGACCCACCCGAGTGTCAGGACCTGCAGCTGTGAACTGTCACATCACAGGAGAGGGAAGAGGAGACCTGTACACCCTCCTATCATCCAGTGTCACTGATTAGAGCAGACAATGATTCAGAAATGAGATTATCTTAGTCTCTCAAGTATTATTCAGTATGGAGGTCCTGCAGATAATGTCTACCAAAGCCTGATACATATAATAGGGCACGACTGATATTCAATATGCCAAAGGCAGATTTCTGTTAACATATCTGAGGTAAAGGTAAGACACTGAAACACTGAAAAGCCCAGGGATTTTACCACAACAAACCAAAATGGAGGAGAAAATATTGTATCATGACATTACCAGAAACAGATCAGCATAGATTTGTGAAGTTTATCTTCACTGACATCTGCTCCCAAGCAGCACCCTGATTAGCAAATTTGCATTCAGTAATTATCTTATTGTTCCTGAGCTAGACTTATAATTTATGCAAATCAGGGTAGAGAAGATATGACATTTTATCAGGTGCTAATTAAGTCACCTAGGGTTTACTTCATGCAAATTCTGCCATCAGTGCAGGAGGAACAGGATCAGACTTACTGGTGTTGGTGCTGACACTTGTGCTGGACTGCTTGAGCCAAAGACTCGCACTCAATACAATACCCAGTATTCTAGATGATCTTTTTGGATCAAGCATTCATGAGAATAAAATATTGTATTCTGTTTCATTATTATATTTTTAATATAGGATAGAATACTATACTAGTTAATACTTTTGTTTGAGACAATGTTCTAGCTGTATCAACACTGAGAGAAGCCTAGCCTCAACTAGGGTTCCTGATCCCTGTTTTGCCCTGCCTGGCCTCTGAGACAGGTCAGGAACTGAAGCTGGCAGACTGAGCTCACACACAGTCACCCACAAGCATTTTCTCTTCAGGTCTGAAGTAAAAGCATCCTTCTGGCCAGTGTTAACCATGACCTATGTCTGCTCATAATCAGAGATGTGGTTATAATATATGTTAAGCATTCATATTTCCAGTTCAGGACAGAGAACAATTACGGGACTTTACACAGAGACAGGGGCAGAGCTGAAACAATAGGACCACCGTCTAAGGCAACAGGCAGAAGGGCTTTCTCATTGCAAACAGGCATTAGAGGATTATTTGGCAAGCTGTGTATGTGCAGCAAAAAATTGAGGGGAAGAAGCCATCAGGCAGAAGCAAACAGTTTGGTCCAAGAAGAAGGAAAGAGTAAGTGTGCTCCCCAGGGAACAAAATCATGTGGGTGTATTGAATCACCTACTCATGTTTGTTCCTCCTGTGTTGGAGGGAATTGGAACTTTTGTTTCATCTAGGCACTGGATTTATAGCTGTTCCCCTGTCTCCACCTATGACTGATTACACTTCTATAGACATTGAGCTCCAAAGAGTCTGTAGAAGAGGAAAGGAACTAACTTTCAGCATTTCTGTGCTCTCCAGACTGAATCCACTCCTGCCATCACTTGTCTATATTTGCACAATCAATTTGTCTTTATAGTTCAGATTATCAGCATCTTGGGGAAGAAGCTCTCAGAGGTAATTTTTTAACAAGTACTATGCCTGGCCATATCACCATGCCAATAATTATAGTTCTGGATTGCTTTCTGTGGATTGTGTGTCTCAGGCAAAAGTGAAAAGAAATAAATTAGAGGTATTATAGTAGCCAAGATCACAGATTTTGAATGAAGCTGTTGGACGCAGTAATTTAGATTTACATTTGTTAAAAATAGCTGTCAAAGTTATATGTCAATCTGTTAGCACAATGTTTAATTTATCTTTCTCTTCAGCAAGGTTGCCTGGAAACAGGGAAATAGTCTGAGAAATCCCTTTGTGAAAGTGTGGTATCACTTGAGAAATCAATATGGTCACTTTATGACTGCTATTTTTAATCAAAGATTTAGAACCTCTGAGATAAAAAAAAAAACAAACCAACTTGTAGTAGTTCTAAATACACCTGGTACAACTAGCAACTTGGAGGTAGGACTTTGTTCAGCACTCAGCAATCTGTCACTTTCACAATTACAGTGTACACTGGTATCTCTCCTGGTGCAAACAACAATCACATTCAAAGCAGTTTCTCTTCCACTATGCAAACTTAGGACTGAGGACTGACTGGCTTCACAGACAGAAAGGAAAGCAAATTATTTTTAACCATAGGCCATGAAATTGCAGCATGAAGTGCAGTAAGAGCGTGGATCTATACTTACAGTGTTTGTCCCTGGTAGACAAACAGAAGACTCACGGCCAGAGTAGCTCATTCAAATGATGCTACTGAAGAGACATCCATCTAGGTTTGCTATCAGCTCATATACATTCCACATCATGCATGGCTGAGAAGAGCAAGCAGGCAAGGACAGACAGCAATAGATTGATGACTGGATCAGTTATATTAACTGGTCATTGGGAGAAATGATCATGCAAGATTTTTCAGAAATACAGCTCCATGCTGTGAGTCTCTCATCTGCCTGTGCTGAACTCTCTGCTGATGAATAATGGCCTTCAGGGAACACTTATGAAACATGAGCATCAGTCACTGCAGAGCTTTTTGAGCAGACAGCTAGATTGCAGGACTTCTAATGCAGGGGATTTATCAAAGCTTTTGATTTTTTTCTTTATTGGATTATACAGAGGTTTAAGAATCCAATACACCCTTAACTGTGTGAAAAATTATCATCACACAGGTTATTCCCCTGAAGTTCTTGGGACACATGTATGGGTTTAAATGGACTACTTGATCCAGCTCCATGACTCTTTGTCAGCTGCATCTTGCTACAGGTGACACTATTCCTTGTGTCTCCCTCCCCACCCAACCTTGCAGTTGTGCTCTTTCATTTTCTACATTTCTCAGCATCTTGCCTTGGTAGACACCAGATAAGCACAAAAATTGCTGAACTGTGAGGGTGCTGAATATTAAGCCATGAATGCAGTAAGCAGAGGTGGCTGGAAAAACTTTCAGTGGAGCCAGCTGCACCATTGTGCAGGCAGGACTTGGGGTAGCTGCAGGCCTCAGAGCAAGAATGGAGTAGAAGACAGTGCCTGCTGGAAGAGCAGAGTGAATAGTTTATATTGAATAATTAATACGATGCACTTCACCATTCTCATCCTTCACAGATTGTCTGTCAGCAGGCTTATGATCTTCCCGTTAATTTTCTGCAGGAAAAAAAAATCCAGGTTGATTTCTGCCACTGATTTTGTTTATTATCAGTGGGAATAGAGTGAGCATTGAGTATGCAGGCTCATGGCTTGCACTGGTTGCTTTTGGCCATATAAACTTGCCTTTTTCCTGTTACTGTACCTGGAGAGTGACATTCTTCAAAGCCTGGTCCTGCTACAACAATTTACTCCAGGAACCCTGTTGACTTGAATGATATGAAACAATATCCTGCAGACATATGTACAAATCAAATCATTGCAGCACGGGTACTCACACTGAAACTAAAAACAAAGCCCCAGAGGAGTTTATACTCCACATGCACGAATTTTCCTGTCCAAAAGGTTACTTATATATGGAAGACATGACAATAAAATGCATAAGTCAATTCCTGTTCTTTGTTAGATCTGAGTATGGGAAGTATAATTCACTTGTAGCCAAAAGTTGGTTTACATTGATACATTTATCAGCAAAATTTGGCACAAGGCAGGAAGACGAAGAGCTGATATCAAGCAACCTTTTGAGTTTTGTGGCCTTCAGCTAGAGCTAAAATGTCTCAAATAATATAACATGCAATTCCAATAACGCTACAGGGATGCCGTTCAAGAGCAAATGCAAATTATGATGAACTTATGCATCCCTGGAGATTTACTCAAAGAGAATAGAGAGATGATTGCTTTTGGGATGAATGAAGGCTGCAGTACTCACTGTGCTACACCCACTTTAGCTTCTGTGAGCAAGACGTGAAGAATGATGGCAACAGAAAGCAGAGAATTGTTCCCAGGAGGGTTCCGAAAGAGCTGCTCCATGGGTGAACGCTTGTCAGAGAAGCTGGGGTATCTCCAGGGCAACTTGTTTCTATGACGCTTCTGCCACAAGCATAGTTTGGATTTACAACCCTATCGATGTAGGCTTTGGATTTCAGCAGTCTTTTAGTATAGCCTCTGACTGTACACTGCTGAAGTGCTGTTTTCAAGAGCCATTCATTCATGAAGAAAATTCAGCAGCTCTAATATGGACATCAGTACATGCGCTCAGATGGTTGTGGCCTCTTTGCTACTGATGCAGATGTCCGCATGCTGAGGTGTCCAGGCATGCAGGGGAAAGTTTAAGCATAGGTGGGACAGTCATCAGGAAATGATTATCAAGTCAACAAAATGCATGGATTAGAATGTGTGTTTTTTTCTGGCAAAATAACCTTGATGGTATTTGATTTACAATTTACCAATGCAAGGATCACTCTGGGCCTGTTTCTTAATAATGTGTAACAGACATGCTAGTACTTTGGGGGGGGGGGGGGGGGGGGGGGAGGGGAAAGAGGGGCAGGAATTATAGTCCCAGTCACCTGAGTTCCACCTCACCTCTAATCAGCTAGCACCTCTTAGGACCACTCTTTATAGTCTGCTTCATTGATAAGGCTGGTGTGAGGGTGTGCTGTAGTTTTACTCCCTGATAGCTCCATTTGCCTCACCAGAGGGTCGCACCTGGAAATGAGGAGTGCTAATGTAATCCATTCCCTTAATTTGAGACAGAGACAAGTGAAGTGGCCACAAAGTAAAACTGAGGGCTTTTTCTGCAGTGCTTTTGTCTTTGTTGTGGTCCTGGAGAAGATGGTCGCGCACAAAAGGGGCCTTTCAGAAGGGCACTCTAACTGTTCAAGCAGAAAGCTTTATTCAGAGGGATCTTTAATTAGCAGCTGTAAAGAAATGGTGCTGTGGAAACTCGCATAAAATACACTCAGAGTTATGATACTGAAAGCAATGGAGGAACTTGAACAGTAGGGCAAAATAAAGGAAGAGGGATATGAGCAGGAAATAAGAGATGAGTTTTCAAGATGAGTTGGTTGAGCCATTCACTGAAACTGATCTTTGTACAGCCTGTTTAAGCTTTCTAGCCCAGGCATTGTAAGTTGTACACTAACAGGAAATAATTTTCTGGTCTGCCTTGCGTTTGCAGGTATTTGTTAAGTAGCACAACATGGCTAAGAATTGCTAAACTTTAATAGCAATATTAAGTTCACAACTCATACTTTGTTACATTTGTAACTCAGATGATATCTAAGGCCTTACTGTGAATTTTCACTGGGCTGATGTTTGCTTGGCCACGTACATGTATGTCATACAAACTACAGTAGTCTAAAAGTCCCTGGAAAAGAAAAATCTTATACAGAGAGAAGATAGGTTTCGCTGACATATTAGCCCTCCTTCCTTAAATACCTAAGAACAGCTAGCCACTGCATTTAGAGTATAGTTGGCCAGGTTAATGAACAATTGCTTCTCTACATGTGGAAGCCCCATTAAAAAAATCCATTTATCTCAGGAGTGCAGGAGGGATCATCTCCCTCATCGTGCCTCACAGATCTCCCCAACAACTCATTACTGTTATACAAAAAAATCTGCAGAAACATGAACTGCTCAGTTCTAAACTGTGTTTCATGGAAGGAGGAGGAAACTAGACTCAGATTACATTTGTAGTATTTTCTTCTTGTCTTGATCCTTAGAACAAGAGGGATTTCAAAGGAGAGCTATAAAATAACCTGGAGGGTGATTTACACGGACAAGTTCAGAAAGCTGGTACCTCCCTGTACTCTTCCCCTTACTGCCCGTTTTATTAAGAAACAGAAAACTGGAAGGAACGCCAAAGATGACAACAGCATTTGTGGGGGACGTGCTGCCCTCCTCAGGCAACCTGCCTTGAAAAACTCGCTGCAGTCTTCAGACCAAACAATAAAGCGGGAGGGGCACCACTCCAAGAAATAACATTATTTTATTTTACTTTAATTACGAAGACACTACTCCGTACAAAAAAAAAAACGGCCACCACAGACACCAAGTCGGTAGCGGTTCCACTCCCCCTGTGAAGACACTTCTCCCACAGGGTGGCGGCGACCCACCCCCGCTCTCGTCGCGGGCGTTAAGATGGCGGCGGGGAGCCGCGAGAAGGAAGGCTCCTTCGCATGGGTGCCCACATCCCCTCCTGACAGGGGTGTAGCGTGCGCTAACACGAAGCGAGGAGCTGAGGGAGGGTTTGCGGAGCTGCCTGCACCTCCCCCGCTGTGAAAGGCGCTCCGGGCGGCGCTGACAGGGGGTGGGGGCTGCACCCCGCTACACCTCCCGTCATCGCCGCCCGGAGCAGCAACTCCATCGCTGTGGTGCCTCAGAGACAGCCGGGGAATCTCCTTTTTTTTTTTTAACAGTTGGTGGCATGACTGGTGGTTTTGCTTTTTCGTGCTTGAATGCGAATCTCCTCATAATCACGTAGAACCGCTGGTTACAAAGTACATCCCAGGCAAAGACATGCACTGCCTTTGCACTGTGGTGCATCTTAAAGCCAAGAGAAGTCCACTCTATTCTCATGTAAAAGATGCTGCCTTCAGGTTTTCCTGAGAGATAAAGGTGAGCTTTGTATTTGCACCTGGGGAAATATTAAATAGGCCAGGGAGTGGAATAATCTTCTTCGCTGATAAAGATGGAAAAAAAATGCCTCTCTGTTTCATTTACACACACCCCCCCCCCCCCCCCCCCAGATATTTATCCCCACAGCCTTCATTACTATTAATTGTTCTGGACTAGAAAAATTCTTAGCAGCATTTACCTCAAAGTGCAGAGTAAGGCAAATAGTCGTAATTTCTGGCCACAACAACCCCCAGCAGCGCTACAGGCTTGGGGAGGAGTGGCTGGAGAGCTGCCAGTCAGAGAGGCACCTGGGGGTGTTGATTGACAGCTGGCTGAACAGGAGCCAGCAGTGTGCCCAGGTGGCCAAGAAGGCCAATGGCATCCTGGCTTGCATCAGAAATAGTGTGGCCAGCAGGGACAGGGAAGTGATCTTGCCCCTGTACTCGGCACTGGGGAGGCCGCACTTCGATTCCTGTGTTCAGTTTTGGGCCCCTCACTCCAAAAAGGACATTGAATTACTCGAGCGTGTCCAGAGAAGGGCAATGAAGCTGGTGAAGGGTCTGGAGCACATGTCCTACGAGGAGCGGCTGAGGGAACTGGGGTTGTTTAGTCTGGAGAAGAGGAGGCTGAGGGGAGACCTCATCGCCCTCTACAACTACCTGAAAGGAGGTTGCAGAGAGCTGGGGATGAGTCTCTTTAACCAAGTGTCAAGCGATAGGACAAGGGGTAATGGCCTCAAATTGTGGCAGGGAAGGTTTAGACTGGATATTAGGAAGCATTTCTTTACAGAACGGGTTGTTAGGTGTTGGAATGGGCTGCCCAGGGAGGTGGTGGAGTCCCCATCCCTGGAGGTGTTTAAGAGTCGGGTTGACACAGCGCTGAGGGATATGGTGTAGTTGGGAACTGTCAGTGTTAGGTTAATGGTTGGACTGGATGAGCTTCAAGGTCTTTTCCAACCTAGATGATTCTGTGATTCTGTAATTTCCTTGGACAAAAATTGGAACACTAACCTTCATGAGAACTGTCCATACTCTGTACGTATCTTCAGTCAAAGCAAGGCATTGATATAATGCCCAAGCTTGCAGATATATCATGCTGGGAGAGATGCTTGTGGGGTGTGAGAGCTAGTGTAACTTCATTTATCAGAGGAGTAGAGACAAGCTGAAATAGAAGAGGTGGCCATTCTCATCCAAACTTAAACCAGAATGAAACATGGATTTGTGGTTTTTGTTTTTATTTTGGTTTTTGCCTATTTCCCTCTAATTTTCAGGCAGAAACTAATATGCCATATATGATCTAGTGTTACAGTGGTTTTCCCTTGTAGTAATTTTTGCCTGTGATCTTGGGACCTCAAAAGGTAACAGTGCATATCAAATGATATACAACTATAGCCAGAATCTTGAGGCACAGAAGAACCCTTATTTTGGACCTGGATTATCAAGGTAATTGAGCCCTATGAACTCAAGTTGTGTATGCACAAGTGGTAAGATTTATCTGCAAAAGCACAACCTTATAACACCTGTAGCCACCCTCTCTTTTTCAGCTGGAAGGCCCCATGGGATTCACAGAGACTGCAGCATGCCAGCACACAGCCTTGGCACTCATTTTCAATGGACTCACCACTTGAAGATGTTGTAGCAAGAGATGGGGAAGTAGGAAATATTTCTTACATTCCACTGAGCTCCATCAAGTGGGATTACTGGTTGACATCTGCAGCCCAACTCAATATTGACTCCAGCCAGATGGCTGTCAAGCTGAGGTGTCCATATGTGGGGGACAGTCAGTCTGCACGGAAGATTTTGTAGTTGCTCATGTTGTTGCAGTTTTATCTACAGGCCTCATCCCTGATTTCCTGCCAGAGCAGGAAACAAAGCTCCTTCTAGCTCAGTTTTGCAGACCCAAGGAATTCAGGTGAATAATGGCTCAAGCATTTAAATTTTCTGATTTCCTCCAGAACTTTGAACTGCCTCTCATGGATTCTGCTGCAGCTACAGGTGAATGAAAGCTACAGGTGTAAACCTAAGATGTGATTCAGAGAGTCGAGTTTCCATTTTGGTGCAGTGTAAAGCATCTGTTCTCAATTCACATGTAACCTCTCTCCCTGATGCTAAAAAAAATCATGTATGCGAAATGAATAGAGGGCATGTCACATACATGAACTGAGCAAGCCGATTTATAGTCTCAGTTACACTACTGTAAAGGTAAGGTAGTTCATTAACTTCTAGTGATGCTAGGTTTATATCACTGATATTTAGTATAATTTAGTAATATATGTAAAAATGTGTTTGCATTTCTCTCTTTAGCATGGCTGGTTCTGAGGCTTGGGAAGCCACGTTGTGAGTTTACAGGGCAATCACTATTAATCCACAGAGTGGTGCTGTTGGCATACTGTGAACGTACTGCAGTAGAATACAGATGTTTCTTTAGTCTAATTTAGCTAAACTTTTGTCCAGGTGGCATTGTAACTAAGGACAGAATTTAAACAAAATACTTAACATTTCTTTTCCAGGCACTCAGCCTCTCTGAACAATACCAGTTCTGTTCTAATAGCAATATCATGTATCTGGGTTAGTTTTCATGTTTTTCAACTTTGCTCATGTCATGTTATTGTTGTTGTTTATAAGTGAATGTTAATGTTTGACCTGGTGCAGGTCTGGAGAGGGCTGTGTCCTTCTCAGGTCTTTTGTCCCTCAGCGTATGAAGTAATGTGACCTCAGGGTTTTAGATGATAGCTGTGGACTATGCCATCTAGAAGGGCTTCATTTAGTGTGAGGCTCTGCGTACTGGGGAGCCTAGTACAGGAGCCAGAGTAACTTGCTCACTAAGTGGTGTGTGACAGTCACCGGTGTCCTCTCCTTTATGACTGAGCAGAAACAACACAGTTGATACTGGATCAAAATTCTCTACATTATGCCACCACATGCTCTTGTCTACATTATGCCACAACAGTTTAACTCTGTGAGAAGAAGAGACTTTTTCAGTTCCCATGCCCATAAACTCCTTGCCTTTCTGAGGCGATTGCCAGGGACTCCTATCTGTACCATTCTGTACCACCCTCAATAAGTTGCTCTTATTCCTTTAGAATTTACTACTGTCTTGGTTATTGTTGAGAATTGGGCTACCTTAATCTGAATCATTGGTTCACCAGCTACAGGTCACAAGAGTCAAGTTCTTTTTAACTTCACAGATAAATCAGCCCTTGGAGGCCTTTCTGCCCTTTCCTGAATTCTCTCTTCTGTCAAAGTAGACTCCTTGACTGTTGTTCTAAAAGGAGGGAAGTAACTACTGCTTCACAAAACAATAGGTCTCTTGATTTTTCTTGAGCCTCACTGGTGAATCTAGCTTGAATCTCCCTAATTATAAAACAACAGAGGAGGTCCAGAATTTTTGTCTTAGCTGTAAGGTAGGATTTCAGACAGTTTGAGATCTCAATTGATATGGCCAGTCCTATGGGAATCACTCTGACCTGGTTTCTAACCAGTGCTCACCTAGCTAGTTTAAAATAATTACTAGGTATTTGTGTAAATGTACTCTGAGAGACGCATAATATATTTTATCAGGAAAATTAATTGCAATTCTAGGATGGATAAAAGATTTCTAATGGCTTTAAAATTTATACAGGGTGAAAGAAGAAGAGTAGATCTGCTGAGAAGAGAGATAGTTAATCCTTGTTTGAGAAATCAAGAGCAAATTCTTCACAGAGAAGATGTTGCTTTACAGGACAAATGTCTTGGTTTATATCTGTGTGAAAGATTATTATGTATTAAAGCTGCACAGAGTATATCACAAAACTGATGAAAATAGAGCACATTGCCAGTGGAACACTTGGTTAATGTGCATGATGAGTCTGGTGATGTCTTATCTCTGCATTCAGTGTATGCAAGGTTTAATTTTGTAAAGACTCATTCTTTCTTTGCTTAAACTTATTTTAATATATATATACTCCAGTATCCAATTCTTGACTCTTTAGGCTATATCTCTTAAAGTATGTGTCACAAATTTCATTAAAATAGACATTACACAAACTTTTGTCAGTGGCAAGTTGTAACAAAGCTTTATTTTGAACAGTAGTTTCTTCAGCTACATCATACTTCCAAGATGCCCGCCGCTGTTCTATGAGGTGCTGTTTCCAGTTGCCAAAAGGTTCACAGCTCTCAGAGGAGAAGTTTTCTGTGTTACATATCTGCTTTGGGCTGATATGTATCCAAAGTTTAAGCTCAAATAGTTCTGCCATTTCTGGGAATATGTACAGGTGGATAAACAAATTCTTTGTTGTTGTTGAGAAGACCTGTGTGCTTTGTAGAGAAGTTTTTGATGTGGGGAGACTGCTCATTTGCCAGTTGATGCTTTCTCTAGCCTTACACAAACATACCTCCATCTGGCCAGGTTGGAACTTTTGAAGAAGCTTGATTTGTCTGTGCTCAGTAAAATCTTTTTCAGAACACAGAGCTAAATTTAACCTAGAGATCTCACTTGAGCAAGGGTGCTGTATCCTCTCTCACTCCTTTTCAGCTACCCTGTACACCAGTACCAGGCCCACAGAATGGCAGAGCATACTTACTTCCAGGATGAGCATTTTTCAGTACTTGTTCCAAGGCCTCTTCCAGATTAGAGGTGGTAGTCTGGGGCAGGGAAACCCTCACCACTATTGGAGAAAGGGAGAGGATCAGGGCAAAGCAGCATAGTGAGCATGTTAAAAGACCATTCCCCCAGGTAGAAAACACTTCCTGCCAGAACTTGGAGTTGAACATGGGATTTCCAATCAGTATCTTCCTCCATGCCAGAAAACAACCTTGAAATCCACTGGCAAAATATGTTTCATGTTTTCCTTCACAGGCTTGTCCAGTTTAAGGTTAACAATTCACATGCATAAGCAAGTGCTCTTTTAGCCCAAACTGAGAATCCTTATGGCCTGTAATTTCACTTTTTGCAGTAAAAGAGCAAAGTTAATAACATTAAAAGAAATTCAACACTCCATAGCTAAGTGCTTCAGATTTGTGATGTGCAGTCATTCCTCCCCTTGCCTTACTTCCTATGAGTCCTGCAGATTCTACAATAAATAATTCAGGGATTCTGGAAACAGCAGCCGTATTTACTGCACAGCTTTCCTGCACTGCCAGACTGTCTGTCTTCCACCCAGAATTTTGCCGAGGCTGTTTGGAAAAATGGGATGTACTCACGTACTTAAGAACAGCAGGACAGCATATGCACAAAGGGGCCAAGTTTCAACAACCTTAGTATTCTTAGCTTCTCAGTGAAGTTTTTAGGCTGCAGAGTGTTTGATTTTGCTTAGTTTAATATAGCTTCAGAGAGGGAGAAGAGGTTGCAAGATTAACTGAAGAAAACCAAAACACTGATACAGGATAAATCTCACCCTGTTTAAAGAGGAAGTAAACCAGGTATCAGAGCTTTCTTAGCTGGGGAATGGTGATATTTAAACAGATTTCTGCCTTTAAATGTTTATTCAATTTCCTTTAAGTTCCATTTTGTTTCCTTTTTCCTCTGGTTATAGTTCATGAAGAACTGAAAGGTGAGCTGCAATTTTACAGAAATGTAAGGACCTAATTGTTTGTCAGTACTTAAGTTTAGAAAATGGCCAGTGCAAGAGTGTGCATCTGTTCCAATTCAACTGACAACAAGGCATTTGTCACTGGACAATTCCTGGAGATAGGGGGCTACAGTCTTTACAGACACAACTGCATCGATGCCCCTGAATAAGCCAAATACACTCCAACTGTTTTTACTTTCCTTTCAAAATGGAATTTGGCATGGCTGCCTCTCTGGTCCTGTGGGGCTCTAACACATGCTGGTGCAAAGTCCAAGAATTGCAGGTGTGGAGTGTTGTACATAACTGTGCAGGGTTAAACAGTGACAGCAATTCTCTGTGAGCAGTTGTTACATTTCTTAATTTAATGATTATCTCTTTAATTGGGTAAATATATCTATGGCTGTGTTCCATGTAGCCTTTTAACAAAAACAAAAAGGCAGGGAACTATTTTCTGGCCTTTGAAACATTCTCATTTTCCTATTCCTAAACACTAGCCAGAATCAATGAGAGTATCTTTGGAAACATTTAATCTATTCAGCAGTTAGGCTTTGTTATTAGTGAATGGCTAAATTTACATGCCCACCACTATTCTTTTTAACACTAATAGCCTGAACTAGAGTCTGAAGTTCTGCAATGTGAACCTCCCTTCTAAAGAAAAGGGCCCCATGGCTTCTTCTTCCTTGTGTGTCTTTTCAGTCTCTCTTAGGTTCCTCTGAGGCAGTATTAACACTGCATTTTAGCCAGGTGACATTTGTTTGAAAACAGAGTCCTTTTGGGAAAATTCCTCTTTTCGCATAAGATGGGACAGAGAGTAGGGAAGTGTCTGGAGATCAGTCTATTTTGCTTCATTGTTTATCACAAATGTTTAATTCTTTTTTGGATGACCGTGTGTAAGTATTAACATTTGCTTTGGAAATTTAGTGAGCTTCTGTGAGGATAAAGGGCAACACTACATGTGTTCTGCTTTGGTGTTTTCAAAGGAATGTGCCTAGTTATATATCAGCCTAGATTCAGCTGTGAGACTGTCTCAGTACCTGTTGCATTTCCCTGTGGTAGTCTAGACCTTCTCTACTCTGGATTTGTGTGATACTGTTGTAAAGGCAGACAGCGTCACTGGGGAAACACTGATGTAGTGCAATTTGGATCACACTTTCTTGAAGCCAGGGGCCTTTTATTTTAGTGAAGGTAGAAATGGCTCTGAAAATGTCTAAAGGGGAATTGAGACAGGATTTCTTTTCTGAACAATGCATGAAGGCATATAGTTGTCTTCAGAGGGTGGTAGGCTTTCTGAGAAAGAACAATATTTCAGGATTGTGTTTGTCTTAGCTCTCTGGGTAAGGAGCTTGATGCCTAAAAGCAGAAGAGGAAGGAGTGTTCAACAGGAGTTCGCCTGAAGGATGTGGTATGGCAAGAGGATAGAGGAGGTCATGTAGAGGAGATGCAATCAAGAACATTTTTTTGTGTGTGTGTGACAAAGTAATACACTCTTACACTCACTGGGATGCCACCTTCTCCTTTCCAGTTGCCAGGACATGTGTGTGGGCTCTTTCAATGCTGTCAGTTGACATACTTCATTAATGACCCTTACAGGGCTAACACTGACACCTGTTTGTGGTTATTTCCTGTCACTGTTTACTCTCCCAGATGGTATAAATACAATATGCCCAGTGTGTTAGGCATATGTCAGTAATACGCTCTTTGCCAGCTAAATGCCATTCATGTTAAATTTGGCAGCCATTTCATAGCCTGAAGAATCAGTCCTCTAAGTCAAAAGAAGAAACTGCAGGCAAATCTTAGATTCTCAAAATAAATAAGAAAGAAATAGCCCAATTGTTTGTCTTTCATCTTATAGTTTATTTTCTGGTACCAAAAGGGTAGAACTGAGGGGAAGCAGCAACTTAAAATCTAAATGAGTGCCTAAGACTGAGATGGGTGGCTCCAGTGCAGTTAGGGTGTACTCTCATGTGATCTGAACCTATTATTTTATTATTTCATAACCAGAAGAAGATGTGTGACTTTGTTGTGATGACTGAAAGCCATAGATACTGGAAGACTTTGCTGCAGAGAAGAATGTGGTCTCCAGGTCTTGAGTTAAGTCTTGCTGTTGCCTTGGGAAGATACTTAAAGAAGTAACCAGAAGGCTGATAAACAGTGTTTCTGGAGTGCTCTGAGAAGTCATCCAATACTGGCCAAAATGTTTCATCTGTGTGTCATGCATGACTTCAATTTCCAGCTCTCCCAGAGTAGGGAACATGTTTTTTTCTAGGACTGTAATGTACCATGTCCCTTTCCAGTTCTAGGGAAGTGTTTTATATCGTTAGTAATAAGAAAAACACCGTATTAATGCCAACTATCTTGGCTTTGTCAGAGATAAAGAAGTTACTGAGAATTTCTAGCTCAAGAAACAAAAGTCTAAAAGATGAGTAAGTGAATACCTATGCTAACCCATAGACCAGTTGTTCACTAAAATCATTACTATATAAATTGCTACATTCTGCACAGGAAAGGGGCGTTCATGCCAACAGTGGGCCTATAGGCGCATTCTTCTAAGTCAGATAATGTTATTTAGAGGCTGAATCCCTGACAGCTGTGCCTTGATGACAGAGATGATGGTAAAGCATTTATCTCTTGTTTCCACACAGGCAAATGTCCAAAGTTGATTATTTTACTAGGCCAGGCAAAGTAAAGACCTTGTGGAGTTGTGAATGCAGTCAATTATTGTTGTTGTCCTTAACACGGTGCATGTCTGTCTGTTGCACGTGTGTAAAAATGTTAAAGTCAATTAAGAATGTGAGCCAGTTTTTAGCTAAATAATCGGGACCATTTAAGATACAGGTTTTGAGCACTGTTTCTTCACTCATAAGATCCTAAACATCTAAGTGAATATGACCTTACTTACTCATCAGCTCCTCCCAGGGTGACGAAGAATTTGTCAATAATCCCATCAAACTTGGACACTGGGTTCTTGTAAGTAAAATGGTTCTAAGAGAGGAGATAAAGTGCAAGGCAAAAGCTGCAGCTGGAGAAAAGGCACTGAATAGTGGGCAACTGGAGGATCAATGAGAGGACATCTTCCCCCAGGCTATCAGAGCAGAGAAGGTTTTTAATACAAGGAATCCATATCACAAATAGGTGACAGGTCCATTTTATGTTCCAGTGCTGCACCAACATCATCCCCAACAGGCAGGGGAGGGTGGCTTACAGGTAGGGGGGCCCAGCTGAGCAGCCATTGCCTTTGTTCTCATCATTTTGCATTCTCATCTCTTTGAAGCAAGCAATCTGTAGGCTTTTGTGGATGTGGGATACAGCTGTGGTATTCCATAGAACAAATGTACTTATGGTTAAATTTGCCTGTAGGTTTTATCATTCTTAATGTCCAAAACTTTATCAGTCTGTATGAAAACCAACCTTCCCCCCCCCTTTTTTTTTGTTATATGTGGTGCCAGACTCATGCATTGCAACACTCTAGTGGTGATGTGCAAACTGGCCTCATAGAAACCAGGCAATTAAAGAACTGCTTAACAAGATGAAAGGAGTTAGAGAGACAGAGACAGAAAGACTCAGGGTGTTTGGCTTCAGTGGTAATGATTATCATCTGAGGCTTCTTCTGTTCCCTGTGGTTTGATGCCCCTTCATTGAGGTAGTCATGATAAAAGAGATTTATCTCTAAATTCAGATAATTTTTGCATTCTGTTTTACAGTGTGCTTCTACAATTGCCACTGAACACCACTGACCAACTGAATGGGCAGCAAAGAGCAGGGAGGAGATAGAAACACACATAGGACATGCTTTGGATTTTGGAAATGCCAAGCAGCAGACTCAAGAGTTGACTTTTTGAATCCAGACAGCCAATAAAGATTGGTTTATTTTGGAAGTGGCCTCCTGCTTCACTGTAACTCCCTACTGGTTACTGAGGTTTAATTTCCAATATCAGAAGAGGTTTGTGTTTCTGGTTGTAGAGCAGAGTGAGACTGGGTTTTGAGGCCCAGGCTCAGATTCAAAGGGGTCAGAGTGGCTCCCTCTGTATGAGGAAGCTAAGGTTTCTAACATTGCTGAAGGAGGCCATGTAGTCCAGAGCAAGCCTCATTCAGCACAAATGTTTGACAACAACTATTAGACCATATTTAAAGCTCTGAAAGCCTTGTTCAGCATGGGACTTAAAAACTGGAATCCTCCAGCAATGGCTGGGTGACAGATTTTCTCAACAGTCCAGAAACAGTTTCTCCTGTACTGGGAGCCCTGCAAACTCAAGCAGAGTGCTGGAGAACCTGTTGTGTTCTTTCTGCCTCCTTTATCACTCTCAGTCATAAAAAGTAATAATTGGGAATTAGATGACAATTTAAGTGCTGATAAATACTGAGAAAGAATGGAATCTGTCTGGCTCACAACTGTGATGCAATGACTGTGATGACAGAATTAAGCGTGTGTGTGTATGTGTGGGCTAAGATGCTATTTACAAGGTTCAGGCAGAAATAAATGCATTTGTGAGAGTTATTTCTCTCTTTTCAACTTGGATTAGTATTTAGAAGTGCTTGCACAAATCACCTTTACAGGTCTGCTTGATCCATCTATTCTCTATCTCAAACAAATAGCTTACCTGACTTTGAAAAAAATAAAGCAGATCTCATAGAGGCACACAGCCTGGGTAGGAAAAGATGGAACCATGTCTGCTATTCATTCTCTTGAGGAATATCCATAGAGAGCTATGGAAACTGTGTGGGATTCCAAATCTTCCCCTACAAGTTAACTAACAAATGAGACATCCTTGTGTCATCAGTGGAGAGCACACTCTCTGCCACAGGCATGCCATTGCCAATGTGTGCTCAGGGCAGTCTGCATGACAGTCTTTAGTATCAGGAAGAGAGCTGAGAGCTCTGTCTGTAGTCTTGGGCAGATGGAAAATCCTAAAAGATGCTTTACTTCAGTCCAGGCACTATTTAGTCTGGACATTAGTTTGTGAGCTTAGTGCAGGAAACATTTTTCAGTATGGAACTAGGATTTTCCAGACATCAAAGCCCATTTTCACAAGTTTGAATCCTTTTTACTTTTAATCACTGCTACTCTCTGCTTTCTCACTCCATATAACACACATTTTTTTATCATCAGCAAATGAGATCACTTTGAATATGCTGTTATTTCTAGTTTTAATGATGTCTTTGTACTTTGATTGATGTGGATAATATGTTCAGCATGATCCTGTGCCACAGATTATCATCAAAACAGATTTCCCTCTGCAGAGTCTTTGGCTTGGCTATAACACCAGACATTTTTTCTCAGAAGCATTAAGAAGATTCGTTAAAGGACAAAACTAGAAGGGAGAGAGAAGTTGCTGAATTTTCAGTGCAGGAAGACCACTAAAGTGTCTGGAGCAGGTTTCTCTTATTACTGATGAAGGTGGACAAGAATTAACATTCTGTCTGACTCCAAAAGAACTTGCATTGCTGCTGCTGAGCCATGGGCTGTCTTTACAGCATATATGCGTTTTGTGTCCATGTACACCTGCCGTTACCAAATCTCACTGCCCCAAGAGCAGTCTAGACAGACTCTATAGCTGTGTCTATTCTCTGAAACTCAGGTGGAACATTCCCAGCTACTGAGAGGTTGCTTGTGGTCAGAGAGTGTTAGACCCTTCCTTGCCATAGATTTGGCTCACTCCAACTAGTATTCTCCCCAAGCTGTTCCTGGACACTGCCTGGCAGCTCAAAAGGCTCAGGGACCTTTTCCAACAGATTGCTCATATGCGCTTGACTGTTGCAGAAATGGACTGTTCCATTCCCATTCACTGCCTGGGAATGCCACTGAGAGTGTATAATTTAGCCAAGACCGATACATCCACACTCAGGCTCAATGCAACAAACTGCCCCAGTGTACTGTACTAGCAGTGCTGGGCATCGTATCTGCAACTTGAGGACCTTTTCTCCACTTCATCTCCCATGTGTATGTGAAGAGGTAACAGCCTCATGACTGCTGTTATTTGCAATCATAATAGCTTTATCTGCCATGATAGGCCCCGCGTACTCATTTTTCCCTTGTTCAGATGCAAAACCAGGGAAAGACTCCCAAGGAAAACAAAAGTTGATTTTGCCTGAGCTGGCAGCATTGTCCTGTTGCATGGCTGTTCACAGAGCATTTCCAAGCATAAGCAGCATGTTCAGGTGCAGGCTTCACATTGTACTTGTGTATTTTGAGTTAACCCAACCTGCCTATTCTGGCACTGAGATACAGAAGCAAGAAAGGAGAACCAGAATCATTACACAGAATATCAACTATTGCCAGCCTTTAGGGTAGGCTGAATATCCAATATTGATTGGATTTCTGAAGGGCTGAACACACACCCAGTATGTCCTCTTTTATGTAAATGCATACCAGTGGACTCTCAGCCCTTTTAAAATTAAGGTTTTATATTTGGGTCCCCAGACATGGTCTTTATGCATCTGGTTTTGAAAATATTTGCTTTATTAGGCATGGTTTGTTTAAAATAAAACCCTTTTCTTCCCCAAGATGCTTCCTAAAGCTCTGGGGTAACCCTCTTTCTGCTCTCTCCCTGGTATTTATTATACCTTAATAATTTAGGTATTACAGCCTAAAGAAAGTCTGTAATAGGGCTGCTTATGCCAGTGAGCTCATTAATAAAAGGCTGATAGATTCCTTACACAGACCTGTTCCCCAGAGTAGGCCTATCTCTATAGGCCTGATGGTATACTGAGAGTCTTTACAGTAGAGACAACTATGTTCTTTATCCATCCTTTTCTTCCCTGAAATCTTCAAGACTTCATACTGTTCTACTTCAGCTCTTGTTAGTGAAAGTGATAACTCTGAAGTTCTTCCTGTCCCTTGTTGGTGAAATCTTCCCAGGCATTATTGAACTTGTTATTGGGGTGGAAAAGGAGGTAGGCACTGTCATGTTGCCTGCATCTGCATTTTAGCTCACTCTGTAGAGTCTCAGTGCATGGAGCTAACCAGTGTCTCCATCACAGTGTTTTCTCTCCAAAACCTTCTCACCTACACAAGATTCTCCACTGGTGAATCTCAGCTATTTCAGACGTGACTGAGATTGGAAAAAACATTCATCAATATGAATATCAATATGAGCTTCAACAAGGCCAAGTGCCAGGTTCTGCACTTGGGCCACAACAACCCCCTGCATGGCTACAGGCTTGGGGAGCTGTGGCTGGAGAGCTGTCTGGAAGAGAAGGATCTGGGGGTTCTAATTGACAAGCAGCTGAACATGAGCCGGCAGTGTGCCCGGGTGGCCAAGAAAGCCAACGGCATCCTGGCTTGTATTAGAAACAGTGTGACCAGCAGAAGTAGGGAGGTGACAGTCCCCGTGTACTCAGCACTGGTGAGGCCACACCTGGAGTATTGTGTCCAGTTTTGGGCACCTCAATACGAGAGAGATATCGAGGTGCTGGAGCAAGTGCAGAGGAGGGCAACAAAGCTGGTGAAGGGCCTGGAGAACAAATCCTATGAGGAGCAATTGAAGGAGCTGGGACTGTTTAGTTTGAGGAGGAGAAGGCTGAGGGGAGACCTCATCACTCTCTACAGCTACCTGAAAGGACATTGTAGAGAGGTTGGTGCTGGTCTCTTCTCACAGGTAATTAGTGACAGAACAAGAGGGAATGGCTTTAAACTGCAACAGGGGAGGTTCAGACTGGACATTAGGAGAAAATTTTTCACAGACAGAGTGGTCAGACAGTGGAATAGGCTGCCCAGGGAGGCGGTGGAGTCACCATCCCTGGATGTGTTTAAGGGTTGTTTGGATGAGATGTTGGTGGATATGGTGTAGGGGAGAACTTTGTAGAGTAGGGCTGATGGTTGGACTCGATGATCCCAAGGGTCTTTTCCAACCTGAATGATTCTGTGATTCTGTAATAAAACCGTATAAAGGAAATCATCACCTTAACTACAGAAGAACTAGAGCATCCTTATACCAATTACAAGTTTTTCAGTGCCAAAGCTCCTTAAAGATTTCAAATAAAAAGAGAAACAGAGCTTTTTCACAGAGACATCTTCTGTGTTCCAAAAACCAGGTTAAACAATGAGACCCTTTATAATGAATTGGTATTAACTGAAATTAATTTATTCTCCAGGGAGAAGGCCAGTCAGCTAAAGGATTTTTTTTGTCTGTGTGTAGAAATCAAGGTAGTAAAGTCTTGTTTGTTCTGCAGGAATGTTGGTGGCATATAACTCTGATGTACCCTTAATTGTCCATGTGGGAATTTTTTCTGTTATTTTGTGAGTAAAGTTTTTCAGCTGGCATGTTGTTTTTCTCCTTCCTCCCTTGAAAATAATCTAAGAGATACGGAAACTGTGGTATGAATTATTCTTCAGTGTTACACAACTGAATTGTATAATTTTTACTATGGTTTTGGGTTTTGTTCTGCCTTCTTTTCTATTAGAACTCAATGTTGAACAGCTGTTTGACTTGCATGAGTAGTGCTTCTACTTTACTTTGAGACACTTAACCTGCATTTAGTTATTCTTAGGGAAGGAAGGCATTCTTTCATGAAATCTGTAGGAACAGACCTATACCATTTTTTGATGTAAGGCAATTTATACAAGTTGTGGATTTTCTATAGTGGGGAGGGTTTTGTTATTATGATATCTGGTCCCATGGCTTGTTTTTGGGTAATTCAGCATTCTGTGGTCATTGTTTTTTTATGGTGGGGATGGTGGTTTTTTAAGACATTTCTTCATACAGTGTTTTGGATGTTTTGTCTTGACTGAAATTTCTCATTCCACCCCAGTATTGTGATTTCCTCCTTCAATGATATTTTGGCTCTGCTAGCATTGGGACAATTTTTTTTCTCTCCTTTTTAGGTTTCTCCATCTTTCTTCAAAATTCCAGCTTCCCATTTGATATGCTTTATTTTTCTGTTCCATTCCCTCTGTGTGCTGCTGTATGTTTTCTGTTGTTTGATTTACTTGTGAAAACTCTAGAAAATGGTTAAGCTATTAGCCATCTTTTGTCCATTTTGCAGATAGTCTGTAGTGACTCTGAAATTTATTTTGGAGTTAATACTTGCCCTGCAAAATCAGGCATTTTAAGCATACTCATTTCACTTTAGATAGAGCATCTTTCACTGGCTATTATTCAGTTTACTTCATATTTGTGATCACAAACTCACAATTTTTGTTTAAAGTTCAGTGGTTCATCCTGCAAGACATGCTAGAAGCATTTAATCTCTTATCACAAAAGCTATGTGTAATTACATCATATTTTTTATTGAAAATATAAGTTCTTGTTTTTTGTGTGTTGCGGGAGGAAGTTAAATGACAGACAAATGACACATGGTTCATAGGACAAAGTCTTCTTTTGTGTTCCTTCTGGACTGATAATCCATCATGGGTAATATTTAGTTATCTCTCTGCAAAGATATAAGTGGCTCTGCTGTCTGAAATGCAGACTTGAGAGTACTGTGTTTCTGATGAAAGAGATTTTGGACCCAGTTTGACCTGTTTGGACCATTTAATGGTGATGGGGGTGTGTTAATTGCAAAAGTACATACAGTATGTTCCGTGAAGAGTCTTTTCTTTCCACATGACCTCCTCATCTATAAATAAGAAGATTAAATAAATTACAGGGAAGCGAATCTTTGAGATCTGTAGGATTAGAAGAAGATTGGCCATTGACTTCAAAGAGAACTAAGTGCTTTTGAATGTCTTGCCTTTGACACTATTTTTGTGAATGTTTGCATAGCTGGACAATGGTCAATATGCTACAGATCTCTGCAGCAGAGATTGACCCAAATTCTCTGCCTTTGTGAGGGAGGTTCACAGCTTTCAATTTGCTTTATCAGCAGAGAAGCTAGGTTCTGTTCTTTGAACTAAGGGTATCAGGATTTGGAAAATCTTGTGAAATGTGTGTCATTTTCCAGAAGATATTTTAGAAAACTACATGGGAAACTGTTATAAACTATTAAGAAAAATGATGATTCAGAGATGTCTGTTTGTTGTGGTTTAACCCAGAACTATTTGAGACACCACAGCTCCAGTGACTAGGTTTTGTGAAAACTTTTGTACTGTTTAGTGGCAGATGACTCTGCTTGGCTTGTGTTTTACTTCATTTTTAACCTCTGCACAACTCTGGCAAAGGGAATGTTTATTCTGCATTAATCATTCCCTGACAGTGAAAATGCAATCAGGGCATTTGGAAATATCACAGTAAATTCTTGACCCTCACAGCAAAGCTTACAGGGACTTTAGAAGGGCAATGGCTATACAGACAAGTCAACTCCTATACTGTAGGGCAGTGTCTTGATGTGGACTCAATACCTACAGCACCCAAGATGACTGTCATGCCTTGATGTCAGTGTCTGCTCTGTGGTCACTACCCAATCCCTGGCTCCAGAGAGAGAGTTATTCCTCCTGCTCTGGCCCTTTTTACCCAGTACAGGTGGTACATCATTGAAGCTTCTCCCTGTTTTCTTTGTGCCACAGAAACTGTCAATGAAACACTGCCTTCTGAAGTGCAAGGGAAACTCCAGATGCGTAGAAAAATCTTACTCTTCCTGCACATGAGGCCTGAGAATCACCTAGCACTGAGACCGTGCTCCAGAATGGGGATTAGCACTCAGTCAATTTGCTGCAGGCTGCTCAGTACTTTAATGGTGTGACTTGGTGTCAGCAAGGGATTCTGCTCCTGACACAGCAACCCCATGTGTGCAGAGGCCCGTCAGCCTTCTGTTTTTTCAGCAAAGCTACTGGAGAGCACCTGGTGAGCGGAGCTTTGCTGAGCACACAGGTAGCTCCTGGTGTGGTAGGGAGGACAGGAAGCTCTGCTCCGGAAGATGGAATATTTTATCTGCTTGGCTCTCTCTGTTCCCTGAGGTATCATGTCTCACATTTCCCTCTCTCATACCTTACTTGCAGGTTACACCATTGCTCTCTGGAAGGCTAGAGTCAGCAGGCTTGATTTTCATGTGATGTTTACATACTCTTCTTATCAGCTTGGGTATTACTTCACTCCTTATCTTGTATGTGCTTGGTACATGAAGGTATCTGACCTCCCTTCTGCTTTCCTCCTCCTGCCATCCTTTGTTGGTAGCTGCAGCGGTAATTTCTATATTTTCTTTTCATAAGAAACTCTTCTCATTTAATTTCTTCTTTTTCAGTCCTATTGTAGTTTATACAGGTTTCTGCTTGCCTGAAAAGTTGTTCCTAAAATCTCAGTTATCCCTACAGGTAGTGTGAGTCTTGGCCTATGTATCCATCCCCAATGTATATATAACCGACATTTACATCTGACTTAACTATTTATAAGATCATATGATAGAGAAGTTGGGGGAGAGGAAATGTAGTTTGTCTATTTTTCCAATAACTTCTGATTGTTGCCATATATTCCTACTTGTCTAGTTTTAAATGTCTCTTTCATGTGGTCAGTATATAACCCAATTCAATGACTTCCACTGTTTGGAAAGTTGTTTTTTTTCCTGATAAGAAAGCTCAACTTTTCCTTTCTCACTTGTTCTTTTCACCTATTTTTGCATTCTCCAAAATAAGGTTTCTACTATTGCACTTAAATCCTCCAGTGTTTTTGTAGGTGGCTTTATGTCCTGCTGTCCTTGTAATCTCTTAGCCAAGATATTCATATTCCATTCTTTTACTGCTTCCTTACATGTCAATCCTTTCATCCCAGATCCTTGCTGTGGTCTTTTATGATGTCCATGTAACTTGTAAATTATTTCTGGTGTATGGAAAGACTGCTGTACTGGAGATAGGAACCAGCCCCTCAACTTGTCTAAGCAGTATCATTAGACTGAAAGACCAGTGTCAATTCAAAAGCTCTGCAGATAGGTCTGTATATTTTTAGTATATGAAAATTAGGAGCTGTCATGCACTGGTTACAACCAGTGCACTGGAGTCAGACCCAGGTGGATGTTTATCGGTGACAGTTTATTAAATAGGCCAAAGCCCATACACAAGCTTGTTTTAACTATTTTGTGAAATACAGTCACATAGATAATAACTAATGCATGCATAGGAAAGGCGATACGACCTGTTGACGTTCCTTCTTCTCCATGGGTTTGTGTCATGACGCATTGGGGAAGATGTCCAGCGTAGTGGGGGGGGTCTCAGGCTAGCTGAGAGGGAGCTCTGAGGAGGCCCTTCAATTTTCCCAACTATATACCCGTTTTACACGTGGTGTTTTGTGATAAGTGGGGACGGTTGCCCTCAACTGGTCTCAAGCCAACAAGCTTTACCAACCAAGTAACACTGCCATTGTCCCTCCAGAGATTTTTCCCCTGTACATACTGGTGCCCTTTCTGGTACCTTGTTTGGTTATCTTACCCACTAGTGTTGGCTTTACTTTACTCTCTGGTTGTTTTAACTTCCACTTTATGGGTACTTCTGGTGGCTGTTCAGGCTCTTGACATGAGTGCTAGGCCATGAGTGCTTTCTGGTAGATAAGGCGAGTGGAGCAACAGAGACTTTTCTTTCGCACTGCTGGGGCCTTATCACTATCAACCATAGGCTGACCATTTGGCCTCCGCCTGTCTCTGTCCTACAGTCTAGCAAAAAAAAAATTTGCCTGTCTTCAGCAGCTATGGGTCTGGGGTCATCTCCCACAGGGGCCTGAGTCTATATTCATTTTATGTGAAAATTTCCCTGAGTTCATTTGGATTTTTATGTCTATAAAGGAGGATCAATTTGCCGTTAGTGTTGGATGTTACATATATTACAGGGCCAGAAGAGAATCCTCTCAAAATCCCCTCATTTAATATATCCAAGGATCACACTTGTTGACCACAGTGTTGAACCGGAAAGCCACGTTCACTTGATTAGCCATCAGGAGCTCAAATCTTTTTCCGCTGCTGCTTCCAGAGTAGGCTCCAGCTCCTCTCCGTATGGCCTCTACCTCATTTTATTCCTAGACAAATGAGCCTACAGCTGGCTATCTTGAATTAAACATTGTCTTTTCCATGTTCCTTCCCAAGCAAACCAAATTCAGTGGCAACCTGATCTTGTCATTATTTTGTGTTAGCCCAAATTTTATTTCAGTGGCATATTTTACTATTAGGCTTCTTTATATTTTTTTCCCAGTGATGTTAATCATTTGAATAAAAACCTGTTGCAAAAACCTCACTTCCAGTTACACTAACACTTTATTACATGCTTCCTAGTTTGTCTGTTCCTTGATAAGTGTAGTATAAATTTGGCATCAGCTTAGGTGCCAGCAATGTAGTGTGTCCCCAGAGGCTGGAAGGCACCAGTACTTCCCTTTTCTTCCTTATCTGTTACCAGGAATCACCAGCCCCGTGCAATGTAGGTCCTGCCTCCCACCACTGCTTCACCCTGCTGTCCCAGCCTAGCACCCAATGACACTTCTCTGACTACCCAGAACACCCATTTGTGAGTCCTCTCTTGCAGCATTTCGTTTTCATCCTGTCCTCTGGAATTTCCATCATATTCTGAAACATGTTAATACATGAGCATGAGCACTTCATCCATACCTGTTTTTGATTTTGTTTTTCAAATTTACCTGTTTTAGTAGCTGTTTAACCTCCACTTGTTTGTTTTGTTTTGGTTTGGTTTTTTGTGAAATGAGAAGTATTTCCTTGTGACATGAGAGAAATTTGTCTCTGGCTTTTTCTCAGCTATAAAATGAGGTTATACTGTGTATTTCTGGGTTTGTATGTTACTAAAAATAACTGAATTTTTATCTGGGTCTGGAATGCCTCTGTTACTGGGATTCCTTTCACTTTTAGCACTCTTAGAAATCTTAGTGTCTTGAACTCTCCATGTCACTGATTTATTTTATGTCCTTTTGTCATGCTAAGAAATTTCTATAAACCTGGCTTGTAATTTAGTTTCCTATATATCAAGTTCCTTCTTACTTAGAGTAGAATTTGTGCACTTTATTTTGAACATTAAGAAGGAAGAAATTTTTTAGGTACAATTCTTTAATGCTGTTGTGCTAAACTTCTAACTGAAGGTTCCCTTCTCTGTCAGCTTCCTCTGCCCATAAGGAGCAATTCTGACAGCATGTATCTGGGTAGAGTAAGCTTATTAGTCTTCATCTTTTTTCCCCTTCCCCTCCCCCTCCCCCTTCCCCTTCTGCTTCCCCTCCCCTGCTATTCCTGGTACACTTGAACATCAGATAACAAACAGACTACAAAGTGGGATCACTCCTAGTTTTATGGTTTTTTATCTCCTTGTTTGAAGTTAATTTTTTTTCCTAACTTCTTGTCAGCATCAGTAAGGAGACGGGCTCAGTAGGAAGCAGGAGTTGTACTGTAGGGTTTATGCTCCAGTGGACACTGCATGCTGTTTTCTGATACGAATGATCAGGTGAAATGCACAGAACTTTGTACTCTGAAGAAATCAGTTTTGAAGGGGGGTCTGTTTGGTTATGACTGAGTTAGGAAGGTGAGGATTTCCCCCTTCCCTCACAGGGCAGAGTTTTCAACAATTAAAGGACAAGGGGGAAATATTTGTAAGTAATACTAAAACGCAAAAGTGGGAAAGGTAGGCAGACTCAGCAGTCAGGCTTTGATTTGTATGGGGCAGATCTGTGGGTGGAGTGCGGCAGGGCTCTTACAGCCTGAGGCACGTGCAGGCTGTGAATGGCCCTGGGCAGAGCTCTGGGGTTGGGGGACTTGGCTTTTGGAGGGCAGTGGCATCTCCCCTAAGCCCTGTCGTATCCAGAAACCTGCTGGGCAAATGTGGCCATGGGGAGCCATAGCCAGGGTGTGCAGGGGGAGGGGTGCATTGGTCCCACTCCACATGAGAAGGCCCCACCATAGGCTTTAGGTTGGTTGGTTGATTAATTTTCAAAGGTGAAGAGAATGAAAAAAAACACCTGTGGTGCTGTGCTGGCATGAGGCTCACAAAACCCATACTGTGGCCGCAGTGGCTGCCCCCCCCCCCCACCCCACCCCCCCCCCCCCCCCCCTCCCCGCCATGGATTAGGATTTCGTTTAGAGAGTCTTCATACAGCTAGACAATGCAGTCTAGCGGCACTTTGCGGGGCTGAAGTAATTACAAGGAGAAATCAAAACACTGGGAAGGCCTATCAGGAAATAGGGCCTCAAGAGGCCTGGCCCCAGTCATCTTTCTGGTATGCTGATCTTGGAGGGTCTGTATGTAGGGAGAGCCCATGCTGGGGTCAGGATATGCACCCAGGAAGTGCCCCAGGCGCTTTCATGCTCAGAGCCACTGAGCAACATTGTAGACTATCCTGGGAGCCATGCACTGGAAAGATTTCTTATTAAACACAGGTTAATTGCTTCTTTATTTGAAGGATTGGAATAGGGGCACTTCCAAAAGTCAGGAACAGCTCAACATGAAGGATTAATAGTGTCCTGTTGTTATTTGTTTTGGCATATGCAGATGTAAAAAGCAAAAATTCTTGGATGTGGCCCAGTTTAATTTTAGGTCAGGCAAAGCTCTATGTTCTTCCAATTTGGCCTGCAGGTTCGGCCCCATTATGACCAGACCAACTTCGTTGTAAAATATGTCCTCTATTTTAAGTTTTTTTTCAAAGGGAGAAATATGGAAATGAACAGCTCTGCTTTCTTTAGCTCTTTAAAGTACAAAACCATTTTTATTTTAAATTTGTAAAAAGAATTCTTTTTCTCACATGGGACCCTCTCTGCCAAACCAGGCACCTCAGCACAATTAAAGACATAAACCTTTCCAAATGCTTCTAGGTAGCTTGAAATGAGGTCATGTGGGTGACACGTCTTTTATTATAAAACATTGTAGGAAGAACACTGATGGTCCTACTCTGACAGGAGTAGAAGGGCCCAGTGAGAAAATACAAATGATTAATAGTTTTTAATAAATATTTGCAACATGTGTTTTAGCAGGACTGTACAAATATAAACTAGTTTCTTTGCCACCTGCAAAGAAATTGCCTGGTTTTATTTGTAATACCTATCGGTAGGTAGTACGAGAAATTTTTACTACTTATGCGAATCCTAATGCATAGAAATACTTTCATTGCTGTATTCATTTGGAAACTCTATAATTGTGTTGGAAAAAAAAGAAATATTGGGCAGACTGAGGTAATGCTTGTATGATTATTTCTAACATGCCTAAAACTTCTTGGATCCCTGTTCCTAAAGAGATCACTGAACTTGCTGGGTTCTATTTGGTTTTCTTGGGTTTTTGTTTGTTTATTAATAGGGGACTGGGAGGTGTATTGGGTGTAAACTGTCAGTGCAAATAGCTCTTCAGCAAACTTTTCCATTAGTTTGACAAAAAAGTTCATGGTTTTGTAGTGGTACGATTTTTAAAAGATTTAGTTCTGTTCAGTCATTAATGTAGGAACAGTTGGTCCTTTATTACCTTTGTCTTTTAAAGTTCTTATAGGTAAGAAAGTGACAGTAAATCACAG
Organism: Strix aluco; assembly: GCF_031877795.1. Taxonomy (NCBI): domain Eukaryota; kingdom Metazoa; phylum Chordata; class Aves; order Strigiformes; family Strigidae; genus Strix; species Strix aluco. The sequence continues at coordinate 70,868,583 of NC_133971.1, forward strand.
CATCTACTGAAGGCAAAGAGAATTTTTTTGTCAGATTTATACATCTACTCCCAGACTTTCTGTACAAAGAGGATCTTGGCTCTCAGTGATACCTGCGAAAGATTTCCTAAAGTGAAGTCGCTATCAGTACACTAGAAAGTGAAAAATTTCACTTGGGAGCAGGTAATGTTCCAGCAATACAGACTGAAAAACTGCTGAATCTGCTCCCTCCACAGCAAACTGCTCAGTAACCCATTACTCAATGCAGTCTTCACTGACCATGTAGTACTGCTGAAAAAAACCCCCACAGCTTTTTTTTTTTTTTGTGAGAGAGGTCCAATGCATGTGTATAGCTATGAGCATGAAACTGTGTCTGCAAAACCAACAGAGATGTCTGTACTGTTGGGTCCAGCAGAGCTTGGATCTGGTCTTCAGCAGCTGTTGTGCGCACAAGGAACGCAACTGTGCCTGCAGGATTGGTTGTATGGTTTGTTTCACGTGCAGATCACAAGTGGCTGTGAGGAAACAGGACAACGGTAAAGGAAGTAATAGATCAAGATACACAGTATCTTGACTGATGTAAGCTTCCCAAGTCTCAGTGGCTGCATTTCTGCTTATTTGACATTGATAAAAAAGACAACGTGCAGTCAGATCAGGAGAAGTCTGTCCACAGACTTGGACAATTTAATTGGGCAAGTCAATTTATTTTGAGAAGTCATTAGTCATTGGGCCTAAGTCATCCTGAAGGCTTTGTGTTTTAGATATGAATCAATACAGTGTGGTCTCCAAATGTTCTAGATAGCACTTGGGAGGGAGAATTAACATGAACATTCTGTATGGGAAATAGAAAATATAATTATTTAAATCAGGCATAAACAACGTTGTGGGTGGCTTCAGTTTTGCAGAAATATCACGCCTGGGATTTTGCATTTCATTTTACTCCATAAGGCATCTCCTCAGCTAGTGGAGATCAAAAGTATTCCACTGTGATCAATAGAAGGAATACAGATTTTACCAGCTCACAATGTCACTGTGAACACCTGCTGAGGAGATAGTTTGACCTGTCACTGTTTGAAACAGACATGGGTAAATACATTTTTGAAAAGCAGCTTTCATTTGTGCAAGTGAGAGCTGGGTGTTTTCAGTTCTCCTTAACAATTATTGGCCTAAAGTGTAAAAGACCCTAGGTCACTGGTTCTGATTTTGACCTTTCCATTCATAAGAGAAAGACTGAGCTCTCTGAAGATATGCTAACACATGGAGACCAATTATTTGCTCTCATTTTAGCTCTACCATCTATCAAAAAGTAAAATAACATAACACACTCTGACTTCAAGGCATGTAAAATAAAACATGTGCCCATTACTGTATACACAGAGTAAAGAAAATGTTTCAGGAGAAAGGCAGCACTTTAGGATTTGACATTGGTAAATAAACATTGTGGTAACTTTGAGCAAGAAAGACTGATTTTTTTCATTCACATGTGATGAATATTATTCTTTTATGCCACTGTTTCACTAACACTACACCACGTATGATACTCCAGGATAATCAGCCAACAAGGCATATTTTAAGTGAGATGAAAGAAAGGCAGCATGGCAGTGTAAATACCCACACGTGTAAGCGAGCTGCGTGTTTTACATGCAGTGGCTATTTCTGGGGTCCAAGGTCAGCAGCTCTCACTGTGAGCAGAGGACATTGCATGATGGAGGACTTGGAGGCAAAACTGCTGTCTCCTAGGATTGCTACCTGTGTCTGAGAGGAGGGTTGGGGCAGGTGGATTGCACAAAGCTGAAAGGAGACTTTCCTCCATTCCTGGAAACTTCTCTGCCCCACCTCCATCTGGGCATGGGGAAACTTAAGAGTTCCAGGGTGAGATCCCAGACAGATTTGCCAAGAATTAGGCAGGCCTGCAGCTGGGATCCATCAATTGCCCACATCAGCATCCATGAGCTGGTACTTGGGGATTGGAAGTAGGATGGATAACCAGAGATCCCAGCCACCCGGAAGCTGCAGAAACATATGTCTGTGTTGCCCCATTACTCTAATAGGCACAAAACTAGACAAGCTGCTCTCACTCCTGTAGCTCCCTTTGATGTGCAGAGTATTAAATGCCCATGGTTCAGCAGCATTTTCAAGCAGCCTTACCATGAAGTGCAGCTCTAATGCTAGGCCAGGGTTGTCTGCATCTCCCAGGCTCCCTGCTCACTTGAGCAAGGTCTGGCAATGAGGCGGTTTGGCCTCTGGCAGCTCCAGTACCTGGGCGGGAAAAATTTGGAGATTCAACTTTGAATGCCCAGCACTGTCATTCAGAAGGACCCTGTTCTCCCCCTTCCTTGAAGCCAACCAGTTTGCTCTATTCAGAGAAAATGTTACTGCATTTTTTAATGAAAAATATCTTTGCTGACCAAACAGATTTGCCTGTGTTCTGCTAGCTTTGGTAACACTGCCATGTGGAAAGCGATCAGCCCTGAAGTTTTAATAATATGTAGAGCTGCAACTTTGCTTTGCAAGCGGACAGGATTGTAATAGTGTCTGCTGAAACTATTCCTGCCAAAACAAACACCAGGAGAGATTTCATTTCCATGTACTGAAGTCTCACTTTAGTATTTGCCAGGGAGCACATTTTACTTTTCCCATCTTCTCTTCTGCCTGTGCTGGACAAATAAAGAAGGCACTGCAGATAGGTAACTATCAGTCAGCATCTTGGTACTGGAGGGCTGCCTGACAAGCTGTGGGCTGCAGTAATTTATGCAGTTTTCTCTCTATGTTCAGGAAGGGCTTTACTCTTTCGTTTCAGCACTTTCATAAGAGCTCAGGGCTGGGGCCTGCATTTTTCTGTGGTAAGCTCACGAAGTTGGATTCCCCTTGGACTTGCAAACCGTGGCCACATTCATATTTAACATGAGCCACTCTGCGCAGCTGATTCTTCTGGTGTTTATTTTTCTTGATTTGAAATAATTCTTATTTCCCTCTGAGGAAACCTTGCCTGTTAATGACTGTTAGCTGTAACATGCCAGCGACTATCCTCAGGTCTTCTCCCTTGGCTCTGTCTCACCTCATCCATCACCTCCAGACATGAGGTCAGAGGTTGCCGTGAAGTGGGGGAAAAAATCATGCTTTTGAGGAATCAAATTGTTTTGCTTAAAAACTTTGTCCTGAGGTTAGCTATTCTGGCCTCCTATGGCTCAAGTGGTCTCTCCTGTAGGAATGGAGACCCAAAATTTCCCAGTGGTGAGGTCATAGCTTTAGGCGTACTGATACCAAAAGCACATGCTACCATACTGATTGATGATAATTAGGAGATGCTCTGCGCAGTTGTGCCACTATATTTATCCTTGTGTCTTTGGGTGTGTGTGTGTATGTGTGTGTATTTCTCTATGTGTGTAGTTACAAATGTCTGTGAAAATGAGGTGAGAAACCTGGATCCAGATCTGTCCCTCACAGCCGCATAGGTTTGCCCCTCCAAAGCTGCACCCAGAGCCCAGGAAGAATTGGAGAGGAGTCAGTTCTTACCCCCACCAAGATGGGGAAGTAGCCAGGAGTGTCAGTGAGCTTAACGGTAGGTTTCAGAGTTACAGATGGATGAGACAGAGTTCTTCCATAAATTGAAGCAGACTCAGGCTGTTCTGGAGATTCATACGTGGTTAGAAATGGCAGTAGGCAACATCTAGGATGCCATGACAAAACTCAGACTTGTGACAGTTGCATTTCAGTGTTGTGGAGAAAAATTTTTGATTACTTTTGACTAAAGCTTACCTATTTGTTGGTTTAACTGGGCTAGCTGGCCTTCTCAACTTCTGGGTTACCGTCAGCAACAAGAAGAGTAAAATCCACAAGCGTACATCATATTCAGCTGTTTCATTTATCAGTCATTCCCAGAAAATGCTGTCATTCATGCAGATGGATAAGTATAACATGGATGTAAGCCACGTTCTCTAACTTTTCCCAGATCCTTTACCTTATCAGAGATAAGAAATGCCCTGAGTTACTTTTCCATCATAAATAACGTAAAATTTCAAAATGCTTTACTGAGTTGCAAACTCCAAGTACCATTCTTGTTTGACTATGAAATTTACAGCTGAAGCTTACTTTTGAGGCCACCAGCCTTATACTTCAAAAAAATTGTTTTCAAGAATGGCCCCAGTCTTTATAGGAGATGAAACTCAGAGCATTTTGCATCTACACAAAATACAAAATTATTCTGGATATCAACCAGGAAACTTTGCTTGAGTAGCCATTGCTCCTAAGGTGATAAATGGTCACTTCTCTTCAATTTGACTTGCCAGTGATGACCTTGGTGACTATCCTATATTATTTGAGAATATACATATGAGCTTTCTTGAAACATAACTCTCCAAGTCTTCAATAAGAATTCAGATTTACCATCCACTACCTTAATGGAAAAAGACACTTGTGGAGCTGGGTGGGATAAGAGAAGTCCCGCTATGATCTGGTGTTATTTAATCTGACTGTGAAGATGAGTCCTCCATTCCCACTTCTGTCTTCTCCTCTCTCTTTTTTTCTCCATGTGGTGTAGTAATTATTTTTCCTTCTCCATTTTTCTTTATCATGCAGCTAGATTAAATGCTTCTTGATCACTGGTAAACTGCTGGTGTCCAACATAAGTATTTATTTATATTTAATATTACCTGGTTTTACCTAAAGTGGAAGACACCTGAATCAAACTGAACATTCACATCTAAACATCAACTAAACACCAAACTTTCTACCTCCTGTAGTCTGCTTACATCAAGAGATGCTTACTTTTGTCGTAAGTCATGCTGCTCTCTCCAATGGTTCAGTGTTGATTTATGAAAATCCACATAGTTCAGAAGTGTTACAAAGGAAACATCATGTCAATAGCTAGGTGCAATCCAACAAACACTTGAAAGTTAAGCATGTACTAACAGATGATGTATACAGGTGTTGAACACTCAGCAGATCATGGCCAATTTCTGGTTCCACTGAAGTTTCTGTTATGTTCACTAAAATTGGAATTTGACACAAATAACCTTTTAAGTTTTCAAAGGAATTGAAGCTTCTCTTGAACTGAAATGCAGGTAACAAAGAACAGGGAGTGATAGTATTTATACAAGCTGTCAAGTTGAAGGAATTTTTGATCCATAATTTTGTTGATTTTATTTTTTATTTTTTTAAATGAGCTGGACCATTTTTGTCTTCCTTTGAACTGATAGAGTGGCCTGGAGAAGGTGAAAAAGATGTATTAGGTTTCTGATAGATAACCAGTTGCAGAAACATATTTAAAAGGAAAGGAATTCTTTCAGGGTATGAGGTGGAAATTACAATACACTATTTTTGTTGACCCAAATTACATCCTTAATTAGCTCTTTAATACAGCTGCTTCTTCAAAGTTTGAAGAAGCTCTGTTAGTGGAAAAATTGTGACTGTATGGACAGTGCTGGATCATTGCCATGGTACTTTGACACATTATCATCCTAGTAAATGATCCAAGTGTTGAAATTCAGTGTGGAGTGATGGCTTTTACAAAACTTTGCCATGTGTTTCAGCCCTCCTGGCAAGCACAGCATTATCTGATGGTATGTCTCTTGGAGAGGAATGGAAGAAGACAAGGAAAAAGAGAATGTGGGCTTTGTATGAGCTATGGTATTTGAACTAAAGCTGTAGCTGTATAAAAGCTTGCCTGTAAGTTTACAAACATACCGTTAAGACCCTTACCTAAATCCCTTTTCCTGCCTTATAATTTTATGGTTAAAAAAATTACTGTTGTTTTTGGACTTTCTAGCAGCCACAGAGACAACCAAATGTTGTTTGTTTATTTATTTGTGAAACAAATTATCCCCCTCTGCAAACTTCAATGTGTAATTTGCATTGGCTTTGCAGTTTACAACAATGCACACACTGGTTTAAGTACTCCCCTCTCCCTGGGATTAGAAGATGAAGTAGCAGAATCGCCATGCAAGTGGTTATGATTTTAGTGCAACAGTTGCAGCTCATTATATCTCCCAAAGTCAGAAATAATTTGTCACAACAGAGTCCTCCATTCGAATCTACAGTCTGTGCCTGTAATGAATAAAACATGGATGTCAGAATTAAAAGGCTAAGAGTTACGGTAACACACTCTGAGTACTGTTGAGTGTGATTCAGTAAAATTATGGATTTGTCCCCATTTATCACTTGTGGTACATTTAATTTAACAAACACAGTAGTCAGTTTTTGTTTACACTGGTTGCCTACCCAGAGCAGACAGTCTTTGAAATGTACCCCTTGACATTTTCATTGGATTTCAGTGTATTTGCATGCTGGTTTTATGTGTATTTTCTTGGTTGGACAGTATAGATACCATTCAGTGGCACAGCCACAGTTGCCTCTCTACAGGGCCAGGCAAAACTCAAAGCTGAAACTTGCTGAGTTATCAGTTCATATCAGATAAAAACAACCCAGCTTTGCCCTATTTTATTGTTATGTGTGCTGGTGGTGAGATTTAAGAAGATATATGCAACCACTTTGTGTTGATCATACCAGTATCATCTCAACTGAGTATGAAGAGGGAAATCTCATCTGGAACGAAACAGTGTCCGTTAAGACCAGCAAAGTGAAGTTTTTACACCAAAGGAAATCTACCTACCAATAGGTAGATTTCTGCCTCATTCCATGGGAGGGTGCAATGGGGTGATGATGTCCCCTTCCAGCTCCTGGTACAGAGCAGGCTCTGGTCCCTGTGGGGTTCCCACCTAGCCTGGGGAGTAAGGCTGCACAGGAGAAAAGACTCCTATCTACCTCTCACCCCCAGCCCCCTCACAAAGTCATATGAGCAGGTGCAGTGGGGCTGTTATGACTTGGATCCTGCACCAGGGTCCACACATTATGGGGTCGAACCTGGCCTGAGGAGCAGACTGAGCCTCCAGAGCCTAGAATACATCCATTAGCTTTGCTTTCTTACTGCCTTACTCCTCAGTTCTCAGCTGCATACGAGTGCCTCCATGATCTCAACTTCTGGGCCTCTGTATGGATTCTCATGCCTCAGAAAAGCCTGTGCAGGAGCCAAAGCCTCTGCTGAAAACATTCTTCCCTGGGGATTTGGCTTGCTGTGGAGGACTGTGTAGAATGGATGCTATGTTTTTTATGAAAAACTGTTAAACAAGTGAAAAGTAAAGGCATGAATGCTTGTGGATATTTGCATGTGTGCAAGAAAGAGAGAAAGCACCAGTGTTGCCATCCCTCATTTGTAGTATTGCCATGTCCTGGGTTCAGCTGATGCTCAGCACTGCCTTTCCATTGACCTCAAGCACTAATTCCAGCTGAGGATCTAGCTCAGCTCACAAACCTTTTATGTTTCCACCACTAGTTCACAAAACAACATTTCTGTAAACACTGGTACAGGCACACAGTGTAGTGAGTGTATGGGCAGTTTGGTTTTCAGTATGCACTGATGCACACAGCTGGCAAATGCATCACATGTGGAAAAGGGGACCGAAAGAGAGAGGCAAAACTTCCTCAGACACCGAGTAGGACTTTCTGGTGTTTTGCCTTCTACCCTTGTTTAGTTTACACTTGCTGTCAATGAAAGTGCTGACACTACTCCAGGAGGGCTTGTTTCCAGTTGTGCTTGTGCTGATGGATGAGATCGAAGCAGGTCAGCTCAGCTTTATCATGTCCTTCAACAGTATCTGTAATGAGGCAGGGAGGAACATGCTGGGAATTCAAGGAGCAGACATTTTTATCTCTGCTCTTTGATGCTTGGTTGGTGATACCACAGGAGAATAAAAAGCTATATAAGCAAAAAGCACTTTTAAGGTGGTTATAACACACCTTAATGCTACTTCTATCTGCTTGTGCTACAGATCTGCAGAAGTCACTTATGGCATTAAAAAGAAAACTCATGGGAGCAAATGTGGAGGGGAGCGTTTGTAACATGCTTCACTTTCTGTGAACGCAAATGGTAAGCAGGCAAAACCATTGCTGACAGGATTAAAGACATGCTGGTAGCAGCATCTGAGTTGTTTTGAAATGCCTAGGAAATCGGGCATATAAAATGAAACGTGTCATCCCAGGTCATCTTCTCTTTAGGACTGCTTCTGCCTTTCACACTTAAAGTGCTTGGGACAGCCAGCCAGTCCTGCTGTGGCTTTTTGGACTGTCAGTGTGTCTGTTCTCACTTTTTCTTCTAGGTGTTTATGCCCACTGTGGTCCCCTTTTTTTTACTTGTTTCTGAGGACTCTATACCCTCCTATAGAGGAACAGGCCAGCTCTGAAAACAGAAGTGTATGGTATATGTTCTTCAGGGTTACAGGCAGCGTTTTCTGCATCGTGGATGTGTGTGGCACTATTATTTTCACAGGTTCTTTGGCACTTTTTTGTATACTTAATTACCCATCCTCCCTTTGTGAATTTACAGAGGAAAACTCTGGTTTGTGGTTTGCGGTATAAAAGAAAAATGGTGTAAGCATCCCACAGTTCTGGTTTGATATATTCTACAAAGGTTTTGTTGGTGATCCTGTGAGCCCTCATCTTTCTTTTTTATGTACAGGTAAATACCACTGAAATAAATTTCAAAGAAAACCAGCTATTCTTTGGCTAATTTTCTTCCTCACTATATCAGTGTGACCATGGATAAATGGGTTTGTCACTTGTTTTAAAGAGAAATGCTGCAGAATTCAAAGAGAGGATGGCAGGGGAAATAATTTTCAAGGGTCTTTTCACTGTAAGCCTGGGCATGTGTACAGAAAATGCTGTGTAGTGTAATCACTGTATCTTAAAATATCCAGTAATCAGTAGTTGGAGCAGAGAATGTAGGCCAAATGATCTTCAAATGCAAGTGGAGAAATAGCTAAAAAACAGTGTGCTCCATTACAATTACATTTAGGAAAATGCTTTGCCACATCTGGCCAACCGTGTTCTTACAATAGAGGACAAATGACTTCCTACCATTTCCTCTCACACAGTTGGTACTAGCACCTGGCTTTGGGTGACTGTGGAGAAAGGAAGATAACACAGATGGAAAAAGGAGAACACTCTGAAGACACACCAGATGCGATGACCTTATTTACTTTTTTCCCCCGGTTTCTTTCTTTGGGCTGCAGCTACCTCCTACAGTCTGCTGCTAAGGGACTCAGGACAGCAACAGCAGGAAATTCCTCCAGGCTTTCCTCCAGCTGTGATTGCTGGTGCCCCCTCTTACCCAGAGATTGGTGCTGCTCACCAGATCTGTGCCCCCAGGTAGTGGTATGAATTATGCCTAGAAGTAAGCACTGCCACATGGAAAAAGCTTTTGTGTGGAGCAGCCCTCTATTTGGGTGACATTGGTTGCCAAGTAAGTGTCACCACAGTTTGTTACTCATTACATTGGCTCCCCATGAAATATGAAGTTGTATTCAATGTCTCAGTGTTAATCTCCAGGATCCTCAAAGGACTTGGCAGAGCTGGCCGAGGCAGTGCCTCCCTCATGGGAGTTATGTCCTGGAACAGCTGCTTTCCCCAGAAACTATGAAGATGTCACTTTTGAGGCTGATGGTGGAAGTGAGGGGAAGACAGTGACTTCTGTGGCTTTTGAGATGTCCTGGCTCCCAGGTGGGAAGGTTAGAAAGGCTGGGACCTCGCAATGCACTGCACCGCATGAATCCCCTGACTCATGGACACAGTTCACTGTGGGAAGGGGAAGGGGCCTGACAGAGCCAGAGGTGGAAGGAAGAGTGGTGTAGAGAATTCAAGAAAAAGGAAGGGAATTTAAGTATTTGTGAAACATGGGTATCCCATGTAGCCAGTTTGGAAGACAGATATCTACATTTTATGTTACTTCTCTGTATTTTGGTATTTACAAAAGCATCTCATTTTCAGAAGTACTAAAAGCTCAGGATTGATACAATGATCTCAAATACTCAGAGTTTAACAACAGGCACACCGTTTGGACAAGCTCAATCTTACTCTAATTCTGTAGCTCATCCAGTGTCAGAAAATGCTCTTTGGAGAAATTTGTCTCTTTGGAGGCATTCAACCACTCTGGTTCTTCTTTATTAGTAGGTAGATTCAGGGAAGAAATCCTCAGGTTGGTGGAGTCACGGCTCAGCTTTCACTCATTTTCCTTGCATCCACTGTTCTTCCACTGACAGAAAATATTTGCTTGTTGCTATGTGAAGACCTATTACACAGAAATTTGAGCTTTGTCCTATTAAAGTTGGAAAGCTGATGCATTGCAGATACAGCATCAAGAAGCCAAGTGTGCTACTGAAGAGTTAAACACTTGTTTTGTGCTCTTCAGTTGGAAAAAAGGTCTGAGTGACTTTTATTAATAATGTGGATTTAATTATGGATCTGAGAGTTGGAAAAAAGTAATAAAGGAAAGAATTTTGGATAAAAACCAAACACACCTAAAAAGTTTTACATCGTTAAGATCCTGAAGGAAAACAGAGATGTGAGGTGTCATCATGGGGAGAGACGCTTGTGGCAAGTCAGGAACAAATATGAAAACACTGTACATAAAATATCTCTCAGAGACATAAAGTAAATGCGTCTCCATGGTAAATGGATATTTGAGCTCTTTGAGGCAAGGAATGTCTCTTACTTTGTTTTTGACTAGGAGTGAAAGTGATGGGGACCTAATTTCTGATTTCCATGTGGGGTCTTAAAGACACCCATAATGTAAGTAATTACTAATATTAATAACTCTTGAATGTGAATCTGCAGTCCTTGATCATAGGAGAAGCATTACTGACTTCTGAGAGGGTTTGCTGGCCATCTGCTAACAATCTGGACACCTGATTGTGCTCCAAGAAGATCAAGTAGAAAGCCAGGTCCCCTATTTTGCATTTAATTACTGCTAAGAAGTCATAATGAGTGCATCACGATGCAACCTTTGCAAGTGTCACTGGGGATTAGACTATTGCAATACTATTTCAATAATGCAGTATGAGGCTACATCTTAGATTTATCTGGAAAGTATCAATGCAGAATTTGACAGCCTGGTTTTGCTTTTGGTTCCAGGATGCATTTCTCAAGTAGTTCATGATGTAAATGCTTTGATGTTCATTCTGCAAGTTGTTGGGTAGAGTTTGCCCTTTAAACAGTGTGGGACCTATGTCTTGGCCAGCCACCCCTCCATTCTGTGCTGGAGTGCCATGGCAGAGGTAGGAAGGAAGGATTTAGAGAAGTACAGAAGAGGTTAAACCAAAAGGACTTCCCAGTGAGGATACCAGCCTTGGCCCTTGTTCCCAGCTCTGGATTTGGAAACTAATTTATTGAACTTTAATGTGTGTTCAAAGGCCTGTTGATTTCTTAGCCTTTCAGGAGTGTAGAAAGATTTGGCAGTGGGGCAGACTCAATAAAACTGGTGGATGCTTGAGTAATGCCCAATTTGGGGAGGGTCAGCATGGCCTTTGTACAAGGAAGATTGTCTGTACAAACCTCATAGCATTCTTGAAAGAGGCTTAGAGGTCTGTGGATAAGAGTCATCCCATTGGCTGATTATTGTTAGCTTTCCAAAGGCTTTTGACAGAGTTTTTCACCAAAAAACTTTTAAGGAACCTAACATAAGACAGAAGATCCTTACATGGATAAATACTTGATAAGGGTAAGAAATGGTATGTATGAGTAAATCACCAATTCTTAGAGCAGAGTGAGATCAGCAGGGGCATTAAATGGCGATCTGTGGTGGGAACTTTTATGTTCAGTGAGAAGTGATATAAAAAAATTTGCTGATGAAACTGAATTACTCAAACCAGCAAAGATGAAGGACGTCTGTGAAAAGTTGTAGAAGGACCTGCATGGCAATGGATGGCATTCAAGGTAGATAAAAATAAAGTGATAAATGGAGGAAAACTGTTTTAGTTCTTTCATGTTGAGAAGGGTGCAGCACAACTGGAAAAGAGCCAGAGAAGGTCAGCAAGGGTACAGAGTATCTTTCTAATGAGTTGTTGCTAATGATGTTAGGGACACTCCATGAGGTCAGTGGAGTGGGTCTGCCCCAGTGTGCTGGGCCTTTCCCAGGCTCAGCCAAAGCTATTTGTTTTAGACTTGTCCCAGAGCACTGCTGTGAAAGGCACTGGGTTTTAGTGGATGTGAGGACAAGGCTGTAAAAATAAACAGAAGTAGTTTTGTTGAAAGTATCCACTCCACTATGTAGTGGCATAATCAACTCTCCTGTAAACAGATCCAGTTTCTTTTTCTCAAAATCTTCTTAAAAGCTAGTTTTCTACATCACTTCTCAGCCACAATGTCACTACTCTAAACGAATAGCATGTAAAGCCTAGGAAGAGTGTGTGAACCAGATTTTACACTAGACTGCATCTCTTCCTTACAAAGCAGCAAGCTGCAGTTGCAGAAGTGAAGTTTTATGTCTCTTCTTGTAGCAGGAAAAGGGAAAAGGTCAGTTCAATCAGCCATGTCTGGTGCACAGGAGAGACAGAGGAGGAAGAGCCATTTTCAAGGTAAAATGCCATCAGTTATACTGCCAAGATCTAAGGTCCCAGATGCAGAGGGAATGCATTCCCCACTCCTCCTTTTTTTTCAGCTCGCAGCCTCTCTTTTGTTTTTTAAATTAATTTTTGGCAGTAACATAACCCCTGGAATCCTGCCATCTGGTGATTTAAAAATTTGTCTTGAAAAGAGGGAGGAAGGCAGGGAGAAAGCAAGGGGTAGAGGGAGAAGGAAAACCTAATGGAGGTGATTGCAAGGTTACACAACTAACATTTTTTCTGCAAAAAATCCTTGTAATTTATTTTTTTGATGAGTCCATTTTTATGTCAGGCCCTGTGGGAGAGAAGATGATGTCTGTTCAGTAGAGATTACTGGCCATTTCAAAGTAGCAACAGGACAGCAAGGCAGAATGAAACATATTGGTATTTTATGGGGTTTCCTTAAAAGAAGGCTGTCAGCGTAACATGATCATTCCTTAAATCTTTAAAGCATGGAATGTTTATAGTTAAAAAGATGCAACCGTGGAAACACAGATATATTAAAGTGGAGTAAAGATTCTTCTTGTTTTGGGCTGAACAGTTTCACAGATGCTGAGGAAAAGGCATGGCATCCTCATCTTGCCCCAGCAAGATGTGCCATCTGGTCTGTGTTTGTCACTGACAGTGTTTTGGGCTGGGTCTCTACCCAATTTTCATTATTGTCCCATGTGCCTTGGGTCATCTGGAATTGGGATAGCCTCTCCCTGCCCAATTCCTTGGCGTCTCATGCACCTGTTGCCACCCTCAGCCAGTGCCAAGCGGCAGCCCTGTGCAAGCCAGGTGACCATTTGCAGCAAGATGGGGACCATTGCAGGTTCTTGTGGCACTCTTCCCCAGAGGATGCAGAGTGAAGAAAAATTATGTGAGCCCCTCTCTAAGCCTATGGCTCAATGCAAATTTGAGAAGGATAGATATTATACAATCCATATTTCTGGTCGTTGTTTCTGCTTCCATGGGGAGACCTTGGAAGTGAGGGTGTGTGTTGGCACCTCACTGATAAAATCCAGGGGCATGCATGCCAGACATTGGGTTATAGTGGTGGTGGTGGGCTACAGTGTTAACAGTTAGGAATGAATAGGAGTGCCATCATCAGTCACTGAGCTGTGCTTACCCAGAGGCAAAGTCCATGCTTCCCCATGCTCTGCTTTCCCATCATAGGGCTTTGCCAACTGCTGGCCAGAGACACGGCAGCTGCCTGTGCCACCATGCTACTCTTTGTCCAACTCATCAGTTTCCTCTCCTAAAACAACCTCCTTACAATTAATACTGATAGATGCGGGCTTCCTTTTTATTATTTCCTGTTGCAATCAGTTCATTCAGCTTTTCCCCAGTTGGTTTCAGCTGAAGCCCCAGTTGGGCTGGCCAGCTTCCAGGTGCTTGGAGAGGAAATGCAGAGTTTACCTTTGTGTAGCACTGAGTAACAAGATATGCGCCCTATGGTCCATATTTTGGGAGGGAAGAGGAAAAGGGGGAAAAAAAAGGCGGCAAAAAATGATTCTTGTGTAAAGGATATGGATGTTTTTTGTCTAAATATACTGCACCATGCGCATCCTGATATTCTCAAGCAGGATATCTTTAAATGGATACTGACAGCTGATTTATGCTTAGTACTGATTTGTTTTTGAAGGGACATATGTATACAAAAAAAGTGAAAGATATTATGGCAAAGTATAAAAGGAACTGTTGTTTTCATAAATAACCACATGGTTTTAAAATTTAAACATCTCCATGCAACATTGGAAAACTGTGGCAATAACATTGTGGTGTTGCACAAGACCTACTAAAATGACGCCAGGAAAAAACAGAAGTAAAACTTATTCTTTGCATTGTCCTGCAAAAGGGTGAATGAGACTGCAGGTTGTCACGCAGCGCAGCCTCTGCTCAAAGGAGGCTCTACCGCATTCATCTGATTCAATCATTTGGTTGAAAGAGCCAAAAGGTACTTTTTTGAGGTGATGCCTAAAATGTACTTTTAAACTGCACTGCACTGCATGCTGTGAAGCAGCATGAGCCTCACTTGAAGATCAATCAGTGAGCAGGTATGGAACACTCATAAGGAGCAAAAATATGTCATTGCTCGTCTTTCTTGTGTCTTGGTTGCTGATGCTACCAAAGATGTAGCAAAATAGTGAATGAGGACTAGCCTTTTGTCCACCGAAGTCTTCTGTAAATTCACATTACCTGTCTGGACTGTTGCAGGGTGACAAGCTTCCAGCAGCTGCAAGCAGTGCAACATGCAAAGGGCAGACCAGCTGAGTGAAACTGGTGGTGGAGAGGCTCACTGACTATGTGCTTGGGGTATTTTGCGTTGGACAAGGTGTAGAGGAATGGCTGGAGTACTCCTGGTGACCTCCTGGGATGCATCTGCTGGTCTAGTTCTACTCCAAAAGAAACCAGTTGGTGCCCTCTGGGACAGCTCTTGCCATAGTGAATCAAGGGGTAGGAAGTGATGGTGCTCTCCTGGCCCTACCTAAAATACTAATGTAAAAGACACCAAAATGTTCAACTTAACGGGAGCTGCACAAAGAGTCCCAAGGGCAGAGGTGTCCCTGCATTGCAGTGATCCCCACACCACCCTGTCCCCCATCAGCCCCTAGTGTTCATGTGTTGTAGTGTCCACCCCCACAGGGCTGCAAAGAGCTGTCTCCTGCCTGGTAAGAAATAGTGACATTTGCTTCACAATTGCCTGTTTCTATAAGTGTGTAGCCTCCACCTTATCTCTGAGACATTTTTTTAATTCCCAGCATTGTAGCATGCTCTCTTGCTCTCCCAGGCATCTCACATAACCGCATGCCTCCCTGCCACGCAGTGCTAAGCAACTCATTACTGTATGTCTTAGGGAAAGTCTGGAATAACCTTAATTTTCTATTTAAAAAGCAGCTGCTGGTCGCAGCAATTGTCCTAAGGAATGCTTTATAGTTGATCTGTGTCCTGATGTGTGTAATATTGCTGAGGACAGGATAAGCCAGATCTGGAGGTCTGTGAATAACACTGTATTGTGAGAAACTTCCACCTTTTCTTTTGAGACAGACGGAAAGTGCATGTCACAGGAGAAGGCAAGGCTTTCAATTAAGTTCACCAAGTGTGTATTTAAATTTTAGGGATCATACCAGATGTGCTTCAGAAAATTGACTATTTAGGGTTTTTTTTTTACACAGTTCTGTTAGGGGATTAGGAAATATTGGCATCATTAAAACAGGCAAGAAAACATTTATTAGGTTGTCAAAAAGCACTACAGCCTCAGATAAATCCACTGTTGTTCTGCCCCATACCCTGCTTTCCTGCAACTCGGGGATGTCAACGGCTGTGAAGCAATGGAAGAGTCACCGAGACAGCTGGGATGTGAGGGTGAAATCACAGGCTAGCATTTCACCTTTAAAAAGAGCTTAGGCAAGCACATGTTGGGAAGTCATTCTTACCATTCAGGTGGAACAGGGACCGGACACTTTTGGAGCTTCCTACTGATCTGTTGGGTTTGTGATGGCTCTAAGTGAGGTCATGTTGAGTCACATCAGCTGAAAATTAGGGTTTAAAGTTTAAAAATTGATATTGGGTTAAAATTCTGGTTCTAAAATATTAAAAAAAAAAGAAGGAAAAAAGATTGCTTGTGAAAGAACTTTTGTTGCAAGCAGAGATTCCAGGATTAAGTTCTCTAGAAAATAATTTTATTTTTCTATTATTTTTAACATCGTATTGGTGAATAAAACTTGATTAATTAACTCTTGCTTTTCACAAGTGCTCTTCATAACGAGAATCTCTTTTAAAGAAGAAAAGGTTATAAAGGGTATAATAACTGACTTAACTGATAGTATTGCACCTTTGTGCTTTATAACATTATGCTTGTAAAAATCTGTTTTGTGTTGTGTCTGTGGTGAGACAGGGCAGTGCAGAAGGTTCTCAGGGAATATTTTAGGTTCTACCTGGAGGAGAAAAAGCCCTAGTATCCACTATACAGTGAAACTGGAATGTGGAGATTTATACTGGATTATGTCCATCATCCATCTAGTCTAGCATCCCACATCTGAAAGCTGTCAGTGCCAGATGCTTGAGATGAAAGTGTAAGAAACTTTCAGACAAAGAATTATCTTACTCATAGTTACAGTTTTGCTTAAGCTCTGGAGAGTATATTTTAATACCTCTTCGAAAATGCTTGTCCTTGATGTTTTCAAAGTTTATATAAGCATCTAGACCTTTCTGAAAGTTGCTACAATTTGTATTTTAGGGGCTGTCCATGGAAACAGACCCCATGGTTTAATCCCATCTTGTGTGAACATTTTTTTCAGTACCGTTCTGATCATTCAATTGCATATAAACCTTCTTGTGAGGGAAGATAAAGAACAGAAGCTCTTTACATAATTTCTTCCTATAAGCCAGTGTTCTGTGTACATTTTATAATGCCCTGCTTTTTGTCACTGCTATGAGATGAAAACTCAGAACCTTAAAACTAGAAGAGAAAAAAAAAAGACTTGGGAGGGGAAAATTGCTCATTTTTACTGGGTTGAACTATTCAAAGCACACAGACAAATATTTAAATATTCCTCTGGAATAGAGCTTAAATCAGTAAAATTGAGTTACAAAAACTGTCTTGGCTCAGTAGCAGTCTTAAAACCATATAGATTTGGCTTGGATATTTTTTTTTTTCCATTTGAGAAACTGACAATACACTTCTTGTTGACTGAAACATGATAGCAACAAAAACGTTTTGTTTAGACTTTGCTTCATATGTCAAAAATGCAAAAGAAATTTATTTTGGAGGGGAGAAGAGTTACTGCAGACCAAGAATGTTTGATGTTTCATTAAAAGGAATGTTAGAATTGTGTCTTTCACAGTTTTTCAGATGAAAAAAAAGTCTAGGTGGGGAGCCAAAATCAGTGCCTATATTTTTTATACGCTCGGAGGTTGCTTAACCTGCTTTACACAAATATGTACGTGAGAGAATAGGGAAGAGCGAAGAGAGAATGAGATGTGTGAAAAGATTTCCTGTAGTAGACGTGTTCTTGATATACCTGCAGATTATTTCTAGAGCATTGAGATGTTTAAAACACAGCTGTTTGAGGAGTTGCCACTGCCACATACAGTTAAATCATAATGCTTACTACTCCTGTGGCTTGAAAATGTTTTTTCTTGTTTGGGGAGAGGAAGGGAGGTTGGAGATTTTTATTTTTGTCAGGATGGCTTTGCAGTGAATAGAAGAACAAAGGAATTAGGGAAAGTAACAAACCAGAAGCAGTCAACAAGACAAAGCTGAATAACTAAAAACTTAGATGCTCCTATTTTTTATCTGCCATGTTTCTTGAAATCATGTAAACTATTGTAAATTGCTTTTTCACTAGTTATGCAAACAGCTCAGTAAAACTCAAGCCATTTAGACTATATCTGCAGATGTTCTGGAAGTCAATCTCTCAAAATTTTGTTGTTAACAATCTGGTGAATATTAAGGTTCATTTGGAAGATATATACTCCAATGGCACTGGCTGCTCCAGGGGTCTCCTGGAGTCACAGTGAAGCTATCCAGGCAGATTCTAACACTGCTTCTGGAAACAGAGAAGTTAGATCTCTGGAGGTGCTGAGCATCTGATATGTCCAAACAAGGACATCTGAAATCTGGGAAATGAATTACACTCCTAGAAGCCTGTAATTGGTTTTCTCCATGTTGTTTGTACTGATGTTAACTAAAATTCAACACATTTTTTTTGCATGTATTCCAGCTTAGGCTGCATTTAGTCAAATGTAGATTAGCTTTCATCCAAATATGGATAATTCCAGGGAACAAAACCGTATTTGTTGTCCAGACTCTATTGACCCATGCAATATTGCAATATCCAGTAATGCTCTTGTAAACATATAACAAATTCAGATATAGAAAGAAAGTGTCTTGAGTTCAGTGTTTAAAAACCATCTCTGTCCCACTAAGAAAGCAGAAAAATAAAGCATTTACTTCATACCTCTTCCCTCAAGTTATTGTTATATTAAACAAACTTTGCTGGGAGCATTCATATTAAAAAATGGAAAGGTTTACAATACAGTAAGTAATAGCTTCATTGGGGTAGGAAGAATAGCTTAAACGATGTGAATAGTTAACTTCATTTTTGCACACTCTGGAAAGGATATTTAAACTGTTTTGACATGTCCAGACACTCATTTTAGAATCATAGTCTTTCCAGACATTACTCAATCCACCTGACATTGGAGAAGCAGGATTTGTCACCAGTTCCTGATCTAATGTGTTTTCATGCTGAATTCAGAAACTCTTAACTCTGTTAATGTTGAGTCGTTTATACTAAAAATATATTTTTTCCACAGTCCAGTCTATGCCAGTAGACTTTACTCAAGGGAGAATATGCAACCTAATACAAACGGCAGAGGTTGGGAGCGGAGCCATTAGGGGATCCCTCCATCAGTAATTTCTAACCACTCTGCCACAAATATATCCTTATTGTTTCAGGTATTTACAGTTCTGTCACTGGTAAGAAGCAATTTTCCGTGCTAGTTTATGGGAATTCATTAGAGGTTATTTGTGAGTAAAGACTGCATTCCTACTATCCTGCAAAACTGCACAACTGCACTCTTTTAACAAATTATATTTAAAGTGATTTAAAGGTCTGTTTAAGGCAACTTTTGATTTCCAGTAAGTCAGGTGTTGTCTTACTATGGAAGAGGCTTCCTTAGGTGTGTTACAGAGTCATGGAGCAGCTGAGGCTGACCAGCACTTCTGAAGGTTGTCTTGTCCAACCCACTCTGCCTGTGCAGGGTCAGGCAAAGCAGGCTGTAAGGGGCCTCCTCTAGACAGATTTTGATATTTCCAAGATTGAGATGTCACAGCTTCTCTGGGAAACCTGTGCCGGTGTTTGATTACCCTCACGGCAAAGAAGTTTTGTTGGTTTTTTAAGTGGTATTTCCTGCATTTCAGTTTGCACCCATTGCCTCTTGTCCTGTCACTGGGCACCACTGAGCTCCATCTCTCTAATTCCTCACCTCAGGTGTTTATATATGTTACTAAATCCCCCTGACCCATCACTTACCCAAGCTTTATGCAAAGCTCCCTACTCTCAGGATCCTGCACTCCACCTGGACTGTCTCATGGTAGCTGCAGTCAAGTCTGCTGCTGACCTTCACATTCCCAACCAGCTCTTCCTTCCTGTAAGTATGAGATTCAGCAGAGCATCTCCATCTATCAGCACCTTGATCACCTCTGCCAGGAAGTTGAGATCAATGCACTCCAGAAACCTCCTGGATTGCTTGTGCCCCACTGCATTACTCTTCTGAATGTTATTGGGGTCGTTAAAGTTCCCCATGAGGATGATGGCCTGCAGACTAGAGGCTTCTTCCAGTTGACCAAAGGTCTCATCTGCCTTTTCACGACCAGGCGGTCCATAGCAGACATCTACCACAACATTGCCCACATTGGTTTACTCTCTAATCCTAATTTATGAATTCTTCACTGGTGATTGTTTGTCATCAGCTCTCTCCCCCATCATTTCCCATTTAAAGCTCTCCACTCCAGGTTGGTCTACGTGTATTATGTAACTTAGGTAACACAAAATCGCATTTTAATGTTGCATCGTAGTTTTAACATGTGTTATCAGGTTGAGGTAAGCCCTAGATTTCCTTTTAGCTCCTAACATGAAACTCCAGACTGCTTTATATTTATCTACACTCCTTTGGGCATATTATGCTCATTTCTTAACGAAGGTGGATGTAAAAAACCATTATGTTAATAAAAAAAATATTACTTGATCAACAAAAAATGTGTTGGTCCCTCTGAGATGGTTCATTGGGATTGTTATTTTGAACAACCTTTTTGCTGTAAAATCCTAATGCTTGGGTGGATTTTACCTCAGTTCTGCTGCCTGAAGAAAACGTTCTGTGAATGTATGGGCATATGTAGGGAGAGGTATAGGATTTTCCTCAAACAACTGTATCAATTCAAAAATGATTTATACGCTACCTCCCTCCAACATGTAGGTTTTGGCTTCTTCAGATGTCGGACTTTACAAAGTTTGTTTCCCTCCATCACACAGATTTCTTCTTTTCATCCACTGAATGAAGAGACTTTAGAGTCATAAATGGTGAAACAAATTTATCTGACGAACTGACTTCCTTGTCCTCTGCTCTCTCTGGAATAAAATGTTGCAGGGGCATTCTTAAGTATTTCACCTTTTCATGTCTTGAAAAAATCCCCTCCAGTTTAATCTCCTTAATCTTCATTTACTTTTGCAACCACTCCCTGCTAAGGCAAAGAAAAGATCTGTTCCCTCTCCAGCAAAGAAAATATTTAAATTTATTTTTTTTTTTTTTTTTTTTTTTTAACAGGAAATCAAAATAACTGTGCTCTTGTAGACCTAGCTGCTGTGCTCAGCTTGGTCTGGCCATGGCTACCATGAACCATTGGCTGTGCTGCCAGTGGAGCAAGATGCCACGTGCTCTGCTCCAGAGCGGGGATGAGCATATGGCCAACAACAACAGCAACGGCAAAGAATCAAAGAAACCTCAGATGACATGCTTCTGGAGATTACTGTTTCTCTGTGACGTGGGGGAATGTTATCTGGCTTGTTACAGGACATCTGCGTGGTAGGCTGGTGGCCACCCCCCACCCTCTTTAACATGAGTTCAGGTCTGGCTGGTGAGCCCTCTGCCCAGTTGAGGTTTCAGCCCTGAGCATGGGGGTCGGAGGGATCTCTGTGAGGGCTGCACGAAGCTGAGCCTCGTGTGAATGGCAAAACGATTGCAAATGTGTGTGGGGGGGTGTTTGCCATTTTTTAATTTGGCTTTTGTTACTGCAACTTCTTTTCATTCACTGCACTTTTCCATAGTCAGCACTGTGGCTGCCAGCAGTTGTTCCTGCGAAATGCTTCTGATTATGGTTGGTGTCAGCAAATACAGTGTCTACAGCCCCTCTGTAGTGTTTCCAAAAATGTGTTAGCCTGGACAGAGGACTAGTGGGTCAAAAATGCAAAAATGGTCTGAATGTCAGTCTGAAAAACAAAGGGCTTTACAACCTGCTCTTTCAGCTCAGCAAAAGCTGCTCACAGTAAGGGACTGAATTGTTTCCCTACACAGGGTGTGCTATTACTTTGCTTTAAAAATACATCCTTAGCAATGGATCACACTCCTGCCTCGCTCCTGCAGCTGTGGTGGTAGAGGGGGCTTCAGGTGTTTTATTGCAAGATGCTAAAATGAACCATTTGCTGAGTGAGGGAAAAGGAGGGTCTGGTAAAAGTGATGCTGACAAGTAGAGTTCATGTTAGACAGCCACTGTTATTTTCTGCAGAGCTGTAGCTGTCACCTGCATTTGGCTCCCACAGTGTTTTTTGAAAGGGCAGGTGGTGCTGGTCCCTGCTGTGTCAGCAAAGACCTGGGAGTGGTGAAGACAGGGAGGGGAGCATGGTCCCATCCCCATCCCAGAGGGGTTTGGGCTCAAGTCCTTGCTCTACCAGATAGCTCTCCATCAGTGGAGCTTCTCCAACCCAGCAAATCCTGAGAAACAGTGAGTAAGAGGATAGGCGGGAACAAAAATAAACTCACACGGTTACATTAGCTGCTGCTTAGACATTGTTCAGGTTTCACAGAAAAAAAAGCAGGCTGTCATCAGTGCACTTCGGTGTCTCAGGCCAGTACTGCCAGACAGCTGTTGGGACAGTGGTGGTTGATGTAGGAGGGAGGTGGGGCAGCCAGGGAGGAGTGGGCATCAGCAAGCAGGAAGGAAGTGGGGAGTGGACACAGGGCCAGGGGTGTGATAACAAGAAAGGGGATGGGAGGCCTTGATCAGCCTCTGTGGGAGCAGGGGCACAGGTCTGCACACGAGTGATGGTAGGTGACAGAGTACGTGGGTCCACCTGGAAGACCTGAACTGGCCTGAAGCCAGTCCTCGAGTTTTCGCATCCTTGTACTATGGTACACCGTAATATATACTGATGTTCAGCCCCTGTGTAGTATTTAACTTGTGGAACTCAAAGCACACACTTGACCAAGGTACCAAGACCCAATTATCAAAAAAAGGGTGAAGGGAGGCAAAACAGCTCACCTCTGGGGCAGAGCTGGGGTTCAGCCTCCAGCCTCTGGCTGTTTGAGCAACAGCAAGGCACAGATCTGTGGCCATGGTCACTCAAGGGCCCAGGACCAGTCCTCAGAGTTGTAGCCACTTGTTTCTTGTAGTTCTGTCCCGTTCCTCCAGTTCTCTGCTGGCATCTGCTCTTGGCCAGGACTGGAGACAGAGGGGTGGGCTAGTTCATCACACACCCAGGAGATGGGTCCTTGGGTCCTCATAGGCTGAGTCTGAGTGATTTTACACTCACAGAGGAGACATACATACAGCTGCTGTCAGCTTAAGCAGCTCTACTTCTTGCCATGTTCATCTTCAGAAGTCCTGCCCTGGCGCATTCTGTGAGGCTGGGGGGAGCCAGGCACAAGGATTCACACTTAGCACATCCATCAGTGACACTGGGACAGTGGGAGCCCTGTTTTCGGTCCATCTCTGTCTAAGTTACTTGCCATGAAGTAACTCGTTTTTCCCATCAAGGAAAACCAGGGTGTGAAGCAAAACATGGCAGCCTGCATCCCAGATGGGCAGGGCTTTCAGACACATGTTTCTCCTCCAGTCCGCCCACTACAGTTAGTACAACATGTCACATTTCTACACTTCTCTCTCCTATCTCCTATCTAGTTATATTTAATTTTGCCAGATGATATGCTACTGTGCCTCCCAGGTGTGCTGCAAGCTGGGGACAGCTGAAAAGAAGAATGAGATTCAGTGCAAAGACATGTAGTCCTACCCATGAGCACTCTTTCCTTCTCCTCTGGTCCTCACATGGTTTCAAAAAAGCCCCTGGCTTCCTCCATCCTCCTTGCCTCATATGAGTACCTCCTGGGGATTCAAAGGGACAAACTCTGATGATTGTCAGCATAGGTCAGCATAGGGAAGGTAAGACTCACAGAAAGACTGTAAATATTTTTATTAATGGAAAATAAGAAACCTAATCCACCTTACTTTTATTTGTCCCATTTGTATTAATGAAAACATACTGCAGTATTTTTCACTATTCTCCTTTTCATCAGATACTCTTCAGGTCCCTGTGTAACACAGTTGTGATCAGTGCCTTTTTACCATCATACTGGGTAACACATTAACATACACTAGAAAGGGGTCATCCCCTGAAGGAGCTTGCACCATAGATGTGGCAGAAAGTGGTGGGCAGCATCTTTGTTATCCTTGAGTTACAAATGGGGACCTGAAAGACAGTGAGTCACCCAAAAAAGGGCTTTTATTCTGTTGTCCAGAGATCCTGTGCCAGCAGCTCAAATGAAGGATCACCCTGTCTCCTCTGCCAGCCATTGCCTTTCCTTTCCTAGGACCAAGTACGCTCCAGGTCTGTGGGCCATAGATATCTGGTGACCTTGGTGCCTGCGATAAGAGGAGCTCTGGGACTGCACTGAATTACAGTGCCTCAAGGGGGGACGAACATGAACAAATGTTGCCCTGATGGCTTCACACCCGCATACATCTCCATGTTCAACATCTTTGAGACTTGTGGCCTGTAACTATATATACATTATATATCCTCTGCTAGTCATCCCACCTCTCCCCTGCTTGTGGTGTCTGCTTCTACCCAACAAAAATGAATCTCCCCAGTAGCAGGAACCTGAATGATTATCACTGTGAGAGCAGTTAAGATGATCAGTTGCCTTTGGTAGAGTAAATCCCTCAGAGAGTAGGGACAGTAGAAGACAGCTACACGGCAGATGTTTATATATATGCGCACATGCACATATACACACACTCTCCCTCTCTAATTCCTTGACACATGGAGAGCAGCTACACATGCAGCACACTTTGTATTGTACGTCAGCTTCAAACATAGCCCAAATCAGCCGTGGAAATGGCAGCAATTATGGTAAGCTGAAACCAAACAAACTGCAGCAACCTAATAGTTTCAGTGGCAGAAGAAAAATCCCACATCACCCAGCTGCAGGAGCTGATAGGAAGACAAGCCTTAAGGCAGCTTATGGTTTCCTGGCTGTCATCAGCTGGCAGCTCAGATACTTGATATAATGAATAATCAGTGTTTGAACTGGTAGAAGTGACCTTAAAACATGCTGGGGACGTGGAAATTTTCACAGTGTGCATTGGGCACTGGAAATTGTGGTTTGAATACATTTACATAGTAAATGTTTGTACTATGGGTTGAGATTAACGCAAGATGAAAATAAAGGCTGTAGTGACTACATGGCAAAAATATGGAGATAGCTATATATCTATATAGCTATATATCTGTGAAACTAGAGAAGGAACTCTGTAAATGACAACAGCAGTTTAAGTAGATGTACACTGCAAGTTGTCCTTCTTCTGAGGCCTGTATTTATTACACAGATGGCAAAACAAGCCAGTGAGAAGCAGGAGGGAAGGTCTTCAGTGGGCAACTGAGTAAAAGCACTTCTTAGGAATGCATTAACAGCACAGGTAGCAAGGCTCTTCTTTCCTTCCTCCTGTCCCAGAGGGGATGTCAGAGACCTGCTTGATGTGGCGATGGTGGGCAGGAGTTGACCACCTCCACCTCCACTTGCCTCCTCATTCATGCTGCTCGGTGCTTTGGCAGAGAAGGTGGGCAAGTTTCACTGACTGCTCTTGAGACATTGCATGGGGTTAGGGCTGCAGGCGGAAAGCCTAGGAGAAACCTAGGGGTGCCTTTGTGTGGGGCTGAAAGGAGGGAACTGGCTGGCTTTCTGGTCTTCCCCTGCGTCTGCTGCAGACATCTAGCCTGCGAGGAACCTGGCAGGACTGCGCTCACCTACTGCCAAGATTTCTGTGAAATAGTATTCCTGAGTTGCTTTGTCCTTTTTTGCTGGCCTGGTCACTCTCCAAAAGCCAGGCTTTAAAGAAAAAAACCTAAACCCACTGTGCAGATGTTACAGCCAGGACTGTTAACATGCAACAGAGGCTTTTCTAGAATTGCAGAGACGTAAAGAGGCAAAAGAAATGAGGTACTGGCTTGAGAAAGGGCTTTCAGCATGCACCTCTGCTCTCCTCCCCAGATTTGCTGCCTTTTAATTAAAAAACAACCTCTTGGGAAATTTGGATCATGGACTTTTTTTGCTAGGAGACCACCACTCACTTTTCCCTCTTCTGCCTCCTTAATTTAGGTTAAATTTAAAGGAAATAACTTGAGGTTTGGAAACAAATATCTTTAGAGAACAGCTCAGTAGTATGGTACAGAACGAAGATGATAGCTGCAGAAATCATCTAATTTGAACTGAGGCAGGTAAGAAAAGCCAGGGAAACCAAATCAAACCTTTTCTATATGCATTGCTAGCGGCTTGTTTTTCTACTGTGTTGTGCTTTACAATGCAGTGTGCAGCCATGTTTAAAGGATCTAATGTTAGCAGAAAAATATAGCCAAGTTTTTAGAGTACTCTGCACTCTGCAGGCTCATGGACACAGCTACCCACTGTGTGCCCTCCTACCTGCTACCTGGTTTTCCCTTCTGTGATTTGGGGTGGTTTACTCCTCAGGCTAAAAGGGAACATGTACCTCACATTTACCATGAGACTGGCAAGCTGGTAAGCCTTTGTTAAGGTACCTTGATGCAGCCGGTGCAGTATGAAGTTCACACTTCTGCTTGCCGAAAATGTAGCTTGTTCATGTGCTTGGCCACTCTGGCAAGAGCATCACTTTACAGGGAGAGAAAGCTCTTCTTCCTCAGGGCTGGTGAGAGATAGTGAGGTTGTAGAGGTCTGTACCGGTACTGGGAGACACTGTGTTTTGCAGAGACTTAGAACTGCAGAGTTTCATTTTCCCTTTCTGCTCTCACCACAGATGCACTGTACCATCATCAAAATGTTTCCTAGTGGTAATGTTAGAGTCTGTGATGTGGCGTGGGGGGATTGAGAGATTGAAGCCCTCTTTAGATCCTCAAATCACAGCAGAAGTTACTGCACCAGTGGACAGCCACGCTGCTCCACTTCTCCACTTCCAGCCTGACCAGTCTTGGTTGGGTTAAAAATACAGCCCGGACTCTGGGCTCTTCAGACACAGCTTTCTTTTAAGACAACATCTTCACCTTGCCAGTGGGGGTGGTGATTGATTTGATGAGGACCACAGACCCTTGGCAAATGGGCTGCATCTGCGCTTGCCAAACCTTGAATTAGGCTGAAGTGAGGTTTCTGCACTGTGGTCATGAAGGACCTGATTTACAGAGACTCTGAACTGACCAATCTGCAGAGCTTGTCTGCCTGGTAATTTTAAAGGACTAAAAAACCATTTGAAACAGGAAATGAAGAATATGCACAAATGAAATTTGCCTTTGCTGCCCTGGCTTGCCTTAATGGCTCTGCTTTACCTCTGTACATTTGTCCTTGACTTTCTCTGTAAGTGATCTTATTCTGTCAGAAAGGAGATGATGTGTTCACCCAGACAATCACAAATGGATAAGAAAACAGAAATCCATATTTTTCTTCACTTTCTTACACCCATCTGCTCAAATATAGCAATTCCCTGGTGTAAGGAAGCTCAGTCATTCTGTGTCTGGCAGGAAAAAGTCATAAACATAAAAAACCCCAAAACAAATTCCCCTCCCCAAATGTCTGTAAAGAGTAAACAAAGCAGAAGGATGCAAAATATCTTTACAGCAGACAAGTGTAAAAAGAGCAGAACCTCTCTTCATGGCCTAACCTCCTTATCTAGAGGAACAAGGCTTCAGATGCAGGGAGATATTGTCCCAGAGGAGGCAGGGAGTGATGCTGGGGAAATTGAGCACTCGTTATCTTAATGATGCCCCAAGCCTGGAACATTTAAAAAATAGGTGTAGTCTTTGGAAAAACCACAGAACAGAAAAAAATATATGTGCTCATCTTCCAATCTGGTCAAATGAGACAAGTCATTCCAAGCACTTCTTCAAAAGTACTCTTTTCTTTGTAAAATAGAATGCTACAATTCTGGTGAAAAGCACCCATGAAAACCAAGTGTTTCCAGAATGCTATTTTTGTGAAAGAAAGCCTGTTGCTTACTTTACTAAAATCTCATGTTTTCACATAAATTGTGAACTTGGCAGGTCTTTCATGAAGTAAATATTTACCTCTCTTACCACAAAGTGTCAACACTGCTTTAAGCCTGTTACTTGGATGTTAGTTCATTTTTATTATCTCCATCAATTTCAAAAAGTAAGGAATTACCACAATGTAAAATTAAATCTGGTAATAAAAATTAATTAATTGACATATATGTCCAGGCAGCACGCACTAGTCTTCAACACAGAATTACTAGTAGGCTTGTAAGTCGTCTGTCATTAAGCCCCTAGGTGTATACACAGTCATCTAGATATTTCTTTCATTTCCAAAGCACAAGATAAGGCACTAATTCTAAGTGCCCAGATTCATCAATGCAGACTTTATTGGACCATCAGTCAGGTGAAGCAACCAACAGTAAAAGAAGAGTGTCTGGCAAACGCTCCTGTGGATAAGCATGCAGTAGCTGTGATTTGTGGTGACGGGTTATTTTAGATGCAAAGACATGGAAGCCACAAATATACTGAGATCAACTACAAGTTTAGTGAATTTTAACAGGAATAACTGTTATCCTCAAAGTCTATCAGCAGCAAACCACCTGGGCTTTGCTGCTTATTGCCTTACATGCTCATAATTCTCCTGATAAAAACATTTAGGCAGCCATGAGAAGGGAGAAACGATAACATATGATTTACGTGACTGTCTGTCCACATGAATAACAAAAAGGGAGCAGATTAAATTAACATTTCCTAAATAGCTTGAAGCATGAATGTAATTCTGCCAAAGCTTTTGCTGCATTCTTGCAAGTAATACACTCAGGGAAAGGCAGGACTGGTTTGTAAGTAATTTGCTAAGGAAAAAAAAGGCTAAGCAACAAATTTATAATGTAATTTAGGGGCTTAATGATGCAGATAAGCATCTAGTGGGAGATTTATGCCTGTGTGCTTCTGAAAAATGCAAAAGGATGTCCAATTTACAACTTTAGGTTGTTAAATACCTTTAAGCTTTGGTTTTAGTTTCAAAATAAGTATACATTTGCCACAAAGG
The DNA here is from genome assembly GCF_031877795.1 of Strix aluco. Lineage (NCBI taxonomy): Eukaryota > Metazoa > Chordata > Aves > Strigiformes > Strigidae > Strix > Strix aluco. Next base: position 70,897,037 of record NC_133971.1, read on the forward strand.
TCTTGGCCCAGTATAGCTGCATACTTTTTGCCACTCCATACAGGTGTGGGCTGCAACGCACATTCTGCAGCAGATACTACAATTATAGAAACACCACAGTAAATGATTAAAAAGGGCTTTCCAGAAAAAAAAATAAAAATCAATGCCTCCAAAACAGCACTGGGGATGCGAATTGAAGGGGGAGTCTCTATCCCTTTATACCTTGTAGTATTGCATAGAAAAGCCTTGAAATTATAGCATTGGGAGAAAAAAAGGAAAAGGTTTTATATGCTGTTTATGTGAAAAAGAAAGGGAAAGATTTCTGGTTTTTCAGGAGAAAAATTAGGAGAGAAATACATTTAGTTCCATAAATGTGCTCAGATCTGAAGGGGTGCAAGGAGTTCATCACTAGAAGAATAAATTACTTCCTTTGGTGGACAGACCCTGAACATGCAGTGGAAAGAAAGCAGTCTTTCTTACAGAAAATTCATTCCAGTCCTTATTCTAGATGTTAGTGTTAAAAAGTTGTTGACAAAAAGAAAGACCTCAAGAACATAGTTGCTACAAAAACCCCTCATAATTCTTAACAGGAGTTGTCTGCACACAGAAATGGTTGTCTGGGGCATGGATCCTGATAATTTCAGCACTGCTTCAGCTAATCTTTGGCATATAGTTAAGGTACCTGAACCATGCCATTTAAAATCTAAATGAATGTCTGTGCAGACTTTTATATCTCTGCTGATTGGACCATCATAAAGAAGCAAGCCAACACAGAAAGATCCAAACATTTGCTTGCTTTAACAGCTAACCCTTTAACAGCAGTTTCTTTCAGAAAGGCACTTATGTAGGACAGATTTCATATAAGAAGTTCAAGGCAGATCACATACACTGTTCTAGCCTCCTGTGTTTTTTTGTTTTGTTTTGGTTTTGGTTTGGGTGTTTTTGTGTTGTTTTGTTTTTTGGTTTATTTTGTGGTGGTTTTGTGGTTTTTTGTTTGTGTTTGGTTTTGGGTTTGTTTTTTTTCTGGTGAATTTTTTAATTACAAGAAACCTTTCTCCTGCAGCAGAAAGAGTTTTTCCACAACCAGCTTTCCTGGAGAGCTTATCCTTGCCCTGATGAAGTCTACCAACACTGCCTGGGTTGAATGAGCCACCTCTTCCCTCCGCTCGGTGCCAGTATTGTCCAGTGTGATCGATAAGGGGTTGGGCTGTGGGCTGGAGGCACATTCCCAGCGCACCAACATCTGGAAGTCATTCCCATTGGAGTAGACTGTGAATGCACTAGGCAGACAGGATCCTATAATGTCTCTCCTGTCTCAGCCTTAGTTGCCTCCAATGGCCAGATAATGAGAGCACTACTGTGAGTGAAAGTGTTTATGTGTTTATGTGACCACAGGTATGTGCTTTTTTTCCGCTGATTTCTTGCGTGCTCTGCAGACAGTGAGCAGAGACATCACAGGGACAGGGGAGAGATGGAGCAGCATGCTCGGGTGGTGTGATAACTGCCAGCTCCAGGACTGTGATGACCTCCTTTTCTCCTGTCTGTTGCAGCAACCTGTTGCCTGTTTTCATTAGGGCTTTCTGCTTGGGAAACTACTTTGACCTAGAGCATGTTTACAAGAAGAGGAACATCAGCTAACACCATCTAACCAAGTGGAGTTATTTTCTAAATGTTTTTCTTTTCCAATTACTTTTTGAATAATATCAGTATCTCTTGAATTAACTCACCAAACAGTGTGAAGTCATTACACCAATTCAAAATCCACACATCATTAGAAACCCTTGCCAAGGTTCATATAAATATGTGTGTTTCCCTGTCTGTGCTGTCCCCTGGACCAGGGCAGTGAACACAGGAAGTACATTTGCCACAGCAGCTAGAGTCCCACTGCGTATGTGGAGGACCTGCCCGATGAGCCAACAATAGTCCTCAAAAATGGCAAAATATTTTTCTTGTAGTTCCTCCAGGAGAAGGAGGGCTTGAGATATGCCTTCTGGATGTCATCACTGAATAGTGACAGACTTGTCACTGCAGTGAAAAAAGTATTACCCAGCAGGTTTTGAAACCTACAATTTGGTGGCACACCAAGAAATCATTATATCTTATGATTAGTGTTCATGACCCGTGACCACAGCCACTGAACACATCTCCAATTTCCACATCCTTGTCCCCTCGAATATCCTGGAGGAACTCCTGCCACTACTCCTTCTGTCCCATGCAATGACCCTGTAGCTGTGCCTCTGATGGTGTGTAAGTGCAGTCCTGGAGCCAGAGGCAGGGCCCATCACCTCACCAGCCCATTACACCAGCTTTGGGGATATCTCTGGGGTCAGCCCAGCATACCACAGGAAGAGCAATGGGAAGAGAAACCAGGTACCTCCTGCTATCTTTATCCAGACACTTTGCACAGACAGATTAGATGCCTTGTACAAGGTACCTGAAGCATACCTGGAGGCGTGAGCCCCAGCTCTCCACTGGAGCTTGCACAATGACATGGGTGTAGCGCAAGACCATGTAACCCAGCGGAAACGTAGAGCACCAGAGAAATGCAGCCCCAAAGGCTGAGTGCTGGAGAAAGGAGTGAGAGGGACTAGTTGGAGTCATTGCAAAGAGCTTAGAAATTGGCCTGGCTTATTTTCATACATTTTAAATGTTCAGTTATTAAAAAAAAATCTATATCCTAATTTCCCTGAAAATGAATGTGCACATATTCTGTTAGCTTTTAAAATGATTACAGGTTTTTTTACATGCAATAATCTGCTGATTTCTTTTGGCTAAACATTTAACTCTTTACTGATATTTCCAAGAGATGTGGCTGGGTTATAATAGGTTAAATGAGATTGTGGTTTAAAATACAGAAGTTGAACTGTATGTATGTGTGCTTGCTAGCAGCCGTGTGACAATAAATTAAAATATCTTATGTTTCTGATCTAAATATCTACCTTTCAGCATTAGCTTACATAATTTTTCTTTTCTACTCAGAGAAACAATGGAAAGGTAATCTTAGACTGAAACAGCTCCAGAATTTGTTTTGTCAGCCATTAAACAGATCATTTTTCCAGATTCATTATTTTCTATTCCTTCTGAAGTTACATTATACATAAATAATAGAAAAATAACTTTCTCCCTCCAAAAAACACTCTGGCATGAAACTCTCATAAACTTCCTAGAGTGTGCATGAGCAATAACAGATAACCATTACTAAAAGAAATACTTTAAACGTTTTATAAATTCTGTTAAACAATTTCATTGGCAATAGAAATGGGAAAATGCTTTTTAATGTTCTACTTTATCTAGTAATGCAGAAATCAAAGGTATAAATCAAAATAATATGTCTCACTATGGTGTGTTGACATATGCCATTATTTTAGATATCTACTTCAGCCGATTTGCGTATTAGGATAAGGCTTTTACAACAGGTTTTTAACTAAATTCCCGTAATCCTTAGTTTACTAGTGTTAAGAGCTTAGATAACCTACCTAGTTATGGTTTAAAGGAGAAATTTTTTCTTTTCTGCCAAAGCAAAGGTTTGTACATGTCACTCACTTTTGATACTTCCTCTAGAAGAATGTCAGTTTGATACAAGCCTACATGTCTGATCTATGGATGTGCTTGTACTCCCACTTTTAGATGCTGATGAACAAAAACATTGGGTCATAAATATTTATGTATAAAACCATATGCTAAATTTGCTTTATTTAAATCATTTTAGTAATTCAAAAAAGGTTTTCATAACATATGATTTAATGTTGTTGACTGGTTATAGAATTCTTAGGTCCAAGTTTTTAAATCAGTTGTTGAAGTGGTTCTCCAAGCTTTTATTTAAGATGGCCAGCAGGCAAGAAGTTTAATTCCAGCATTTCAAGATTTCAGAAGATTGGAATATATTTTTAGCCTGAAGCATGTTTATTTAGAGCCCACTGGAAATAAAGTCAGTAAAAATGTGCTAGTATAATCTGTTGAATTCAATGGCAACTTCTTGGATCCAGCACAGAAATTGTGGCTTGGTACTTTGAAGGTATTCTTGTAACATTCTAGCTTTTGAAAGGAGATGTTCTAACACTGAGACTATTCAGAAGAGAAGAGTAACTATAGGAGAGTAAATGAGAAAGAAAATGAATTTCAGGCATCGGAACAGGCTGCCCAGGGAAGTGGTTGAGTCACCATCCCTGGAGGTATTTAAAAGATGTGTAGATGTGGTGCTGAGGGACATGGTTTGGTGGATTTGGCAGCATTATATTTATGGTTGGACTTGATGATCTTAAAGGTCTTTTCCAATCTAAATGATTCTATGATTCTATAATTCATGTGATTTTGAATTTTCTAGAAAATCAGCATCAAAACAGATGAGACAGTGAGAATGTGGTGTCAGAAAATCTGATGAAAAGTTTTGTTTATTTGCATGATGGCAATGTGTATATATGTGGTGTTTTTTTCATGGATTTTCTTGGATTCTTAGTGTTTTACAAAGAGCAGAGTATTTGAACTAGGGTTGGAAGAGTATTACTTGTGCTCATGCGACCTGCACAGTGAAGGATCCTCCTGAAAAATAGTATGTGATTATAATATAACCAAAGAGTTTATCACAATGTGATAGGGACATAAAGGATGAAGCAATGCCTCACTCAAAGCTTCAAGCCAGTAACCTGTTGCTCCAGGCATTTAGGGGACAGGGCCTATGTCAAGGTCTTCCTTACCTTCCAGATGGACATTGTAAGATTCATTCACCTGGTATGCTATGAGCTCCTGCAGTCACATCTTCTTGGGTGTCACCACCTGAAGTGTCAGAGAGAGTTCCCATTGGAAAACATTCATAAGCAGAAAACATTCATTGCAAAACATTCAAAACATTCATTATTTCCTTTTGAATCCAGGCCACAAATTATTCACTGCTACCCACCGAGGGAGACATAGGAAGGTGAGGAGAGGATGTTGAATGCCTGGGAGACTTGGATTCATTACATGAAACCACTACACACAAACCAACAAAAAGGGACACTTGACGTTGTGGAAGGAGAGATATCAAATGCCGGTGAAACAGCATAGAGTAGGGTCATGAATAAAGTAAGAGAGAGGTCTGCCTAGCTTGGGCTGCAGTCCCAGTTCAGCCAATGTGACCAAGAAAGGACAAGGACATGGAGGAAGTAGCAACAGGAGCTGTACCCTCATAGCAGTTTTGTCCAGCTGATCTCTGCAAACAGCTTTGAGGCTTGCTTGTGTACCATACAAGCGCAGCAAGGATCTCATCATGTTTGAAACCATCTGGTTCTCTGCTGCACCTTTTTGTCTCATGCAGACAAGCCCTTAAAATTCAGCAGCTGTCTTAACATATTTTCTTAAGCCACTTTTCCAGTCTGTTTGTCTGTCCTCACATGTTCTGTCTAATGTGCACAGCAGCAGCTGATGAAAGAACAGCTAAGGGCAGAAACAAAGGCATAGTTTGTTGCGTGAAGCCAAGCAATTATTAAAGCTATTGTAGATGAGGGTGCTGAGCTACCTGTGTTTGAAAGAGACTTAAGGGAGTGTTAATGCTGAACCTTCGGGCAAAAAAAGCTTGTTTGACAAAGATACTACCTCTAATACATTGAATAAGCAGAGATTTAATGCTAAAATACTATTGACTGTTTTTGATTTACAGAATGATGTGTTTTCACTCCCATAATCCTTCCTTCAAGTTTAACAGCAACCGCAGAATGGTATTATGGAATTAAAATTTATTTGTATTTTTCAGATCTAGTATAAAGCTAACAAATTTCTCTGCTGTCCCATTGAGTGGGTACAGATTATTCTATAGCAAGTGCATCAGGTTTAAGGAAGTGGTGTGAATTCTGATACTACTTTATCCTTTTGCTGAAAGTTTCTCTTTGTATCTTGAGTTACCTGAATCCTTTTACAACTGATTCCACTGTGAAGTAAAAGCCATCATCCCATCAGGGATTCAAATTCTTCAGCGAAACAGTGTGTACAGATATTATCAGCCAAGGTGAGGGAGGATGGACCAATCTCTATGGTGACACAGCTGGCATTATTGCACTACATTGCACTGTCAGTAATATATTGAGGTAGCAGTCGTAGGCTAAGCTAAGTCCCAAGGATGGACAAACATTTTAGCCATCTGAGAAACTGCCAAAACCTTCTGTGTTTCCCTAAATTTTAATATGCCAGCCTCAGCAGCTAATCCCTTGCCAGCATGTCCAGCACATTGGGTAAATTGAGTATGGTCTGTATAGGGTGATAAAACTCCATCAGATGAACAAGCCAGGCAAGAGAAAAAAACCACCCTCAGGATAGAAGTGAACTTAGAGATGATTAGATGTTTTTTACTCTGTCTTTTTTTGAAGAATCAGGAAGAAAGTTGCTTTTCTCCCTGCGCAGGTTTGGGAACATATGAAGATGTTATAGTTGTCACGTCAAGCATGATGAGAAGCATCTGAGCTGCAGAAGAAAGGTCACAAAACAAGACTGTTTTATAACACACGGATCAGTTTACCTGGGGGTTGTTATCTGAGTAATTTTTTTAAAGCAACTGGAACTTCTCACAGGGAAATGAATATCTATGATAATGTAAATTTTATGCAAATATTATGTATATTTTAAACTATACAAAAAAGATAATGTCTGAATCTTGGAAGACCTACTCTGACTCTCCCAAGTCTGTCGTGATTGCTATTAGTTGCAAACCTTTCCTGACCTCATGAAGAGGAGAAGGAGCAAATAGCTCTGCTCAGTAGAGGAGCTCCCCAAATCCTCCATGCTCCTCACGCACATCCTGCTTGTTGCCAACCATCACAAATGACATTTGGAGCAGTTTTTGCAGGTGGGGTTTTCCCTGGCTGACAACACAATTTCTGTGATTAATACTGCTAGGAGCCCTGCTCCACCCTGGCAGCTGGCTGTCCCTACCCCTTTCAATGCCAGCCTGCTTGCTTAAGCAAGTTCGATTTTGCTGGTAGCAGATGACGTTTTGCCTGCAGAAGTTTGAAATTTTGCTAATGGTGCTGTAGCATTCCCTGTGTTTGCACTGACTGGAAATTTCCAGACTGTAGATAGACCTTTATAGGCCCCAAACAGCTGCAGCTCATAACTGTAGCTGCAGTTGTTCTTGTCTGGCTTGTAGCTGGAAAGGAGGAGGATATTAAAATCCCATAAAGATACTATCAAATTAGAAAATACTGTACAGTGTGCTTTTGTTTCTTTTAAGAATGAAGAAACCAGATGAGAGAGGACTTAAGCTCCCTCTGTGCATATATGCAGAGCGGAAAGAAATTATATTTAACTGACCTCTTGATGATAGGACTTGATATTTGACTATATTTAATCATGTAGGAAAAACACAGTTGCACTTTTCAACAGCTGCTCTTACTCTGAGCTTCAAGGGGCTAACAAAAAGCTTAGGTCTGGACAGGGGTTTACTCCCTCTCTCTCCCTCCCCCACAAAACTTGCATTTTTCATGACTTTTGGAGTTCCAGGGGGAAAACAAAACATGTTCTTTACTGCGTTCAAAACTTTACTGCTGTTTCAGTAATATCATGGCAGTATAGGTGGAAGCAGATGGGCAAGAAAGAAAGCAGGCCCTGCAGGTGTGAGAGAATACCCCACCAGCTTGGGGATCCCCCATCGGTGGGGCTCATCTTTACCCAGCCATGGAGGAAATGTCTTACTGACTTCCCAGGTTAGACTGAATAATGACATGGGTTTTGATTCTGTTTCAAAGAGTTTTAGCCCATTTTCAGGAAGACAACTGCCATAACGTTGTTTCTGATACCTGACAAAGGTTTTAGCAGTCACAGTGTACAGAGGGCAGGGTGGGATGATTAATGCACTGAACTCCCCCCAGCCCGTAAAGGAGGCTCTTTCTGAATGAGGTCACATCCTGGTGTCAGAGCACTCCGATCTGCCCAGATGTGCCAAAACTCAGGTGGGATGTTTGGGATGTAGTAAGTGTAGGGACTCACTTTCCCATCTAAACATATTGGGAGATAATTTCTGATTTCAGCTTGAGCTTCTTTATATTCCTGATAATTTCCCCAAACACGTCCACTTCAGAATGTGCTGGACAGATTTAGAAATATAAAAGAAAATTTGGGGTATAAACTTTACCAGAATATGTTTGATGCTACTATCAGTATTTTAATTAAAATGTAAATTAAATAATTACTTACCTTACTTATCCTGTTTCACTAATGACCTTCAATATGCATTAAATATAACTGAATGCTACCATTTAAAGATAATTAAAATTTAAAACCAGTCTTCGGGAGGGAAAAGAGGTAGAGTGTTCTAATAACTGCTTCTACACTTTGCACATATGTGAAGACATTAATTTTAAATGTCCAGATTAGGAGGTTTTGTATGACATGACCCAATATTAGTGAAAATAATCTTTTTGAAAACAGGTTATTGAAAGTATTAGGCATTTAAAAATCCAGCTTAATAAGGAGACACAATTTACACAACACCTAAACTGAAAATGCAAGGAATGGTGTCTGGTTTCACTTCTTAGGTGCATGTGTCATTCATGTTAATGTTAACAGTAATTGTGTGCTCGGAGTTTCTCTTTTAATTTTAAGCTTCAAAATGACCAAAAGGAAGGAAGTAGCTCAGATTGCTTTCCCACAGTAATACTGAGAAGGCCCAATGCTTAGTGTAACAGAGTAGCCAGCATGTCAGCCTTATGGCTTGTAGGTAAAGCTATAGTGCATTCAGGCTCCAGTTCTCGCTGGAACTCACAAACCTGGTGTACTGCAAGCATTAAATCATCATGCCATTTGTTAAATTAGTTAAATGCTATTATTTAAATGATCAGTGGGAACATTCATCTACACACATAGAAAGAAAACCACTTAATCTGATTACAACTGGTAGTGCTTACTGTGTAAAGGCATAGGCACAGATGCTTTGTTCCTTTGAACAATAAACTTTCCGATTTAAATAGACCTCATAGTTATACATGTAAAACAAATGCAGTTGCCTACTTCACATCCATGTAGATATTGATAGTCAGTGAAATGACTTGATATGTGGTCAAGGAATCTTCCAGTGATATTGCCATGCAGATATTTTTGTGCATATCTACATATACTCAGATACACACTGGCATTTTGTCCCAGACTGAGTAATTACTTCTGTGATTAGGTTTTTGTGCAAACCACAACTCAGTCTTCATCCTTTTACAAATACACTTTCATTTATACTTCTATAATTATGAGATCTTCATAGTTATAAATAAAGTTCAGGGAGACTGGGAATAAAAGAACATTTAATAATCTTAAAACTGACAAAATTATATTGTTTAAAGAAATATCTTTTGACAGCAATGCATAATTCAGTTCTGGTGCTGATTATCACAGGAAGTTCTTGAGGCCAAAGACCATTTAAAAAGACTTGCTATTAATGCAGATAAAAAATAGCCTGAATGGTCATAGTTGGTTATTGTCAAAGTATTGGAAGACTGTTTGACTTCATGTTACCCAGCTTAAAACAATCTCTTCTGTAAGAGCAGAAGGTGGGGCCTGTGTCAAGAAGATTTTTTTTGGCTAAAGCCAACTGTGTTTGGTTGCTTTCCACATCATCTGCTAGGAAAACACATTTGTGCTCCTTTGAACAGCTTCCTGTGACCACCCCTATAATGTTGCTTTTCCTGCTACTTTTCTTTCAAACACAGAAATTCCGTTCCTGAAGGAAAGACTTTTCCAAAGAGAAGCAAAGGATATTGTTATCCTTTGCACCGCAGTGCATTGTGAAGTGCAGGTTTGCTTTGGTAATGCATTGGAATCTTACTGAGTTTCTATTTATGCAAAACCTACATAAATCAATTATGAAAGTAAATGTTTAGAGCTGACTTAAAAGTGGTTTTTGTTTGGTTGGTTTTTGTGGAGAATATTTTTAAAAATCTGCAGTGTTTTGGATAAACTGGAATAGATATGAACACTTTGTGTTTAGAGCTGGATCCAATATTAGTCTGTGGTTCAGGTAATTTTGGGAGGGAGGGGAAAATATTCGTAATACTTCAGTTTAGATCCCAAACCTAAATACCCGATCATATATCCAAACTTAGCTTCCCTCTAGTGCTGGTGGGAAGAAACGGACATTGCGAGCAGTCAGATGTCGTGGGCCTAGCTAGACACCTGGCAAGTTTTGGGTGTGCTGGGGTCCAGTGGTGAGTCTTTGCTTACTGCTCTCTGCCTCCACTGCATGCCAGCCTAAATAAAACATCCCCACATGGAGTTTCACAGGAGAAAAGAAAGGCTGCCCTTGCCTCTCCAGGACTGCCCCTGAGGTCTTCTCCTCAAAGGTAGAAGCTCAAAGGACTTTAGGGAGGCACGAGGACTGTTCTTGCTTCCCATTTGCAAGCATTTGGGCTGCTTATGGAAGATTCCAACAGCTTTGCAGATCAGTTCACTCAAAATTCATCCAAGTTATGCATAAACCATATGAAATGATGCAAATCTCACTAAATTACACTAGAGCACTATTTTGCTATGTTGATGAAGTACTATGAAAAACAGAAGACTGGTACAGCTATTTGGTGAATTATTTTTTTCTATGGTGAATAGCTGTACTCCTTGACTAATGCTTTCAGAGAAAAATATGCAACTAGATTTGCAATTTTTCATGATAGATCTCTGCTGCCATACTAATGTTTACTTTACATATTTTGTCTGCCCTCTTCATCACACAGAATTTTTCTTGCAAGCAAAAGGATGATGAATGTGCTTGGACTGGGAATATGCAAAAAGGCAAAAAGTTATCCACAACTCAAGCAGAATTAAAAACAAGGAGAAGCTTACTGAAATTCCAAGAATTCAGTTAAGATCTAATAGACATTCCTAAAACTTTTTTTTATTTTTGTCACCTGCTCTTTCATGTTGCTGCTAGCTATCTAGATCCAGTAGGTCAATCTCTGGTGAACAGAAATTCCCAGTGTTAGTAGCTCTACTTTTTATTGGAGTTCTTACATTTATATGTTCACAAATGATCCTTAGTCTTGGTTTAAAAAATAGACTCACTTCTGTCTAGATGACCAAACTAAAACACAGAGAAATGAAAAATTGAGCATAGATATTATGGTTTCCTGGAAGGTTGCAGTTATTCTAGCTTCATGCTATTTATGTGATGATCTAAAACACAACCCAAGTAGATGTTGTGGTCTGAGCCCAGAGGGCAACTGAGCACCACACAGCTGTTCACTCACCCCTTCCCACCCCCCCCAGCGCTGGGAAGGAGAAAAATTAATCAAAAGGCTCAGGAATCGAGATAAGAACAGGGAGGGGTTGCTCACCCATTATCAGTCACAGACAAAAAAACAGACTTGTTAGGGGAAGAAAAAGAACATCACTTTAATTCAAAACACTAACAAAACCAACACTTAACAGGCAGGATGAGACAATGAGGAGTGTTACCATATCTTAAAAACACTCCCTCCACCTCTCCCTTCTTCCCAGGCTCAGTTTTGTTCCTAATATCTCTACCTCCTCTTCCAGTGGCGCAGGGGCTGGGGGGTGCAGTCAGTCCACCGCTTCTTCCTGCAAAGGTGGGGGAAGCACTCTTCTGCAATCTTCCCCCTGCTCCATGTGGCGTCCCTCTTACAGGAGACAGTGCTCCACAAACTTTCTCTGTTGTGAATCCTCCCCACGGGATGCGTTCTTCGGAGATCCTATGGCATGGGTCACCTCCACGTGTTGCAGTCCTCCCAGCACTGAACTACAACAGCGGAGGCTTCTTCTTCCCACAGACTCCTGCGGTCCTCCACAGGCTGCAGGTGACTCTCTGTTCCTCTGGTGACCTCCATAGGTGGCAGGGAGGGCAGCCCTGCCGTCTCACCACGGGATACATGGGGACTCTCTGCTTCGGCTCATCTGCCCCCCTTCCTTCCACTGACTTCAGTGTTCACATAAGTGTCCTTCTCATAAGGCCTCCTCACCTCCCTCTCAAGTTTCCCTTCTTAAATACATTATTATAGAGGCGCAGCCACCATCACTAATTGGCCTGGCCTTGGTGCAAATGTGGGTCCAACTTGGAGCCGGGGGAGCTTTGAGAAGCTTCTCACAGAGACCACTGCTGTAGCCCCCTCCCCTATTGTAAACACAGCATGTGGAAAAGAGTGGAAGCACCACTGTCTGAGATGGCCTCTCCCTGGCATTTCTTGTTTTCTATAAGCAACCTCCTCCTATCTGCTATTTCATAGGGAAGCAGTGCTATAGAACAGACCCTTTCTGCAGTGGAGTACCTTAGATGCTCACAGAAAGCATCAAAAATCATCAGAATTGATTTAACTTTCATATGGGAGAATGCGGCCTCAGACCAGAACACATCAGACAGTGGAGGATGGGTAATGCTGCCTGCATCCACATGAGCTGAGCACTACTCATTGTTTTTGCTGATAAATGAGGCTTCTGAGTAATTTTATTGCTGTTGCTTCCCACCTCAGGTATCAACATTTGACCTGGAGATCTCACTGCCATGAGAAAGGTTGCAAAGCTGCAGGGTCACATTAGTGCTGTGTGTTAGGATCACTAGAAAAAACACGGAGTCATTATAAAACAAGACGTGACACTAAAATATGAGGCTGTGAAAGCCTGTCATTTGCAAGGCTGTAATATGCACTAATGTAGTGAAAGAGAGAGCAACATGGATGTTATGGTGATAATGTGCACTTATGGTATTTCTCTGGGCTGGAAAAAGACCACAACTCTTTATTTTGACAAGGGATAATGTACATCTTTGAGAGTGACTATGAAAGAAAATCTAGTTTGAGACATCAAGTAGTCCAGCACGCAACAGAAAGCTGTCAACATCTGCTGAGGTGTCATGTTTTCTTGTATGAAAAATACAACTCAGATGTAGCAGCAATCTTTGCAAGGGTCACACCACTTCAGCAGAAAAACACCACCTAAGGTAGAACATGGTCTGTTTATTTAAAACAAAATTAGGAACCAACAATGTAATTAATAGTTTTTAGTGTATCCAGAGCATCTTGTGTGTTTCTTTAACTGCTATAAATACAGATTCAGCTTGCCACACACAGCGCACTTCATCTGAATCTTGTCAAATGAGTACATTATTTACATTTCATCCCATGTTAAAATGTGGCTTTCTCTTTTGCGCTTATAAGTGTTGCAGCAATGCCACACCAATGTAAGGGTGAGTTCCTAGCATTGTGGTCCAGATCCTTTCCTGACTACCATGGTGTCAAATGGGAATGCTTTCCTTCTTATCACAAGTGGCATTTGGACTTTTCATCCTCAAAACAAAAAATCGGGGTCAATCTTTTTTATAAAAAAAAAATCAGGATGTCAACCTGAATCGATTAATCAAGTTTCCACATTTGTCTTCTTTTCTTCTGCCCCTCCTCCCCTTCTTCTGCATGAGCAGTCACTTAAAGTCATGCATGTAATTATCTGACAGTTATTTCAATAATACTAAAATAAGTTAAGTAATCCTTCTCCCTTTTTATGACTGGAATCTTGTGCTGAGTCTATAGCTCCTTCCAGGAGTGTGAAGCATAGATATTATTACAATTTCTAGCTGCACTCAGGGGCTTTTATTCCTTTTCACAGATACACAAAATGCAAAAGACTGTTTGTTTCCATCTCTGTTTTTTTTTTCAAGTGTAAACTAAACAACTCCTTTTACATCTCTTGCTGGTTAGCAGCCAATGTAAATGCTTATGCTAGGAGAACAAGCCCATTTCCTGCCGTTAAGGCTTTTTTGTTTATCCTAGGGCTACTCACTGCCACTGCCTGCCCCTGACAGACTATTAACCCCTGTTTCTAGCAGGCATACCAGATGTGGGTTTCTTAAGCAAATTATTGGTTATTTCACCACATGTCGTTTTTGCAGTTAAGTGTTTCCAGCCTCTCAGAACATTCCACAGAAATAACATCACATTTTCCTCCAACCTGTTAATTAGCATAATTATTTATCAGCTTGAAAACCACAGCTTGAGTTTGTTAAGAGCAGACAGATACACACTGGACAGTGGCCCAAGAGACTTGAAAGAGTGATGAGAAGAGGGAGGCTGTGGAAGCTGACTGAGAGACTGTGGGAAGGCATGCTGTTTGCATTTCCCTCCACCACCTTCTCTGAAGACCCCTCCAGCTGATAAGACATATCCCTTTTTCATGCTGCAAGAAGAGGGTGTTTCAGAGTTACTTGTCTGTCAAGGTCTACCCAGCTCTAACAGGGAGATCTGGCTCCAGATGATCACTTCAAAAAAGAGGTGATACGAGAAATATGCACCCTCTGCTACCCCTGGCAAATAGTCCAATCCTCCCTTTGCATCGGTTTCCTCTTTGTGCACGTATCTAATCTCCCTCACTGAAAGGAAGGACAAGACTGCAACACTGCTAAGGCTTCTAGGATGTAATTCCTTCAGTCAGCATGTGAGATAAGTAAGTGAGTCTTCATCCAGCGTTGCGCATGCAATATTCATCCTCAGGTCAAAAACCATAGCGCCTTGCAGAATACATTGCAAGCAGCAGGTCCAAACTACTCATTAGATAACAATGACAGATAAAATACAAAACTGGTTGATACATTTAAAATACTCAGGTGACCCCGTTTTTCCAACCTGCAAATGCAGAGGTCTGTTTTGGCCCTGAGCAGATTAAGGATCTCTTGCCCCTGGGCCCCATGTGAGTCTAGTGCTAGTAGTGTTTACATAGGTCCCTGTATGGGGTGGATTGCACTCAACTTTTGAAAGGTTAGGCACTGTAATTTTCTACCTGAATGTGTCTAGGCTGCTTTTATAGCTGCAGCAAGTCCTGTACTTCTGCCAGCAGCTGTACTGTGGTTTATGCATACCTGGTAGTTGACGGGATTTCATGTAAAAATTAATAGTAGCAGCATGGAACAGGGTTGGATATGTTTCTAAGTGGCTGTATTAGATCTTAGAGCTGCAGTGGATATTTTTTTTTTAGTTAGACTTCAGAAAAATGTAATTTGGACAAATGATCTAGTATGTCCTGTGACCACAGTTCAAACATGCTGTTTTTCTTAAAAAATGTTCAGGACATCCAATTGTATTCCCAAGCTTTCCAGTTCATATGCAAGCCTATAGACATAGTGGGAAGTATCCAGGACTAGAAAGCAGTGATCTCCTAAGTAGCCCCTTTGCTTCAGAATTGCTAAGGTCACTGAAACAGTTTGGTGGCTCTTGGGTATACCTAAAATTACTGTAAAATAAATGTCACAACACAGTATGGACCAGTTGTCCACATGATGCACTAATTGTCACTAGTCACCTATTAGACATTAAAACATAGCACATTAAAATGCTCTACTTAATAAATGAGCACACAACACTTCATTTACTTCAGGGACTGTGGTGCATTAATGGTAGCAGTTAATTCGCATGTTCAAAAACTGGTTTGTTACTTTATCTCAGATATTAATCTGGGAAAACTCTATTGGAAGTTTCAAGTCTTCATAAAACATGAGGAGCTGTGCTTGCTAGTGTTGTATCCGCAGTTGGTTTTGCTTTATCTTGTTAGTTCCTGTTATACACTGCAGGCCAGATGGCAGCAGGCTGACACAAGTTTGAATAAGCAGGCGAAGAAACACAGGGTTCTATGAATGATGAGCACAAGGCCTGTTTCTCCAGATGCCTGGGGAGATGCTTGATACAGTAAAACATAATGGCAGACTGACATTTTAGGCGAGCAGTGTGGGATCATCTCTGTTCCTCAAGGGAATCACACCACAAATGCAAACCATTCAACATAAACAATCTTGATGAAACACATTCAGGTCTCTAATAAGACCTCTAGGTACTAAGCCCAGGCTCATGGAGCAAACACAGGTATGCACATTTCCAAATGTTGAGAGAGATGCCATGAAGAGAATGGAGAGAAGTGAACAATCTTACCAAACTGAGGATCTACTGACCTTTGGCAACTGTATTTCTCAGGTATTCACTCATGCCCGTTGTTCAAGGAATTGAAGAGATTTTAAAAATAGTTATAAATTCTTATTGACTTAGATGAGAAGTCTGTCAACAAGTAGGAAAGATCATAAATACAATGTTCATAGAAGCCATCTTCAAATTATTCAGGAAATTATCCTTTCTTGCTGACATTCATTTACTTTTTTATCTTTTAATATAATTTTTTCCCTTCTACATGACAAAAAACATGTTTTTTCCTTAAATACCTTAGTTGCTACCATTAATTGTTCACTCATATTCTGTTAACCATCACAGGAAAGTACGGGTCTCAGTGAGAACAAATTCATTGAGGGACAAATTGATGACAGTTAATCATTTTGCTATTTCTAGAATGACACACATGGGCCACATTTTCTCACAGGAAAGAAGAAATACTGATTTAAGCTGAGTGCACAAATATCTGCAGAAACATAAATTTCTCTGGATCAATGGGTAAACCCAATAAACTTTAAAGAAAAATCCTACTGATTTCAAATGAAACTAGTTGACTTGAAAATGAATTTTCAGTAAATCATGGCAGCTTTGGGCTCTGCTAGATCCTCTTGCCAAAATCCCCCAGACCAAGCAATGCATGCTTGCTAAGTTCTGCAATTGCAGCTGCGGTGACTCACATGTACCAATGGATATCTGGAGCCCAGATGTTACGTGAAAGGGGAAAATATCACACTGGCTCAGGATCTATACTTTCATATTGCTCCCTTGATGATTCCTTCTCCTCCCCTCCCCACAACGTAATTTAAAGAGAGAAGAGCTGATAAGGTTTCCACATTTCTCCTTAGGAATTTGTGGTATGCACTGGTGGCTGCAATAAATAGCTCCTTTAATGCCATCAGCAGCTCAAAAGAATTTTGAATGCATACTGTAGTACAATTGCTTAACCACTTTCATTTCCAATTATGCCACTTGTCTTGCATAAGTTTTGGATTTTTTTCATAATTTTAACTATGTACTATTGAGGCAAGAACAAGACACGTGTCTTGCTCTACCAAAGAGGTAAATACACATTCCCTTTAGTGACACTGGCGGTAACAGCTCATGCAAAGAAGGATTTTTACACTTCTCTTCCATTAGAATGTGTTCTATTCCTTCACTTATACTTAGCTTACTCATGGGCTAGATAAGGAAGATGTTGTAGTCAATACAATCATTTTTCCTATAGACTTGCAGTCTTTCCAGAATCTGCAGGTAACGGGATGGGACAGATGAGATTTCAAGCTTTACTTCTGTTTATGAAGTCAACAGCTTCTGAAGTTGGAAGTGAGGTTGGGCACTCTGTTCATGCCCTCAGCACTGTTACTCCACTTTGCATTTCTTTTTAAGGTTTTCCCAATACAAATATACTTTCATATTCCATACTTGCTAGCAAGGTAGCAAGAGCATCATTTTACACACCTGCATTATCCACTGTCTGCCTGAGCAGTCATTAGATGACTACTAGATGATGGAGGGCAAAACATGCTTCTAGAAGAGACATCTTTTTGAGGAGATTCAGAGCTGTGGTCTGGTGACTTGCCTTAGTGAAAACTCTAAAATGAGACATTTCACTCCCCACCTTGCATGCATTCCCCAAATCTCTCTTGTCACTCCGGTTTTGTCTCAAACCACCACCGGTCAGCAGGAAGCTGTGCCAGTGCAGGTTGTGAGGCAGTACCTCAGCTTCTCAGGAAGCATGTGAGAGTGCACAGGAAGAGAGATTGGACTTTAGAGAAGTCACAGAAGGAAGCATGCAGCCTGCTCACACCATTGTCTCACACAGAGAGAGAAAGAAGGAAAGTTGCAGAGTGGCAGAAAGATGGAGGAGAAGCAGCAAGGTCCAGACAGCAGCCTCCCACCTACATCCTCCAGCTAGCCCAGTCCTGACCCTGGAAGCACTCTATGAGGTTCAGCTATCACAGATCAACCCCACCAGCTGTCTTCTGCCCTCCACAAGGTCCCCAGGAGCAAACCACTCTGATAAGTACAAAACCCACCCAAACACCTGGAATCTGCCTGTAAACCATCTCCCAGGGAGAGGGCCCTGGCTGTGTTTTATAGTTACCACCTGCTGTTGCTCTGATCATATGTGTCCATCAAGTGGCCTGTAAACTCAGTTCATCTGGGCAGACAGCAGAATCTGACACAGTTTTAGCCAGTCTTTCTTCCATAATGACATCTTCTTAGATATTTTATTGTATCTTGTATTTTATTTTCACATGAGAAAGAGTTGAAGGGGTTTTTTCCACAGAAGAACCTACAACTCAGGTATTATTACTCATCATGGGTACAAAGCTGTCTAGCCTTATGCTTTTTAATATACTTAAATAAAACAAGAAAACATTAATAATGTTTGTTATTTAAGATTATTTAAGTGAACACTGGCATTCACTGCTATATTTCAGCTAGATGGGCCCATTAACTTTAATTTTTTTTCACTTTTTTTCTCCACGCTGACATAACATTTGATTATTTTTTTAAAAAAAATTAAAATCATACTCCACAAATCTCTTCTCGAAAGCTTTTCAAAACTGGTAGAAAAATACCCACCTTGATTGTAAATCCTCCCACTCAGATGCCTGTTTTTTTGAGGGGGTGGGTTTTTTTGTAGACATTAGAAACCTGGAAGCCAAAACAAGTTTAGAATAGGAACTCAATAGAACAGCAGCTGGTGGCAAACCCTAAACATGCCTCAACTCCTGTTGCTGCAGTAAGATATTTGAAGGAGCCACTGTGTTATTTAATACAGGACAAATAACCTTCCTAATTAATACTCTTTCTATTTATTTATGAAAGCTCCTAAAACATAGTTCATAATATTTAACTCTGGTTTCTCTCTGAGAAATCAGACAGGCAGCCTGAGAAGCCTTCAGCGGGCCAGGGGAGTCGGAGAAGCAAGTTCTCTGGGACCCTCATGCTGGCTGGGCACCATGCCACTAACCCAGTTCTCTGCTGTGGATGCTAATGCAGCTTCTTCCCCAGCAGCGTAAGAGAAGAACGGGGCATACTGGCCCTAACTCCCATGTATTGGCTTGTGCTGGTTTTGCTCTGACCCTCAAAGTTATTTGAATTTCTTTTTCTTGGGGTGTATGTGTGTGTATGTGTGCTTAATTTAATATAGGTCTGAACATCCACTGGAATGCGAGAGCCCAGCACTGGTGCAGCAGCTGTAATGAGAAACAGTGGTTGCACACACCATTTGTAGCTGGGGCAGGCACTCCAGCCCTGTGCCCCAGCGGCTCTGTCGGCTGCAGCACCTTCCCCTTCCCCGCCTTTCGCTCGGCATGCCAGGAGCTGTGCTCCATGGCCTCTTAGGCAGTTAAATGCTTTCCACGGGGGGTTGCAGCTGAAGTAAAGGCTTTGCCCTTGAGAAAACTGAACTGCTGCTCGGTTAAAGTCACCAGCAGTTTTCAAACTGGTGTTTATCTGCGAGATCTGAAGTGAGATCTCGCTTCTAATATTCTTTTACGTTTCTTTCTGCAGCACTTTGCCAGTGGATGAGAACAAACTGGGGAGGCTGGATATGCTGCATGACCTGGCAATCAGCGTGCAGGAACCTTAGTGGCAAGGGTAATAATTTATTTCTGAGTCCACAAGAGACCTGGCTTTAGCATTGCACACCACCTTCCAATATATCCAGGAAAGCAGTGATTAGATTATATGAATATTTAATTTATCCCTATTTTAAAAATCAGGTCTACAGGGTCTTAAAGAAATAAAGAAAACAGATATAGTCATGAACATGGTTGTACATCTACTGCTTTTGTGATCATTCAACATTTGCAAATTCTGCATTACTTAGCAATCACCAGGGTCTGTAAAAGAGTGTGAAAAATTTCCTTCTGTGATATCATCATCACAGACATGTACCAAAAAAACTGGTACACACTCAGGGTATGGGGAGGTGTGATGTCAGGGTGCAAGCTCTGACTGGCAGTACTTTGCTGATCAAAGACCTTAGTGGTAGATGTGCTTATGCCAGCAAATTGATGCTTCTGCCAGAACTGTTCCTTTATTTAAAATATATTTTGCTACTTCTTTATAAGCATAGTGTTTGCCTCTATGTTGGGCGTGATTTAGTATACTTTCACCCATGCTGGTAATGATAAAACTTAGAGCATTTTCTGTAGATCTGTGCAGTTACAGTAGTGAGTGCTCAGAGTGACACATAAGAGTGAGGCATTATTTATCAGGCTGTCTCTATTTATCTTATTATATCATACTATGTTATACTATACTTATGTTTCTGACCAGAAACAGGAAGTATAGCTCAGACAATGGAGAGTCTAAAACTACCCAGGTTGAGAATCATGTCTTTGCTATGTTGTATCATGGCTCTGTATTGAGAGATCTAGAAGAAACTGAAGATGTGCATGGTATATTGCCAAAAAGAATTCCAGTGAAAGCTACCCGGTAAGTTGAATCTCTGGAGCAGCAGTTTCCTAATATAAGTCTATAGACCCCTGGTAGTTTACAGACCTGTAGTGCATGCTTGGAGTGGTAATAGTATCTTTCTAGTATTTAAACTCAAAGTTAAATAAAGATTAATGTAAAGAGACCTGCTTAAACATCAGGATCATTTTGATCTTCTTCATCAGAAGTATCTCAAAAATGGCTTAGAAGAATGGCTAAGTGACCCAAAAATGCCACAATGATATTTCACCTTATCACCTCTGGTGATGTGACACAGAGCATTCAGGCATTTTGTATTATTGGTAAAGATTTCAAAATTGTATTTTTATGACTTATGTGAAGAAAACATAGGGTGTCATAATTAATGATGAGTCACGCTTAAAAGTTGGGAGTTTTCACACCTTTGGTCTAATTTATTTTAGCCAGCGGTATTCATGAAAAGATCAGTTATACAGGAATTGATGGGAAATCTCATCTGAATTTTGTTAGACCTCTTAACCTTCCTCACAGCACTTCAGAAGCTCTGTTGTTAGCCAAATCCAGATAGTAGAGAAGAAATGGAAATAAGAAACAAGTTTGCCGTAGCCAGTTTCAATGGCACCATTTTGATTTTGGGATTGAATCAGGGCTGGTTCTTACATTCTTCTGAATAGCTCAAAGGCTAACAGGAAATTTGACACTATTCCACAAAAATATGCAAGAAGAAAACCAGTTTCCCATGCAAAGAGCAATTTAGTGGCATTTAGAATCCTAAGGAAAGTGTAAGCTTGTTGGCCAAAGACTAGAGACACAAGAGACTTCTGCCAGAAAAAAATAATGAAAATAAAGCTTTTCAGTTCAATCACAAGTCTAAACTCATGTGAAGTTCAGAAATCCTTAAGAAAATTTGTGGTGTATACAGGCAAGCAAGAAAAAAGTCAGAACAGGTTTTAGGACATGGTAAAAAGGCTTTGTGGATTTTAAGGAGTGGTATAACTATCTTTGCTATCTTTCTTACAGTACAGTAATATTTTCTAGGACAAACACGTCTGTCATGCTTAATTACATTTTCTTATAAACATAAAACTGGCCAAATTCTGCATCTGGCTGTGCTGGGGTAAATTCAGAGTGAAGCCTGTAAACTCAGTAAAATAGCCTAAAAAATCAGCTGAATTGATTCAGATTTGCCTACTGGTAATTTAGAGCAGGGGCTGAGCACAGTTGGCTCTGATCTATATAAAGCGACAGTGTGGAAAAATGGGAAAACAAAGCCTCACCAAATCAGTGGGTTGACTCAGAAAATATTGCCACTGAATTATGGTCCTCTAAGAAGGCTACTCACTGCAAAAGAAATGCTCTCTAGCTTTGCATCAACACAGAAATAGCATTTTTATTCAAATTCTCGCAATGACCTCAATGTTAAATCAGGTTTCTGAGGTAGAAACCCAGCATATTTCTTGAAGTCATTTTTTCTGTAGGACTTGGACAGCCTCTGCTTTGTGTATATACTTTTTTAAAAAAAACTTTCATGTATTTTCAGGAAGTGATATCATACGAACATGCTGGTAAAATTAGCCTGAGGCTTTTACTCCATTTATATACAACAAAAGAAATCTTTGTCACTAATTACTTACAAACTTATTATTGGTCCCTTGTAACTGCATAGCCAATGATTACAGCAGAAAAACAATAATTTTTTGTAGTTATGACTAAATACCAGCACAACCCTCATATTATCAATAATCAGTGTAATAAAGCTGGCTTATTGTTCTAGCATTAAAAGGTCCCAGTATATACTTGATGCTTATGTTAACTGGAGCTGTGTTTCAGCTTAATGTAATTTCTGGGAATACTGAGATAATCAAAAATTGCTGGCTTTCATATGATACACATATGCCAGAAGGGACAGTCTCTGGTTTTCAGACTGTCTCATTAGTAAAGCTGGCCTCCTCAAAAAGGACTTGCATTTTAATAAATCTCAGTGCCTGTGCCTATTTTTTTCTCCAGAGAACTTTCAAAAGATACCAGGCACATACAATGTATCACCATTTGTTTTTTCAGTAGTGTGCAATGGTTTCTTATTACACAACAGTACAAATCAGGTTACTTTGAAACTTATATATGCCATATATAAGACAAATAATATTGGTTTAAAAAAAAGTTTAATTGCTTCTGGAACTTCAACATCTAATGTTGAACTTTATGTCCACATGTCTTTTCTTCTGCAATTCGGGAGGTTTTCCATAGTGGGTGAACACAATTTTGATAAATTCAGCCCTACGCTGAAATTTTCCCTGAGTCCCCAGGGCAAATCTAGATTTATTTTTTGGGAAAGGAAACAGATGATTTAATTTATACTTACACTTTGCAATGCTCAGCCAGGACTGATAGTGAGCAGAGCAGCTTTTCCAAAGAGGTCAGTCCCCGAGCGTGCCTGTCCAGGCGCTGAAGCTTTTTTGCACGCCCAGAAGCTGCTGGCTTGAGCACTGCTATGTGGCATCTCCCTGGGCTTCCGAGCATGAAAGCTGTTGGGAGTCGGGCAGCCCCCACCTGCAGTGCCCACCAAATGCTTGCAACAAAGAGGACAGGCAGCTCCTGTAAATAGAGATGAGCCTGTGCCACTTTAGTCACTCACCTTTACTGACTGCCTGTCAGATCCTGTAAGACACAACACAGTCTAATGGCCAAGCCCACCACTCCACACCTGCTTAATTTTAGATTCTGCCTCTGCCACCATGCTGGTGTATGGCCATGGTGCTAAACTCTGTTGGTTCTTTCACAGAGGAAATAGGCATAATAACATACTTGTATCAGCTTGAGAAAGAGACATACATAGAAGAAACCTGTTATTTCTTAATTACATGGAAGAAATGTGAAAATGAGATAAAGTTTAATTCCTCCTGTGTTTTGCCACTTCACTGAAGCCAGGGGTTCACCTTGCATGTCTGACCACATGATTCACTATAGGGTAACTTGCAGGCAGACACATTGGGGGAATAATGTCTACAAAGCTCCTCACTGAGACTGTTGCAGGGAAAGTTCTCAAAACAAGCAATTCAGGCCCAGGAAGGCTTTTCCTTCCTGTCAGATCAATACTAAATGGGGACAAGGGCATGCCTGCAGGCAGCCATGTGCATGTGAGGTTGGAAATTGGACTAGACTATATTACTGTAACACTGCTATAACTTTAAGGAAAAGTAACTTCTTTACAGCTGCAGGATAGCTATATAGTCTGGCTGAACTGAGAACAGTATACATCATTTGCTGAAAATACATGAGTTCATTTCTCCCTGCTCCCCATGCCACCCAGTTGAGTAGCATGAATCAACACACATGCAAACAGATAGAGGTCAGCCTGACAAAGCTTATTCAAAGTACAATATTCAGGCAAGACTATCATGTCAATCAGAAGTATGTTACTGTCTTGCTATTCTTATATGCAGTGGGAAGGTTTCAGCACTTTAATTTAGGTCCCCTCCAAAACATTTTCAACCCCTAAAAAGCCACTGCTGCTTTTTATATTAAATAACGGAATCAAAAGCAGCAATGAAGAAAGCATGTAAGCATGCGCTTGCAGTTAATGACTCTACACACATGCTGAAAATTAAATGTATACTTTGTGCTTTCCTGGATGCTGGCCAGAGAAGGCAGCTCACAGGACTAAGTCACTAATGAGTATAGTATACTCACACCACACTGCAGGAATCTTTTTCTTCTCTGCTGTCTAGCAGTTTTAAATGAAAAGACTGCAGTCTTCCTTTGGTGCGCTAGTGTTTTGCACAGAAGGAAAGAGTGATCTTTAAAGGTGGTTTATGTCATGACTCTTGAAAAGAGAGTCGCATGGGCACAGTTCTGATAATGACAGTACATTGACCTATACTATTCTCATGGGCAAACACAGGTAAAACCTATAGCTTGTACTGAAACAGAGCAAACTGGGGTCCAGCTCTGCTTGTCGCCATTGTACCGTTTTTCACGGTTTCTACATTTCTTTTGTTTGGTTTGCAAGTATAATGACATACAAATTGCCAATCACAACAACTGGTGCCCTTTCCTGTTCTCCTCTCATCCCTCATGGGGTTGGGCAATAAAAATGGAAAGAATTTGCCCACCCTTTCCAGAAACATTGCAAACAATTAATAAGTGTGGGTATTTCTTGCTCAAAATAGAAACCCACTTGGTTTGAATGTTTCTTCTGGTGGATAAGGAAAATAAAAATAGTTTTGTTTGTTTCATTTCTCTTCCACCCAGAAAAAAAACCCCAAACCATAAATTGTAGCATTTTTGCTTTTAATTTAATTGGCTTTCCCTGGATTATTATTTCAATGGATTATGGATTACATGAAAGATAAAAACATAAGAATCTGAGAACTCATGTTTATGAGAGAGGTCAGCATCTCTCTTGCCCAGTGCTTCTTTGGGTTATTCCTTTGTGCACAGTCATTCACATTTACTGCAGGCTCTAGTCCCACAGAACATAATGCATGACAGAAGACATGGAGATCTAATGCTTTTGTGCCTAGAGAGAAAACAGCACATAAGGAAAAGGTATGAGGTTTATATCACTTTTGGGTTCCACCTGCTGACTTCAGCTGCATTAAACAGCACAACTGAATCCTAGCCAGGATCAAGCAGTGGGAAGGACACACTGATCAGCTGCAGGGCTGATGCTAGCCTGGAGTTCAGGCAGCTGTGCAATGCACAGCAAATACAATGCACAAAAGCTAGATCAATGGGAAAACAGGAAGGGAGGGGAAGCATGCCTATAATTTCTAATTTAAGCAAATAAACTGGACCATGTCACATACAGCAAATGATCACGTCCACCTCTATTTACAGTGCCTGCGTGCGTCTCTACGGAAATTGGGTCAGAAAATGCCAGTCCCAGAAGCAGAGGAGCAGCCATTATACAGAACAAAACTCTAAAGACAGGAAAAAACAGTGCTGCCCTGTGGGCTTGACAAGCACCAAGGGCTACCCTTCCCAGTCTTCATTCAACCTCAACCCCCTCTCCTCTACCTCAAGGAAAAATAGCTTTGTCTCTTCAACTTCCTTCTGTTGTAATGCTAGGGACTCAGAGAAGTGGTATTCAGAGTACTGACAATTTTTTAAATGAAAAAGTACTCCAAGGACAAATCTCTGATTAACAGGAAGAGGCTGCAGAGCAGGTGGTGTTCCAGTTTTTCTCTATCATCTCTATCCAATTGCTTGCAAGTGTGCTGGTGCTCATTTTGAAAAAAGCCGGTATATGTTGGTTGTCTTAAAATCCAGTGCTTCAATTCACAGGTTTCTTTGTTCTCCTCCTGTGCTATGTAATTTATAGCAGGGACAAGCTTGGGGATGGTGACCACCTCTGGTGGCTGGGGGCTTTGTTCAGTGGTGGAAACAACCTCACTCTAGCTTTGAGGCTGCGGGCTTAGGTGTCATGCACTGATCAAATGCAGCCTTGGTTCTGTCATCTGGTGGAGATGAGAAAGTGTTTCAGCCTCAGGGACTCCATTTCTCTTCCAAAAATGCAAGCTAAGACAGAGAAAGGATCCAAATGCAAAGGAAAAAATGGTGAAAGCAAGCAACAAGGAAAAGATGGAGTATGGGTATATGTAGTTAATACATTATTTAGATGGCAGATGTGGGAGTAGAAATATTTGTCAGCCTCTGGGCAGTTTGGCTCTGTCTCTGGAGTATCTACCTGTTCTATGGCTGTAGTGTAGTTACAGCTACAGCGTGAATCAAACTTTGCCCTTGGTGATACTTCTCCAGCCTCGTTACTGACTTTTGTCTTGCTGTCTACAGTCAGTTTCAAAATGCAAGCAGCAGTTCATGTTTTCTTACCTATCCTTTAGCCCTGCATGAGACCCTGGCTGTTACATTGAAGAAGAAGCTTTTTACTGGTACTTAAAATTTCCTATTAATCTCTGTTTCCTTGTCTTTTGATGGGAGGCTAGCTGTTTCCCAAGAGCTGATGCAATTGCAAGAAGGAGGTGCTATGGTGGTGATGCAATTGCTGAGGGAGGACAGACAAAAGGGGGATATTTCATTCCCTAATCTTCCCCTTGTATATGGCTTTCACCATGTTTAATTTTCTAATCTTATTTTTTTCTGGCTTTAAATATTTTAAAATCGTAAACAAATAAAGATTAGAAAAGTCAAACGGTCCGAGCCTGTCTCTGTTGAGACTCTGTGGATAGTTTCATAATATAAAAGTTTATTTCTAAATAAGGCAAAGATGAGTTCTTTCCAGATGAGCTGGAGCAACAAAAAGAAAAAATCATCGCTGTTGTTGTTACTAGTATGTGCTAGTGAACTTTATCACTGCCTACCAGGGTTTTGAGGCAAGGGGCAGTTTCTGAGACATGCAAGTAAAATAGGTCTTGGCATAACGCCGTTAGCCCCCAGTGAATTGTTATTGTGAGAATGAGTCAAAGCTCTTCTCCCCATGTCAGGCAGAAGAAGTACACTCTTCCCTTTGTATATGGTCATGGACACCTTGGTTGGACTCAAAATCTAATAGCTGTCCTTCTTTTGTCCTTTTTGACTGATTCTTTTTCTCAGGAGCTTTTGCCATGTATCTTGTGTCACCACACCTGCTGCTTCCTGGGGTGAGTGAGAAGATCCTGTTCAGTGTAGTCATGTGCAACATAATCTGATTGAATTCAAATTACAGTGTCTACCTGGATTGGTCAGAGATACAGATATGCTAGAGTGGTTCTTCATGGCCCATGAAAGGTCTGCAATCAACTTCCATCACTCTGTGTCTGGTATGTCACCCTCTCTAGACATTTCATTGTCATCCCTAGTAGAAGTGACCTCTTTGCGAGTTCCTTCAAGGATTCGGAAGAGCACACATCTCACCCTCATGATAAATGTCTTATTGTAGCAAGTGTCAGTTACTAGACACGAAATAAAAAAAATCTTGGCAATCTTCTCTCTGGTACTTACACACCAACATGAAGAATTAAACCACACATACTGAATGTTATACTGTACTGAATACCCTCATGTTATTTTTCACAAACAAAACAGAAACATTTTCCATCAACATTAATTTGCAAAACATTGTTACTTTGCTTGGATGATATGAGAAAAGATTTTTCCACAGATGATAGAAGAGGAAAGAAGAAATCAGATCCTGCTTTGCAGATGCATACAGCCCTGAACCCACAGGGGAATGGAGCAGCAGCGTTTGTCACAGTTAAGGGAGACTATGTCTGTGGAGATCCCTTGTTTAAATGTTGGCAACACATTATTGATTAGCACCTGCTCCCTACAATCAAGTGGGACATTGTGAGTTTATAGATCATATAAAATGTTTCCTCAGGTGCAAAGACCGAGGTGGTGTGTTTGTGCAGTTATTGTTAAGCTGGGAGTGAAATTAATTCAAATGACTTGTGAATCTCCAGGGAGGCAGGAAATGGGAAGTACCAAATTCCATGAGGTAGGACGCACTTGGCCAAAATGGATTCTTGGTTACACCTTGGACTTTTCATCAGTTCCAGGGTTCTGCAGAGATGGGAGTAGAGCCAGAATCTGTCCTGGAGTCGCTGTGCCTCAGCCTGTGTTTCAATCTAAAATGTCGGTAGGTTACCTCAGTCTTCTCCCCCTGCAAGCTTTCTCCTCTTCTGTTTTAATGCCAGCTAACTTATTTTTGGCTGGTGTGCAGTGGGAAGCTATCCAAACTTTTTCCACAGACTTTATTCTCTACACCGGCAATCACAGCTGTCATGACTTCATAACTATGAAACAGTACTGCAGGCGGGGGTAACAGGCCCTGGATTGTATTCGTCTGGCAGGAGATATAAAGTGGCAAATGCAACCTGTGTAATGCTTGACCTCATGCTGTGTTATTGCAGAAAAACACTTTTATCATGCACACAAATCACTTTACTTCTCTTTTTTCCCCCTTCTTTTGCTTTTCTTTAACTCAGAAGGTCAGTATTTTCAACACAGTCTAACCACTAAAGAAAAAAATGTGTTCACAAATAAAGTCCATAAGTAGCAAAGGGTTATGCTGACCCAGGCTGAATACCTGTGGTAGCAAGCTGGTCCTATAAAGGCCATGGCAAAGCTCCCACTGACTTTATTTGGGCCAAGAGTTCACTCTTAACTGTCATTTTCTCTGTATTAAATGTGGTGCAGGTATTATACTCTGATGAAGGACACATATAGATCTACTTATATAGCAATATTATTATATTTTTGTTTTTTTTCAGTGGAAACTGTCAGAAAAAATAATATGAAGAAATTACAGTTAAATGTACCGCTGAATTTTTTGCTCTGCTAACACAGTCCTGCTGGGTAGCTGCCTCATTCAGTTTCCAGTGATTTTGATTGCAGTTGAAACCCTCTAACCCACCCTCCCTGAGATGAGGTAACAAGCCTCACAGAGCAGTGTTGGCTTTTCCCTCTTCTTTCTATGCATGCTTTCCACAACAGTGATGCAGTGAATAGCTGTGACATTTAAGATAATGGCGAAGCAGTTCTTTTTGAGGAATCAGGCAATTTACCCCGTTTTGAGGATTTCAATTGCTCTGAAGACTTCAACGAACATCAAGGCATTGGTTTCCATGTTGAGTCTATTTAGAAGAAATATCTACTTAGTCACATGGGCTAGCAGTTTCTAACACAGAAAGCTCATGCTCTGCAGCACATTTCAAGGAGCTTAGACATGTCTTTTTTTTCATCTGTTTCTTTCAGTTTGCCAGTTTTACTTAAGCAGTTTAGCCATCAATTATGAATCCACTACTGAGTGTGGATGAACACACCTGTGACTACATACAAGAGATTGAGTCTGGCTCTGTAAGTCAGGTAATACTACCTAGCATTCACTGAGGCAGTATTTTTCTGAAGCCCTTACCTTGTCTTCTACTGTATTCTGCTGGCCATGTTGCAGCACTATGCATTTTCATGAAAATTTGAGGGATTTTGGCATATGTGTGTATATATATGTGCACATATATATATACACACATGTATATGTGTATATATGTGTGTACATCTAAGTTTTATATTCATATATGACTTTTCTTCGTGCCCCACATTGTGCAAAATGGATATCTACATAATCCTACATAGACAGGAACATACTATATAAAAGTGTTTGTCTGTGAGTTTGGTTTTTATGACCCCTTATTTTAAGTACTTTCTGTTGCTTTGGCAATCACATTGTGCTGGGGATAAGATAGATTTATTGTCAGTTTTGCATCAAGTTGACAAGTACAATGTCGGTTAGATTTTGGTCTGCTACAGGTCTCCCTGGTCTGTTGGGAGATTACATCAATGCAACCAGGAGAGTTTTGAAGGGATTACAAATTTGTCATTACTATGTAAATCATACAGTTGTGATGAAAATACATAATCTCTGTTTCTCCAGAGGAGAAGTTTGCCAGACCAAATCTTGCTGTGCTCTTTGCAAAGCATGACTAAAATATGGTACATTTCTGTAGTTACTTCTGTTTTCAATTCAGAGGTAGAAAGGGGCATGGACTGAGGCAAAAATTAATTCTTTGTAATCTACTTCTAAATTTGTAGGCATAACCTATGAACAAAGTCATGCCAACCACTAATTGCAAAAGGGTCAACAAGACTCCACCCACAGTAATTAACTGTAGCATCACAAGCAGCAAAGATAACACCAAAATGCTTCTCCTTTCTGACATGCTACAGCTTTGAGCTATACAAGAATGAAAGGTTTTCAAATAACTAAAGTGAATGCATCTATCAAAAGTCAATATATCTGCTTTGTCATTTGTATTACTATACAGCCAGCCAAATAACTCCAGTGAAAGCAATTTTACTACTGCAGTGACACAAGTGAATATCTGTAGACAAAAGTTCTTCATAATAATTCTTTTAAATATATATTTTAGATTACAACTCCCTTGACTGAGAAAAACTTTTGCAGCTATAACATGCTGATTGTACAGTTGCTGAAGAACCCACATAACAGCAGGGGTGAGGTTTTACAAGCCCCACAATATGTCCAAGCTATTAAACATCAAGAAACAGCATTTTTTTGGCCTAACCTGAGAGCTCTCCAGGGAGAAGCCATAAAATATAGCCCTGTACAAGATGTCACCCACAGGGGCCACACTGAGTTTGTGAATTAAACTTTAAGTGATTAACACTGATGTTTAATCTCTGCTAACAGTGTGAGTGCAGATGTAACCAGTATAAGAAAATGCGGTCAGTTCCTTTGTTACAAAGGTAGAGTGAATCATCCTGACAGGGTAATTAATACTTGTGAAGCCAGACTCAAGATCATTTACCAATAGTAAAATCAAGTACTCACAGGTTTCAGGGTTTTTTAAGTACTTATTAAAAAGAATCACCAGCACCACAAAGTGCCATAGAAAATCCCTTGCTAGACAGGAGCAACAGAAGTGAAGCACAAGTTGCAGCAGGAGACTTCAGGACTCTGAGAAGCTATTGAAGAAGCTTCGGTTCAGGTCATAGCTGGGAAATCCAGCCACTAGTGCAAAAAAAAGAAGTGAATGAATGGATGAATAGAGCCAGTGATTCACTTTATCTTCAGCCTACAAATTGCTCAGCTGGGACCAGCAAACAAGCTCTTGAGCCAAATCACAGACTATCTGTGCCTTACATTTGTGGAGGTGGCAAAGGTAAGTACAGGAAGATATACTCACATACAGGACAGACTACCAACATGTTCTGCAGTTCAGCATGTCAAAACCAGTTACTTTGAGAGTCTTCCTCTCAACTGCCTTTAGATACTGTACACCATGCTCTGGATTTAGAGCCATGCACATTTTCTATAAAAGCAAGCCTAGTCTACATGGAAGTTTTTTATTAAGTTGGAGCATTGGCTTTTGAAAAAGAGGACTTTCTGATACCAGCCCTATTTTCAGTTAATCAGTCCTAAGGAAAAAAAAAAAGCTAGGCTGATGGCCTTGCCAAGAGCAAGTCTTTAATTAACTGTTGCACATGCACTATTCCAAGCTAGGAACATTTCAAGCTTCTGTACATCACTCAGCTGATGTCCTTCCTTCCCATAGACTGCCATGTGTTTTAAGAAATATTATCTGGACATTGTATCCACAGCGTCGGTGCCTGCAGCTACTAGAGGTGAGCTTAGAAATGTATAGTCCAAGCAACCAGATACCTCAACCTATACATGCACCTATGCAGCATAAGCCCCATGGCATCTGTTGCTGTTGCTTCCTCTGATAGCAGTGCCCAGGCAAACAAGATATGCAGATCTTTGTTTTAAGAGATACAGACTGTATCAATGAATCTCACTCAGTCCTACTCCAGAAATGAGAATGAATAAACTAGAAAGCATATGTCAACCCTGAGCCATCTACTGCCTACTCAGTCTCTTGATGAAGATGTCATCTATCCAGACTTCTGAAAGGCCTTTGATATAGTCCCCCACAACATTCTCACTGCTAAATTGGAGAGAAATGGATTTGAAATTTCATTTGAGAGAAGGGATAGATGTTTAGAAATCATGGAAGCACCTGAGAAGGGTCTGGTAGGGAATGGGGCCCACACTCACAAAAAGGTGTTGGATTCATTAGCTCATCTCAAGTGCATCTATACCAATGCACGCAGTATGAGCAACAAACAGGGGGGAGCTTGAAGCCATGATGCAACACGAGAACTATGACGTAGTAGATATCACAGAAACGTAGTGGGATGCCTCAAATGGCTGGACTGCTGCAATCAATGGCTGCAAGCTCTTCAGGAGGGATAGACAGGGAAGGAGAGGTGGTGGAGTGGCCCTGTGTGTTAGAGAATACTATGAGAGCTCAGAAATCAAGTATAGTGATGATGGGGTTGAGAGTGTTTGGAGTAGGTTAAGGGCCAATAAAGCGGATCTTGCTGTGGGAATCTGCTATAGACCTCCCAACCAAAGCAGTGAGGTGGATGAAGCTTTCTATGAACAGTTGGGAGAAATCTCGCGGTCACTTGCCGTTGTTCTTGTGGGGGACTTTAACCTCCCGGGTATCTGCTGGGAAAACAACACAGCAGAGAGGGAACAATCCAGGAGGTTCCTGGAATGTGTGGAGGATAACTTCCTCACACAGCTGGTGACTGAGCCGACCAGGGGAGGTGCCCTCCTGGACCTGCTTCTTGTGAAAAGGGAAGCGCTTGTGGGGGAAGTAAAGGTTGGAGGTCGTCTAGGGTGCAGTGATCATGAGATGGTTGAGTTTTCCATCCTTGGAGAAACAAAGAGAGGGGTTAATAAAACTGCCACCTTGGACTTCCGGAGGGCAAACTTTGACCTGTTCAAAAGACTGATTGACAAAATCCCTTGGGAGGCTGCCTTGAAGGATATGGGAGTCCAGGAAGGCTGGACATACTTCAAGAGAGAAGTCTTAAAGTCACAGGAGCAGGCTGTTCCTGTGTGCTGAAAAACAAGCAGGAGGGGAAGGAGACCGGCCTGTCTAAACAGGGACCTTTGGCTGGATCTCAAGAACAAAAGGAGAATCTATGACCTTTGGAAGAGGGGCCAGGTCTCTCATGAAGACTATAAAGATGTAGTGAAGCTATGCAGGGAGAACATCAGGAGAGCCAAAGGGCAGCTAGAGCTCAACCTGGCTACAGCTACAAAACATTTCTATAAATTCATTAACAACAAAAGGAGGATTAGGGAAAACCTCCCGCTGTTATTGGATGCAGAGGGAAACATAGTAACAAAGGATGAGGAAAAGGCTGAGGTGCTCAACACCTACTTTGCCTCAGTGTTTAGCAGTGTAACTGACTGTTCCCTGGACACCCAGCCTCATGAGCTGGGCAATGGGGAGGGGAAGCAGAATGAGGTCATCCCAATTAAAGAGGAAGTGGTCAGAGACCTGCTACACCACTTGGATACACACAGGTCTGTGGGACCAGATGGGTTACACCCAAGAGTGCTGAGGGAGTTGGCAGATGTGCTCACCAAGCTGCTTTCCATGATTTACCTGAAGTCATGGCTAACTGGGGAGGTCCCACTGGACTGGAGGGTGGCAAGTGTGACAGCCATCTACAAGAGAGGCAGAAAGGAGGATCCAGGAAACTATAGACCTGTCAGTCTGACCTCGGTACCAGGGAAGATCATAGAGCAGATCATCTTGAGTGCCATTACAAGTCATATAATGGACAACCAGGGGATCAGGCCTAGTCAGCATGGGGTTATGAAAGGCAGGTCCTGCCTGACAAACCTGATCTCCTTCTATGACAAGATGACCTGACTGTTGGACGAGGGAAAAGCTGTCGATATTATCTACCTGGATTTTCAAAAAGCAATTGACACAGTTCCCCATAGAATTCTCATAGAAAAACTGACTGCTCATGGCCTGGATGAGCATACGGTCTGCTGGGTCAAGCACTGGCTGGATGGACGGTCCCAGAGAGTGGTAGTAAATGGAGTTTAATCCAGCTGGCGGCCGGTCACAAGTGTTGTTCCTCAGGGCTCGGTGTTGGGACCATTTCTGTTCAACATCTTTATTGATGATCTTGATAAGGACATAGAGTGTATCATCAGTAAATTTGCAGATGACACCAAGTTAAGTGGGAGTGTCGATCTGCATGAGGATAGGGAGGCTCTACAGAGAGACTTGGATAGGTTGGATCGGTGGGCCAACGTTAACGGGATGAACTTCAACAAGGCCAAGTGGCAGGTTCTGCACTTGGGCCACAACAACCCCATGCATCGCTACAGGCTTGGGGAGCTGTGGCTGGAGAGCTGTCTGGAAGAGAAGGATCTGGGAGTTCTAATTGACAAGCAGCTGAACATAAGCCAGCAGTGTGCCCAGGTGGCCAAGAAAGCCAACGGCATCCTGGCTTGTATCAGAAATAGTGTGACCAGCAGAAGTAGGGAGGTGATAGTCCCCCTGTACTCTGCACTGGTGAGGCCACACCTGGAGTATTGTGTCCAGTTTTGGGCACCTCAATACGAGAGAGATATCGAGGTGCTGGAGTGAGTGCAGAGGAGGGCAACAAAGCTGGTGAAGGGTCTGGAGAACAAATCCTATGAGGAGCAATTGAAGGAGCTGGGACTGTTTAGTTTGAGGAGGAGAAGGCTGAGGGGAGACCTCATCACTCTCTACAACTACCTGAAAGGACATCGTAGAGAGGTTGGTGCTGGTCTCTTCTCACAGGTAATTAGTGACAGAACAAGAGGGAATGGCTTTAAACTACAACAGGGGAGGTTTAGACTGGACATTAGGAAAAAATTTTTCACAGAGTGGTCAGACAGTGGAATAGGCTGCCCAGGGAGGTGGTGGAGTCACCATCCCTGGATGTGTTTAAGGGTCATTTAGATGGGATGCTGGGGGATATGGTGTAGGGGAGAACTTTGTAGAGTAGGGCTGATGGTTGGACTCAATGATCCCAAGGGTCTTTTCCAACCTGAATGATTCTGTGATTCTGTGACAAATGGACTGTTAGATGGGTAAGGAACTGGCTGGATGACTGCATCCAAAGAATTATAGTCAATGGCACAATGTCCAAGTAGAAACCAGTAATGAGTGGTGTCTCTCAGGGTTCCGTACTGAGACCAATACCATCTAACATCTTCATCAATGACATAGACAGTGGGATTGACTGTACCCTCAGCAAGTTTGTGGATGACACCAAACCAATTCACAATAAGGAGGGATGCCATCCAGAGGAACCTTGACAGGCTTGAGGAGTGGGCCCCTTTGAACCTCATAATGTTCAGCAAGATCAAATGCAACATTCTGCTGGGTCAGGCCAATTCCCAGTATCAGTACAGACTGAGAGATGAATGGATTGAGAGGAGCCCTGTGGAGAAGGACTTGGGCACTGCTGGATGAAAACTGGACATGAGCCTGTAATGTGCACTTGCAGCCCTGAAAGCCAATTGTATCCTGGGCTGCATCAAAAGAAGCATGGCCAGCAGGTCGAGCAAGGTGATTCTTCCCCTCTGCTCTGCTCATGTGAGACCTCACATGAAGCACTGCATCCAGTTCTGGGGCTCTGAGTAAATGTTAGAGTGGGTCCAGAGGAGGGCCACAGAAATAGTCAGAGAGCTGGAATACCTCTGCTATGAAGAAAGGCTGAGAGAGTTGAGGTTGTTCAGCCTGGAGAAAAGAAGGCTTCAGGGAGACCTTATTGTGGCCTTTCAATGTCTAAAGGGTGTTTATGAGAAAGACAGAAAGATATTTTACCAAGGCCTGTAGTGACACAAGGGGAAACTGTCTTTTAATCTGAAAGAGGGTAGGTTTAGATTGAACAAAAGAGAGAAATTTTTTATGATGAGGGTGGTGAGACACTGAAACATTTGCCCAGAGAAGTTGTGGATGCTCCCTCCCAGCAAGTGTTCAAGGTTAGGTTCGATGGGGCTTTGAGCAACATGAGATGGCCCTGCCCATGGCAGGGTGGTTGGAACTAGATGATCTTCAAAGGTCGCTTCCAGCTCAAACTATTCTGTGATTCTATGTTTCTGTGTTGTTTATTATGGGTAATACTGCTGGGGCTGAAATTCTCATTATTACGTATAGTGAGCTGCACTCCCAGGGAACACCCTTCCTTCAATTACTTAAAGAAAATACAAGAAAAAATAGTACAGAAAAATTAGGACTGAAAGAGTCTTCTTGGCTCACTGAGTCATGCATGAGCTTTCTGAGTTTTAGTGTTGGTTGGGGTTTTGAGCATGTAAGTGTGTGTTGTGTCACTTATTTTTCTTGTGGGAAGTGCTATATGTCTGTGTGGAGGCAGTGATTTATTGTACAGCCAGTTTTCATCAAGCATTAGCTTTCTATGCATTAGCTCAAATAATAATAAAACTATTTGAATAATGTGAAACAATTTGCAAAGCAATTACAGTCACCTTGCCTGAGAAAGTAAACAGGGAGATAGAGCTAATTATGTAATTCTAAAGTCATGAAATAGGACTGAAGCAAAATCATATATACAGTCCAGGGTTCCTAAAGAATTAATTTCCAGCTCTAACTACTAGACAACCCTCCCTACATTTGTTCTCATTTAGATAGCCATGCTATTGTTAATATATGTCTGACTTTGATCCCATTCCACTCTATATATTATGGCTCTATAAAGCAGCACTTCTGCAGAAAATCATCCAGTGGGGCATTTTCATGACATTTCTTCTTGCTGAATAACATCTAATGTTGAAACATGGATCAGCAAAAACTGCATAAGAGAGAAAGAGACACTGACTTTCTGAAGGGACAATCCAACAAACACATTGCATTCACAGTGAAGGAAGAAGGAGTTTATTCTTTTAGCAAACAGCAGTGATGACCCTTTTCTGGCTGTGGATGGGGTAAAATTCCTGCTTTTTTTTTTTTTAAATTCTTTTTTTTTTTTAATTTTAAATTGAATTAGGTGATTGTGCTGTCCGTTTGTATTTGTGTAGCAGAGTCAAAGAAATTAGACATGGAAAAATGTCTTCCTCATCTTCCCAACCACCTGACTATTCCTAAACCTCATTCTCTCTTGTCTGCAATCTGGGCTTTACTCCAGCCTTTTACGCTTAATGCATACTCTGTACTAAGTCAAAAACCAGACATCACCAACCTCCAGTTTATTTCCTCCTCCTAATGTACCAGTTGATTGCTGGTAGTTAAAATCTCCCATTACTGCCACTTGGCCTCTTTTACAAGCTTTTTTTATTTGTACAGTCATTTCACAGAAGATAAATCACAAATTAGTAATTCCACAGTACTGATAGCACAGTGTACTTTCCTGAATCTTCAGCATGAGAAATGAGATATGTGCCTATAGGTCTGTTCCTGGGCTGCTTGTGCTGCCTTTTAGTGAGCAGCCTTCCAAGCTGAGGGGCAAAACAGTGGCAGGAAGCCGTTCAAAAGCCTACCTAAACATTTTGCTTATCTATTTGTTTAATATTACTTCACAATTAATGGCATGTACCTTTAAAGGTATGAAATGTATGAAAAAAAACATATTTTAATGTGCTTTCATAGATTTTCAGTTACATTTTATTATATTTAAAGGCAATGTAATGTACGTGTAGTATAATTGGGAGCCCTGCAAGTACAAGCAGGGATTGTATTCTGTGGATTTATCACTGCTTACAGTTGGAGGCCTATTTCCAAAGTGAAGTTTTGCAGCATTGACCTCTATGAAGTCAACTTTTATTATACACACTATTGACTTTCCTGTGAGGACAAGCTGAGAGAGTTGGGGTTGTTCAGCCTGGAAAAAGCAAGGCTTTGGGGAGACCTTCTTGCAGCTTTTCAATACTTAAAGGGGGCTTATAAGAAAGATGGGGACAGACTTTTTAGTAGGGCATGTAGCAATAGAACAAGGCATAATGGTTTTAAACTAAAAGAGGGTAGCTTCAGGCTAGATATAAGGAAGAAATTTTTTATGATGAAAGTGGCAAAACACTGGAACACGTTGCCCAGAGAGGCGGTGGATGCCCCATCCCTGGAAACATTCAAGGCCAGGTTGGATGGGGCTTGGAGCAACCTGATCTGGTTGAAGATGTCCCTGCTTATTGCAGGGGAGTTGGACTAGATGATTTTCCAAGGTCCCTTTCAACCCAAACCATTCTGTGATTCTATGATTCTATGATTCTGTGACTTCCTGACACACCTGAAGGATGTACTAATATATCTATTCCACTTAGAAAACTGTCTAAGAAATGTAGATTTTATTCTGAATAATGTATTGCCATCATCTCCATATTGTTCACTTAACTAGTGTAACTGCTCAAAGTGTGCTCACAGCCTGGCCAGTGGCCAGACCTTGAGGAGGTGAGCTGGTGCGCATTTATCCTCTGATCAGTCAGCTGTCTGACAGATCCTTCCAGAACAGGGGAATGTGACATTTGATGTGCCTCAGGAAATCTTTCTGTGACTCTCTGAAATCACAGAAATGCAAAAAATCTGGCTTTACTTGTTCTAAAGAGGAGGACAAAGATAATTCCTTGTATGAGTAGTTTCCCCAGAAACAGCCTAATTAGAATTTGTGGCATCAGTGAAATAGTTTGGGGTGCAGTTTAGAGACTTAATTAAACAAAACCAGAATGTCTGATTATTTTAAATATGGTTATGGATGAACGGAAAATAGTTCAAGTTTTTTGTTTTCTACAAAGCATTTTAAAACAGACTTTAAATCAGAAGACTAATTCTTCCAGTTTAGTCAGAGTGACATTCGCATTACAAACATCCAGGGATAAGTATGGTGGTTCGATGGCAAAGCTAAGCAATTGCTAGTGTTACATCTTTAAAATGGATGAAAGTTTGAAGGGGACTTCCTTGAAGAAAGACAACTTTAAAAAGTGCCTACCACTGTTGCACATGATCCTCAAGATGACTTTTCTTATTTTCTGTATAAATCACTCTTTTGTAAATTGAAGGACCAGCATAGAGCTATTTCAGGTCACAGTCTTCTTTAAGTAGTCAAATCTGCGTGTGCACTCCATGAGTTTAGTTAAAGACATTCCAGTTAAGGAGATTTCCCCCAAAATGAAAGGTATAAGAAACAATGTGCACTTCTGTCCTTGCCAAAACTCTCTCAAAGGTGCTACTCTTTCATTTTAAAATGTGTACAGGAAAACATCAGAGAGGCAAGCTAAAATGTATCCTGAAATGTATAACATACAGTGTTAAAGGGGCTTAAAACACTGATAAAGCTTTGCTGAAGTGGAACTAAGTGGGAAATGCAACAGCCCCAAAGAAATGCATTTAAGGTGGAAAAAATAAAGTACAGTAAACGCTTTTCTGACTCAAGTATTTTGAACAGTGATTGTGATAAATGAGATGTCAGAGGACTAACAAAATACTCAAGTGACAATGTGGCAATTAAATAGGCACACTGGCTACTACGGTAGCATTTAAAGTAAATTTAAAATCCTTCAGAGTGTTTTATGGATTTTATGGCTTGGGTCTGTGACAGCTGATACTCTGACCTTTGACGTGAATTGGGTAGGGCATATATACAATGAGTTGTAAGTGTAAAAAGTAACAAAGAGTCCCAAGTCTGTTGCCTTTCAATGAGCCTTAGCCTCCTAAGTCATTGTGAACATCGGACACTTGAAAATGCTGCTCAGTGGTTCTCTCCCTGCTTTGTCTGTCTTGTCAACTTAGACTATAAATCCCTTGGGACCAGGACTGTAACTTATTATGTATAACACCTCACACAATGGAATTTTGATCCATGTAGACTCCAAGGCCTCTAAATGCAGCAGCAACATATACAATTTGAAAAGCAGCACTTTTATGATGCTGAATACAAAAAGGAATAGGCATCAGCAGAAGAAAGGAAATGCATCTGAATATCAATAGGAATTGCCAGAGGACCACTGGGTTGAAATTTGATTATAATGAGAAACCATATACTATTAGGAATTTCTAGGTAAAGGACAAATATTTACACCACAAACTAACCTGCATTTCATACCCAGAATGCCTGATTTAATTTCCCATACACCATGGCAAATTTGGGATTCCTCAGGAAAAGGAATTATACCAAAGTTGGGATAAGTAAGCAAAGGATCAACTCCTGAGCCTTGTAATTTGATAGTGTCACCAAGAATAATGTGTAAAAAAAAAAAAATAATCCATGCATAAACAAAACTGTATGTTCTGCCAAGTAGTATTTTCTGGCATTGTAATGTATAGGTTTGTGTTGTAATACAAGAGGACAGCTTCCCAGCAGCATTAAAACTGTCAGCAAAATTGGTTGTTTTCAAGTTTCTCTTAATTTCATTTTGTTTCAGAGTTCTCATTCATTATGCCGTTTGGCTTTTCCTTTCTCTCCCACCAGCTTTCAGAGGACCCAGACCTATATATTACCAAGATGCTGTTCCCAGTAAGATACTGGGTTCCCCTGAGTGCAGCTGCTCTCTGTGCTGATCAAGAGTGTGCTGCAAGAGATGCAGAGCGAGTTCAATGTCCAATGTTTTTACTTTGTGAGGGGTTTGATAGGTATTACGGGATTATTGGTTTGACAACATTTGCCAGGGTTATGTACATGACTGGAGTTCTCACCCAGAGGAGCCAAGACATATGGGAAAGCTTCCCTATACATATGGGCTTACTCTAACCCAAATATGGCTCGCCTAGACTTAATTTCTTATATCACACCAGCCTCAGAGAGCAGAAAAACAAATCAAACTGCATCATCTTTGCAGAGAAAGCAAACAGGCCCATTACCACTCAATGGAAAGTACACAGGGTTCCTGGGATGGGCTAGTACAAAAATAATTTGGGGAAAATATGATGGTTTTGAAAGGATCCTAACTATATTTTCTTCAGATTTGCAATTCTTCCTTGACTTTTGACAGGTCTTAATGTAAGGACCTGGAAAGATGCAAAAGACTAAACTCCAGGCACACAAATTTCTGTGGTTTTAGCCCTGCAGAGCCTCTGTGAATACTAAGGAGGGAGAAGACATCATGTGCACTTGCCATCTTTTACTCTCTCATCCTTAGGCAGGCAGAAAGCATTACTGATTATTAGTATAGCATGGATATTTATTCTGTAACAGCACTACATAAAAATTACTTGCTAGATACTGTACAAGGAAGTAGATGAACTCTACCTACACCTATCTTGAATTTAGGCTAGGCTGGGTAGAGAGCAGGAGGAGAAGAACAGGACAGGGGGCTGGCATTGGGAACAGGCAAGCACTTTTATTTAGTCCTGCCATATGTATCTTCACTCTTTTATGTCCCGGAATATTGAGAATCAGGTGAAATTAACATTTTGCAGCAGAGCCCATAATTGCTGGGCTTTACATACAATGTCTGCATTGCTGGCCTGATCTGTTATTGCTATCTGTGGGACAGGGGGAGTTGCATGGTCTTAAAGTGGATCAAGTCCTACTGGGTACCAGCATCCTGTGTCTGGGGCACTGTCACAAGCACAGGGCTGCCATTCCTTTAGCCTGGTGCGTAAATTCAGAGCAAGACACAGACATGGAGAGCACAGACAGGCTTTGTATGAGAAGTTGTTCATCATTTCATCCCAGGGTGCAGAAACATAGCAGAAACCAGTTTCACAGGATCAGTGATTGCTAGGTACATGAAATTCCCATTGAACTAATTCACATCTTAATAAAAGGTAGTATAGTTCTTACACTGTGATACACAGCATAAGAGCTCCATGATATTGTACCCATGGATACAAAGCGACTGCTTCCTCTCAAAGGCTGGTGTCCTGGGTTGCTCTAAAAGGTCTGATCAGGAGTGCTGGTGTGTTAATGCAGGGATATAATAGGTTCTCTGTGAGGCAGCCCTCAAATATTTCTTTTAAAAGCTCATCTCACCATGGTCATAATCACCTAATAATCTTAACAGACTACTTTGAGAACGTAGAGTATGTTTTATGATATTTGCTTCAGCAGACACCTTCCTTAATGGAGCTATTTTGTGACCAGACATCCAAAAGAAAATGAAATTCTTATCCACAACTATAGGGCACATAACTTCCTAATGTAACACTTTTGTTTTCATTTAAAACTGCTCTGTGTAGGAAAAAGGTTACATGAGTAAGTAGGAAAGAGGTGTCTCAGTGGGAGAGTTTGGAATAGTTTTGATGTCGAAGTTATTTTCCATGTCTAGATTCTCTTCCACAATATAATTTTGATTTTTTTCCAAGAGCACATTAAAAGAACGACAATTTTGTGGCCAGAGTATAAAATCATGAACAAATTCTCAATGGGAATCTGTGGATAGACTGTAAGTTGCGAAAGAAACATTTATATTCCTGTACAAACAGGTGGAATCCCCAAAGGCTCTTCGCGCTCAGCAGTACTGTTTGGTATTCAGTTACATACACACTGTGTACACCCTGCACAAATGTGTTTATATAATGAATTCATACATGTATAGAGCATACCATATAGTGAGTATGTACACAATGAATTGTGTAGTATCCAGTTAATAAGAGTGGAGAAGAATGATGCCACACCAAGCAGCTTCTGCCTTTTCTGTCTAACCCAGACCAGCCACCACTCCACCAGTCCTGTGACCGCCCCTGCAATGCTGTTGCCACCAACAACCACCTGCCACCCAGATGAAGAAGAACGGCACATAGCAGACCAGGACACACGTTGCCCAGCTGCTCCTCTCAGTTCACAGTCTAGCAGATCCAGCGTCCCTGCTGTGTCCCAGGGTCGCTGTCATATTAGCATTTCCCCATTCTTGGTTACCTTCTCAAGGTTTTTCTGCCTCCTCCTCTAGCTTCTACTTATTCCTCAACACAGCTGCTTCTTACTTTGCAACCATATGAGCACTGCTCAAGGATGCTGTTGACCCTTGCTGGTACGCTTAGAGGTGCCTCGGTGTCTAGAGACCATAGCTGGTGCCAGCTTGTCAGTGCTTGAGCTCAGATGTCAGCATGACACAGTCTTTCCATAACTGACCTTTCTCATTCAGAGAAAGGGGAAAAAACCTCTGCTTTGGGCACCATCCATTCAAGAAATGCTGATGAATTTCCCGGGCCCTACGGAAGACTGCATGGCTGCCTAAGCAACTCTGGTTTCTTGGTGTTTGGAGAAAACAGTGATGGGGTGTGTAATGCAATAACCTCATCAGTTCGCCTGAGTTCT
This sequence comes from Strix aluco, assembly GCF_031877795.1. NCBI lineage: Eukaryota > Metazoa > Chordata > Aves > Strigiformes > Strigidae > Strix > Strix aluco. The sequence goes on from NC_133971.1 coordinate 70,939,834, forward strand.
GGGAAATGTCAGCTTGGCTGCTACTTCCAAATTTCTGAATCAGGTGGCAAAAAAGTGAAATCACAACCTACAGCATCATGTGCATATCTGAAGGAACACCCTATGGTACTTAACCTCCACTGCTCCATGCTTTTGTGCATTGATGCCAATATTTTTTTAAAACATGTGTGAAAATTTTATAAATTTTTACTGCTTGTGTTTTCCAAATCACTCCCTTTCTCTTTCCTCCAAGACTATTCCAATACAAATACAACAAACATCAAGATCTGGATAGTCGCTGATGCTTGACATGTTATAACACATCGAAGGGAGGAGGAGAGCGATCTGAAATGGACATCAAAATGAAGCAAGCTTCAGGAAGGCAACGGGTAGCTCTGCTTGTGTCACACCTTCCTTGGAGAGAAATTCATCATGCTTGAGCAACTGGTTCCATTACAGGAGATATGCCACAGTGTCTGCCAAGCTTCAAAGCCCCAAAAACCCTAGCATAACCAGATTTAAGGGCAGGGGCTTGCACCAGGAACAGGAACTTGTCCACCAACATGTAAAATGAAGATAGACAGCACTTACCAAGCTCCAAGTACTGGCTTCATGCAGCCTACCATTCTCCTCCTCTTTACAAAGTTAGCAAAATAAGTGTCCTCTCTTCCTCTACATGCAGACATTCTGACCCAATAGCACTGAAGCTTAGAGACATGTTTCGGCAAGGTTTGCTCTAAGTGTTAGTTGTAGTAAAAATGGGAGTTTTGAGCGTAACACTGAGGGCATGATGTGTCAGGATTTAGTCTTCTCTCACATCTGCTCTACCTGGGTGCAATCCACTCATGCTACCCCTGTGCTTCCACCTGGCATTTCAGCAGCTGATTAAACTGAACATAATTAAAATATGGCTATGAAAGGTAGGCATCTTATCTTACCATGGCTGTGTTCCAGTTGCAAGCAAGTGTCCCCTCTTGTATGTGTCTGTTTAAATGTAAAGACGAATGGCCTCTAACAAGACAAAATACTAGCAAGTTCCTTAGAGAAAATTACTGCCTGAGCCCTGCTGTGAAAAACCATTTGGTTGCTAGAAGTAGTCAGGATGTTGTCACTAAGGAGGCTGTTGGTTGAGATGAAATGATTTGCCAGCCTTTGGTAGACAAAAGGGCTCTATATCCCTCTGACTCATTGTGGAAGTTACAGCCCAGGAATGTACACGTTCTGAGGATGAAAAACCTCTCCTAAATCCAACTTATCCAATGGTTGCACAATAACTTCCTGTACACAGTAAAAATGAAAATGCCAAATATATAGGCTGACTTTGAACTAAACTCATCTGCCTTCCTATGTGTGGATAACGGCCTAAGAAATCCCACTTACTGGGATAAAGAAGATGCTAAAACAGACAGTACCCCTGATTTTGGACTTTACTGCAGAGTTGTTTCAAGAAGCATTTACTTCAGACAGGCACTACAACGGGCATCTGACTGCAAGTCTGGCTCACACGGAAGCCCCAGTGGCTCATCTTAGTTCAATAAAGAAAAGCAACTTTAAAAATACTGATTTAAAATTTACGTATACACTGAGATATGGATATTTAACGAAATCAATAGGTTGCAATTCCTGTTTCCTGAAGCATCCTTTAGCTGCTCTTAGCTGTTAGGACTGTACCCCTTGCTGCAGCTATTTGCAGTGCTGTTCATGTGGCTGTCTGCACTGGGTGCTGTGGGTAGAGGCAGCAAGACCTTGTGGCATTGTACGCAATGGCTGGCTGTATAAATCAAATTTCTCTGCAGAACTGACCTGAAGTGACTACCATGCACCATGTGTAATGGCATTCTAGGGGATGATTCCACTAACTTGGTTTGAATAATGTAAGAAACAGTAAATGACTTTGGAAATTGCTGATATCATTCTTTCCCCCTTCCCCCGCTCCCAGCTGTCATAAGCTAACAGAGAAACTCTAAAATCCCTTACAATGGCAGTTCCTGGGTTTTATTGCTTTTTAGTTCCAGTTGTTCAGTGGAAACAAGAGAAATAGAAATTGCTTCACAAACCAGAACTAATTTCAGAATTCTTCTATATTCTTCTGGGGTTTTTTCCTGTGGTTGTCATGTTTCGTGTAATTGCATGTGTTCTGGAATTTAATACTGAATTGTTTTGATTTGCACAGACAGCACAGCATGGACTTGGTTTTGTGCTCTTTGCATGTTATGCCTATGTGTTTGTATCTGTAGTCCACTGTAATTTGCTCTTCAGAAAAAGTATGGAAATGAAATCTCACAGTATTTAGAGCCAAATTTTTGCAAATTTTTTTGTAGGTGGTTTTGATCTGGCTTCTACAATTGCACTCCCCATTTTGCTTGTCTGTGAATTTATGTGCAGTTTTTTTTCTCTCTGTGGCCTCAGATGTGTGCATGCTAGCTACATTAGCACATATTCACATGACCAAACAAACATGTTGTTTAACCACTTGATTCCAGCAGAAATGCAATCTGAAGGTACAACTCAAAGATCTGGTTGCAAAAATCATGTGATAAAGTCTTTCTCGTAAACTGCCAGCATTGTAAATGTGACAGTGTGGTTTAAAAACTTTTATAGTTAGTGTACACCGACCACAGTGCTCTCTCTGAAGAGTACATATTTGAGAGAGACATACACATTACTAGCTATAATATAAATGAAGGACATCCACAGAAGATTAGGATGACATTGTATTCAGCTTCCAGATTTTTCTCTACTTATAATGTCTACATGTGGCCTATACATCATGCAAGCCTGTTTTAAGATCTTGAGAGAGGCTTAAGCAATGTGTATGTTCTCTGCATAAGAGAAAAGTTCTCTTTTAGGAAAGTATAATAACTGTCCTTAAGAATACACTGTTCTGGAATAATGTGGGTGGTTAAAAATTTCAGCAGGGTATCCAAAAGGTGAAGTGGAAAGAAAGAAATTTTTGCTTAAGAAGTATAAAAAGAGAATTTGAGACCAGATTTCTCAAGACTTGCAGTCTCTCAGACTGCTATAATTTGAGAGGGGAATGAGAAATGAAAATTAATATTTCACTTGAGAAAAGAGTGCAAAAGATGTCCTGAAATGAACTGTTTAAAAGGCTTTCTTTCAATTACCCATGGATTGGAAACTAATCTCAGAAAGTATTTTCCTTACATTCAGTAATTAAAGCCAAGTTCTTCTTCTTCAGAAAGAGCTACATCTCCATGTGAAATGTCGGGCCTTTTCCAGAGACATTTGTGGGTGTGATCTTTGAAATATTATAAAATTTTTATTTCTCCTTCCTTAGCTTCTTGTGTGGTAAGCAGCACTGATGCCTCTGACTTCCATTATGGAGAAGATCCAAGAACATTCGTGTATCAACTTGGCATATTTTCAAGAATTTAATTTTTTGGTCTACTATGGCATCTAGGTTCCCCTGAAAAAAACCCATATTGTTTAGAACCCAGTGTTTGGTAGCCTGATGCTGGAGTATTATATTGTAGTTCAAGAAAATTTATGATGGATGAGAACAGTAAAGGGAGTATCCGTCAAAGCCGCATGGACATGTGCATCCTTCCAAATATAATTCTTTTCCAAACTAAGCAAAGATTAACTAAAGATGTTTTGGAACCACAGAATGTTATTTTTAAAAGGTAGCTAGTGATTGAGATAGATTAAGATTAAACTTGGCTGGGATCGGCCAAAACCACAAAGAGCTTAACTTGTTCACATATTTATGGCTGGAGCAGAATTTGAGGGCCTTCAAGCAATCCAAGCCCTGAAATCCTCTGGTATATTTTGCAGTAGGATGATAGGCTGTTGGTTTTGCTTTGCTTTGTTGTATTTTTAAAGGATTTGTCCTTTGTCATACTTGCCCCTTCCTCCCTCCCACGCACATAAGCAGATCAGTTCAAACAGTGTCCCTGCAGGTCACTGAGTCCCAAAGCATTGCCCAATGCTTTTTAAAAAGCAAGAATGATTCAGCTGAGAGATGCTCCACAGCCCTGTGTCCAAGGTCACATTCACCAAGTGGCTTCTCTCCCACGCTGTCTCCTATTCCCAGGGGCACAGGGTGCCAGAGCAGTCTTTTCATGGGCATTTATTAGCATGATGGAGGAAGGGAGGTGCAAATAAGAATTAGCATACACATGTGTGGACATGTGACAATGATGAGCTTTATGGGAACAGGCAGTGATTATTTCTTCTTAAGGCAAAGCAAAGATTCTCTCAGTTTATCCCAGTGGGAGCCACTGTTTATTTATTTGAATCACTTTCCAACTGTACCTATTTTAAGTGTGATATTGTGACCTTTTCACATAAAAGCAACAACACGAAACAGACAGCTTTGATGAACTCTGAGACCCAGACCTCAAAGACATTTACTCCTTTTACCTCCACCGGTTAGCTGAATCAATGCCATTTGTCATTTCAACAGACCTGGGAAAATTAGCAATATCTATATATTACTCTGAAATCATCAAACCCAAACTTTTCTTAAATATAAAATATCCAGCAGTATAAGGCTGCATCTATTTCAAGAAATCCTCCTGCTGTTGCTCTGGTTTCACTTCAGTGGGACAATGTTAATTCACTTGGGCTGTCATCTTAGTAGGACAGGTCACTCAAAAGCCCTGACGTCACTTAGTCTTTTCAAAAATGTGTTTAAAAATTGTGACTCTGGTTTTCTGTGTAGTTTTAAAAGTCACTTAAAACCTGAAAACAAACCAACCATATGCATACATATATAATGTGTGTGTGTATGTATATATATAGATACAGATACATATATCTTTGCTGGGGACATGGACAGCGGGATTGAGTGCACCCTCTGCAAGTTTGCCGACAACACCAAGCTATGTGGTGCGCTTGGCACACTGGAGGGAAGGGATGCCATCCAGAGGGACCTTGACAGGCTTGAGAGGTGGGCCTGTGCAAACCTCATGAAATTCAACAAGGCCAAGTGCAAGGTCCTGCACATGAGTCGAGGCAATCCCAAGCACAAATACAGGCTGGGCAATGAGTGGATTGAAAGCAGCCCTGGAGAGAAATACTTGGGGGTATTAGTGGATGGAAAACTGAATATGAGCCAGTGATGTGCGCTTGCAGCCCAGAAAGCCAACTGTATCCTGGGCTGCATCAAGAGAAGCATGACCAGCTGGTCGAGGGAGGGGATTCTTCCCCTCTACTCTGGTCTTGTGAGACCCCACCTCGAGTACTGTGTCCAGCTCTGAGGCCCCCAACATAAGAAAGACATGGACCTTCTCAAGCAGGTCCAGAGGAGGGCCATGAAGATGATCAGGGGCTGGAGCACCTCCACTATGAGGACAGGCTGAGAGAGTTGGGGTTGTTGAGCCTAGAGAAGAGGAGACTTTATGGGGAGACTTTATAGGGGCCTTCCAGTACTTAAAGGGGGCCTACAGGAAAGATGGGGAGGGATCCTTTATCAGGAATTGTAGGGATAGGATGAGGGGTAACAGTTTTAAGCTGAAAGAGGGTCTATTTAGGTTAGATACAAGGAAGAAATTCTTTCCTGTGAGGGTGGTGAGGCACTGGGACAGGTTGCCCAGAGAAGCTGTGGATGCCCCCTCCCTGGCAGTGTTCAAGGCCAGGTTGGACAGAGCTTTGAGCAACCTGGTCTAGTGGAAGGTGTCCCTGCCCATGGCAGGGGTGTTGGAACTAGATGATCTTTAAGATCCCTTCCAACCCAAACCATTCTATGAATCTACAATATGATATATGGGGAGAGAGAGACAAAGTGTGTGAGAGAGAGAGACAGAGTGAGAGAGTCAGTAATCATGCCTTCCTTCACCCTTTCCTGGCTAAAAAGGAGGGATCCAACTCTCAGCATTTACTCAGTGACTAAGAAAAAGACCTAGATCCAGCTTCACTGACCAAAGCAGTAATAAAAAGAAAACAAACAACTTTGAACATTTTATTTGACCAGTGATTTTGAAGGATGTCTTTGTAATGGCAGGGGCAACATATGATTAAAAAGATATTTATGCATATTCTCTAATCACAATACTGGAGTTGCTTTGGATTTTAGCTTTCCTCATTCTTTGTTTGTGTGTGCTGACTGCACGTTATGATAACTGTGAGAAGGTTTCTCAGGGGACTGGAGTGCTTCTAGCACAGTGTGTTCTGCTGATGTGGTGCGTATCATTTTACCAATAACAATGCAGAAAGTATGTGCTGTAGCTGCAGCTAATTTATTTGATTTCGAAGGACACAGAAAGAAAAGTTGAATTACAGCAAATGAAATATTAAGGCAAATATCTGAAACCAGAAGATTCTTTCCCCTCCACTAATGGAAGGCGAGATTATAACTAACCATCCCTGGTTAATATGGAGGAAGGTGAAGTGTACAACTTTCTTATGTCTTGCAAGGAAGAAAAGGCTGTAATCAAAGTTCACATGACCTATGAAAGGTTAGATGCTTTCAACAAAGGCAGAAGAAATAAAAGGGAAAGAGGAAGCTATTAATCTCCTTCCTGACTCTCACTACACACCAGTGGGCAGAACAGGCCTGGCAAAATGAGAGGGCATGCGAGGTCTTCTTCAAGACATTGTCTCAGCCCACATCTCTCAAATTCAGCAAACAGGCACCAGAGCTTCAGTTCATGCAGATTGAGATGATGGCAACCAGGGTTCATAATAAATGCTGGGTCTTGGAGGGAAAAATAAGATTAGAAATTTGCTGGGATTAGGAGATGAACCACTGAGTTGTATCCTTTGCACACAGGTCGGAAACACTGTCATTAGGAGGAATTTGGGTCTATTGTATCCTCTGTAGCACATATGTGAATTAGAAGTTACATATCTTGTGTACAATAGTCCCTGTCCTTTGAGGGAATATAGTTCGACAGTTTAGCAATTCCCACAGGTTGCTACAAAGAAATATGGTATTGGGATGGATTCCAGCAATGCTGGCTCCTCTTCACTGGAGTCTACACCATATCACTTCCCTCACACTTGGTCAGGCTCCATCCAACAACCCTGCGCTTATCTGCCCTCACTTTCCATTTGAAGGTTGTCCCAGAGCCTTGTGCCACCAGAGAAACCTCCATCTAACTTCTGGCTTAAATATATCCATGCCTACTACCTTCCCATGAACCCTTCTGTTGGCATCATTCTATACCTTAAACTACTCTTTGAGTGCCATGTGCAGCAGTTCTTCAGTGTTTTTTTATTGCCTCAGCTGTCACTCAGCCTTCCTATGCCTTGTCACACTTCACACTTCTTTTGTGAGGCCATACCCTTTGAGTTTTCTCACTTGGGACTGATCTGCCACTTTGTTACCTCTCCCCTGCCTCAGGTCCCATCTGAATTCACCTCTCTTGATCTGGTGTGGACATAACTGTAGCCACCTGTACTGGATGCCTAGCTCTGAGTGGTCCTAGCCCACTAAAATCTAGACCCACAGTTGTCTCTCTTGTGTTTCTTGTCTAATTATGTCTGGCAGGCGGTGAAGCTTTGTTTCTCCTCCAAGTACTTTTTCCATCAATCATTAAAGCAGCTTTGTTCAAACCAACATATCTATTGTGCATGTCAACCTTTCCTTAGGCCAGGCACTGCCCACTTTTATGCTTTGTAAAACACCAAGTGTACTTTGGCATGAAACAAAGACATTAATAACGATATATGAATGCAGATGCACTAATTAGTTTGTGAGTAACACATTCCATCACCAGTGTATGAGCTGAAGGAACACAGCCAGGAAATTCAGATTACTGTCACAAGGAGGAGTCTCAATTATTCTAGTCTTAGCATGTGTAACTATAACACCATTAAGCACTGTATTATCCAACTCTTTTAAAGTCAGTGTAAAAATTGAAGAAAACTGAAAATACCTCTACAATTACAAGAAAAAATGTGTTTTGGGTTGACCACTTGGGGTTCTTGGGAGTTACTGAGTTTCCCAAAGGCCTTCCCCACCCCCACTTTAACAAGAAGGCCTGCAGTGCCAAACCTGTATGCACCAAGCATGAGGGAAGGGAACCTTCCCTTTTAATTTTGCTAAATCTTTGCAACAAGGCTGGAGAAGTAATTGACATTTAGCCAGTGCCCTAAATTCTCTAGTCATAAATGCCTTGGCAATATCATAGCTAGACAAACAGATTAAAATAATGAGTGGTACAGAGACTGCTGTGCAACACTTTTTCCCATTAGAAAAGTACTGCTTTCAGTTGCTTATCACTTTGCCAAACAATTCAAGCTGAAATGTTGAGTGTCTGTTATGAGGTTGATTTTTCTGGGAAAAATTTCTGCTAGAATGAAAACATTTATGAGAATGAAATTGCGAGATGGGAGAGAGAGGGAGGGAGAATCAGCTGCTTGCCCACATTAAAAAAAAGTTACTCCAGACATTTCACTGAGTTGTCATTGCACTCCGGAACTGGGATTTATGATCAGGCCCAAATGGGGCTATTGGATACTGAAGATGTTCAGTGTGGAATTTCAAGATTATGCCTTTAGACCAAATCCAAAGCAATAATCCCCATCTGCTGCCTTGGTCAGATCCTTAATACTCCAGAAGGAATTTGGATACACCTGAAGTTTTGAGACAAAAACTACTTTAAGATTAAATCTGTGACAGCAGTTGCTTCCATGAAGCCTCAGTTTCAGTCTCAACTTGTTCTTAGATGTGAACCTGGACAAAACCATTACTGAAAAAACAAATGTGAACAACGCCTTTCAGATCTCTGTTTAGTCAAAATGGAGTAGAGTTAGTTCAAGAAAATGTTATTACTGAGAACAAAAATAAACTGCAATGTTTACTCCAATTGGAAAAGAAAGATCCATAGAGCTCAGGCATAAAGATCCAGAATGATACTGTGCTGTTAGTGATGGGTACATCCATCAACACAACACCTCGAGAGGAAAATGTATTCCTTGCTCAAGCGATGCAGAATGCAGGAATTCACCCTAACAGTCTCAACATTCATCATGCACAGCATAGCCAAAACCCTCAACTGAAAGCCAGAGGACAGGGAAGCTAACAGCTTGCTAACTGAGAAGACAGAAACTGAGCAGCTCTGGGCTCTCTGGAGACACCATGTCTGCTCTGCTGCAGCACAACATGCTGAGCATTACAGTGCATCCCTTGCCAGTGTGTTAATTTTTGACTGTTTCTCATCCTTCCTAAGCTCATCTGCTTGAGCACCAAGTGATTCTTTTTTGGTTTTTCCTTTCAACAGATGATTGAGCTGATTCCAGGTAAGGATTCCCATGAAGTTCTGTTTGAGCAGGTACTGCACATTTTGGGCAAATTGCATTATTATTATTAGTAGTAGTATTTATTAGAATTAGTATTAATATTAGTATTAATTATTTTCACAGTTATATTCATGGCCCAATATGAGTTGCACACAACACAGACAATTACAAGCCTGATGCTATGGGGTACTATGCTGTGGTGGGTGGCATCCTTGCTTGAGGTCCCGTGATAGCCCCTGTCACTTTGGACTGGGCTGCAAAGGACAGGCAAGAAGGGACAGACTATGACCCAGCACAGCAGGGCTTTAGGAAACACCAAAACACATCGAGGAAGAAAGAAGATGAGTGGGAAGAGAGCGCTATGAAGGTAACCCAGCACAACTGCACAGCAAAGAGACAACTGCTGCCCCGGGAAAGCTGAGCAGACAGCAGCTGAGAGGAAGAGAAGCTCATCCCCATGATGGAGACTGGATGGTGTACAATTGGTCTAAGTCCCACAGAAGCCAGAAATGGGATTGACATCTTCCATCTCCTGGCCAATTCCCATCTTGTTCCTCCTCCCCAGCCACTCTCAGCTGTTTCCCCACCACTCGATTCCTCCCTGACCCTTTCCAAAGAGCCACTGGGCGAGCCCTGCTCCACAAGTCACTGCTAACCCCACTGGGGATCCTCAGGGACTGGTGCCATTTTGGGGCATTTTGGAGTGTTTCCATTGAGGCCATCGAGGGGGCTGGTGCATCCCTTGCCAGGTGTCAAGAGGGCTCGGCCAGGGTGTGTGGGGGCCCAGGTGCAGTGCTGGGCAGCTGGGGACATATTGATGGGAAGCACGGGGGGCAGCTGTCAATGGATATAAATATCTGCTTTGTTTTCAGGAGCTGCTGGAGGCAGGAAACTGGAATGTCTGTTAGCAAGGTCTGTATTTGGGTTTTGAGTCAACTTTTTTTGTTTCTTGTTAAAGTCCCAGGCCACTATCTGGGTGTTTCCTCAGCATAAATCAAAGAAACAAGGCCAGCTGTTTTGTTGTAGGGTGAAAGCACAGTCATTTTTGGTTTACTACTTCTTTTCATTAATCCTTCCTTGGAAAAATGATAAAAATGAACTCTTCTCATAGCTGTCGGCTAAAAATTGAAATCTCTGCCCTCTCTCTAGAAGGCTTTTGGCTCAGCCAGAGGGTTGTTTAGTATTCCCCAGGCTAATGTGTTCTTGGAGGTTTCAATTTTGTGATGAAAGTTGTCATTTTTATCCTACAACAAGAGTTTTAGTAACATTTAATAGCAGTTGTGTGGGTAAACAGATCTTGAGCCTCCAGTGAAAGGTAGGGAGGAATGTAACATTATTTTGTTTAAAAGTTGGTGCTAGCATTCCAGTGGCAGATATTACCTAAGGAAACATTTCTAAAGCAAACATCTTAAATGGTTTTCTTCAAGTTTTGTTTTTTTTTTTTTCTTTTACGATTTTCAAAATATTTAGAAGATATATACTGAAGTGTTATAATACCTGAACATATACCCCATGAACCAGAGTATCAGAGGTTTCCCACCAATGGCTTGGAAGACCAGGAGAGGTTTTCTTTCCTGAAGAAATAAATTGTACACTCTAGTAGGAAATGTCTTCTGAGATAAGTGCAAAACTGAGTGAGAGGGACTCAGAAGAGCATGGTGAAACAGAGATCCTAAAGCAGAGGAGACTTTCCTAAAAGTATCGAAGTGGGAAGTTGTTTCCAAATCAACATGAAGGTAGTGAGATTTGTATACAATTATATATTCCAGCATGTTCTCCTTCCTAAAGATAGAAAGACTTCTTGAACTGGGGTGTCTCTTCACTTTGAGCTGATGGCAAAACTGCTAGAAATACCCAAGAAATATTATCTGAGCCTTAAAGACAAGCTCAGATGTAGTTTTCATGAAAGGGCAAATTAAAAATTCAGGGTAACACACTGTTAATATGAGAGGCTTTTGATCTGGGGGTGGAAGTTAATGTGAGTTAGGTTTAAGGACAGAATGTTTCTCAATCTCCAATTCCTCATCTCAAGATTCAGAGCACATATTTTCTGCAACACTTACCCAGATGTTCCACTCAATGCCTGGCCAAGCCCAAGAAATTCACCATCATAAATCTTTTTCTTATTTGAGAAAGTTGGAAGGTCATTTCCAGGAGATGGAGACTTCATTACTGAAACCCTGGATTTACAGCATATTTGTTTCCTTGAACATTCTTCTTGAGCAAACATTTGACCAACAGCATGAAGTTGATTGAGAGGGGAGAAGTATAGGAGGAAACCACAATTTCTTTCATGAGAAGTTTAACAAGTGTGTTCCACCTGAAGTGCACTGCTTTAGCTGCTGTTGCTGCATTGTCAAATATAAGGGACTCATAAACTTAAAATAGTCAGCCAGAGCTACATTTGTCCATTTAAATGTGTGTCTTCTTACACCTCCTCGCCTTGCCCTGCCTTGCCTTGCCTCCTGTACTCCTCCAGACTAAGCTGTTTCAACCATCTGGGCCAATATTTGAACAGTGATTGTATATTGCAGTTGCTCGTGGTTTCCACACGTTTATTTGGGCTCAGTGACCAGCCACAACAGACAAGAGACCCACACTCCTGAACAGCAGAACCTGGACCAAGTGTTTGCAGGATGGACATGGTGTTTATGCCAGGACAAGAAGGAAATATTTCATATGTTTATGTTTCCTAACCAGACACTATGCAGGCACAGAGAAACACGTATAAACCTCTTGTAGAATGCAGCAATAAAGGATAGGAAGAGGAAAAAGGGAAAACTTAGGTGGGAAGACAGCATAAGTAATAGAGATATATGGAGAGTTGGGGAGAGGATGAAGAAAGAAAAAACAGATAAGACTGCTAAAGAAACAGGGAAACAAAAGAAAATTATACGTGATGTCAGAGGTGAAATATAAACTGATAAATAGCACAATTCTTATTTTTATGTAAAATAGGCTGATAAAGTTTATCCATTAATGTATGCATATAAATACACATATACATACCCTGTCTCAACATATAACAAACAGATAGGGTTTAGCTGAGTTTTATGCATGGCAGGAAATAAAACAAAATGCATTTATCAAGCACATAACTGAGCAGCATCTGCTCATTTTTAAAGCTGTCTGAAAGGAGAAGAGAATGACCTTCTCCATCTGTATCTTATGGAGGGATCTTGGGGAACATTGCCATATGAATTTAATAAAAAGTTGCTGTCACTGGCATTTTTATAAATAAAATAGAGACTTTGTTATCTAGGCAAGCGGTGTTTTTCTGCTATCCTGATTCAGTCAAGCTCTAGTTAAGTGAAGCCTGAAACCATACTCCAGTTTTTCCAGTTTAGCACGTGTATGGCACTGAATGCATGCTATGATGAAAGATGGCTTGCTAAGTTGGAACCTTGAAAATCATGCCTGTAGTATTGACTCAGGAGAATAATCCTTTTTGCTTATCTATTTAAACCTATAAACAGATTAAAACTTAAAAGCATTACATTAAGTCCTGTTTTGCCTGAGGAAATCAAGCTTGCATGCAGCAGTAATAATTGCATGGACAGTTCTTTGTAGTAAAAAGGGAACAACTACTTTCTGGAGCATGCAGAACACCTCCAGCTCCATGTTGCACAGGCCTGTTGTCTCTGTTATCCCCTGTAGGTAGCCTAAGTTCTGCTTGATCCACAAATTTGAGCTGCCTTTGCAGGACACAATAAGAGTAACCTTCTGCAAAGGACCCTGAGTTCTCATATTTGCCACGAACCGCCAAAGTATGTTTCATGTGACACCTAAATGTGTCACCTAGAAATGATTAAACCTAGGTAGCCTGTTTCCTGAACTAGCCCAAACATGGGGAGGAGACATATGGGAGACACTACTGATGTTAATTACAATGCCCAGTGACATGCAATTCCCCCCAGAATAGAGACAGGTGGAGGCTGGTTTGGGCTTGATTTTATGCACATGGCCATTGTTATTAGCTGTGGTGCACTATACTGGTTTTATACATGGGCTTTCTGCACCCTTTGACATATCAGGGTCCTCTTTTCCTCAGAAAACCTTGTCTTGGACCCTGTCGGCGCTGACTACATGCCCAGTTCCCCTGTGTAGATGGATCCATATCTGCATCATAAGCATTTTCCATGATGATGCCTTAGCAGACTGCTCTCACCAACAATAGGTGTCTTGTCTCCAGCCATCTCTCTACCTTTCAAGTCAGATATTTCCTTGAGAAAGGCCATACCACAGATAACCATGGTCAGCTGCTGGACTTGGGCTGTTCTCTCAAGTTTGGTCTCATCTTCCTCTCAATGGATCAAGTCTGAATAGAGGAGGAGCTCAAAGCCTGGGTAACAAGAGATCTAGTAAAAAGGCACGTTTCGTTCCCAGCTGATTAGGAATTTGCAGTCAAAGACTAGGTGATGTAATTTGAATATATAGCCTATGTCTCTTCAGAACTTTCTGTTAATGTGAACAACAAGATGCAAACTCGGGAAAGGGACTGGCAGTCACAGTATTTCAGCCCAGTACTGTCTACGTGTTCAATAGGACAGCAAGAAAAACAACTTCTACGTTCAGATATGAAAAACAAGGAAACTGTTGAAATGCAAAGGAAGAAGCTGTATATTAGGTATATATTTTAAGTATCCATATGAAAGCTCTGAACATTGATTCTTAGGTACCAGTTCTCTAGTGCTATCTCCCATAGTATCTGTGATATAGTTAATTCTACTGTGTGGTGGCTCTCTGATGCTCAGCTGCATTTGTCTTCTGGTTACTATCAGCCCCCTGCCCTCCAGCTCCAGCATTCCACTGCTGCTTCTGTCCTCTCCTTTGCACATCACTTTTTCTCCCAGATGCCAGAGATCTGCCATAGACCTCTGCTCTTGCATGAGAGGAGGACTATGTAGGTTGCACCTGGACCAACGCAAGCCATTTTGCCAACAGTCTCTCTAGACTGCATGTTTGGTTTTAAGCCACCTGAACTAGTGATGTCTGCGTTACTTCTCTTGGGAGCTGAAGTCTATGTCTCTGGCAAGGCTCCTTTTTCTCTGATGCCATTATATAAACAAGAAGCATACTGTGCTTGGTCACTGAGAATTTTAAGTGTTGTATTTCTACAGCCATTTCATAACACAGTTAGAGACAAAATGTTAGGGGAAAAAACAAGCAAATAATGCTTTAGCCATTATTTTCAGAAATCTGTGCCAGATCTTTAAAAGTGCACCGATCCTCTCCAGTTGCAAAAAAGTTTGCCTGTGTGAGATGGGTATGCCAATCTTGCTCTGTCTTCTGCCCAACAGTATTTGGGCAAGCGAGAAGAAATTAGGTCCCAGCTTGTTCCAGCCCTCTCTAACTTCCTCTGGTCCCAAGAAACACAAGGCGTTATTCACCTTTAAGAGGTACTATCTTGCAACCAGCTGCTTGTGTTCTGTAGCTGTTTGGTATTTGGAAAAACCTGTGCAGAATAGCTGGCAAGAGCCATTGCAGCGAGAAGTTTGTGCAGGACTAGTCATTACTTGTATCCCCAGGGATGTTTTATTCCTCATTCAGTATGGCTGTTTCCTGTAATCCCTTTCAGTCCTTCCCTTCATGCTTATTCCACATATAGTCTTCCTTCACTCTTTATTACCCTTTTTTATTTTGATTTTAATCTCCAAGAGGCAGATGCTTCCTCCTATTCTGTCTTTGCAAGGTGTCTAGCACAAGGACACACTGTTTTCCATGGGCCTAAGCATCTCCAGCTGCTGTAAGCATGCAGTAAATTTGATTCGCTCCAAGGGCATGCTAGATTTATAGCCACAAAGAATTTCAGCATGGACTGTTCAATAACTGGAAATCCTGGATGTGGGCCACAGCGCATGCTCTACCATAATAATAATTTGTAGCACAAATATGGTTTTCCTTTCCCAAAAGCCACAAAGAGGAGCTCACAATTGGCTTCATGCTGCATTTAAGATGGTAGCATCCTGCTCTTAACCAAAAGAAAATATTTTCTTTGTCAAAAACGTGTTTCTGACCTATATTTTGCTTTCTTTTGGGATGCTTCCCTTTCAAATATGGAATTGAAAAGGGATAGATTTTTCAAAACACAGCAGAACTCAAAAAGTCAGAAATTTTTTTTCCCCTCTATCTACTTGCCAGCACTGTATGGTTAATTATTATTATCAGAGTGCAAAAGTGTGAGTTGGTGACAATACAGATGTGTGCAAACTGTAATAACAAGCAAATAATGACCAGATTTTAAAAGATATTCCCTAGCAGACCATGAAGTATGCCCTGATCTGCCTTGTTTGCACAATTATACAATGTTTGTCTGTACAAACTGACACTGGTGTCTGACTTACAACTCTAGGTACAGCTTCAGTTGCCACTTTGAAAAAATGATCATAGAAGTGATTTCTATTGGATTCTGTGACCCACAAAAGTTGTATTTTAGATTGTAAATGCTGGAAATAATTGCTTGTCACTCAAGGTAAAATGACAACAGCTTTTGCATGCCTCCTTAGCTACCTTTTCCAGTTTTCCTTCTTTTAAGTGAAAGACAATGCATTATCACCTACAGAAAGCAGGTGTTCCTTTGCTAAAAGAGCTCTGTTTTATAAAAAGCACCACCACTGCTTCTTGGTGAGGTCTGAAAACAATGCCAACCAGGCGAGGTTTGAGAGATGGGAATTGACTGAGAAAAGAAAGGAGCTGGAGTGGCTTCGGCATCTACTGGAGAGCAGAGCTGAGCACATCTAGATTTAAGCATTTAACAACAGTTAAGTGATGTTGGAATTTGGCCCTGTCTTTATGTTTTTAGTGACCTTACTCTAGTGATCATACTGGGGCCCCTTACACAGCACAGAGTTGGATTTTCCTCCCTTTCAGGGCTGCAAGGGATGGGAAGACTGGCAGGCATCTTTAAGGAGCATGGGTGGTTCAATGCTGGCAGCAGGACCCTTTCACCTGTGTCTGAATTATGATTTTCTAAGAAGGAAGATGAAAGCTGTGCAAAGTACAATAATTAATAACTTCATTGTTGCCTCCCATCTTCTTCCACTCTCCCAGCCCATTCCTCTCACAAAACCAAACAGTTCCTCCTTGACAGCAGCCTGAAATGCAGACTCACATAGTTTATATCTTGTCTGTCACTGGGATTTAAATATTTTAGGCCCTGGCAGCACAGCTAGTTCCTCACTGATTAGAGCCTGATGAGGCTGGTTCCCTAACAGGGACGGGTTTTATTCATGTCCCTTCAGGTTCTCCATCTCCCATTGCTAGCTCTTTCATCGCTCTGGGTAATAGCTGACTTTCTTAACTGCCCTGAGAAGCGCTGCAAGAAGAGTCCCATTGTGCACAATCAATGGAGCCCTGGGCTCACTCCCTCCCCTGGCTATTATGGGAAGGGAAGTCTCTTTGGTTCTTAGACAGACAAGTGGGACATTATCTTTTTAAAAAAATATTATTACTTGTAAAGATGATCACGGAGTTGCACAAGCCCCTCATTGCATTTTATATTCATATACAAAAAACTGCTCTCTGGAATTTAGACCCTGTCTGTCATCTGACAAAGAAAGAAAGACTGGAAAAAAAAATATTTGCAATCTGCTGGAACAGTATCTTGTAGGCAGATGGATTTGTTTCACTGAACACTTTGGCACTTGAACGGTCAGTAAGTAGCTCAGATGCAGAACTGATCAACAGGTGAAAGATATACACTAAGGTAAACAGAGAAAAAGAAGTTGTACTTTTTGCATGTGGTATCTTTGAGAGGATGCTTTGTACCGGGAATAAGTTTCTGGAGAACATGATGTGGCA
This sequence comes from Strix aluco, assembly GCF_031877795.1. Classification (NCBI taxonomy): domain Eukaryota; kingdom Metazoa; phylum Chordata; class Aves; order Strigiformes; family Strigidae; genus Strix; species Strix aluco. The sequence continues at coordinate 70,956,820 of NC_133971.1, forward strand.
GTAAGTGTACACCTTACTGCACTGCAGTGTAGGCAGCCCACCAAACCAGAAAGGACCTGTCAGTTTTCGAAGGAAATGAAAACTTTCCTGCTGGATCTTTTGGGCCATTTTCAATGATATAAGTAAGAATTTAAATCTCACTGAGGGATTTCGTCACGTGATTAAAAAATCAGAAAAAGTCTACCCCCCCGCCCCACATTTTGGAGCCAGGTTGATGAAGCAGGACTGAAATTCTGGGGTACTTCAGGACTCCCCAGCCCTGGAGGCGGTGATTCCCCTGAGGAGATAAATCTCACCATCCAGCCATGTTCAGATGAGTGCGAACCACGGTACTGACCAGTAGTAGTGCACTTGGCAGGTAGGATCACAATAAATCCCAAGTCTCTCCTACCTTCCCACAGGCAAGGGAGGCAAGGGAGAATAAGGGGCCCTACAAGACTTATGCAATGAGCAGTTTGGGATACTAACATGGCTGATCATTAAACTGATAAATGGTGATAAATGCAAGCCTTTACCTTAACTCAGAGCTGTCTTTAGCTTCAGAAAAAATATATAGGTAGAGCACAACCTCAGAACATCTATATAAAAGTAGTCTATTCATAACACAATTACAGCTGGTAATTGTGAACAGTATGTCTTTTTAACTACATTTCAGTGGTGCAGTAACTGCTCTTAATAAAAATTGCCTGGCTTATCTCTTGGAAACTAAAAAAAGTGATTGATGAGCTTCTCAACTAGTGTTTGATTTGAGCCGAGGTTTTCACTGACTGATAAATACACCAGACTCGCTCTGGCATTCCAGCTTATCTCAGCTCCACAGGAATAAAGCTGCAGGAATGCCTCCTCAGCCTTTAGGAGAAAAAGCAGGAAGATATTTCTGAGGCTTATCAACCCACACTAGAGTCCATGCAGCCTTTAAGTCTTACTGCTAATCTTCAGTAAAAACAGATGCAAAAGCTTGCTAATGTTTTTAAGGTTGACTGCAGACCATTTTCTTCAGCACAGCACCAGAAGCATCCTAGTCTGCTTTTCCCAGAGCGCTTGTCAGTTCTCCTTCCCCTGGTTTTCCCCAGATACTCTTCTATACTCTAGTGCAGGGACTGGGTAGCAGAGAGGAAAAATACAGGGAGATGAAAACAGTTCAGGGCTCTACAGCGCAGTCTGGGAAAGTACTGAAATGGACTGAACTGGAAGCTGATCTCATTTTGCCCAAATAAAGTTGCTAATTGTCTAATCATACAGATATAACTTCAGTCAGTGCTTTGGGTTTCTTCAGGATCTGCTTGAGAAGCATTTAAAACTTTTAAAATAGGATTTAAGGAAAATTATTAAAGAGTTGATTGTGCTAGGAACTCCTTAAGAATTTTAATATTATATTCTTTACCCAAGGCAATAGCTTCTTCAGAGTCATTCCATTCTAATGTGTAAATGCTGAAAGTAATTAGACTGTGTCCTATGTGTATTAAAGTATTTAGGAAAAAAACTTTGGAAAATGTGACTTTTCACAAGCAGCTGCCAAATAGTTTCTGAAAGTTATTGCATTACTAATAATATAAGAAGTTTTAGTTTTTAAAGTAAAGGCTGTTGTGAAACATATAATTTCAGAAAAGTATTTTGATGTGATAAACATTTGTTTTAACATTTCAGTATGGAAATGAACAATGCAAGAACATTCACTGTAATCTCTGTTGGCCAGAAAATTATGTTAAATAGAAATTTTCATGAGAAGAGTTTACATTTTTGTCAAAAAAGACAAACTATTTTATTTTGAAGAACTGAAACACCCTTTTTATTTTTAAAACAACAGCCTGAAGTGCTCTGGAGAAATGTTTAGCTGTCATTGCCACTTTGAGGAGAAAATATTCCTTCAGGTCTGAATATCAAACATGTTTTGTTAGGGATGTCTTGTGTGGTGCACTGGGTTGCACATTTTGCTGTTAATTCTTAAAAGACAGTAAAGAAATAGAGCCAGCATTTTTCTGTTTCCTCATCCTTTGTTGCAGAGTAGACATACAGATTCTTTAATGCTGATTTATTTATAGATTTCAAATTCCTCCAAAAGGATCACATGCCCTCCAATTCCTGCAATAAGCCCACTGGCTGTTTATGGCTAGAAAGTTAGTATTCATATAGAGACTAGGCATAAATGAGAACCAGACCCTATATTACTTCAGTCACCAGGGGAGGGTGTCTAAATTAAATGTATGCTATAAAAAGACTTCAGTATTAGTCATGTCTGCTTGATGAAATAAGGCCACGTCTGCTTAATTAAATATTATCAATAGTCTTAAAATGTTCTGCTGCCTAATGAAGCCAGTTACCACCTAAACTGTTTATACAGTTGCTTTCTCTGGCTTTTGATCCTCTCCATCCCGCATATGCTGTCACTGAAAGGCAGAAGGTGGAGCCAAGGGTGCTCATGAAGCTACCTTTCTTAACCATCACCTGCCAATTTTATCAAAGTAAATATTAAGCATGATGTACAAAAGGCTATTAACAAGGATATCCATCTCCTAATACCTGCATTTTCACTGCATATAAAAAGAAACATGTAAACACAAAAATTAGGTACCCTCTTAAATCATAGTGTGCTTTGGCTTGCAGCTCTGTCTTGTTAATACTTGAGGCAGTGCATAAATATCTCTCTGGCTAATGTAAGAGCTGCCAAATGACCATGGGGATTTTAATTATGGGACAAAGTAATTGTTCTGGCAAAAAAAAAAAAGTTTAAATGATGTAAATATTGTAATTGCATTCAGTCACAAGGGAAAAACAGGGATCACCTGTCAGAAGCACACTGCTTCTCTTGAGTTCATGGGGGGTCACAACTTCTCTGTGTTTTGGGCCATCTTTGCCCAGTGGAAGGTGTGCCTTTACACATTCGCATTTAGACACAAATCCTGGCCCCCGCTCTCTGTTTCCCCTGCTTTTCAGCAGAATTGCAGCTTTCTGCACTGAAAGGACTGCTAGAAAGTTCTTCTAGTGTGCTGAGCTCCAGAAGGCAGACTGCAAATAGGTGAGGGGATTTAGAGACACAGAGGTCCATCCTCTGGTGCCTGGGGTACAAAGGGCCTGCAGTGTCTGCTAGGAGTGTGCATTCTGTGGGAAGTATTTGAACTAGGAATGTTTTGCTTTCACGCAAATTTAATAAAATCCATTGAAATGATTGTTTGAACAAAGTTGGACAGGAACTGGACTTAAATTTAGAGAACAACCCAATATGGCTGAGAAGGCTAGCTGAACAGATTGACTGGGATTTTAGTACTTACAAAACTGGCAGCAAAATTATCAAAATGGCCATTGACTCTGATCTTCTGCATTTTACTCTATGCTCACAGACATCTTGACAGCCAGGTCCCCACATTTTGTGCTCACATCCTGCATAACCACCCAGCTCATGTGTACATGCAGAGGAGGTTGGGCAGGAAGAGTAACTCAGATTATTTTGATGTCCTTTGAAAAGGTGGAACTACCAGAGAAGAGTTAAGTAAGTGCAGGAAATGCATGTTCATCTGAGGCCAAAACTGAATCATAGAGATATTTGAAGTCAGTATGTGTCATGGTCCCACATCAATGCTTGGATTTTTCACAGGCTGAGAGGGAAGTTGATTTATTCCCTTCTTTTTTGATTTCCCACTGTCTGGGACTGTGAAGGGTTATTAACTCACATGCTCATACCTTTTACCAGCTAAGCCCAATAGCAATGACACTGTTAACTGCTAATCTTAGAATGTCTTACGTACACTGAGAACATCTGTACATTTATCCTAGTAGTATAATGTTTACGTAAATCTTGTCAATGTACTATACACATACATTACACGTGTAGTCTTTATATTTAAAATTGTGCTTGCTTGAATATAAATATCAATGCAAAATGTAATATTTTATATAAACACATATTTTACTGTTGTATATATTGTGTGTATACAGAATTTGTTAGGAGGCAGACACCAAATGCATTTTTAAAGATGATGTTACTTGGTAAGTTGAGCGTTCACTTGAGACACTGAATGGCTTAGGGATATGGTAATGGGATACAAAATGTTACACCTCCATATCACCACCTCAGATCTAGCCAAAACCAGAAACAATCAAAAATTGTTCCTGTCCTGACAGTTTGGTGGCCAAGAAGCTATAGATTGCTTGTCTTGGTCCCTACTGGCATGTGTCTGTCAGAGCTCAGTCCCGCTGGCACACAGCAGAGAGGCACAAAACCAGCATCAGCTTATGCTGGCTGTCTCTGGCAGGGCGGGGGTGGTCCTCTATGGGACTTCTGTGCCGCCGCCCCTGCCTCCCTGGTGGTAGAGTCACCAGCTGCTTCTCCCCTAGGGGAGTTTACTTAATTCCTCTACCTGACCAGGGAGAAGCTACGGTCCCAATGGTAAAGTTCAGTACCATCTGTGTGAGTTCTCTTTTCAGGTCCTGTGGGTATAGCATAAAGTCAGGCTCTTGACAAGAGGGATTATAGTGTGACAAGAGGGAAATAGTGTGTCCAGAAAGACTAGGGGAGTGATAGTCCCCCTGTACTTGGCACTGGTGAGGCTGCACCTTGATTACTGTGTTCAGTTTGGGGCCCCTCACTACAAGAAAGACATTGAGGTGCTGGAGTGTGTCCAGAGAAGAGCTGTGAAGCTGGTGAAGGGTCTGAAGCACAAGTCCTGTGAGGAGTGGCTGAGGGAACTGGGGTTGTTTAGTCTGGAGAAAAGGAGGCTGAGGGGATACCTTATCACTCTCTACAACTACCTGAAAGGAGGTTGTAGCAAGGTGGGTGTTGGTCTTTTCTCCCAAGTAACAAGCAATAGGACAAGAGGAAATGGCCTCAAGTTGCACCAGGGGATGTTTAGGTTGGATATTAGGGAAAATTTCTTCAACAAAAGGGTTACCAAGCACTGGAACAGGCTGCCCAGGGAAATGATTGAGTCACCATCCCTGAAGGTATTTAAAAGATGTGTAGATGTTTAGGGACATGGTTTAGTGGTGGACTTGGCAATGCTAGGTTAACGGTTGGACTCAATGATCTTTGAGGTCTTTTCCAACCTAAAAGATTCTGTGATTCCATGATTCACATAAAACATCCTTAAGCATACCTGCCACCAGCAAGTTGTACTTTGACAAGCAAATAAAACATGCAGAGGTGCCAAAACATTGCAAGAGCTGAGCCTGTTCTGTGAATAGAGAGAAACTTGAGGGCTGTCGTTATGGTGTCTTTTATGAGCATTAAATTCATCTAATTCCTGAAATGAGACCTTAGCTACCAGCATCATCCTTGAAACTCTTCCTCTCACATTCTTTTTGGATTAAGCTGTCATTCTCATCTTTGGATCCTTCAGCAAAGCAGATGAAAGGCAAAAATATAGTAACCTTTAAGACTGAAAGGTCTTCAGGATTGTCTTCCTTCTGTCTGGGTTCAAACCTATAAACTAAGGTAAGCACGAAAGAAAAAATATATGCCTCCTATAACCATTAAGGCAGGCACTATCTAGAATCTGTACTTTTGGTTGAAAGAGGTGAAAGGACAACATGTATTTCTGGGCTACCAAAAAGATATTTTTAATACATGGAAGAATTTTATTGTCATTCATTACCAGCTACCCATATTTGGACCTGACAGAGCTGCTGTTGATGCACCTGGATTAATTGGATGAGAAGTACTTGTTCAAGAGACTTGATTTACAGTGCTGGCTAGATTGGTGTAGGATACTTGCAAAGAGATTGTAGATGACAACAGTGTTGTCAGGATACACCTGAGGGCAATACCCTCATTCATGCAGGAAAGTCACTCAGAGACTTTTCAGAGAAGGAAAAATACCCTCTATCGGAGAGCAAGAAGATTGTGCCTTGTCCTCATTTGCACTGGTGAAAACTGAAGATGACTCACTGCCCTTCTTTTCCTTCCTCTGTCATTCACCACCTCAAGCATGCAAAGGCATTTTGATAATTATCACACTTAACTGTAATAGCCATAGTGCAAAGAAAACATATACAGTGTGACCTCTGAAGTGGAATGTAAGAGAATGGGATATTCTGGCAACACCTACTAAGCAACCTACACATCACCTGTGCTATGTTTTGCCTTGTGTCAAGGCACACCCTGTAGAAGGAGTGGAAGGGAAGGACAGGACAACATATATTTTCCCTGATGTAAATGACATAGTGTCTGGACCCACATATCCCGCAGTACACAGCCTGTCCAAAAGTGACACTAGGCATAGACATGCAAGGTCTAGTGTAGAGGTAAGTCAGAGTCAATGCATCCTAAGCCTTACTGCTCCTAAAAATGCAGAGTTAGCAGTGCCTTGCTGGGGTACTCTGAAGATAATCCAATAATACAGCCATCCTATGGATGAAGTCATGGTGGGACTGCATCATTTCCTTCCATCCAGTTACCAGAAAGAACTGTTATTCTTGTTACTGTATTGCATGCATTTTTATTCATCTCTATGGCATCTGACTGCTTTACCTATGTTGAGTCATCCAAACTCATAATTAGATAGATCAAACAATGACATTATCCCTGCTGCCTGCAGGTTTAGCTGTTAGCTCGAAGACCAAGATTTAATCAAGTAAGAATGCCAGAACAAAGAGCTATCATGTAGCTCCTGATGAGTATTATAGGTGTATGAGCAATCCGCAAAAATTGGCAGAATTCTGTGCTAAATGTTCTTGGCTTTTATCAGCATTGGCTTTCCCACGACCCTCTCTCCTTCCCAGTTCCTTGTCTTTCTCTTAATTCAATGGGTTGTTTTAATCTTATTTTTCTGCTTTAATATATGTTCATTACAGTATTTTCCAAAGAGATACTCCTAAAAAAAAAAAAAAAATTAAAGAATCTGAATTTTCAGGTGTTATTGTCATCACTGTTCTCATTTTGCCTGTACATGGACTGCATAGCAGCAAAGTAGCCATATGTTATGATGAGGAAGATCTTCTGCTTAGTTTGACATTTTGTCACTCGCATGCCAGTTCTTCCAGCTGCCTATTAATGAGACAGGTAATTAAACACCCAAGGCATATTAAAATATTATTATATTAATTAGTACAGATTTTCTGGTAGAATATTCTAACCCAATAAAATATGAGAAGTGTCCTGCTGTTCTTACTGATGTATGTTACCCAGTGAAGTCAATGTGTTTGAGCCTGCACTTGTTTATATGTCAGCAATTCAAGGGAAATTATTTTGCCTTCTGCTCTATAGGGATGTAAAATGGGTGTGACGTTTATTGGAATAACAGATTGAGACTGGTTAGATAGAATCTTGCTACAGAAGTTGATTGGTTTTGCTAATATTGCTACCAGACAGTTGGTTCAGTTCTTGGAGACGTGGATGTGGATCTCTGCTTTTTATTTCCTCCTCCTCCCACATTTCTGTTAGATGACACAGCCAGAGCATTATCCAATAAAATAATCTATTTGTGCAAGGGACTGCAGTATACTTACAAATATCCAAGCTACATCATGTTTAAGTGAAATCAGGATTCTCACCTTCTTCAGACTGAACTACTTCAACATGCCACAGGACTGGGAAGACCAGTGCCTCCAAACAATGGCCAGATGTGGCTTGCAAGATTAGAGATGAGCCCAGGATAAAGGCCAGATGTGAATGCTCCCAAACTAGGGCAGAGCCAATCCCTTGCATTCCAGTCCTCCAGCATGAGGAATATAAATCCAGGTTTATGATTTTCAAAAATGAGGTGGAGTCTGCCAACTTCTTCACTCTTTTAATATGCTGGTAATTGTCATCTGTGATTAGTTTCTAAACCAGAACTCCTACCTTTCATTTTTGGAAAACTTTTGTTAAACAGAGTAAATATGATTGAAATACCTTGGGATGACTATACTGTGTATCACAACACACTGAGTTCTCATTATTTTATTTACTCTTACTGGACAGCCTTCTGCAGGTACATCACCTTCTGAGAAGTGCTCATGGGGCTCTGCAGCACCAACGACACTGTCACTGTTGGTGGAATTTAATGACTTTGGCACAAAATTACAGGATCTGGCTCTGTGATATTTGCCTTCCTGATATTTGCCTTCCTCACCTGGGGCTTCAAGCTAAATGTTTGACAACACCATCCCTTCTGTCTTCTCTTCAGTGATATTCAGTTAAGAAGTTTATTTAAGTAGACCAGCATTTGACCTCTCCTGCCACACTTCTCCGTGTAGTGGAGCTCTGCTGCTGCCCACCTGCTGCACGGCAAGATTGTACTTAGCCATGATCGCTGGCACACACTGTGTGCTTATGGTTGATGGCTTGCTTGAAGGAGAACAGACCACTAATAAATTGCACAGTCATTACCCTTTATGCATACTTGTTCTAATAGGTGTCGCAGATTCCTGCCTCCTAATAAGGAAAGGAAGTAGAAAAACACATAAATTCTCCCAAGGGAGTCAGACAGCCTGAAGCCTAGTTCGACAGCTGTTACTGTTACCATGAACACCAAGAGCAAAACAAGGATTAGAAGGGGGGGGGGAAAAAAAAAAAAAGAAAAAGATGCATTGCCAGGGATTTTGTCAAGATTTTCTTGGATATGGAATGTGTTTTGCACTGCCCCAATCTATAAAAGCTCAGCACTCCTGCAGCAAGTGATGGAATTAAGAGTTTAAACAAACATCAGCATTAATTAGTCTAAATTAATCATTTAATTTATCCAAAGTTTGTATTTCTGTATCTTGTGGTTTTTTTTTTTAAACTGTCACTTTAATCTCCAGCAGAAAGATTTTGGCATTCAGTGGAAGCTTGGATGCTATGGTGTTATTAAATCTAATTCACAAGAGGTTTTCAGAAAATGTTTTCACAGGGTTTACCTTCTACCCTCAGCTCTGGTCTTTCTCCTGGGGGCCAACTAATAGGAATCGGGTGCTTCCCTGGCTGCCCTGGAGCTATGCTGAGTTACACCAACTAAGCCTCTGTCCCTCCATATTATAGCTGAGATATCCAAAGGGGAGACTCATGTCGTCTGTAAAGAGGTGTATTTAGCCTATCCCGCTGAGATAGTTTATGACTTGGCAGGGAAACTGTTGACAGTGCATACTGTAAACATAGTTCAAAGTGAATTTGCAGTCTTGGAGCTGCAGCTCTCCCTATGTTTGTTACATTAATTTGTTAAAGGTGCTCAGTGTGGGTATGTATGTGTCTATAGAGTCTCACCATCAATTAAACACACTCACTTGATATTCTACTGAAAGTGCAAATGGAGCACACCACACACTATTTCTGCCTTTTAGAGCAAGGCACAAAACCAAGGTCACAGCATAGCTGGGCACTAAGGCACCCATTTCACGTCATGACTGCTGGTGTCAGCATCCTGGCCAAATTCCAGTTTGTGCGATTGCTATCCATCTATTTAAAATGTTTCCACCCACTACAGTTTCAAGTAGATACAGTATTCCTTACTCTTGACTTAAATCATTGAGGGGCATTGCTCTGCAATATTGAATGTCTGGTGCTTTTAATTCTCATGCTGGATAACTTCAGGTGCAGACAAAGTGATTTTGACGTTTCAGGCCAAAAGTCACGCCTGCTCTCACGAGATGACCAAAGTTACAACAGATCCCTAAAGTAGGAACAACTGATGGTCAGAGTGCGTATTCTCACAGGACAATCCATTGGAAGGGCTCAAGGGAGATTTCTCTTCCGGCATCTCATGATTTCTATGTCTTGTCTGCAGCCCTCCTCCCCCCACCCCCATTGCCTTGTAACCCTCCTTGAACATGAACATGGGTGGTGGATGGTCTGTGGATGCTGACAACTCCTCCAACCCATTCAGAGATATATTTCCATCCCACCTCAGGATTTGGACTCCTATACACAACCACAAATCTTACACACTGTTTCTCAGGTCCACTGTGATGGAAGCATCAGGCCAAGATACGATCTCTGTCTAGAGTGGAATAAAGCTGTGGGCAGCTTAAAAAATGAGTATTAATGCTGACTGAAGACTTAAAAAGACCATATATAATTCCTACGTGAGTTTAAAATAGATTAAAAAAAAAAATCCACAGGGAACTTTTGGACAGCAATTATTGAAACATACTTTTCTAAAAGTATTTGTGACAAATGAGAGTAACCAGTAATATTATTTAATATTCTAAACCAGTTTAAGTTTCTGTCCAATGTCAGTCTTTACACAAACTAAAAATACGCTACTTATTGAGCTGGAAGAAGGTTTTGATTTACAATTATGCCTTGATGGATTACCTGAAAGCACAACCTTCAGGCAAACTGTGATTAACTTGACCAAAGACATCTGGGAGAGCCATCTATGGCCTAAAATTATGACCTTGGTATTCTGGGCTGAAACTAGACACCATTTAAATTGCAGTGCTGAAAAACTCTTTTACAGGGGCCTTTGTTTAGAGGCCAACAGGTTTTTTAGCTTCAGCAGTTCAGCAGAAACACCTCCTGTGAAGTTACAGGAGAGAAAGAAAGTACTTCCTAAATTTTTGCAGCCATTACTTTAAAAACAAAACTCCAAACACTCCGAGCTTGTATAAATAAAGAAGTAAAAACAATTAATAACCTAATGATTAGCAAATGCTGTAGACATAGGTTTGGATTTCACTTAGCAAGATTTATGGAGTTAAATATAAAAGTATGACTCTTGAAAGCCATGTGCTCATAATTAGCTCAAGTTTTACCCCTGGATACTGTAAAATCACAACATGCTGTCAGACCCCATTTTCTGATCCTGTTATCAGCATGGAATAAAGTTTTCCACTAAATGCAAAACAGATTTACAGGTGCTAAACCAGCTATTTTATCAGTGGGAAACAAGCTACCTTTTGTTCTCTAAAAAGGCATTTCATGATTTTACATTGGTCAATTGATCATACAACAAAGGGAAACAAAACAATTTTGGTCATCTACTGAAACTGAAGAAGATACAATGTGAAAATAAACACAAGGAAAGTGACTGCCTCTCTGAATGTAGGATATATGGTCTTGCATATTGTCACCTACTGTAAAATAAAAAAACAAGAACAAGATCAAAGCAATGCCATTCCCTTCTTATTGCTGAGTATGCTACATAAATCCTCAGTGTTCCTACAGGCAAACTCAAAGGATAACTGCATTCCAGGCAGCTGTGAACACTGGAAATTAAATTATTCCATTAAAAAGAAGTCCTGCAAAGATAACAGCACTTTCAGTGTATTAACTCCTGCCATGAGACATCATGTGAAGGGACTCTTCTTGGTCCAGCTCCAAAAAGGAGGAGATTTCTGTACCCTCGCTATTCTATTCCCATGCCACAGTAAGGAACACAGTCCTCAGGCTGGGAGGACAAGTGCCCTTCCTGGCTAAAGTAGCTAACATTTAACTTGTGCTCCAGCAGCTGAAACAGAGGTGAACAGCTTCTTACTTGTTTGCAGGCAGGCACCCAGCATGGGGCAGACAGCCTCTGAGGAGCACTCTGAGTGGTTTGGGAATAGGGAATCTGAACTGGTTTTAACAACAGCTGCTTCAGAGTTTGGTGATGGTGGAGCAACCGTCTGCTCAAGAAGAAACAACATCCCTTGGCTTCCCGAAGAGTAAATGTTTTAACATTATGGTTGATGGAAACTTTATTTTAGAGACTGTATCTGAATACTAGGCCTAGACAAGCATGAACCTGAACTCTGAAGCCATTCGCTAAGCAGATCAAGTAATCAGATTTCAATGTTATTTATAACTCTTTTTAACTCCTAAACATTTAGGTGGAGGTTTTGAAAGTACTCTGAGGGGTTCAATGCTTTTCTTCCTCTGAAATGTCCCAGGCAACTTAAAAAAATCATGACCCAACTTTGTACCCAAGACAAAGAGTGTGGAAATACAGAAAGCAGGAGCCTCATGCAGAAACAATACAAAACACTATGTAAACATTCAGTCTTGCTTTACAGCCTTGTCAAAAGCTGAAGAATTAAAGAACAGAAGAACAGTTACGTTGAGCCACAGGGAGTCTCCATCTGACACACTTGCTTATCACCCAGTTTCCTATGAACCAAAACTTACAGAAACAAGGTGATCCTTCCTCTGTCATAACCTCAAGGCTTCCAAGACTCAGTAAAATGGCAGCTTTCTGAACTGAAGATTGTTCAGTGGTCACCAATTAATCTATGCTCTATGTTTATCATTTTAAGTCTCTGCTGGTTGAGTCTGCATTGTCTGGAAACCAACCTCTTATTTGATTGAAGACTGCTGTGGCAACTCCTCTAGATGCTCAGTAGTTGTATTGTTATGAAAAAGACTCCACAGGCATTTCCTTTTTTCCTTCTTCCTTTATTGCAGGAAGAGGGAAGACAAGCATAAGGTAAAAGGCTTGGTAGCATTTCCTTGAGCAGAAGATGAGATGTTTCAAACTTGCCAGGTCTCTGTTCAAGGGCAATTACATCTTCTAAACAGAGACTGCGTAAAAAGACTTCAGAGATCGTTAAGCCTGTTACTGATGCTATCTGAGATGGTTTACAAGTAGGTGTACAAGATGGTTCTTTCCTAGTCAAATAGAGGGTAACGTAATGAACACAGTATGCCATTCCCACATGGTCTTCCAGATCTGAGAACAAATGTTTATTGGCAGCACTTACACAAATACTGTACTGTGGTGGTGTCTTTCAGCACCTTTTCTCTAAAACACCAAATCAAAGGAAGCAAAGAGAGAAAGAGCCATGTATTGATTATGAGTCCAGCCCAGCTAGGAGAAACATCTATCAAAATGTTGGCACAGACCGAATTTGTAGATGAACTCACATGTTATAAAGTGAAGGGAAGCTGTGGGATCCTGAGACCTCTGAAAAAGCTAGAAAGTGCACTGTTATAAGTGAGCTTTCAAAACCTTGATCCACTTTGTTTTCTTGAGGGAGCCAGAAAGCAGAAGCTAAAGCATTTGGCCTGACTGACAAAATCATGATACCTGGAACTGACATTGTGTCCATCTTCATGGACCAGATGGCAGATACATAAGGCCTCAGGTTCCAGTGAAATCTTGAATTCCCCTGTATTTAATGTTATATCATTCTTTTGGGTTGACCCAGAATCAACAGAGCTTTGGTCTTTCTGTTTCCCCCAGCTCAAGGAACCATTTCTGAAGAGTGAACTTCAAAGTGCTTGGCCATTTGTCAGAAATTACCACAAAACTACAAAGAAATAACCCAACAGTAAATCAAAAATCTAAGAGAGAAACCTCTCGTAAGGACTACAAAGGAAGAAAAAACCAAATGACATGGAGAGTTGATTATAACACCAGCAGTTTGCCACAGCAAAGAAGAAACTGATACCAGATGCTGCTGAGAGCCCTTTCATTACCTTGTGCAAGACCTGCGGAGACATGAAGGGGCCCCATGCAGCACTACCTCTTTATCTGGGATAAATGTGCGGCAATTGGGCACAGCAATTCATGCTCGAAAGAGATCTGCAGAGCCAATTATTATTTTATTTGAATGATGAATTTGGAGGCTGACTCCTTGTAAGTTTGCTGCATCCTTTCATCATCTCCCAGCAAGTCTTTTGAAGTTAGTCTGTCTTGAAAAATTACGCTGTTATGTCAGGGCTTTTAATGTCAGCAGCATTACTATTTAAACAAGTGAAAGTAACAGATGAAAAATTAATCAAAAATTGTTCAGTATTGGATGCAATGGTTGCCAGGCCTTATGACCCTTGGCATGTACTTTCTCACTTTTTAAATCCTCAGACATCTTCATCTGGCTTTTTAAAACCTATTTTTAATTCAACTGGCTATTCAACAATTTGTGAGTATCAGCAAATAATACAGCCATTTTCTTACACTCTTCTAGAAAGGAAGGTCAGCTAGTAACTGGATGGTTTATATTTAGGCAGTATTTTCTGCAATGTTACTCACTCAGATTGCATCAGATGAAGAAAATGTATAGTGAGCTAAGGGAGGGAGGGATTTTTATTCTGATCTGATTTTTTTAATTAGTATAATTACAGAGAATTGTACTCAGCATCTGCTCAAAGCTCTAAGTATACTGCATACCAAAACCATGAAGGAAGGCTGGAAAAAAATTTTCCATGATATTTTCTTAAAAGTAATAAGTTGGTTTGTTGGTTTTTTTAAAATTAAGTCCCTTTTTAGTCATGTTGTGGTTTCTGAGCTTTTCAGGTTCACTTGCTTTGTGTTTCCACTGTTTTCTCTGCAACCATGAGGTATAAAAATGCTCTTTTCCTAACAAGTGAAAGCAGAGATTATATGGACTCACTAGAGTCTGGCAGCTGAGGCTTTTAGAAGCATATCAAATGTAATGGCTGTTGTAATGAAACTGCTAAAACTGCCAATACTGAGGCTGAGAATCAGGCAAAGGATGAACATGCAAAGAGACAGCAGCAGCAAGCTGCAGCAAGCCAGGGGATAGACGGTGAGGACGTTATGAGCAGAACTGGTAACCTGAGAAGGCAAATGTTATCAGTGTTAACGATTTGTATAATTTTGAGAGACACTTGGCAGCCTTTGTGGAAATGTGAAAACTATAGCAGCTCACTGGAGGACATGGGCAGGTTTCCTCTCCTGAATACGCACTTCATGTGCAGTGTTCTCTCAAAAAAATTATCACTTTTAAGACTGCTGAACATTTTCATACACTCCTGATTATTGTGCTATTAACTTCCTGAGTGAAAGGGACAAAGATAGGACAGCATCAGTGACACTGGTGCGACTGTACCCTGGGAATGCTCTAGCCCTCGCCAAACTCCCAAGGAGGTTCAGTTTCACTGAGTGGCTGAAGGTGGTACAGTACCATAACTTAACTGGGTCTGATGAATAAAGTCTGTAAGGGAAGGAGAGATTACCTTATTGATTGGAAAGAGGCATACTAACTTGCCCTATGTCAAGGAACCTGGTTAAAGCAGTAGAAATCTGTGGAATTTATTATCTAGTAAGCCTTCATATTGGAATGAGAAAAAGAGAAAAATTAAAAAGAATACTTTCTAAGCTTACCATAGTTTCTCCACTATGTTGGTCACCATTTCCGAATAATAACTTACGAGGAAACAAAATGACATCGCTGCAACACTAAGCATGTCAAGTATAATACTCTCAACATAAAGAATGGTGAATGTTTCCTTTACAATTTCTAAATTTTCTTGTTGCCATATTTCTTCTCATATTCATAGTCATTAAATACACAGAAACAAAAAAAAAAATGCTTCCCACTTTGCCACTTCGGTTGCAAAGCCATCTTCCTATCCATTCACACACATTGTGAGGGTTGTCTTAACATATCTTTAGATCAAGTTACACAGACTAAGCCAGAAAGGGTTATAAATGGTGCTATAAACATGACCAAAAGCCAGAGGAATGAAATGTAACACTCAGGGTTTCTACAGTACTTAAGCAAATATATTCTCATTCCTTTTGGGCAAGGAAACACTTCTTGCTGCTCTTTGTACAGTACCTAACTCGTGGTACTTGTGTTAGGTACCTAGTCTTGTACTTTGGATACCCCCATAGCACAAATGATGAATGACAATTAGCTTTTGTGGCTGCTTTCCTCAGTGAGAAGCATGTGAAAGTCTCATAAATAGCTAGAGGAATTTGTTCTTTTGGCCAAAACAGAAAGCAAATCCCAAGCAAATGTTGGCTTTCTATTACATTTTTCTCCCACCTAATTGCAAACCTAAATCAAGCTATAGAAAAATATTTTTCATTTTTCTTCTGGGGACTTGTTTACAATACTTAGGAAAAACAATGGGATTTTTACTGCTGCTGAAAAATCACCAGCCTCTTTCTGAGCCTTCCATTATTTAAGAAAGGATCTAGGTCCAGAAAACTTCACATATTTGTAGCTGAATCAGCTGCACAGTGTAATGTGGAACAGAGGCATTAAATGGAATTTGCCTGGATTTCTGTTGGTGGAACTGACAGCAAAATTTGGCCTTTGTGATGACATACCTTCAAGGTTAGGAAGTACACAAACTATATAACTGCTGTAAATGAAGAAGGGTCTCACGACTCCATTTTAAAAGGAAGGAAAACAATAGTAAAAATATGGTAGCAATATTAGAGTGGAATTTTTCACCCATTCTGAGTGTTTTTTGGGGTGGATTTTTTTTACAAGAAAATGGTGGCTTGAGTCCCTTAAAAAAGTTTGCCCACCAGCGATAAGAAAATTTTGATAGAAAGATGAGTGAAAGGATATTGTAGTCCCAAAGCTAGAGGTTTTCATTACACCTGACAGCAACCTGCATGTAACTGTCAGATCACACTCCGAACCCACCCAAAATCTTTGGCTTCCATGTCACCTTGTGGCAATGAGTTCAACAGTTTAAATATGAGTTGCTTGAGAGAGGACTCCCTTCAGTTCATTTCAAAACTCCTGTCTGAAAATTTAATTTATTTTTTTCACAGTGAGGGTTAAGGAGTAACATTTTGTTATTTTATTCCTCTTTTTCACCTCTGATTTTTTAAAATCTCCATCATATCTCCCCTTCATCCAAGTCTATTTTTGCACTTTTTTCATGGAATTTGTCTTGTACTTCCATCAACCATTTTGCCCTTTTCTTTGCCTCTGCAAATGGGGCGATTTTTTTTAAAGTGGAGTAACCAGAACTGAAGGTGGTACTCAAGAGATAGGTGTACCAGGGCTATGTTCAGTGACATAATGATATTTCTGGTTTATTGTCTATTCTTTTCCTAATAGTTCTTAGTATTTGCATTACTGTTTTGGACCAAATACGAACACATGCACCTATCTTCTACTTCAAGACATCCTGTCCAAGTGCAAAGCTGAGTCAGCATTATGGGAGAATACCAAGTGAATTAATGCAGCTTCAGACAAGAATAACTGAGGGTTAATGTTTTGCAGCATGATTTTCAAAAACTCAAATGATAAAAGAGTGATATGAAAGCATACTGTAAACAAGCTCAGTAAATATTTACAATACAATGATAAAAGATATGTTATAGTGAAAATGTTTTCTTTCAAATACAGTGCTTACTATATTGTAACAAAAATCCACAAATGACATTCAATGATATCTGAACCCAATATTAATAGAAAAAATAGGAAGGAAAGAAGAAAAGAATGTAAACAAAATGTAAATATTTGGGGAAAATATTTGAAACTCTTCAAGTTCAAGAAACACTTGAGGCAGTCAGGTAGCTTGAAGACAGTATCTGCTGAAAACATACTAAAAATATCCAAAGCCTAACAGAGAAAAAAAATTGTGGAAGACTGAATATTGGGATAAAAAAGAAGCTTTTTACAAGAAGCACACTGAAAAAATACCACAACAGGAAGAAGAGTCTCTTTAAGCAATGAAAGTAATCCATAAGCAGAGGGAAAGCTTTTTGCTGAGCAAACTTGGGCATGGCTTTGGAGTGCTGATGGAGTTTTGGGTGCTCCAGACAAGAGACTGTGGTCCCCAACAGGCTGGAAAGCAGGAGTTTCCATAGCATCTATAATAGCTGCTGTTGGCTACCTTGGAAAACTAAGTGTGCTATTGGAGCTAAATATGCTCAGATAGGTAGTGAAAACAGAGTCAAGAATTCAGACAGGCCCCATCTCCAGTCAAAATTATGCTGCATTGCCACCACAGACATGGGGGTTGTGTCTCACTCCTTATGTAAATTCCTGAATGATATCAGAGATTTTATTAGTTTGTCCTGGGTTCCAGGTCTTCACCCACAAAATGGGGTAAGGTTTCTTCCCTCTCAGCTGTGGGCATTTATGGCGGCAAGGGGTGTACTGTAGTTATTCAGGTACTTGTAATGGAAGGTTCTTTGGTCCAACTTTTGCACCTATTCAAACTGGCCTGTGACTCTCCCACTGCCTGGTAAATATAAAATGAAAGTTGGCAGAAGACTAAAACAAAATCAGTCCAAAGGCAAGAAGCCAAATAACCACTTGGCTGTACACTGGAAGTTAGAGCATGCCTAATGTCCCTAAATTTTCACAACAATTATCCATTCTTTCCTAGAAGCAGTTGGCTAGTTAACTCAAGAGAATAAAAAAAATGAGGCTTTAACAGAGATCCATCAAGCACAAAGCAACACTATGGAAGAAAAGTGACGAAAATCTAAAAACAATGGGAAAACCCCCTTTTGTCAGTGAAGTGGTGAGAGAGTTGAAACTAAAGCTTTTCATACTCAAAAATCAAAAGAAAACAAGTTGGCATAACAGGCTTTCTAGTAAAAGAAGTTTAAAAAGTCAGGTGCTGTGGCAACATATAACCTTGAATTCTCTTCTTGCACAGATACCCCCAATTCTTCTTCAGAAGAATTGGAAGTGAAAATGTCTGAGTGCATAAAGTTTCACTATCAATCCACTAAGCTAAAAACAACTTGCTTCTTCTATGGACCTTGTTTGAATTTTGTAATCCAAACAGTTTCAAAGTAAGTTTTCTGAAAAATGGAAGCACTGAGGATACCTACTTAAATGTACACATTGAAAGAAATACTTTTCTTATATTGCAGTCTTTGTCCTGTACTGTTTCACAGTTAAGTGCTTAAATCCCCCAGGGTAAGTTCTGGTTTAACCATACAACCATATCCGAGGGCCATTTTATCCTTTCTTTTTCATATAAGCCACAGGTTTTGACTGCTGAGACAACTTTGGTGTTCAGAAAAAAGTGTCCTTTCAGAGTAAAAGAGAACTAGTAGTCAATTCTGAGAATTGGTTACCTGAATCATTAAATTAAAAAAATAAAATATTTTCTAATAAGAGATTGTTGATCTTAGTAGAAACTCTGCAGTCAGACAAAAATAGGACATAAGGTTGCCTGATCTTTCAGATCAGAATCTTTGTGCAGAATCTTTCCTCAGTGCTAAAAATGGAAAGTAAGCTGTAAAACTAGTTACTAACTCTGTTAGTGCAGATGAATTTGTAAAGAAGATGTCACAGGAGAGGTAATGTGAGACTGACATCAACTTCTTATCCCTTAAAATAGCCCAGGATGACAGAAGGTCACTACGTTTGTTACAGAAACATGAAAGAGGAACACAAGGTCTGAAGGCACTGCAAAATGGTCAGGGAAGCAATGTGCAAGGAAAACTCCCATACAGTGCTCTTTGGCATCTTCTCAGTCCACAAGTCAGCAAGCTTGCAATGAAGACCAGGAAATATGAAGACATATTTTAATAAGGGTAAATACGGCTCCATTATCTTCTGAGACATGAGGAAGCAACTGTGCAAAGACAGGATGGGAGAAGACTGCCCAAACAGCAGTAGAGCAGAAAAGAGACTTAGGATGGTAGTGAATGCAAGTCAGCACAGCCATGGAGCTCTGAAGAGAGGATTCTGCAGTCCAGGCATGGTGAAGGTCACTAAGACATAGTCTGTGGGACACCAGTCAGAAGTCTAGAAAATATTAACTCTATAGGAAGACTGAAACAAGTGTGAGTGTTAACTCCAAAGAAGAGGTGGCTACATTAGTTAATGTATTATTAAAATATGTAAAACTAAACTATACCCAGGAAGGGAGTACATTTTTTTTCCATGTCCATTGGGCCTAAGTTACACCAAGGGTGTATTAAGTGGTTTGGAGGAAATGCTTTCTACCAGTAAGGTTATAAAGCACCTCAATAGTGTGTACCAAGGGGTGTGGAAAAACAGGTTGAACAAGCACCTAGCTGCAGTGATGGGGAGAATTGCTGACCCCACCTTCAGGCAAGGTGTAGACTAGATGACTGCTCAGGATCCCTCCACAGAAAACCCTTCTCTGATTTTCTTAAAGGAGCACCAATCTTTTCTGCACCTTATTTACTCTGCTACACAGGAATCTTTTCTACTCTTGAAGTGAATCCAAGTAGAAAGGGCAGAATTGTACAAGAAATATTGTTTTAAAAGCTGTTATAGTGAGGATATGAAGGACACAGGCAGGACAAGATGCAGGTGGCAATTACCCCAAACATTGGGGTGAACAAAGACAGTGACTGACTGCAGGCAAGACTTATCTTGGGCATGTTTAGCAACAGCCTGAGCACAGATTTTACAGTAAAGCTTTATCCCAACTGTATTATTTCAGAGCAGACTCTATTCACATGCATCTTTGCTAGGGAAATTTTCTTTGAACTGTAGATGGGGGCCCAGTCATCAGTTGGTGAATGTTAGTGATAGTCCCTGGGCTTGAAAAGAGGCAGATTTATTTATATAGCCTGCAGGTTTGGCTCCATAATTTTATCTCAGCAACTGAGAAAATAATTTTACTTGGCCTTGTCAGAGGTATTTGGTGAATTACTGTTGAATTTTGGTATTTGGTGAATTACTGTAAATAAGTGTTATTTTTGAAAGTGAGTGTGTTAATGAGGCAGGAAAGCCTCTGGAGGTGTGGAAACACTACCACCACGAGCTGTTCCTAGTTCCTAATGACTCACTGGTGCTTCACCTGAAAATCTGTCCTGAAAATAACTTATTCCAGTACTGACAGATGCAGCTGACTTCTGATGCAGGATTGGGAGGACAACTGGGGGAAAAACATCATCATTTCAAGGAAAATCTCAGCAAAACAAACATTAGGTTTCTGTAAGTATTTTAACCAGCTTTTTTTTTTAACAAAGTCGGGAAAATAATGCTGGTTTATGAGCTTTTTTCACCCCTCAAAAGTGTCATTTATTGCTTTTAGGGCTTTTTGTCCCTCTTTTTTTCAAACATACTTTTTATGCTTGCCAATAAAGGGGGAATATTATACCCTGGAATCTTCCTGTGTATGTTAAAACAGTGCTTGGCAAAATGGTACTGGAATAACAAGTAACAGCTTTCTTAAGATAGGGTCAATTGATTCCAGGGGAGGCTATTTACTGAATTATATACAGTCCTCTTGGAAGAAGAAAATCTCTCAAGTGCTCTCAGTTTGACAAACATTTTTCCATCATCTGGTTAGAATTTTTGTGCCAGTTAGCTTGCAGCCCTGCTACTTCCTCTGCATGTGTTCTGCAAACCATGGGGAGGATACACTCCTTATTTTGAAGGAGTCAGGAGTGAGATGCAATTATGGGGGCCTAAGCACACAAGAGATAAAATCTCCTTCCTGTCAGCCAACATAGAGGGCAGTCTGTCCGAGCTCAGAGGCAGCTGATCAGATTTAAGCCCAAGTATTTGAAAACACATCTTAGCAGCCTATGAGCCCCATTTGTTTATTTAGAAAGAAGCCATTGTATCATTCAGTTATTCTAATGAGGCCTGCAAAGCAAGTGCTGGCATAGATACCACACATTTCGAAAACATCCAGCCTGTGTTCAAGTAAAGCGGCTTCATATTGTGTTGCCTCTTGACATGTATCAAATCCTGTGCAAGCTTGCCCAGGTCTTTCAAACATACTTTTTACATTTCAGTGCAACTTATACCTAGACTTCAAATAAGAGATATGTTTGAATGAGGGCAATTTTTGGTAATTTTCCCGAATTCTGCATTTATGCTTTCTTTGGCCTAATCTGTTTAATTGAGATCTGTTCCCTGGCCAGCTGCCAGTATTCACAGAGCATGTGGGTAGCAGACTGGTTTACCTATATACAGCAGAAAGATTTTTTTTTCGCACTCTCAAATCTGGACTTGCATGTCAAGCTAGCATTGGTTCAACAAAATGTCCCCAAAACCAAGTGTTTACCATTTGCCTCTCAATATGTCTCATATTTCAACATGTAGATGTGGCAGATAATTTTTTAAAATTATTACAGAATCATCTAGGTTGGAAAAGACCTTGAAGATCATCCAGTCTAACCATTAACCTCACACTGACCATTCTCAACTACACCATATCTCTAAGCGCTGTGTCAACCCAACTCTTAAACACCTCCAAGGATGGGGACTCCACCACCTCCCTGGGCAGCCCATTCCAAAGTCTAAAAACCCGTTCTGTAAAGAAATGCTTCCTAATATCCAGTCTAAACCTTCCCTGCCGCAACTTGAGGCCATTACCTCTTGTCCTATCGCTTATTACTTGGTTAAAGAGACTCATCCCCAGCTCTCTGCAACCTCCTTTCAGGTAGCTGTAGAGGACGATGAGGTCTCCCCTCAGCCTCCTCTTCCCCAGACTAAATAACCCCAGTTCCCTCAGCCTTCCTCATAAGACCTGTGCTCCAGAGTCTTCACCAGCTTTGTTGCCCTTTTTGGACACGTTCAAGTAATTCAATGTCCTTTTTGGAGTGAGGGGTCCAAAACTGAACACAGTCATCGAGGTGCAGCCTCCCCAGTACCAAGTACAGGGGTAAGATCACTTCCCTGTCCCTGCTGGCCACGCTATTTCTGATACAAGCCAGGATGCCATTGGCCTTCTTGGCCACCTGGGCACACTGCTGGCTCCTGTTCAGCCGGCTGTCAATCAACACCCCCAGGTCCCTCTCTGACTGGCAGCTCTCCAGCCACTCCTCCCCAAGCCTGTAGCGCTGCTGGGGGTTGTTGTGGCCCAAGTGCAGCACCCGGCATTTGGCCTTGTTGAACCTCATCCAGTTGGCCTTAGCCCATTGCTCCAGCCTGTCTACATCTCTCTGCAGAGCCTCCCTACCCTCGAGCAGATCAACACTCCCACCCAACTTGGTGTCATCTGCAAACTTACTGAGGGTGCACTCAATCCCCTCATCTAGATCATCAGTAAAGATGTTAAACAGGAGTGGCCCCAAAACCGAGCCCTGGGGGACACCACTCGTGACCGGCCGTCAACTGGATTTAACTCCATTCACCACAACTCTTTGGGCCCGGCCATCCAGCCAGTTTTTTACCCAGCGAAGCGTGTGCCCATCCAAGCCACAAGCAGCCAGTTTTTCCAGGAGAATGCTGTGGGAAATGGTGTCAAAGGCCTTACTAAAGTCAAGGTAAACAACATCCACAGCCTTTCTCTCATCCAATAAGCAGGTCACCCTGTCGTAGAAGGAGATCAGGTTTGTCAAGCAGGAAATCAATTATTTATTCAGTAAAGCCTATGTCAGTGTCTAACTTAGTGCAGTACTTAACTTCCATCCTTAAGACCAGAGAAATCAACAGTGACGTTTTCTCTTACCAGAATATTGAAGAGCTAAGTGTGTGGTGGGACAACTATGGGGCCCTTGACCATCTTGATTACAAAGTCAAACCAGCTTATGTGAAAGTTTTCAATGAATTTTAACACTCTGGCAAGTTTGGAGAATGTGTAAAACTCTTCTTGCGATACTGAATGCTGAATTTCTTAAAGGACATACTTTACAACTAATTTTATACTCTAAATTAAGTGATTTATTTCAATCTCTGAGGAAGATGCTTTTGTGAACATGGAAGCTTCCACTAGGAACAAAGAAGTTGACTTCATCCCATCTGACAAAGGGGTTTGAATCCTGTTGGTGCAGAGCTTAAACCATGGGAAATGCCTTCATTTCATCCAAAAGTCTCTGAAATCAGCTTGTCTCCAGGACATTTCTTACCTATTCCCTTGAGATAAACAAATGCTACTAGAAAGGAAGATGGGGGGAAAAGATGTTAGACCCTGACACACTCATAGTTTCTCATTGCCTTCTGACTGTTCCAAGGCAGCATCCTTAAGCCCCCTGCCCTCATTTATGTGACTGGTCACTGCCTCTAAATATTGCACATTACTTACCAAGGCATTGGGAATAATTATACAGGCACTGTTTGGCTTGCAAATGTAGCACGTGCCTTGAAAAAACAGCCTGTCAGAAAACTGAAAAAGTACCTAACCTCACCATGTCACGAGGAGTGCAGAACTCCGTATGACGATATGCAAACAGCAATACCATGCTTCTTTAAAGGACTCAGTATTAATTTGCTCTAACCTCTATATGAATAGAAATTCTCAAAGAATCCATTCTATATTGAAGAGGAAGATGGAAAATCTGGTGGTCTAATGAAGAAACTGTATCCTTGCTCTAAGTGCAAAATTAACTCATCCCTGTGAATATGTCCACTCCTTTGCTTCTATATGAGCATTTCTACAGTGCCAGGATGGGGCAAACCAGTTCGGTTAGAAGAATCAGCAGGACTTGATCTCTCTCACCTGACCTGCCACCACCTTCCACTCCTCAAAGCTGAGCTGGACCCAGGTACCTGTGACGCTGGGAACACTGAACTAACATCTGCCTGCCAGCTTTCCCAGCAGGAACTGCTCCCACTCTTAGCCCACCTTCATCAGCAAAGGTTTTAGCAAGGCTCTGGAGAGGATGAGATCACAGGAAGCCTTAAACCTCCTTCTGATCTGAGCCTGAACATTCAAAGATGGCTGCAGTGAAAATTTGAAAGAAGACTGCAGCTGATAGCTGGTGCTAGTGTCAGACGGCATTGCCTTCCCTTTTTACAGGAAAAGCATATTTCTGTCTCTCTGTGGCACTGGGTCCCAAACTGAGAGACCACATGTTTCATTGTTAACACGCAGGATTTCTCATGGACAATTCCTTCCCCATGCTGTTTCCCTTGGAAATGTTACCAGCATGACTGTGCTTCTGAGGGGCACTCCCCACTGCCTAGGAGCTGGGGGGGAAGCCAAAGCCTGTGGTGTCTCAGCTGATCATCAAAATGTTTATAGGGATCTCACTAGAAAGGACAAAAATCAAACTAAATTTCTAGTCTGTGTCATCCAGAAAAAATGGACAGGATTGTATGGCAAGGCAGCATCTGACCTTTGCTGTCTATATGGACAATGTTAGCTCAATACTCTCTTCCTACAGGCATTTAGTGGTTTTTATACTCATGTTTTCCTGTTGCCATTAGTGAAAACATTGCTGTTTGCTTGTAGGGCTAACTATTCCCCCATGCAACAGTTCACCCATAAACATAGGTGTGAAATCATGGAAAACCACATTTTTGGACTTAACAAATATAGTGGGACTGGCTGTATTTTTCCTTACTTGGTACATTTCATGTTCAAAACACTTTATAAATGTAAACCCTTTCAACTCAGTTGTGAAATACAAGAGGTCTATTCATGACCTCATTTCATCAAAGAAGCTAGTCAAAGACGATGTGCCTGAAATGCTCACAGAAGGACTCATGATAAGTGTGACAATGAGAAGAGTGTCCTAAAGCCTCTTCATCTTGTGCTCTGGATATTAAGCAATGCTTCCCATTACCCCAAATGGGCCTACAGGTAGTGAATGAAATCTTTTGCAAATTAAGACATGATACAAATGAAGACAATGTCACTTCCTGATTACAGCCCTTTAGTAAAAAATCTCTCTTCAGCCTGGAAAGACTACTTCCAACAACAATAATGACCCAGAGAAATTTCTACCACTGTGAAGTGAATACCAAATGTTTTTGCCAAAAGTTTGATGTTTCTTTCATTCCAAGTGCTTAGATATTTCAACTAGTCTTTGGGAAACTACGTATTTAATAGGAAAATGCCATAAACTGGGATTTCAATAACTAAATCAGGCACAGGAATAAAGAATACATAGTTCTGAGATTAGTCAGAGAGACAAAACTTTTGAAGAGCTTGATGAACGTGGCTCCTTGAAAGGCTTAGGGGAGCCTATTGATCTAAATTAATTACACACATCCATAAATCAGAGCAATCTGATGAGCCTACCAGCACTCAAGTAGCAGGAAAGCTGTCTAGTTACAGAGTAGGTTTAAATGAGTACATGATGATGTACATTGTGTTGGAAAGGAGGGGACCTAAACAAAGATTAGGGTTAGCATCAAAGGAGGCTGGCATCCCAGCAGACTTGTCTGTGAGCAAGGAGGTCAGGCTGAATGCGAGATGGGTGGCTGTGTAGACATGGGTAGAGAGAAATGGGGAAAGGACTGAAGCTAGACTCTGTCTGAGAGCAAACTAAGCACAGAAATTCAGAAAAAATGCTGGTTTATATCTTGTTTTCGCACTTGGAACCATACAGGGTTAAAAGGAGAAATATGACTTAGGACTCTAGGAAAATGAGAGTAAACAAATTTCAGTTCTGCACTTCATGTGGCTCATGACCACCTCAAACAGCACTGCAGAACAAAAGTGATGTGCACTGGAAAATAAGTCCTTCTGTGTTGCTCTCCTGATGATTTTCTGCATGAGTAGATCAGAAACTTGCTTGCAGATTTTATTTTGTAAACTGTGGACTTCTTTTGAACATGGAACCTTTCCCTTGTTCTGTTTTCCATAGTGTAGCTGTCTATTAGCATCATCATATGTGTGTTATTTGTCTGTAAGTAATCCTTCAAGTTTGTATAAATACACCTACTTGTGCTGTGTGCTAGAGCAGAGCTGTGCATGTTATAACAGCTGGCATTCTACCGTCTAGTGAGTAAACATTATGTCCAGGGGTTAAAGTGGACTGGAATAGTTCCAGCTTACATCTGCTAGAAAGCTACTGGGTTAAATATTTGGTTCTTATGCTCACCCTTCAAAAAGGTAAAGCATGGCTAAAAGCTCAACACCACCAGTTTGTTATAACCATCTTGGGAAAAGCTGTACCTGTGACAGCCTTCTTCATCAATGAGCGTTTCAGACTTTCAGTACCTGCTCCCATGGTAAAATGTTAGAGAACATGCACTTTATTTATATTGGTGTATACATTCAGCATGATACAAGCTACATCAGAATATTAGCAAACTATAAACATATCAAAGGCTGTTGTTAGATGATACTCTGGTACCACAGGATGCTCTGACCAGACAGCTCCTGATCCCCATTCAGAGCTGGGTCTGCCTCCCTGGAGAGCCAGGGTGATCCTCAACTTGGCAGAACCCACTGGCACATATGCAAGCTGTGAGAAAAAGCAGCTACAGAATTAGTCCCCGCTGCTAAGTCAAGGTGTTTTGAATGACAGGAGGATTTGAAAGCAGGAAGAAAGCAAGTAGGGAAGTTGGGCAGCAAATTCCAGGTCTGGGTAGAAGGCACAAACTGTTCCCTGCAGAAAGGGAAAGATGGAAACAAGCACAAGGTGTGAAAAAAAGGACACTTACATGTCCTTTATCCTCAGACAAAGAATAACACATATCTAGTCATTCTCATCTAGATCACAAAATTATTTAGACAGATAGTATTTGTCAATTTGAGAAGTAACTCACAGAAAGAAATACCGGTTTATTAGTATCTGGTTGTTCTAATTACTGACACTGAAAACTTTTATTTCTGTAAATAAAAATGATGACATTTACCCAATATTGCAATTGTGTTGTAATCCAGCGATAGAACTGCAGTTTTCTTTTACCACTGTTTTATTACTTTCTGTTGTTTCTGCTTATCCATCCAGAGCTGTTATTATTTCCATCTCCAGTTCCCTTCACAATGTCATGGTGGGTCTCCTTCCAGGCTCAGACCAATTCCTGACTACGTCACTGGGAGGACCTGTGTTTCATCTGCACCACTGGGAGATGGAGTAGCTCTTTCAACAGCTGAAAAATGAAAACAGCACTGTTAGGCACTGTTCTCATTTTCACATGTATAGGTGTAGTTTCTTAATAGCTTTTATCATGCAATTACCAGTGACATTTTTACCTTGCTCTTGGTGTGACCAAGGAACTGTCCAACAAAAGAAGTGCTCCTCAGGGCTGGCATATGACAATTTTGGACTTTCTAGACATCCGCTTGGAGCTCAAAGGGTTAGGCCAATATATTCAAAACTGTCTACTCATGTTGATGTGCTCTGCATTGCCCAAGATACCAAAGACCAGAGATGGCTTACAAAAGAGCCAAAAAAAGAGCTGGCTGGACAATATTCTGGTCAAGATGCCTAAATTTCAGATTACTAAAATCTACAGCTAGCTGGATCTCACTGGATTATTTTTGCCTATACTTGGTAACTCAGGTAAAGAGAAGCATTGCATTATCAGCAGGTCAACTGGGTGAGCACTGGGAATACAATGTCCTGAACCCACACATGTACAATTTCAAGGGGGATACTGATGTCATAACCATCACCTTCTTTTTTTGTATTTTCTTGCTTTACACTTCTTTTCCTTAATAACTGCTAAAGATTAAGTAACTATAAAATGCTGTGACTTGAAAATCCCTTCTGTTTAAGCATGAAGCTTTGCATTTCTTTCAGAACTACTTTTATATACAAGCTGTGTTTGAAAAAAAAAAAATAGCATGAACAATGTAATTGTTCCAGTAATTCATATTCTGCTCTTTAAAGAGTTTCTAGTGTCCAAAAATGGATCAAAAGCAGTATTATGTGGCTAGCCTCCACTTCTACACTACAGTATCTGAATACTGAGACAGAACACCTAAATAACATCTAGTAGGAAGACAACCAATTAATGACATTAATCCAGTAATATCTGAGAATAACAAGCATGTTCCAAGAGAAGACAGTCTTGCAACTGCTGATATTAAAAAAAAAAAAAAATCAGTATTGTTTTGATGCTAATGTTTCCTGTGTAGCCTACATCTTCACATGAAAATCAATGTGAAATAAGCTTCCTGTTTTCAAAGGAAAAAAAATTGAATTGGAGAAAAAAGATGTCTTAGTCATGACACAGAACTTGAAAATCTCAGGAAGCTGAGATTTTACTGGCCACCATTTATATTACCAATTTGAGTAATGTTTTTAATTTCTAAAAAGCTTGTCTTCTTGTTTAAAAAAATGTTTTTTCAAAGAGCCTTAACTTTTGTTTACAAGAAACTGAACTACTAGAGTAACAGTCATCACAGAGAGCTCTTCAGCAAACAAAGTTTTACTGGAGATTGTTGGGGCTTTATCCAACAAAAGATTATTTAACCAGCAGAATTCAAGCAGAAGGATGAAGACACTAGGACAGACCAGGGAAAGATGAAACACAGGAAGCAACACATGACTCATTTCCACGGGGATTCTCATTCTACCTGCCTCAGGGTAGCAAAGGGAAGAGGAAGAGAGGTAAAATGGGGAAAGAATAAAAAGTGGCCATGAGCAGGATAAAGAGAAGAGAAAAGGTCAAGAAGGTCAAGAGCAACATAAATGTCTTGGGATAGGCTGTCAAAGTGATAATACTCAGCTTTCTGAAAATCATAAGCTACCTTAATTCATTAAGCATCTACTAAGATACTTTGCAGATGCTAAATAACCTCCTCTGGCTGATCTGGTTTCAATTATAATGTAAATGCTCCAAGCTGCATGAGATGGTGCATGGGCTCCTTTGTCCTGCACATAGCAAGGTGATGGAATTACTTTTGCCTCTGTATCTCTTGAGGGTTACATCCCCAAATATGAGATGCTGCCTTGCCTTGGTTCAGAGTCTGGCAACACTGTAAGCTTTACTGAACCCTGGCCAAGCACTGTTGTGCAAGCTGTGTCTAATCTGTACTCCCAGAATACAGTAGTGAACTACAGTTTAAGGAAGCCAAAAGCCAAAACAGTACAAAGTTATGATACAACCTCAGTCTCATTTCATTATAACTACTAAAATTTTACACAGTAGAAAGTGTCTGCATCCATCTAACTTGTCCTGTGTGTATGCAATGTTTTCTTGTCTTAGTCTGTCCGGGTTATTCAAAACATAAAAGCAAATTAACCCTAGGCACATATCAACGAATGGACACTATAGGTCATGAACATAACATACCTGTGACCTCCTAAGCTTTCCTTATCTTCTGTAACAAAGCTTCCTTCAGGCTCAGAGGTCTACAGCAAAGTCAGGTCATCAGTGTGCCCCTCTCATACACTTCTTGGTACAGCTACTTGATGCAGTAGATTTGTGTGTTGAAGGGGAAGAGATCAAGTGATTTCTGAGTAGGCGTTAAGGGTAAACTGATGTGGTGATGTAAGCCAATGGTGAAACATCTAAAACAGATTGATACCTCTAAATGTGATAGTGCTCAAGTTTACCATGGAGCTGATTGAATACTGGACAAAAATGTATGAATGTACTATGAATGTCTGTGTGATGGCTTGACTCCTCCCTGAGTGAGTCTCTTGGAGTTTGTATATTCACAGATATTCATATCCTGTCCAGGTGATCCTGTCCAGGTGATCCAGTCCAATTTTTTGGGATTATTTTGGGATTTCCATATACTCAGCCATTAGCATATGTATCTGTGACAGACTTTGTACTTTCACTTTAGTAGTGACCCTTGGTTAGGCATTTTGAAGTTGCTACACAAAATGCCAGGCATTGCAGCATGCATAATCCACGGACAGCTAATTCTTTACTAGTAACATTCAGGAAACATTTTCACATCCAGTGTAATTTGCATGTAATAGCACTGTTCCCAGAATACAAGAAACCTAAGAAAAATTTGGGGAGAATTTAGGGAATATTTTGGTGCTTTCATGAAGAAAAAAGATTTTTTTAGGTTATTACTTGATCTCTTATTGATGATATATAACACCTCTGTAGAAGCTACAGAGAACCCAGCACTGAATAGTCCACATTAAAAAAATTAGCTACTTGCCTTTATAATTTTTGCTCGGATATCCTTCAGAAAAAAAATCCAAAAACCAGAACCTTTTGGGTGTTCATGTTTTCAGCATTCAGATGAAAGATATTTATGGTGAAATGACGAGATACTTTTTACAAACAAGTAATTAAATCTCAATTACCAAAAAGTAACTACAAGATGTTTTCAGCTATCTCTATTCACAAGTCTGACCCCAAAATAGCTCTGAAAATGTTGACCAGAGTATGTTTCCATCTGTCTTCAATTATGCAAGTCAGCCACTGAAGACAAAAAGAGTCAACACTCTGTAACCAGCTTTCTGCATTCCATTACAGTACTCTGAACTTGTAAAATAAAAAAGCTGTGAATCATTCCCAAAATCACGAAATGGGCTTAAAATTACAAGATTTTAAAAAATAGGTTTGGGGAACTTGAATTCATATATTCAAGAGGCTTTTTTTCTAAGCTACCACAAGAATAGAAACACATATTTTTGGAGTATAAGGTCAGATTCTTGTAAGAACACATCTAGAAATCTGGGAATTTTAAGGAATGCCAGGTATCAAAATATTTATGCTAAAATCAGAAGAGTTCTAGCACTATCAAGAGCAAATTCTGCCCAGCTGACCTGTAGTACTCAGCTTCTGTGCTGAGATTGGCATTTATAGTTTGAAGAGTTTTACAGTCATGGTCCAGAGCGAGGAGCTATTGTGAAAGGAAACCAATAAATCACTTGCAGAGAAACTGTGAGACACACAGGAAAACATAAGATTGCCAGGATGAACGCTAGGATTCCCTACATTGATGGAAAAGTGATACCCAGTGCTAAAAACTCAGTGGAAATGTCAAAGGACCAGAAGCTTCCATTCTTCTTTCTGGATTTAAAAGGACAAAGGAAAACATTTGGTTTTAGCGCAGGGATGACATAAGGGAAAGCCCAAATTAAATAATTGGTTTTTTGAAGATTACTTATATTGTTCTTCAAATAACAGTGTCTCAATCTGTAGGACATCTGCTTTCTTTCTCTGTCTGCTCAGACTGACTTCTGGGATAATAGGAAGATGTCACAAACACTCAATTCACGTGTTTGCAGCAAAGGGCCTTTAAAGAAAACAGCTTTTGACTATCTTTTTTTTTTTTCCCCAACTCGGATTTGAACATCTAGCTTTCTAATCCAGAAAGCAGATGTTTTAACTGTGCCTGGGAAATTATTTTTAGCATGTTTTATATGATCTAATCATAATTCAACCATTAGAAACTGCTATTCAGTGTTTAACCTTTTCTTTGAGATTCTTTTCTCTAGTAGATTTAGTGTCTAACACAGAACAGCTGGAGACTGTAACATTTTTGGCACAAAAAGACAAAAATGGAAAGTTTTTTCCAGTACAAAATTGTTTGCACTCTTTGTCCTGACAGTGCCACCTGATTCCCCCTGGAAGGATTAAATTTCTCCACATCCATCATATCCAAATAGTGCAGTGTCAAGAGACCGGCAATACCCTTAGTTTGCCCATCCATGACTGACATTCAGTACATTTTTGTCTGAGTAGACCAGGAGGTTGACGTAAAGGTAAATTCCAGACTAACATCTTAAAACACAAGCCCTTTTGTGTACTGACTTTTGCTCTCACTTCTAGACTCTCCATAACCTCATTTGGCATGTAAAGTGGTTTCAAGCAGGAGCTTGCATATTGTCACTTTGTAAAAAAATCCTGCCCCATAACCTACATGTATTCAGCTTTTAATAATAATAATAATAATTTTAAAAAATGCAGCAAAAACGCCAGGCGTAACAATAAACGGGTCAGAATCCAAAAGTGCATCTCGCAATACTGGATCACATTACAGCTGATGTCAAAGCATTTTAACTTAGTAAAAGTACACTATAATTTATCAGAGTATGTCTGCCTTGCTGATCCTAATATTTTCCTTAATCATTTTGAATTACAAAAATAAGGCATTAATTTTAGCTGGTATTTAACCTAAGTTAACTGGTGGAAAACAAAATCCAAGAGTCTGGGAGTATTTAGAAAGCATCACCAAGCCTCCTGGTTCAGCCGTAGGTCTCGAGTCTGTGAAAATAAAAAAGTGTCCTGAGTTTTCTGATTGGCAATACTTGTGACAGTCTGTTTCCATACAGACATTCTGTGTTTCCATGCTATTCATTGAAAAGATTCTATTTTTATTTTGGTGAATGCAAGTAAAAAATGAGTACAGTGATATTACTTATTTGTTACCTCTGGAAATTGCCCATAGGATTTCAGAGGAATGTGGACAATTCAGGGTATGTCTCCCTGGGTGCTCAAAACCAGAAGGCAATGAGAGTTTGCTGCACTGTTTCAGAAGAGGATTGACAGCTTTTAGAATCATATGTACCATGCTCTTCTAAAACAAGAATCTGTACTTGCCAAGTAAAGTATTAAAATATTCTTGTTATTTTTTTACAGTGTTCAATGTTTAGCTCTCATTATGTGCAATCTAATATCCTCTTTTAAATTGTAGATAAACTGCAGTTCACTAAAAGTGTGTTGTTTCAATAAGATTTCAATTTCCAGGTACTTTGAGAATTTCACAAGTGTCTCAACCCTTCTAAAAAATGTGTTTCTTTGAATCCTGACTCACACTCATTTCGCAGCTAAGCTAAGGATCCCGCATGGACAACATCAAGTCTGGAAGTGGGATGCAGCATCAAAATTCGTATACAGTTTCGAAAAATAGGTTGAAAGGCACTCCTTGTAACTGTGATGAGCGTGTACTCACATGTGGAAGCACAGAAATTACTTGTGAAATTTTAACTTTTATTGCTCAGCTCATTTTGTCTGGCTCTTTCATTCAGTTGTTCTTCAAATTTTTATTCTCATAAGGGGTCTCAAGTGTTTTTCTGCAGCTGTAAGGCAGGCAGTGTCTTCAAGCAAACAAACACACAAACCAACTTTCTACTGTTTCAAAAATATTTTAAGGTAAAATATAAGCATCCTTAGACATACTTTGTTTTATCCTTATATAACAGTCTTATATTTATTTTCAAGGTAAGGAATGTTTTTTTTCTTTGTGGTGAAACACTGGAACATGCTCCCCAGAGAGGTGGTATCAATGCCCCATACCCAGAAACATTCAGTCAGGTTGGATGGGGCTCTGAGCAACCTGATCTAGTTGAAGATGTCCCTGCTCATTGCAAGGGGGTTGGACTAGATGACCTTTAAGGGTCCCTTTAGACTCAAACTATTCTATGATTCTATTTTGTGCATAGTATAATTTAGTAAAAAGATTAAGTATTTCATTACTTTTTAATACCTTTCCCTCATATTTTAGGAACTCCTCACGTCTTCTCACATTTTAGGATTTTTAATTCAAATGTTTCTTCTCTCTCTGGAGGCTCAGGATACCTTCAGCGCAGATGTAATATGGAGTTTCCCTAATGTCCCATTTCTTAGAAGCATCTATGGCATTACACAACCAATGGTTTCTTAATGAATAAAGCAGACACAGTTGTCAGGTTTCATGGGTAGAAAGACAGGAGGAACTTGCCACAGTGCTTTGAAGTTTTCAAGTGTTTTTTCCTTACTGATGCAGCTGAGCAGCTGCAGTTTTCTTAGAGATTGTGCAAATGAAATAATTTATTTTTATTGCACATTCCAGCATAATACACCAGGGAATAGAATTATCCCCTAAAGAAAAGGCTTTGGGCTAAGGTACTTGCCATGTTGAAAGGGAAAATAAATTGTGATGGTGATTGCACTTGATTTGTTGAAATATTTGATCTTCAGCACCATGTGTGACAATGCAAGCAGAATAGTTCCACTGTTTCCTAAAGATTCACTGTGTATTTGATCATCCATTAACCGGAAAAAAGCTCAGCACAGACTTACAGTCAATATACTTTTTAAAATTAAAAACTAAACATAGTTACTAGCTAGAATAGGCCTATGGTCCACTCCTAATCGCCAGCATCACCTCCCAACCAAGAGGCCAAATAACCTATGTATTATTGGATGGTACGGATGTACAGAACTTGAAGGAGCATTTCAAACCACTCCACAGAGAGATACCTAGTGTTTCCATGAAAATACGTTATTTGTTAATCATCTGTAATATATGCATGCACGGGACTTTACTAATAATGAAGCCCATGCCAACTTCAGTGAAAGGCTGTGAGCTACATGTCTATTGAGTCAGCTCCAAGCAGTGACTTTCAGACACCAGCTAATTTCAGCAGGGGTAACATCAAGCCATATGTAGATTAATTCTCTTGCTTCCACAACCTAAGGGTAACACCAGTCACATCTTCAAAAAGGGAACTGGCATTTTTGATTTGCTGTAAGAGAAGAGCAGCCTGGTGGGGGCTTCTACCTCATTTATACACAATTTTAATTAATCTTTTGCTGCTCTATCCTCCCTCTCTTTTCTTATCAAGATGTCCAAACAGGAAAATAACAAGCAGCAGATATTCCTGAAAGACAATTACTATTACAAGGTAAAAGTAATTTAATCTGGGTAATTTTGTTAGCAGGGATTAATTCGAGGAGATTAGACAGACTAGCAACTTCAGCCTAAAAAAAGAGATGTCTGAGTGGGATATTCATGAAGACATAGGTGCTGTGGAAAAAGCAACTGAGAATGGCTATTCATTACCTCCCACACCACCAGACCTGTGAACATAGCAGGTAGCAGATATAAAACAAGTCCCTTGCACTCTTCTTTACACAATGCATAATTAAGATGTGGACTGCTCTGCCACAGTATGTGGTACAGTCCAAAAGAATACAAACCTTTTCAAAAAGGAATCAGATGACCATGATGGGCCAACGCAGCACAACTGCTGACCATGGAGGCTGGGCGGACTGATTCAGAAGAGCATCATCCTGCAAGTGCTCTGCTCCTGACCTGCTCCCCTGAGCACTGTAGAGATAGACGTCTCCAATATCTAGCATTACCATCCTTGCAAGAATCACTTGACAACCTGTGAAGAGATTACCACAGAACTAATGCAATAAGTGCCACTGAGCTCTCCGAATTCAGTCCTCGTAGTTTGGTTCAGCCTGAAGAGATTATGGTAAATAAATATAACCTGGAGACACACTCACTCTGATTTATTAAATTGCATTTAGCAGTGGTGGGGAGGAATCTTTGCATTCCACTGTCTGACTCTTGACACAGTTTAGACCAACCTTTTCTGATATTATCTTAAATGGAGAAATATTTCTGGTGAGTGAGCTTTGATTATGAAATGGCAGTGCAGAAGTTTGACTTGTGCTTCCCCACGCACATGTTGGTGTTCGGGTTGGAGGCTGTGTGTGTGGAGTGGGAGGCTGGCAGTATGGAGGAGGAATAAGGACTCATTGCAGTAGTTGTATAAAGACAGAGGAGCTCATCAAATAACTCTCCAGAGAAGAGACTTCCTACTTTATCCTAGAAGCTCTTACAAAATTTAGACTGTCAAGAGCACAGCTATTCTGTTGTCAGTCTTCAGAGAACCATCACAGTTAAAAGTCCTGACAATATTTGCATATGTAGCCTTTTAAAATGTTTTTGCTAAATCTTTCTGTTTTTTTCACACAGTCTCAGTAAGGCAGTTCTCAGATATTGTTTGGGATAAATCATAAAAGTTAATGAAAAAACAGAGCATGAAAGAGCACTAAACTATGCTGCAGTAAAAATATAAAAATAAAGCAGCTGTTCCAGGAGCTAATTCAGGATAATAAAAATAAAAGGGTTTCACATGAAAAATTATTCAATATCTGAACAGATGGTAAATCTCAGATTTTCCTTGTTCAAAGGATGGGTCACCTCTGCAAAACATTCTGTGATTTGCATTGTGGTACCGTACCCTGGCCTGCTAGAAATATTTCTGGTCCTTTCTTTCATAAAGGAATTAGGCACAGGAAAAGGGCAGAGAAAGCTGTAAAATATAATCAGAAGTTGGTGTGCATACCAAGACCCTCAGGACATCATGATCAAAGTACAGCAATAGTTGCATATGCCATTTCCCCAAGGCCCGGTGTCTATATAATAATCCCTACCACTTTTACCAGGCAATAACTCATTGTTAACAGAACACTAAAACTGCAGTGATAATAGTCTGGACCAGAGTTAATGCTTGTCTGTGAAGGTATGAATCCACTCCGAGTACTGACTCCTCCACAACACGGACAGCAAGATTATTTCCCTGCCGCTGACTTCTATAACACAGCTGCTCTCAGGGCCCTGGGGGAGCTGGACACAAGTCCTGTTTCCTGAAATATCATAGAATCATAGAATGGTTTGGGTTGGAAGGGACCTTAAAGATCACCTAGTTCCAACACCCCTGCCATGGGCAGGGACAGCTTCCACTAGACCAGGTTACTCAAAGCCCCGTCAAACCTGGCCTTGAACACTGCCAGGGAGGGGGCAGCCACAGCTTCTCTGGGCAGCCTGTTCCAGTGTCTCACCACCCTCACAGGAAAGAATTTCTTCCTTATATATGATCTAAATCAATCCTCTTTCAGTTTAAAACCTCAGCCTACCACTTACTCCCTGATAAAGAGTCCCTCCCCACCTTTCCTATAGGCCCCCTTTAAGTATTGGAGGGCCACTATAAGGTCTCCCCAGAGCCTTCTCTTCTCTAGGCTCAACAACCCCAACTTTCTCAGCCTGTCCTCATAGTGGAGGTGCTCCAGCCCCTGATCATCTTCATGGCCCTTCTCTGGACCTGCTCGAGCATGTCTATGTCCTTCTTATGTTGGGAGTTGAATGCAGTACTCCAGGTGGGGTCTCACCAGAGCAGAACAGAGGCGGAGAATCCCCTCCCTCGACCCGCTGGCCACAATTCTCTTGCTGCAGCCCAGGATACAGTTGGCTTTCTGGACTGCGAGCACACATTGCTGGCTCATATTCAGTTTTCCATCCACTAATACCCCTAAGTCCTTCTCCACAGGGCTCTCAATCCACTCATCGCCCAGCCTGTATTTGTGCTTGAGATTGCATCAACCCATGTGCAGGACCTTGTATGTGGCCCTGTTGAACTTCATGAGGTTTGCACGGTCTCACATCTCAAGCCTATCAAGGTCCCTCTGGATGGCCCCTTCCCTCCAGCATGTCAACCGTACCACACACCTTGGTGTTGTTGGGAAACTTGCTGAGGGTGCACTCAATCCCACTGCCCATGTCACCAACAAAGATGTTAAACAGCGCCGGTCCCAGTACTGACCCCTGAGGAACGCCATTCATCACTGCTCTCCACTTGGACATCGAGCCGTTGACCGCAACTTTGAGTGCGACCATCCAGCCAATTCCTTATCCACTGAGTGGTCCATCCATCAAATCCATGTCTCTCCAATTCAGAGACAAGGATGTTGTGTGGGACAATACCAAATGCTTTGCACAAGTCCAGGCAGATGATGTCAGTTGCTCTTCCCTTATCCACCAACACTGTAATCCCATTGCAGAAGGCAACCAAATTTGTCAGGCATGATTTACCCCTAGTGAAACCATGTTGACTGTCACCAGTCACCTCCTTATTTTCCACATGCCCTAGCATAGTTCCCAGGAGGATCCGCTCCATGATCTTGCCAGGCACAGAGGTGAGACTGACTGGTCTGAAGTTCTCCAGGTCTTCCTTTTTTTCCTTTTTTAAAAATGGGGGTTGTGTTTCCCCTTTTCCAGTCAGTGGGAACTTCACTGGATTGATTAAGGGGAAGGTAAATGGAGAGGTGTAAAATGAAAGCACCTCTTGTTTGGAGAGAGATCCAGGGAAAAGATGCTTCTAATTTAGGGATTAATGACTTCTAAAAATTAAGCACATGCTCCCAGGTGAGTACTGCATAACTCAGAATTCAGTACATAAACTCCCACTCTGGTCAACAGAAAAAGGTGGATGTCTTCAAGCATAGGTTCAAGAGACCCAGAGGCTGAGCATGTGGACAGCAGACTACTCCATTGGAAGTGCTGATAGCGAATGTGTGCTTAAACATGCACACACCTCTTAGAGTTCCACTTCAGCATGCACATTATTCACCTAGTCTAAAACCACAGTGTCCATACATTGAAGCACGAACTAATTTGGACTTCAAAAAATAACTATTTCTAGCAGGTTGCCCTCTTTGTATGATGGCATATTGGCATGAGCAATCAGCCAAGAAGGGCTGTCAGGTCTCCAAAACCACACTGAATGAAAACACTGCAGTTCTGACCTACCACGAATACTCTGCTACCAGGTGTTTCTGGAGAGGTCATTGCCACCTTCCCTGTTGAAGCTGCACCATCATGCAGAGAGGAATCCCAAAGTAATGAGGCCAAACAGCCAACAAGAAGGTGCACGCTCCTGTGCAAACTCTTTAACCGCCAGGCTATTGTGAAAAAGGGCTGACCGCAACTGTGGGAATATTTCTGAGCAAGAATGACCAGAGAAGTTCTCTGGAGCTAACTGTCAGAGATCATCATGTGCTCCGAGCTGAGGTCCCCTGGGCATATATGGGATGCAATTTCTGCTCTAGTTTGTAATGGTTTTTTAAAGGGGAGCAAGGTGATATGTGCTGCAGTCTAGATTTGGGCATATTGTCCAGCACAAAAAGGAAGGTGATGCTTACAGAGAAGAAGCCTTAACACACAGATGGGACTGATGTGCCTAGTTCTGCCAAGATCTTAGCCCAGGCACTGAAACAAATAGTGTAGGTTCTACCCGTACTGAGTCTGGCTGAGCCGGAATTAGTTTTCCCCTATAGCAGCCCTCATGGTGCTGTGTTTTATGTTGGGAGCTGGCAGGGTGTCGATAGCACACTGGTGGTGTGGCTACTGCTGAGTGGTGCTTACACAGCACCAAGGCTCTTTCTGACATTTCCCCCCACAGTGCGACAGGGTGGGCAAGATCTTGGGAGGGGACACAACCAGGACAGCTGACCCGAACTGACCAAAGGGATATTCTAGACCATATGACGTCTGCTCAGTATAAAGCTGGGAAAAAGGAGGAAGGGGGTGGGGTCACCCTTGGTCCTCCGAGGCAACCACTACACGTATTGGAGCCCTGCTTCCTGAGAAGGCCCAACATCGCCTGTTCATGGGAAGTAGAGAATAAATCTGTTTTCTTTTTGCTTCCGTGCATGGACCTTTGCTTTGCTTTGCTTATATTAAAACTGCTTTTGTTTTACCCACAAGGGTTGTTTTTTTTTTTCCTATCTTCTTTCCCCTCTTTGCCCTGTTGAGAAAAAAGGGGGAAGGGGGGGGAAGTGATAGAGCGACTTGGTGGGTACCTGGCATTTAGCCAAGGTCAAACCACCACAGCCTTTTTTGGCACCCAACATGGGGCAAGACAACGACAGTTTTATATTAATTGTGCTATAGCTATAGCAGTTATTAAGTGACAAGCTCTTGTGCTGGTCACAGGTTTGTTGATTGTGCTGCTTATCTTTATTTTGCTAAGCTCGGGAACATGCTGGAAGAAATTGGGAACATCATGAGTGGTTTTATTCTGCAGGCTCCCGAGGTACTTATTCACCCTTATGTTAGCTCTTTGATACTGTTCATTAATGCTATTCTCCTATTGTGGGCTGTGTGGAGCTCGGTAGGTTTTTGGTGTAAGAGAAGGCAAATTTTGGGTGAGTCAATACCAAAATGTGCCCTGAGGCGGCCTGTCCCTGCGTGGCAGGGGGAGTGGAAGGATTTGGGAAGATTCCTAGGATGGTTATCACCTCCTGTAGTCTGGGATCTTACCCCTGAACAGGCAAGCAACCCCACAAAATTGACACAACACCTGATAGAAGGGTGCCTTGCCTATCCCAGTGAAAATCAGCAACTCCTAGCGCTGTACTGGGGCCTGGCCTATGCTTATCGAGCTGCAGTTCAGTGCTCTCAAAGGACTGTGGTTGAGATGGGAACTCAAAAAATAACAGCAACAGCAGAGATTGCCCCAGTAGTAAAAAAGAAGCAGTGGACAAGGAGAACAACGGGCCCATACCTTTGATTAATAAGGGAGGAGAAAGAAGAGGAAGAAGCTGGTCCTTCAGCAAAGGGATTGGAAGAGGGAATAACAGAACTCAAACAGGAGGTGGAAACTACCTGGTCCCTGACGTCATCAGAACTGCGAGATCTGCGGAAAGACTACAGACACCAGTCAGGTGAGCGGATTGCTGCCTGGCTGATTCGATGCTGGGATAATGGGGCTGATGCTCAACAACTGGAAGGTAAGGAAGCCTAACAGCTGGGTTCCCTTGCTAGAAATCGAGGAATTGAAAGGGGAATTGGAAAAGAGACAGCAATTTGCAGTCTGTGGAGACAGCTCCTTTCAAGTGTTAAAGCAAGCTATCCTTTCAAGGAAGATCTTATGGACAACTCCCCAGGAAAGTGGGCTACTGCGGATGAAGGTGTCCAGTACCTGAGAGAATTAGCAGTGCTGGAAGTCATCTATAGTGATCCAGATAATGATGAAGCCCCTAAAAATCCAGAGGATGTCCTGTGCACACGGGCCATGTGGAGGAAGGTGATTAAAAGTGCACCATCCTCGTATTCTGCCAGCTTGGCCACGATGTACTACCCAGAAAGGGATGTGGGAGAAGGACTAAGATGTACACCAACTGTGGAGGCAGTCTCTTCCTGGCTTCAGAACTTTGAAGACAGTCTTCGTACCTCCTCATCTCTATGGGCAAGCACCCTGGATGTCAGGAGCACCCCAAGAAATCAGTTCTTTTCCGCCCCAGTCAGAGGGAAAGGGAACCCCAGGCGCGTGACACATGGTGAACTTTGGTTCTTCCTGTGTGACCAGGGGGAGGACATGAGGAAGTGGGATGGTCAACCCACCTTCAAGTTGGAAGCTCATGTACATGAATTGCGAGGAAAGACCCCTGCCAAGAAGAAGACATCCAAGAAGGTTGTTAATGTAGCTGGTGTAAAACCACAAGAAATAATCAGCAATCTCCTGAAGACTGGGAGACTGAGATCACCTCCCTTGGCCCTGATGAAGGAATCTCTGGCCTGGCACAGCAAGGGTCAGACAGTGAATACTCTGACCAAGAACAGGAATAGAGGGCCCCTGCCTCCAGCCAGGAGGAGGAAAGGGATGATCGGGTGTATTGGACAGTGTGGATTCGATGGCCTGGCACATCAAATCCACAGAAGTACCAGGCTTTAATCGACACCAGGGCACAGTGTACGTTAATGTCATCAAGTTATAGAGGGGCAGAACCTATCTGGATCTCAAGAGTGACAGGGGGATGTCAAGAACTGTCAGTACTGGAGGCCGAGGTTAGCTTGACCGGGGACAAGTGGGAAAAACATCCCATTGTAACTGGCCCAGAAGCCCCTTGTATCTTGGGCATTGACTACCTCAAGGGGGAGTATTTCAAAGACCCAAAAGGATACCGATGGGCTTTTGGTGTGGCCAGTGTGAACACAGAGAAGGTCAAACAGTTGTCTAATCTGCCTGGCCTCTCAGAAGATCCTTTTGTAGTAGGACTGTTGCGAGTTGAAGAACAACAGGTACCAATTGCTACAAGGACCGTGCACCGACGGCAGTATCACATAAACCGAGACTCTCTGGCTCCCATGCAACAACTGATTTGTCAACTGGAGAGCCAAGGTGTCATCAGTAAGACACATTTGCCTTTTAATAGCCCAATATGGCTGGTACGAAAGTCTGATGGAGGGTGGAGGTTAACAGTAGACTATCGTGGCCTGAACGAAGTGACGCCACCACTGAGTGCTGCTGTACCAGATATGTTAGAGCTCCAATATGAACTGGAGTCAAAGGCAGCCAAGTGGTACGCCACAATCGACATTGCCAATGCATTCTTTTCAATTCCTTTGGCAGAAGAGTGCAGGCCACAGTTTGCTTTCACGTGGAGGGGTGTCCAGTATACCTGGAATCGACTACCCCAGGGGTGGAAGCACAGCCCCACTATTTGTCATGGACTAATTCAAACTGCACTGGAAAAGGGTGATGCCCCTGAACATCTACAATACATCGATGACATCATTGTGTGGGGCAACAAGGCAGAAGAAGTGTTCAAGAAAGGACAAAGAGTAATTGAGATTCTTCTGAGAGCTGGGTTTGCCATAAAGAAAAGCAAGGTCAAGGGACCAGCACAAGAGATTCAGTTCTTGGGAATAAAATGGCAGGATGGACACTGTCATGTGCCTATGGATGTTGTCAACAAGATAGCAACTATGTCTCCACCAACCAACAAGAAGGAAACACAAGCTTTCTTAGGACTTGTGGGATTTTGGAGAATGCATATTCCAGGTTACAGTCAGCTGGTGAGCCCTCTCTATCAAGTAACCCAAAAGAAGAACAATTTTGAGTGGGGTCTTGAGCAACAACAAGCCTTTGAGCACATCAAACAGGAGATAGCTTGGGCGGTAGCTCTTGGGCCTGTTCGGACAGGACCAGCTGTGCAAATTGTACTTTACACGTCAACTGGGGAGCATGGCCTCACATGGAGCCTCTGGCAGAAGATACCAGGTGAAACTCAAGGTCGACCATTAGGATTTTGGAGCTGGGGATATAGAGGATCAGAAGCCCACTACACTCCGACTGAAAAGGAGATTCTAGCAGCATATGAGGGGATTTGAGCCGCCTCAGAAGTTGTTGGTACAGAAGCACAGCTCCTCTTGGCACCGCGATTGCCTGTATTACATTGGATGTTCAAAGGAAACATCCCTTCTACGCACCATGCAACCAGTGCTACCTGGAGTAAATGGGTAGCGTTAATCACACAGAGAGCTTGACTGGGAAAACCCAACCGTTCAGGGATCCTGGAAGAGATCATGGACTGGCCAGAAGGTAGAGATTTTGGAGCACTGCCTGAGGAGGTGGCTCGTGCCCAAGAGGCACCACCATATAACGAGTTACCAGAAAATGAACGGCGTTATGCTCTATTTACTGATGGATCCTGTCGTGTGGTAGGAAACCATTGGAAGTGGCAAGCTGCTGTGTGGAGTACCACAAGACAAGTCATTGAGGCCACTGAAGGAGAGGGTGAGTCAAGTCAGTCTGCAGAAGTAAAAGCGATCCAACTAGCCCTAAAGATTGCTGAACAAGAAAAGTGGCCAGTACTGTATCTCTACACTGACTCCTGGATGGTGGCTAACGCCCTGTGGGGGTGGCTACAGGAGTGGAAGAAGAACAATTGGCAGTGCAGAGGTAAACCCATCTGGGCTGCTGCATTGTGGCAGGACATCGTTGCCCAAGTGGAAAACGTGGCTCTAAAGGTACATCATGTAGATGCTCATGTGCCCAAAAGCCGTGCCACCGAAGAACATCAAAACAATGAGCAAGTAGACAAGGCTGCCAAAATTGAAGTAGCTCATCTGGACCCAGACTCGGAGTGCAAGGGTGAGCTATTCATAGCTCGATGGGCCCGTGAAACGTCTGGGCACCTTGGGAGAGATGCAACGTACAGATGGGCTTGTGATCGAGGGGTGGACCTGACCATGGAGGCCATCTCACAGGTCACTCATGAATGTGAAACATGTGCTGCAATCAAGCGACCCACACGAGTAAAGTCTCCCTGGAACAGAGGGCGATGGCTGAGTTTTCAATATGGTGAGGCCTGGCAAATTGACTATATTGGACCATTGCCACGAACACGCCAAGGCAAGCGCTACATACTCACCATGGTGGAAGGAACTACTGGTTGGCTTGAAACATACCC
Source organism: Strix aluco (assembly GCF_031877795.1). Classification (NCBI taxonomy): domain Eukaryota; kingdom Metazoa; phylum Chordata; class Aves; order Strigiformes; family Strigidae; genus Strix; species Strix aluco. The sequence continues at coordinate 71,000,647 of NC_133971.1, forward strand.
TGTAAATCATGCCACTGCTCGAAATACCATCTTAGGTCTTGAAAGGCAAATTTTATGGCGACATGGTACTCCTGAAATAATCGAATCAGACAATGGGACCCATTTTCGAAATAATCTTATAAACTCCTGGGGAAAGAAACACGGCATTGAGTGGGTGTATCACATCCCTTATTACCCACAAGCGTCTGGAAAGATTGAAAGATACAATGGACTGTTGAAGACTATGTTGAGAGCATTGGACAATGGGGGATGGAAGCACTGGGATATAAATTTAGCAGAAGACACTTGGCTAATTAACACCAGAGGATCTGTTAACCGTCCTGGTCCTGCCCAAACAAAACTCCTTCATACGGTGGGAGGAGATAAGGTCCCTGTAGGCTGGGGAAGGCAGTGTGGATTGCTCCTCCCTTGGGAAAAGGCAAGCTCACTCCTGGGATTGTTTTTGCTCAGGGACCTGGATGTACTTGGTGGGTAATGTGGGAGAATGGGGCTACTCAGTGTGTGCTTCAAGGAGATTTAACCTTGGGGGGGAAATAATCTGTGGGCTGAGTTGTATGTTGCAGGAAATGATGGAGGAAGTAGGAACGACGAAGAGTGAACCAGATACGTGCGATGGTGACCCAAACCTAGCCGGTGCTGGAGTCCAACAGTCAAACATACTGCTCCTGTCCTGAACATCCATCTTGACAGATGGGAACCAAGTCACTGAACATCTGGAGGAGTGAAGAAAGCTTACGGAATGAATAAATGAGTGTTATGTGGGACCTGGGCATGAAATAAATGGTATGGAATAAGGGCTGGAGACTGTACTGGGTCTGGCTGAGCCAGAATTGGTTTTCCCCTGTAGCAGCCCTCATGGTGCTGTGTTTTATGTTGGGAGCTGGCAGGGTGTTGATAGCACACTGGTGGTGTGGCTACTGCTGAGTGGTGCTTACACAGCACCAAGGCTCTTTCCGACATTTCCCCCCACAGTGGGACGGGGTGGGCAAGATCTTGGGAGGGGACACAACCAGGACAGCTGACCCGAACTGACCAAAGGGATATTCCAGACCATATGACGTCTGCTCAGTATAAAGCTGGGAAAAAGGAGGAAGGGGGTGGGGTCACCCTTGGTCCTCCGAGGCAACCACTACACGTATTGGAGCCCTGCTTCCTGAGAAGGCCTGACATCGCCTGTTCATGGGAAGTAGAGAACAAATCTGTTTTCTTTTTGCTTTCATGTGCGGACCTTTGCTTTGCTTTGCTTATATTAAAACTGCTTTTGTTTTACCCACAAAGGTTGGTTTTTTTTTTCCTATCTTCTTTCCCCTCTTTGCCCTGTTGAGAAAAAAAAGGGGAAGGGGGGGGAAGTGATAGAGCGACTTGGTGGGTACCTGGCATTTAGCCAAGGTCAAACCACCACAAGCCTTAACACACAGATGGGACTGATGTGCCTAGTTCTGCTAAGATCTTAGCCCAGGCACTGAAACAAATAGTGTAGGTTCTACCTAGCATGTAGAGAAGATAGCCCATGTGCCTCCCGAATGGGTTGCTCACAGGCTTCCCAAGAGCAAACTCCTCCAAAATGTCAGATTGTTTTTACACCTCCACATACAGGCAGAGAGAGGGCCCCTGCTCTGGAAAGCAGTGACAGTCTTCTCTGCATTCCAGGGGTGCGTGGACCAGGCCCTGAAGAAAAAATAGTTGTAATTTGTCCAAACAACAACACTGTAAACATTCTTTTTGCCAGAAGTAACATTTGGCTATGAGTATAACAAGCTTGTAAATTAAACTTCCCCTGGCAATGCAAAATTATGAGTTACTTATGTCTCTAGTTGATCTGATTTCCTCTTGAATATGTCAAACACCAATTAAGTACAAAGGGAGGCCCTAGTCTGGCAAATGCTTATGCAAGGACAACTCCCTTCATTTCAGTGATGCAAAAATTTGGTGTGAGTGGGAAGCAAGGTAGGGGAAATGTGGGCAGAAGTCTTCACAGGACAGAGGCTTGAAATACTAGTTGAGGTATTCTGTTTGCAATGGACTTATCTCTGTGTCTTTCTTGTAAGAAAAATGTTTTATGCTCTCAGCTTCATTAATGAGACTTCACTTGAGTGAATGTTTTTTGAGCATACCTTACTTCTGGCTCCCGGCCAGCCCTAAAAGCAGTTGTGGTTTCTTCACAGAAACACAGATCTTCACAAAAAATAAAACTTTTCAGCTTGTAATTCCCCAGTGGTTGCCTCTCCAGCCAAATCACCCTTGGAAACATATTTTAAACCATTTAAGCAGGGAAAAATATTTGGAACTTTGCCTGGTTTGCTAAGGCTCAGCATCAAATTACACAGACAGAGCTTCTGTTTTTTTAAAAAATATTTTATGTCTATACTATTTTAAAGTACATGGAAAGTAGTATTTTTTAAAATAAAATAAAGCTTACTGGCGCCAGTATTACATCAGTGACTGTAACCATTGTGTGCATTGTATCCCTGGTAAGGATTTCTCAATCTTAATGCAACTGACGCAGGACATGAGGCTAGATGCAGTAGGAGATGTGAATGCAATTAAGTCCTTCCCTGAGTTCTTTAAGAAAACAACAGCACTATTACTATTTGATTTATGCTTCTCAGGTGATGTATGCCACATCCTTCATCTTTTAATGGAGAGTATGACTGAAAACTGGGATCTAAGCCCAGTTTCATGTTAGAACATTTTTTTTTTCATTAGCAAATAAGAGCCAGAAACTTGCAACACTTACTAAGATGAATAATCATCAGTTTGGTCTGCAGCTTAGTGAACATAGATGGAGAAAAAGGGGCCAAGTCCTTAAGTGGTACAAAATGGCAAAGCTCCAGGACTTAAAGGGACTTTGAGAGAACTCAAGTCAATTTATGCTTGCTGAGGATCTGCCCCAAGACATCTGCCTATGAATATGTAGACTATGTGTACGCGTGTGATAATCGTGTGACATATTGTACTGCAGGGCATTTGACAAAGAAATAGCCAAGCAATTTATCACATAACTACAATTGCATCACCTGCCCATTCATCAATCTCCCCGATTCAGTCTGGCATTCCTGGCTCTTAAGCTGCTTCAAACAGCACCATTTATATTTTAAAGCCAACCTGCCATGGAAGTATTTCCTCCCTTCCCCCACCAAAGAAGTGGAATTTCCTCGGAAATTATACCTGCATGAGGTCCAGGACAGGCAAGATTAATTCTGAAAATTATGAAACTGTCCTGGTTTTAAAACTGTATGTGTATATTGTCCTAGTCAGTGAAACAGGAAGAACCTTAGCAGCTTCTCAGCAGACCAACTCACTGAAATGTAGAGTCTGAGATGTTGGACTTTAAAACAGTGAATTTTTATTCATGGAAGTGATCTTAAATTATTTTAGATGTGTACTAAAAGTACTAGTTTTAATTCTTCTCTTCCTCATGGCAGTCAAGGCACTTTGCTTAACAGGCCAAGAGACACAAGGAACAGTCTCCCAAAAATGTTTTTCAAAGTTCCACAGTATAGAAGAGTTTTTATATAACATACATGGCAGAAGCAGCAAATCCCAAACTTATGCTAATGAAACTGAGCTGCCACAGCCTGTACATGCCTTCTTCTACATTCTTAAGCACCTGTGTCAAAAGATTGTTCAGGCTGGAAGGTCAAGCTCTCTCAAGAATTAGGAATGAGAAGTTACAAGATTTCCCAATCCTAATGTCATTTGTCCAATCCATATTATATATGCTACCACATACCCACACAAACCTCCCTCTGACCCATCCAAGCTGTGCTTCATTCAGTAAGCAGATGGCTATTCTTTATTTCTTTTTGGTCTTCACATTTCTCACATGGGCCTCCAATTTATTTGACATGATGTACTCAAGCTCTGCACCGCATGTTCCTCCTGGCTGCTATAGGGATGATCTTACCACGCCTTTGTTAGACCACTTCTGGTTCGGTGCTCTCTATTCACACCCTACAGCCTGGGAGTGTGAAGTACTGAAAAGGAACACCAGACTTGTCAGAAACAAGTTGCTGGCATTTGACTTTTTGGTATACCTAGAACCTGACTGCATCCTGCACGTATGGGACATCTGCAATCAGCCTCACTCACTCCTGTGATGTGAGCTCTCAGCCATTCTGCAAACCTGTCTGCAGATGTGTTCCGTGGATGGGCAGGAAAATACGTAGCTAATGGCTGTATAAGAAGAGACTGGCTCAAATGGTGGTCTGGCAGATGTAGAGAAACAATGCAGATGCTGAAGAAGCTCTCATCTGCCTTAACTGGGAAACTAGCCCTTCTTTTACTACAACTCCCTACCCAAAGGAGCCAAAGAAAGACCCAAAAGAACAAACTGAGAAAAAAAAATTGTAACCAGTGCCTGCTGGTCTACTGTGGGCCATGCTCAGCAGAGACCAACTGTGGCAAAGTGTCTGCTTAATTCTTAAGTTTCTGCTGAATTATTTAAAGTTAAACCAAACCAAAACATGGCCAAATATGTGAAGAGTGTTTTCCCCACTCAACACAATTAAGCAAAGGACACATTCTGGCATGAGGCCAACATGCCCTCTTCTTTTTACCACAAAATTCAAAGGCTTGCTTCAAATTATAGGATGGAAGAGTCAACTAAAAAGAAATTAATTTAAACATGAATAGCATACTTTATTTCCTCTAAAGCTCATCTAAATTCAACCTGAAGTAGATATCCAGAATGGAAAACTTACAGCCTGAACAGTTAAAACAATCTGGCAAACTTAGAAGCAACCATAAGAAGGGGCCTTAAACGGGAAACATACAGAAACTGTAGGTGTAGTTAACACATCTGCCTATGAAATGTGGAACAGGAGATAGATGCTAAGTAGAACACCAGATTCCAGATTTGCCTAGAGTGTGATCTGTATCTATTTAATCAGAGCTTATTATAATGGCCCATCATTCTTCTTCTGCATTCTTTTCACGTCCCACACTGATACTTTGCTATAGACCATGTGGAGAGAAAACGATACAACAGAACACTTCCTTGAGGGATTTTTTTTATCTGTTTAAATGATAACAAATAAGGAAAGAGGGGCTGTAAAAGAAAAGGAGCAAGGGGTACGAATTAAGGCACTGATATGGCATGTATGGTACATTTATTCTTTTATGAGTGTGTTGTACACAAAGAAATACAATGGGAAAGTAAGAGTGGAACAGGTTGTGCAAGCTGAAAGAGAGTATGGAGGGCATGGTAGATCTTGAAGTGATTGGAGAGGAAGGATAAGAAAAGCAGCTGAGGAGCTCTGAAGTCAGGGGCTGAGGAAGTGAAGACTGAGAAGTTGGACAGGATATAGGTACCAAACGAGAACACTGCAACTAACCCTGGACCTCCCTCTCCTTCACTCCTCTCTCTCTCTCCTATCTCATCTCTCAGAGAGCAAACAGAAAGTTTTATTGCATTCATTAGTTTGTTTTCAGGAGTCACAAATCATGATGTGATTTTTATCTGCCAAACCTGTGCATGGATCTGGAATGCTACAATTGAGCCCCACTTTATGAGAACCTAAGTCAGCAGCACACGGGGATTTCAGCTAGCACAAGCTCTCCTTCATTTAAATCACTTCCTTGTTTGGAAGGACAGACAGGAGGGTTCGGCATTCCTTCACTGCTTTGTTTCCTCACTGCCAGGATGAAGAACCCACCGAGGAATCCTTTGTGTGAAATCCTCCGCATCCCATCTGCTTCAAGGCAGACAGAACCTTCTTCCTTCAAGGTTAATTTGTTGCATAGACTCCCTTTGATAAATCATTTCTTTTTCACTGCTTCTCTTCAAACGCAAGTTCAATAAATGCCCAGGAAAAACTGACATGGTGTGTAAAAACCTCTCTAGTCCCATTCTTCTGGGCCAAAATCCAAACAGGCAACTCATAGACCACCTTTTTGAAATTGAGCCTTTTTCCCTATTTGCCTAGTCTAGGATTTAAACACAGAAGTAACAAAGCTTCCATCACCCTCTAGTGATTTTCTCCAAGGTGAGAATGTCTTTTCTTTCCTAATTTCCTCCCACTGCTCCCAGTTCCACCTCTGGGTGCTATCCAAAATATCTTAGTCTTTCTATATGCCTGCACAGGTGCACACAAAGCCTGGAAGTCCTGGAAGCAGAATTCCACTAACCCATGCTCTCTGGGGACTGCACAAACTGCAGAGTCCCTGAAGAGAAGCTCACATTTCCAGTGCTTGCAGATGAAGTTGTCTCCCCTTTCCTTACATGCACATTGCCACTTCATGAAGCTACGTAGTCTCTGATTGCTGGGACCATGGTGTATGCACATGTGGTTCATATGGAGCTTGTCTAGGTCACATTTAGAGGCTGTCTTGGTCACCCTAACTGCATACTAGATGGTAAGATATTTATGTAACTACAGGCACAAGGTAACCATCTCTTCTTCTGCCTTTGTACTCAGCCCTCAGCAAACAGACTGTGTATTCAATACCCCTATGTTCTGCTATGGACCCCCACATTATCTGGGGTCTTGCCCGGCACATTATTATGGACAATCTAGAAGACAGACAGCAACTGGTAGTGTGGGAACCGGGTTCAAACTCACAAATGTCCTACAATTTATGCTTCATTCCATGATGATAGCAACTGCACCTACATGGTAGCTACCATACAGCTTTGGTTGTGCAAGCCACCTCCCGTGTCACCTACCAAGCAACTGTGTACAATCCACCCAGGTGAGCACAGGGGCAGTTCTCCTGTGGCCATGCAGAAGCATGGCTGCTTCCATTTGTAAATCCAGCATCTCACTGCCGGTCAGAAGAGAACTGATCTGATGTGGGCTGTCAGGCTTTTGCTGCGAAGTGTTCACTACCACACAATTGCTGTCTTGTCTCATACCCTATCTCACATGGCTTGCCAGTGCTTGGAGGGTTAATGAAGGCCAAGACTACTTGCATCTCTCTGCATTGGATGTTATTGAGGGCTTCATATTCTTTGGTCCTTCACCTAGCCTTTGTACTCTTTATAAAGCAAAAGACGACCTTTCCCATTGCACTCCAGACAATTTTTGATGGCTGTCAAAGTCCATTAATTATGTTTGTGGCAATATTTCATTTCATGGATTTTCTGATCCTTCAATTCTTCCCAGATGGCAAGCAGAGGCAGTTCCTCTTTATGTCTCAGGGCAGGTGTAGAAAACATGGTACAGCAATATAGTGCACAGATGGATCCTGAGCAGGACTAGCACTTAAACAGGTAGATGATATCTCATCACCATGAAAAGAACAGTAGATTCTGGTGCATCCTGCTAAGGATGAAAAATGGAGAACAAACACAGACATCTGCACACTGCCTTAATACTCAGTAAACCAACTGCATTTTTAAAATAGCAGTATAGAATGTGCATTATCTCACCAGCTAATACATGCTAAAACATTGTCATGTGAACAGAGGTCATTTCAAATGAACCATCCAACCCCTTCCACTGCCTTGTAGTCAAGTCTTTAGCATATGTTTTTCCAAATAGTCCTTGGCAGTTCTATTTCCCCAGCCTTAGCACTTTTAAAATGGACAAAAAATTGTTTTGGAAAAGGACCAGACATTAACTGTTAAAACTCAAACAAAGAAGTATGAGTCAGGAAACTAATCTTTTTTTATATATCTGAAATGAGAAATGAAATGCAGTTTGGAAAACATTTTTATTAAAAACTGTAGCTGTCTGTACTCTGAAACACCCTGGAGGTCTAAAGATGATATCAGTATATAAATATTCAGGGCTTCCTGAATATTTCTTTTTAGAAAAGACTTTTTTTTCCCCCTTACAATTTCTTTGACCTTTAGAAAACAGTCACTATTTGTAGTTTGATTTTTTCAAGATGTTCTCCGGTACATAAAGATGGCAGGGAATTCAATTTAAAAGTCAACTCATGAAACACCATATAATAGTCAGAAGATAGCAATGCTTTAGGCAATATTTTATTAAGTGAACAGCCATTCAAAGCATTTTGGAGTATACTGTATCCTATTCAAAGGCATTCACTTCATTCAATGCTATAGCAAAAGTATTTTACAAGAGAGATGATATTTGAACTATCCACAGGCATATGGATAAAATGCACAGTACTCAGCTGTAATGGAGATGAGTCTTCTTCTTGCTTTAGAGAGGATTGTCAAAAGGATCAATACATAAAAAGGTTTTGGTTGGTTTTTTTTTTTTTCTTCTTCTTTAAAGGGAACAAGACTTTCATGAGCTCCCATAGAACAGCTGCAAAAATACCTTCAGTCTGTCATCTGGAATTCCTGAAGGTGACTTGTGGGTTTGTGGCTAATGAAACACTGCAAAATAGCACTCACCATGTTGTAAAATACCACTAATGGTTTATTAGCCTCTTACAGGACGAAAAATGAAAGGTGCCCCAAGCGTGTTATTCTGTTGTAATTATATAAAGCACAAAGTTAGAAAGAAACAATGTCAGAACAGAACATAGGAAGATTTCTCTGTGACCTCAGAAGTGGATTATGGATGATTTGTGAGATTACAAAGCAATCATTGGAGACCTGGAGTCCAATTAAGGATTCCCACTGATGAAAATCAGTACACTTTCTCATGATTTACAATGAAGCAAGATTAAAATTTGGTCACCAAAAATTTATTCCACTTGACCTTATCCAGCATAAAAATTTGTTCTTGAAACAGGACTAGCTCATTCCAGAGAGAAGCCATCTGATAAGAGTAGCAGTGGGTAATAGATTATTTAGGCTTGAGAGCAGGGAGAGGGCACTGAGAGAACTGCTCTTTCCAAGGTTCAGAAAACACAGTATGCATTATATATCATAGAGGCTTTTTGATATTTCTGTTTTTCTACCTTCACAAGACAAGATTTAGTAAAGTACAGGAAATTACTCTATTTCTAAATGAATGACCTTGTACACTCTTAGCTGAGTAACAAGAGAAGCTGTTTCCTCCTAAACAACACTACAGTTCAATAATTTGACGTTTTGGGGAAAAAAATCATACATTTGTATTTTTGTCAAATACAAATCAGTTTTAATAATTTTCCTTTACTGATTTTAGCTTTGTTTAATGTGTTCCAATAAAAAATTCTATGGCAGACAAAAATAATCCAATGCTATATATGGGGAGAAAAAACAAGAAAGCTTGCAGGTACATGATGAATGACTTTACATTCCTGGGAAAATATTGACCCAAATTGCAGGACAGTGTTTGCTGATTAAATTGGTACCTGTGTTTCTAACAACCACAACACAACTGCAATTTGGTTTTCACCATGTTGCTAATACAGAGAAGAGTTTCCACCTTCTCACTGTTTCCAGGGCATGTTCCATGAACAAAGCCCATTTCCATCAGATTTCATTAGGGACAAAGACCTGTTGCTTGCATAAAAATCTTTCCTGACATGGATGGACCATATAGACACTTCCTTTCAACCTTAAATCTGCCCAGTTTTAAGCACTTAAGTTGTAGTTCTGGGAAGAGGATACATAGGGCTTTTTGCTGGCTATTTGTACAGAGGTGATTTTCATTCACAATGAGCATAAGTGCCTACTTGCTTCAAAAGAAATGTCACTTGTATTCTTCCTGTGCCTATTCAGGTGTCCAGTCTGATCACATCAACTTGTTTATTACATAGGTGTACCTATCCAATGGAAATTCTCGCATCCAGGGACATCCTGCAGATGTGAACAATACTGAGATTACACTAAATCTAAAAGGCCAAAACTGGAGAAATTATGCTTTTCACCTGTGATCAGGACATTTTCCCTACAACATTCATGTTTTCTGCAAAAAAACCCTGTTTTTCTTTCACTGAGTTGTCAAATCAAAACATGTAAGAGACAAAGGTGTTTTATTCCTTGCTAAATGGTCCAGCACAGTAAATGCTAACATGATAATTATGACAGCGATAGTTCAATGTATGTTAATTGCTTACTCAAAAACAAAGAAGACAGGAGAAAAGACTAATTTCTCTTCCCTGTTATCTCTACTGTTTCTCTTCCATTTTCCTTCCTTCCTATCTTCATCAATTTTTTTTAGCTTTAAAGGAACAGATGTCTTGCCACCTCTTGCCCAGATCTTCGAAGTATTCTACTAGATCTAGTGCTCAGTTTCAAAGTTGATTACAAACCAGGCCTGCTTTGACTGAAAGGGAGAGTTTGCACCAGTCGCTTACACACTACTGTCTCAGGCTGGATGAACTCTGCCTAATTCTGAATCCCCTTGAACATCAAAGGTCTAACTCACACTTCAGGGTTAGCAGGGTCACATTCCACCTAAAAGAAGACTAATACTGCCTGAACCATTCACAACAAGCTTCTTGTTTGACAGTTTTGGCCCCATTTTCTATTCTCAAATGATGTGCAAGCAAACTTATATTTTGTCACATTCTTTTATAATTCACTAAACACTTTAAGTGAATTCATTCAAATAATGGCTTGCTCTGAACTATCTACTCCAAGCTGAGCTGTAAGCCTTGAATATTTGTAGTGTGCAATTCAGGCTGCAGTTTACCACTGGTGGTAACTCCTGGTCTCTGGAACGTTCACAAATCCACAGAAAGATTTCAAGATGGCCACCCAAATGATCCTGATGCACATTCTCACAGAAATACATTTAGGTTTCAGTTTGTACAATGTTTTGCCTTTGACAATTTTTTTTCAGTTAAGAAAGCTGGAAAAGGGCAAGTAGAGAGGCCATAGCAGTATCAATAAATATGGTCAAATAGAGGACCTATTTTCTGCTATTTTTTCCTAAATGTCAGCAGGGAGTGAAAAAAAAATGCAATCAAAAAAGGGTCTCAGAGAGAAAAATGTAAGGGAAAAAGATGGAGGCATAAGGAAAAGAAGTATAAAGATGTAATAACAAAGGGGCAACCATTCCACAATGGAATAAAGAATGGTGAAAAAAATGTAAAAGTCACTGGTCCTACCCATATGCATTTATGATCCTTTGATCTCACCCTGAGGAAACTCACTACCTTTCAGTAAACGTCAGATTATCCACCCTAGGACACACTGCTAAGGTTTTCCGTGTATGAAAATTCACTCCAGTTGTGGAGAAAATACATGTTGGAGGTCATAAGGCCCAGTTAACCCAAAGCAAGCAATCAGTTAATGATACCACTTTTCTACCAAAAACCACGATGTCTAGAGTAGTTATATAACTCAGGTTAAATCTAGGTTAAAAACTACATCTTTTTAAAACAGTATTATAAAAAGTTTTCAAGCAGGACTAACTTTGCAATCCCAAAAGATGAACCATGAGTGTATTGCAAAAGCTCATCTCTATAGCATCCCTATAGCATCTTCCCACTGGTATGAAACAAATATAATGAAAGCAAGTGTACTGTGAACATAACTCCAACTGTTGCAGGAACAAATCCAACTCAGACCTTAAGAAAGAGGCAAGCAGAGACTGGGGAATGTTCTCTCTTTTACAGATAAATTAAAGAAGCAAATGACAAACGTGGAAGACAAGGACAGGATATAAATTTGTAAGGCTATTTTTCTCCTAAGACATGAACCTTAATTTAGGGAATATCCTTTCCACTACTTCTAAGCCTTTACATTACAGCTTGTAGCCCATAAGCAGAAGCAGGGTATTCAGAATTGGGTAAACACTGTGAACAAAAGGAAGAAACAGGTACTAAGTAGATCTGTAGGGTGAATGTATAAAACCAATGGAAGAACAGAATGAAGCAAATGTAAATGCTATTGACTGAAATTTACACGAATATTTGCGATGGTGTTATACTAAACCCTAACCTTAGTCTGCTTTAGCTCTACTTAAGGTCTGAATGCTAACATGTTAGAGAAAAACGACCAGACAATGCTACACAAACAGCAGTTTCACCTGCAGCATAATGAACTGAATTGGCATGGGTATCATGAATAACTAATTATCCGATAATTACTCTGATAATTAATCTTATGAATACCACAGGCATTAATGCTGATAGAAAGTGACTTGGGTGGGAAAATGAAATATGGCTATGCACAATAGTCTTTAAAGGCAGTAAAAATTTGCAGCAGCTATAAGAGAAGTTTCCAAACAAAGAAATTTATTGAAAGTGGTAGTAACCCCTCAACTTATCACTTAGGACATTTAAAAATAGGCCAAAATAAACCACTGGAAAATTTAACACAATGACTAATCTCACACTGACTGCATAATCTTGCAATAGGGATAGAGAATGTTTCAAAACCTCTTTTCCATCTCTAATGCCTAATATCTTTAAACCTCTGGACATGTTTGGGCTATCCAGCCATGGATATTAGGTCTGGCTCCAGAAAGCAGCATGATGCCAGTGTACAGTTCAGTTCCCAGAGTTTGGGAAATTTCCAGAGCACTGCTGTTGCTAACCACTTTCCCAAAAGACTTTAGACCCATCTTTACAGTCTCCCTAATCTGATCCATCCCTTTGGGGGAACTTTGAAAACAGCAGTTACCTCAGGCAAGCAGAAAGATGACAGTATACCTTACCTCCACTATTGATGCACATGGGGATGATTACTGTTTGTTGGGAAGAACAAAATACCCATTTGCAACATGCCTGAGAATGGCTGGTAGCTCAGTGTATTTTGCTGTATCAAAGCCCTGAACACAATATTTCTCCTGAAAAGAAAACCACAGTTATTATGCCGTGTTGTTACCGAGATCTGTCACCTCAATATTTTAATGCTTACTATTGGCACAGTTTCAAGTTTACGTCTGACTGTATTTCTTCATCATTTCTGAAGCCCGTAATTGTTGTTAGCTGCAGAAAGAAGATACATTTTCAAAGTCATCTGTGACTGTGAGTGATTCCTTTTTGAATGTCAAAATAGAAAATCTGATTTTCAAAGGTGAGGTGCTCAACATATTCTGAAAATCAGGCTGTCTGGAAATGTCTTAGACTGTGCCCCTAATATGGAAATAACTGATCATTCATCACTTTTGCAAATTAAACTTTTAAGACACAAGGACATTCTTCTTTCATCCCCGCATTCAGATACCACAGCAAAGGGCATAGTAGGGGAATGGAGCAGAACTCTACTAACTGCTTTGACATCTTTTAATTTTAGGTGAAGTGCAGGAAGAAAGATGCATGTACCTGCATGAATGTAACTGCTGTTCTTGTCATAGAATTTGCTAATTATCCAAACTATCTCTCTCCATATAAAAATCCATCTTAATTGATTCTTCTCTGGTATTTCAAGCAAATGAACAAATGAACTAAAGGGAGTTTAGGCTGCTGACCATACCAAAAGTTGCACTGAGTAACTAAAAACTGCCTTCTAAAAGACCTAGTTAAATCAGAGTACATACTTGCCCAAGCACACTTAAATTAGTTTATTTATTGAGTAACACTGATTTATTTGAATTTGGTAATCTGGGTCAGGACTCTCAAATATTTCCATGTGTACTTCATGTTTAGCATATTATTTAGTCTATACACATTTTGTTTTAGTACAATGAAAGAATGAAACTCTTCTAAGAAGGTGTAATAAACAAGCCTGACACTCTTTTACAGGAGGTCAACTCAATAAAGACATCACCATTTCTCAATGATATGAAGCCAGCTGTGCTTAAAGAAACCTAATGGAACACACCCAAAATAATTTTGTTAGCTTCAAATTCATGTTGAATTAGATTTTTATTACTTTAATCAAATTATTTTGAAAGATGGTTTTATTTTAACCACAGCTACTTTTGTGTGTAAACAAGGCCTTAGGCAAATATCATCACAGGATACATCAAGTATACCTACTAAATCTAGTAAGTTTGCGATATGCTTTTGAATGGCATGCTTCACTGCAATCATCTTTAAATTTTAATACAGAAATTGAATTTGGGGTTAGAAGAAGTAGGAGACCAAATTAGGTATTACCCTTCCAGAGTACAAATTCTGTTTGTGTTGGTGTAATCTGAAATCACAAAAATGAAACTGCTACTCTTATTATTGTCCTTCAGACTATATAGAGTGGAACTCTCCTTACCCACAAAGCTACTCCTTTCTTGATGCATCTCATATAGGAAAACTCAGAATTTCCTATTTCTTGCAAACTTTTATTATATGAATTACAAATAAGCACATCCAGAAAATGAAACCCAAACCTTCTAGCTGCTTCAGGGAATATCTGGTTGTAAACATTTGAAAAATCTGAAAATAAAAACAAATCCACAAACCAGAACCAACAACCAAACAAAACCTATCTAACTGCTTTTGTGTGTGTATATGTTGACATGTCCAACACAGAACTCCCATACTACTGCGATGGTTGAAATTGGTTTGACACAGAGACAGTGTGTGTGGTTTATATTCATCTTTGTAGAACATGGTTATTTAAAACCTTTATCTAACTGGCTTAACAGGTGACCAGAAATATGTTGCCTTCATAATTACTTTTGCCTTTGTTAGGACCAAAAAAGGGTTGGATTCCTACTCTGTTCTTAGATTTGTTTTAACAGCATGTGTGGTCTAGTTTGTAGTTTAGATTGGAACAGAGTTCAAAAAAGCAGAAGTCCAGTAAAGTATTGTGCAATATTGCCATGTTTACTGTCCTGGATGCACTTGGTAAATACTCTCAATGATACTTACTATTTCTTATATAAATAACAATCTCCAACCTTACAAGGATGCTACTCTAATTTTTGAGTAAATATTATAAATGGAAAGGCATATAGAAAAGGAGACACTGAATTAAAAATATCTTTAAGGCAAGTTTTATGTATCCTCTTGAGTGGATGGACTTCATAGCAGGGACAGGGGAGCAAACTCCCCCCCACTGTAAGAGAAGTTCAGGTTCATCACCACCTGAGTCTATGAGACCTGACGAGATGCATCCCAGAGTCCTGAGGGACTTGGCTGATGTAGCTGCCAAGTCACTCCCCATGATATTTGAAAAATCAGAGCAATCAGGTGAAGTCCCTGGTGACTGGAAAAAAGGGAAACATCACATCTATTTTTAAAAAGGGTAGAAAGGAAGACCCTAGGAACTACCAACCTGTCAGCCTCTCCTCTGTGCCTGGGAAGATCATGAAACAGATCATCCTAGAAGCTATGCTAAGGCACATGGAGGACAGGGAGATGATTCTAGACAGCCAGCATGGCTTCACCAAGGGCAAGTCCTGCCTGACCAACCTCATGGCCTTCTATGGTGGAGTGACTACATCAGTGGATAGGCGAAGAACTACAGATGTCAACTATCTGGACTTCTGTAAGCCCTCTGACACGGTCCCCCACAACAACCTTCTCTCTAAATTGGCAAGATATCAATTTGACAGATGGACTCTTCAGTGGATGAGGAACTGGCTGGATAGTTGCATCCAGAGAGTGCTGGTCAACAGCTTAATGTCCAGATGGAGATCAGTGACAAGTGGTGTCCCTCAGGGGTCTGTACTGGGACCAGTACTGTTCCATATCTTCATCAATGACATAGACAGCGGGACCAAGTGCACCCTCAGCAAGTTTGCAGATGACACCAAGCTGAGATGACATGCCTGAGGGATGGGACACCATCCAGAGAAGTGGGCCCACGTGAACCACATGAGGCTCAACAAAGCCAAGTGCAAGGTCCTGCACATGGGTCAAACCAACCCCCTGTATCAAGAAAGGCTGGGGGATGAAGGGATTGAGAACAGCTCTGCAGAGAAGGACTCAGGGGTACTGGTGGATGAAAAGCAGGACAGGAGCTGGCAACATGTGCTTGCAGACCAGAAAGCCAACCACATTCTGGGTTGCATCAAAAGAAGCATGGCCAGCAGGTCAAGAGAGATGATTCTGTCCCTCTACTCCGCTCCGGTGAGACCCCACCTGGAGTACTGCACCCAGCTCTGGAGTCACCAGCACAGGAACAACATGGACCTGTTGGAGTGGGTCCAGAGGAGGGACATAAAAATGATCAGAGGGATGGAACACCTGTCCTATGGGGAAAGGCTGAGAGTTGTTGTTCAGTCTAGAGAAGAGAAGTCTCTGCGGAGACCTCACTGTGGACTTTCAATACTTAAAGGGGGCTTATAAGAAAGATGAGGACAGGATTTTTAGTAGGTCTGTAGCAATAGGACAAGGCATAATGGTTTTAAACTAAAAGAGGGTAGATCCAGACTAGATATAAGGAAGAAATTTTCTCCAATGAGGGTGGTGAAACACTGGAACAGGTTGCCCAGAGAGGCAGTAGATGCCCCATCCCTGGAAACATTCAAGGTCAGGTTGGACAGGGCTTTGAGCAACCTGAGCTACATGAAGATGTCCCTGCTCATTGCAGGGGAGTTGGACTAGATGACCTTTAAGGGTCCCTTCCAACCCAAATTATTCTATGATTCTATGTATGCAGTTAACCGTTACAGCACTGTGTTTGCAGGACCTGAGTCATAAATATTCCAGAATTACTAATGATATCCTGCTTCTAACTCTTCCAAACAGGCCCACTCCACATTCTATGTCTGTCCCCCTCCTGTAATAAGACAAGAATATCTGCACTTCTTTTTATTCTCTGCCCCCATAACACCTTAGAGATTGAAGTACAGTCAGTTGCTTATGGATTGAGTCACTCCAATTCTATCCAGCATACATGTTAGTTCGTTCCCAGGCTGTCTTCTGGGAGGCAACCAGGGAGCACCTCCACACGTAGCATACTCCAGTCAAAACAGTTGATCCTACACAGTTTCCACACAGTCCTCCAATGCTACATCAGCATGCTTTGCTCTACCACATGTTCCCAAATCACACCCCACAGCATGCAACACACAGTCTCAAGAGCCACACTATGACCAAATCACGTGGCAGTCTGCAGCATGCATTGAGTGAAGCAAGGGTATGAAGTATCACAGGGTGTCAACAGTAGTCCCAGGCTGATTGGTCTGCAAGTGGACATGTGCAACCTGTTCCAGAAAGGATCAGTCCTAGATTATATTTAGGGGAATCAATTCAAAATAATTGCCCTGAAGGCCAGGTGTTGAATGTCCTCAATAATGTTCACAAGACTTTACACTGGCAAAGATAACCTTAAAAATGTATAGCCAACAAAATAATGTCTAACTGATCCTACAGCATGAAGTGCGGTAGTCTCATCAGCTACAAACTTCAACCCAGTGGGGCGACTCTCAATCAATATGATTACTTACTATCCTCCCTGTTTATCATTTTTCTTTCTGATTAAAGCAAGAAAGAGGAGGGATCCTCACACTGGAAAGCCCTGAACATTATAGTAAATAAATTACTATTTTGGGGAGTATTCACACCTAGTTTAGGTGGCTAACTTAGGACACTAATCTCCCAAACAGCCCTGCACAGTCAATAAAAAGATAAACTACTCCAGATGTGGAACAAGATCCTAATTTAGATGCCTTCACTTGCCTTTACTTCTCCATTGAAACAGACATCACTTGGGAATGTATTATATTCATTCCCCACCCCCACCCCCCACCCAGTTTGTGAGGAGAATCTGGAAAGTCACAAGTTTTTCTTTTGTAACTTCAGAGTGCAGAAGTTCTTATTTATGGGTCTCTGAGGGTACATCAAATCCAACAACTCAGCAGTATGCACATGTCCATATTCAGTCATCTGCACAGGCTACTGTGAGTGACACCTTACTGGGCCATTTCTACAGGATGCATGTTGGTGTACGAGTAGGACTTTTACTGCCTCCCATGACCCCCATGCACCATAATGCCAAGGTTCTGAGAACTACTGACAGAGTTGGGTAAGAAGCTACCTTTCACTGGCAAGTGACATCCTCTACTAGTAGGGAATTCAATCCCTTCTTCAAAAAGAAAAAGTGTGTCTCACTGTGTATCTCCATCAAGCACACATGAAGATATTACTGGATGCACAAACTGAAATTTTATCAGCTAATTAATTCACAGGACTCCTGACAGACATTTTTAATAGCAGGTCTAAATCTCTTGAAATGTAGAAAAAGCAATATAACCCAATAAAAGAAATGTGCACAGAAATAATTTGAGAGGAATTAACCACATATATGGGTCATGTATTTTTAACTACTTCTGAATGTGAACTGCTAAATTTTAAGGTCAACTGGTTTTGTGTCTCATTTTCTTATTTTCTAAACATATTTGATCTAAAATAGGTCAGAGAAAGAACTAAAGAAAACACAAGTGGGAAGGAAGATCCATTAGGAAAGGGTGTGAAATAAAAAGGGGGGAAAGACATCAGGATTAAACAAAAAGGTGCCCAGGATTCTTTCCAACAAATTCAGACGAGATACATGCTGGCTTTTTCTGGCTGCCAAAATGACCCCTAGTGATGGAAGAGCACTACTCTATAATAATTTGGAGAGCTGGTGTAAAGAACAAAATTAATTACTAAGACAGGAAAGAATGGTGAACAGAAAACATAGCAAATGTGGGAATTCAGAAAGCTATCAGATCTTATTTTACTGTCTGGTCATGGGATATATTTTCCTATATGGTACTTTGTGAAAAAGAGGAAGAGTTGTCTTCCTCATTACTTTTAGAGCTATTCTGAAAACTGAAAAGCTGAATTTGATGATACCATTTCTGTTGTTAGAAAACCTGCATCAAAGAAGAGAGGCCAGAGAGTTACTTCCCTAGATTTAGTTCGACACTAGAAAAGATTTCCTTCCTCCAACAGAGCACTGTGAGCCCCAAAGGCCTTACCCAAAATGGCAGTTACAGATACAGAGAGAATCCAAATGCTTATTAAATAAAGACAAACTGGTATGTTTTAAACCATTTTAAGAAATTAAGTTATGGACAAAGGATGTATAATCCTGGATGTAGATGATCATATTCTACATGGCTAAAAGGTGCGGAAAGTGAAGAACCCAACTATTTTGTGTTACAATTTCTGTCAGTTGTATGATACCAAAGAAAATCCCAAATTCCAAACTTCAAAGTCAACATTTCCATTACTATTATTACTGTATGAAACATGCATTTCTGTAACTGAAAGATGTATCTGAAAAATCTCTGCCTATGAATGATGCTTCACGCCATGTCCTGCCTTTCAGACCAGCAGGCAAAATGAACACTGTCCCCAGCCAGAGAGGCCTGTAAGCACTAGTGGGACCGTGCATTGATTCTCCTCCTGCTCTGGAAGCACCACAGCAGCCTCTTCCCAGCCACGAAGGGATGCAAGGCCGGCAGTTAAGGCTCCTCTACTCCCCCTCCTGGGAGCTAAGAAGTTCAGCTGCTCCCATTCCTCACAAACTAAACAGCTTGCTTTCTGCTCCAGAAATGAAGGACAGCCGAGGTGGACGGATTTTGCAGATGAAGGCAGGAGCTGGGAGGGGGCTGAGCTCATCTCGCAGCTGTCCACAGAAGGCAGACCCACTGGGACAGATAGCCTGCCATTCCTGTTCTCCCATGTCGCGGAAGCTCAGGAGGGCGCTGTCGCACACCAAGGCACGATTCTGCCCTTCTCTTAGACTCTCTACACCCGGAACATCCCGGCATCCAGGCCCCCTCCTCTTCAGCTGCACCAACGTGGACCAGTTTTCCTAGCAATCAGGCAGTGTGGCAGCACTTTGTATAGCATCTGCAATGTTGTACAAACTAGCCAACTTCCACCTAACAGTGTTATCACCTGTGAATAGCGGTGCGAAGTAATGAACGAACGAGTCCAGTGTAGATAGCAATGTGTATTTACTGCACTCTGCCTGAATGGCATCTGGCATTTTTAATAACACTACTAAACATGAATTAAAAGAAATGGCTCTAAGCTAGGTGAATGAAAGCATGGTTTCTGAATGCAGTTTCCATGGATTTAAAAACACAAGCAAACATAATCTTTGCACCAGAAAAGGCAAAACTGTATTGAAGAAGCACAAGCAGCTTGTAAAACTGATGACAATGGAGCAAATCCCTACGAATGCTTAACACACTGACTGCCAGCCACACCGCACTGCCATTCCACCTTCCACGCACTTTCAGACAGACCATTCAGCCGTTCAGACAGACAGTCCACACCACATAGGATCCCAAGATCCCCGAGTTTCTAGAAAATAGATTCAGTTCTAATTTTTGTGACAGATGGAATTGATAGTCTCAGGATGAAAAAAGCGCCAGTTTTGACAGGCAGCAGATACTAATGCCCCTTGTGGTGGGAGACGATGTTGCTCTGGAATTAAGGTAGCACTGAAAGGAAAGGCAACGGGTAAATGCACCACTACTTACTTTGTTACGCTCCTCTCGTTGTGCCTTAATATTTTTCTGTCTACTTCCTTACAAGCAAGTAAAAGCGAACGGAGACTGTAACAGGAAGGCAGGGCGTCAGCAAGGTATGTGGCTTTCAATGAAAACACATTTCATCCTCTTAACTAACATTTTAGAAAACTTTTTACTAGTTGGCAGACCTTAATAAAGTATCATACCGAGATCTACAGGATTTCTGTCAATAGGAAGCCTCGTAGGTCAGTGTCTTAAACCCGTGCACAAAAACCTCTGGCGAGAGGCTCAGCCGAGTGAGTTTAAAATCGGCGGGAGATGGGGTAAGTGGAAAGAAAGTCGCAATACTGAAGGCATAGCAAACCAGTACTTACAGGGTCGCAGTACACCACTAGTAAGAGTTAGCTTTGCTCTCCCTGAGTGCACTAACACACCGAAACCAGGAGCTGTGTTTAGATTTCAGCAAGAACAAAGTCGGTCCCATTTTGAGCCTGATCCTCCCTTCCTCCCTACCTTTCGGGAAGCAGCTCTGCCCTCACTTGAATCAGTGAGAAGTTTGGGCACACGCATCACTCAGGCTACAGACCTTTTTTTTTCTCCCTTGCTGCAAGGAGCAGGGCCGGTTTAAGAGCAACACCCCCGCAAAAGCAGCACGCAGATGCAGACCCACGCCGCCTGCCGCTCTGCTCCGCGGCGGCGCGGCGCGGCACGGTGCTCCCGGGGACCCCCCCCACGCCCCGCCGCCGCCGCCGCCCGGGGAGCCCCGGAGCGCCGATCCCCGCCGCCGCCGCCGCTGCGCGCCTCTCGCCGGGCCGCCGCGCCGCCTTAACGGGAGGAGGGGCTCCTCGGGGGGCTGTCACTCTCCTTAAGCCTTTCCTTTCAAGCTTTGAATGTGAGCTGCCCTCCAGCCCCCCTCTCTCCTTCCCTCCCTCCAGCAGATCGTAAAGAGAAGAGGAAAAAAAAAGTTTCAACAACAGGCTGGACCAATGGCAAGTGACGAAGCAGGGAACGGGGGCCGAGCGAAGGGAGAAAAAAGTGGAGAAAAGGAGAAAGGGAGCGAGAGAGCGCAGGCTGGGGGGATGTGTAAAAGAAGAAGCGTTGCTAATTTTTTTTGTTTGTTTGCTTTTCCATGCATGCATAATGAGGCCTAATCAGAGCACGTTGCTGCTGCTCGGAGGGCACTTTTGTATTTAAAGCCTTGCAGAGAAAAAAAGATCCACAGACGGATCCGCAGAGCAGCTTGCAGGGCTTGTTGACAACAGAAGCAGCATCAGTCGCCCAGAGAGAAAGAGACCCTGAAGGCTGCCTCTTCTCCTTTCCCCGTGCCGTCTTCTGGCTAGCGGGGAGAGACATTTCTTCTCTCTGCCACCCGAAAGGGCAACCCGTACCCAGAAGGAGTGAGCGGACCCGGGACTGTGAATGGGATCGGAGCGGCTGGCATGTGCAAGGATGCTGCGAGCGGAGAGTTAAAAGCTCCCGAGGAGGCAGCGGCGGCGGCAGCAGCAGCAGCTAGGCATTTATTTTGTGGGAAAAAAAAAAGAAAAAAAAAAGAGAAACGGAACTGCATGAGGAGCAGGACGGCACGATGAGCAGCTCTCCCGGCGCAGCCTGCAAGTCCCCGAGCGCACTCCGCAGCCGCTCTCCTCCGAGTGCCGCTTTGCACTGATTCCCCCCACCTCTCCAGGCGCCTTCGCCGCCGTCGCCAAGCCGGGAGCAGCGGGTAGGGGCAACGGGACGACCCCGGGCGCCTGCTTCGTACGGCGGCCCCGCCGGCTTCAGCTCCCGGGGGCTGGAGGGCCCCGGAGCCGGCGCGGATGGATTGATGCGAGGAGACCTCATGCACACGGCCGGTGGGAGTTTTGCAAACTTTTCCACGGGCGGCAGCTCCTTCTCCTCCTCGTCGTCGTCTACCAGCGCCTCTTCTCCGCCCGCCCGCGGCAGCAGCCGCCGCCGCCCGCGATGGTGGCCCGCTCTCCCGCTCGGCACGGAGGCGGCGGCGGGCGCCGCTGGCCGCGGCCGGCCGCCTGGCTGTGGCTGGCGGCGGCACTGGGCGCCGTGTGGCCGCCGCGGGGCTCGCTGGTGCAGGGCCGGCGGCTGATCTGCTGGCAGGCGGTGCTGCAGTGTCAGGGGGAGCCCGAGTGCAGCTACGCTTACAGCCAGTACACCGAGGCGTGCGCACCGGTGCTCCTGCAGCAGCCGCCGGCGGGCGGCGGCGAGGACCGGCCGGCGGCCGCTGCAGGCTCCGCCGCCTCCTCCAGGCGGCGGTGCCCCAGCCACTGCATCGCGGCCCTCATCCAGCTCAACCACACCCGGCGCGGCCCGGCGCTGGAGGACTGCGACTGCGCGCAGGACGAGAACTGCCGCGCCACCAAGCGCGCCATCGAGCCCTGCCTGCCCCGCACCAGCAGCCCGGCGGCCGGCGGCCCCGGCGGCGGCCCCGGCGGCGCCGGCGGCCCCGGCGTCATGGGCTGCACGGAGGCGCGGCGGCGCTGCGACTGGGACAGCCGCTGCAGCTTGGCGCTCAACCGCTACATGACCTACTGCGGGAAGCTCTTCAACGGGCTGCGCTGCACGCCGGAGTGCCGCGCCGTCATCGAGGACATGCTGGCCGTGCCCAAGGCCGTGCTGCTCAACGACTGCGTCTGCGACGGGCTGGAGCGGCCCATCTGCGAGTCGGTCAAGGAGAACATGGCCCGCCTCTGCTTCGGCGCGGACATGGGCGGCAACGGCGCCGGCAGCAGCGGCGGCTCGGACGGCGGCCTGGAGGAGTACTACGACGAGGACTACGAGGAGGAGCCGAGCCAGAAGGGGCGGGACGACGCGGAGGACAATGCGGGCTCCGAGCCCGGCTTCCCCGTGCAGGCGGATAGCGCCGGCCGGCCCGCCGCCGCGGGCTGGGCGCTGCTGGCCTCCATCTTGCTGTCGCTGCTGCCGCGGCTCTAGCGGCGGCCCGGCCTCCCGCCCGCCCTCTGCGCTTGGCCGGGCCGGGCCGAGCCGGGCCCTCCGCGCCGCGCGGTTTTAAACACTCCGACCGTTAGTCCGGGCGCCCCGTGTCCCGTGGTCCCTGTCCCCGTCCCGTCCCCCCTCCCAGCCCCCCGCGTCTCCCCGAAGGCGGAGGTCCCCCCCCCCCGTCCCCACCCCCCCTTCGCCTTCGCTGCTGCCCGCCGCGCCCGTCGCACCCTCCCCCCGGCCCGGCCTCCCCGGCAGCCGCCGGCTGGCCGAGCCGCCGCGGCCTCGCGAGCCGGCCGCCGGGCCGTGGCGGGAGCGGAGCGGGCCGGGCCGCTCGATCCTCGGGTGTTGGTCTCGAGTGTGCACTATGCAATGGCTGCCACCTCCCCCGGGCGCTGGCAGCGAGCGGACGGGCTAACGGAGAGAGGACGAGCGGGGCTGCGGCCGGCTCCCCGCTGCTTCCCGCCGCCCCCCGGGAGAAACCAGGAGAAATGGCATGCTGGTAGGGGATTTTTTTACGCGTTTTGACATGAAGGTTAGAAAGAGGTGAGCTACCCACACTTCTGCCAAAGCTGTTCCGTACTGGTTAGTCAGCAACTTCATTATCGTTCGCAAAGTCTCGCTCTTCACGGTGCGGTGGTGCCCGAAAGGGGGTTACGCCGCATCTGCCGTTAATTAAATTTAAGGAAATAGACTGAATACATTCTGTGGTTTACAGCACTCCCTCTTGCACACACATCTTCCTTGTAACAAAAGCGTGCCAGCAGCCGTCTCTTCCTCTTTAACCTAGCTACATAAAAAGATCTTTTTTTTTTTTTCCGGAGTTGTTTGCTATACTGAACAATGCAACTTTTGTTTTAAAAGAGCTCTGCACTGCCATCTTTGAAAGACACTTTTAAACTCGAGAACATGTATGTACAAGTAACCTGAAAAGTTATATTGCCTCTTGTCATATCAGGGTGCTGACCTCTGGTAAATCTTATATAAAAAATGTATTTAAAACTGGGATTTGTTACCAGTCGCTCTTCTTTGTATATAGAATTTTATAAATTGTATGCTTTGGGAATAATTTATTTTAAAAAAAAATAATAAAAGTTTTAAATCCACATCCTATTTGCCAGATAATTGCATTCGCTATTATTTTCTGGAAAGGTACAGATTTCATTTTATGTTTAAAGGGATACCAGCAATAGTGATCCAGTGAAATATTCTCTAGAACATCAAATGTACAGTGTATTTTACAGATTGGAAGTTAACTTTCTTATTTGGAGAGACTTTATGAACGTTGTAGAATTGTATAAACGCATTTCTGAGCTGCCTTAAACCTTGTACTTTTTATAGGAGGCGTGAAAAAAGGCCCGTGTTTTAAATATGTATGGCTTTTTGTATTTTCTAAACGTGTAAATTAGTAAAGAAAGAGCTTTAAATAATGGATGTGGTGAAATTGTTTTCCAGGGACACTTGAACTCTCAGCACCCGAGGTGGGGGGGGGAAGCAAACCACAGAATAACAAAGCAAAAACAATCAACAAACAAAAATCTCTGTCTGCCTGTAATACTTAACATAGATGTAAATTACTGCTATTCTTACTTTAATGAATAATTACATGCAAGAAGTAAATACAGCTTTGAAAGTACTACTTTAAAAGAGTGGTTGATTTTATAATGCGTTGGCATGGTAACTTGCCAGTGCCAGAAGAGAGTAAAGCAATTGAAGGACGCTGCTCCTGTATGTATGTAGAATTACTAGTGTGCTGTGCTTTCTTCATGAAGTGGAGGCATGTTGCTCTCGCTGACGCTTATAGAAATGCTCCTAGGCGTGCAAAGAAGTAAATGGTGAGAAATACATTACACAGAGGTGGCAAACGTTTTGAACAAGGCTTTGTGCAGGCAGTGGTGCACACATCAAGGGGGCTGCAACAAAACACACGAAAATTTGCCATTCAGCCTGCCTTCTTCCACGACGAAGAATGCAAAAGTAAACACACTGGAGGGATCAGCAATTACTAAATCTTGTAATACTGTTCTTGGGAGTTGCTTTGCATCGTGCTGAAGCCTGGTTTGCTGCCAGAGCTACTGATCTACACTCAAACGCCCTTAGATAAATAATTACACTCTTAAGCTGTGTCGAGTGCTGATACACTTGACCTTGTAAATAGAAATTGTTTGCAGTAGGAATAAACTCCAGCACTGGAAAATCTTTTAAACATTAACACAAAAGAGAGAGCTCAGTCCTCTGGGGATTTGAGTTTGTACTGTGTCAAGCTAGGCACTCACCAAAAAAAAAAGAAAAAGGAAAAAAGGAGGGGGGGTAGTTTATTTATCTTCTATTCGTGGTGTTTATTTAAAACTTTTATTTTTAAATGCCATAATTGGAAGGCAAGTCAGAAGTTTAAAAGCTACCACAAATAAACTTTGTCTGAGGGGGCGACAGATTAGCAAGATAGTGTCTTTTTCATTTTACCAGATCTTGACAGAGCACAATTCCACATCTGTCTGTTGTATAAATCAACAAAATCAGAAATCCCTGCTTCTGGATTAGTTGAAATAACTATATTTCAATTACAGATTATTTTATTTATTTAGAGTATGAATTTGATTAGGTTGCCCAGCAATAAACGCACACAGGTACACATGCACATGTAAAAACCAACCCCCAAATAGTTGTGATACCAAACGTGTATGATTATGAAGTTCATCTTTAAAGTCATCTGAATGGTTGAGTAAACTTATTGTTAAAACAAGGCTAGAAAGGTTGTTTCTTCAGGAAGAGGACAGAGTAGTCGGGTGAAACTTGTAAACAGAGTCAGCTTTCTTTACAAAGTGCTGAGTTCACAGTTGTGTAGGGATGATCTTAAATATTTTCTCCAGTTCTTCAGGAGATGTTCAGAAATATAGTTTCAGTTTGTCAACAGGTAGTGCCCACAAGGACTATTTAATTCCTTTATGAAAAATTAAGTCCCAGCTAAAAGCCTTTATTTTTCTTCAGTTAGGAGTAGGGACATTAGCACTAGAAAAGGACTGATAATTAACTGCTACAATAAACTCAAGACTTGATTTTACAGGCTCCTGTCAAAAGCATCTGCTTGGAATAAATCAACACTGAGCACCACTAGGCAGTGAGGACTCATCTGTATGCTTCCTTCTCCACAGAAAGTGGATTGTTTTAATTTAAATAATTGTACAATAAATACAGCTGAACTAATTCCATCCTGGAAACTCCTCCCCATAAGGAGGTAACTCAGTAGGTTTTGCTGTGTTGCTGGAGTAAGCACAATTCCAGAAGAAATGGCTGCCTGTATTGGTATGTGTCCCGGTCAGCAAAGCCTGTGCAGATGTTGATGTCCATCAAATTCGTATTTCTTTTGCTTGATTTTGAGACAAATGGAAATTCTTGAAATGTCAAGGGATGTAGCAAGGATTGCTTTGAGCGAGGAAAAGACTACTCGACTACCCCTGACAGAGGGAGGTTTTTCCACAGGAAAGGAAGTTCTCTCATTTGTATGGATATTTGAAAGTGCTCCTTGTCAAGGTCCCATCCAGTCAATCTCTTCCGGGGGGTGGGGGGGGGGGGGGTGGGGGGTGCAGAAGGGACTCTTCACCATTTCATGTAAAATAATCCAGTAGGTTCTGCTCCCTTTTTATTCCCAGTTACCAGGTTTGAATTCTTGGTGACAGTTTATTTGTCTTTGGAGGCACTTCAGTGACAAATGTTTAAGGGAGTGTGGGACAATGGTGGAGAACAAGGAGGCAGTTCATTGAACTGACAGTGACCATACAGTAAATAGAGGGAGATTCAAGCTTCACTGATCACCCAAGCGCACAGCAAATCTTTTGTATGCAATCACAATGGACATAACATAAGGTCTCTGTTTATTTTTAACAATATACACCAATGTATACAGGCAGGCATATGTAACTTTCAAAATTGTTATGAAATGAAGCCTTACAATGATGGAAAGCAAAACTCTGGTTTGGCCAAGTCTTTCACAGTCATATTGGAAAGCATGACAGGTTTTAGTTACAATCTCCTTTCCACTCCTCCTAAGAGCTGTCAGTGTACCAGATCTCCACTGCAGGCATGCATCTACAGCGTATATCTGTGGTTGGGCTGCAAAGGTGACTGCAGACAACTTTGCAGGTACAGAACAAGAAAATCCATCTCAGTGCAATGCAAAACCAGTAGCTGCTTTTTGGTTTGTTTTTTATTTTGAGTACACTGGAGGAGGGTGAGATGAACTCCAAAATAGCCAAGATGCACATATGAAAAGTAGTGGGACACAAAATTATCACCAGCTGAGTCATGGAAAATGCTGCATGAGTGACTGAGTTGCATTGCATCTTCAATGTCTCTAAAACAAATTCAGACCTTCAATCGATTTTGTTCCTGTCCCCAGTGATAACATCACACACTGCCACACTGCTTGTGATAACATACCCATTGCAAGTCCTCAGGAAAATCAGGTAGTCTTGCAACAGAAAACATTTTCAAATGGGAAGAGCAGTGCTTCTCTGTGAGATTTCAAGTCTGTGATACAGATTTGTAAGCAGTAAAGTCAAAAGTTACTGTATTTTACTTGAGGCATTGGCTGCAGTAGACAGTTGAAAAGGCTCACATTGACTGAATGACATAAGTAATGCGCTATTAGCATAAATACTTTCTAAGACATCCATTTAATCAATTTCTTAAATAACAGAATGATCTACTACAAAATAGTGGACTGTATACACTATATTTTGGCACAAAGATGGTCATTCTCCCACTAGTAACCATGGGCTCTAAATAAATGATTTCAACAATGTTTTATTAAAGGAGGACAAGAGCCCTCGAGCTGCATTAATCGGGGAGAAGTCGAGTGGCACTTTTGTTATGGAAATGTTAAACACATAATGGTTCAGGCAAACAATGTGGAGCCACTTCATTCTCTCAGCCATGCTGACACCTCTTAAAGAGGAACTGCAGGGAAGGATGTGGGAAAGATTTGCCTTCTGAGGAAGCTTGCAGCTAATATTTTCGATATTTCCACAACTCAGGCAGTGCAAATGTAACTGAAGGGCATAAAACAATAAAGAGGGGTGATTATGCAGCTACTGCTAATGATCAGCGTTTGGTGCCCAAAATCAAAATAGTCATAGACAAAAACTCCTTTTTAAAAAAGTTTTTTTCATGAATTTATCATGAACCAAGAGGATATTATAGTAGAAGTTGAATGTGCATGAAGAGAGATTTTTGTAAACACACAGTGATGTAGTACTAGTACTATACCTTGGACATACGTCAGGCAGGGGAATCAGAAACACCCTGGAGACAGGAAATGGACTGAGGTTTGGTAGGATGGGTCAGAGGTGTAGGCAACCCAGAAATACATTAATAAAGTGATACAGAGCAAAGACATGTCTGTGTAAAGAGAGATTTATTTTCAAAAGTGGTATTTTGAACAGGTGAGAGAAAGAAAGGGTGAGGAAAGGTGACCATTATGTAGAGAAGGTTTGGCGAATGAACAAATAGTGTACTTGCTAATACGGAGAAGGAACTTACAAAAATTGTCAGGAGGGTAGGTGAGACACAGATTGAAAATAACAGAGCTGGGGGAAAAAAGGTAACTGGCTTTAGTAATGTTGGCAGGGCCAGAAAAGCAAGAGTAATGTGGAAGTAAGATGAATATTCAGCTTTGGAGAGGATTTTTTTTTCCCATTTCCAGAAGCTGGAGAAGGTAGTTATCATCCCCATGTTCTTGGTGTTCATGACATTGCACCTTGAACACTGTTTCCAGTTTTGAGAGAACTACTCCCTGAAGTTCAGGAAGGATATTGAGAAACTGGAGGGGCTAGTGGAAGGCTGCCAGGATGGCTAGAGTTTGTGACCAATGAGGAAAAGATGAGTGAGCTGAACTTTAGTCCATCTGAGAAGAGTTTGCCAGTAATCTAATAGCAGCCTATAGTCACTGGAAGCAGTCTTGTAAAGACTACAGGGTCAGGCTCTTCTTGGTGGTGTTAGAAGGTATGACAAGGTGCAGCAGGCACAAACTGTGGCTGGGAGGTTTGGACTGAGTGTTAGGAAGAACTTTGCCAGGAGGGGTAGTGCATCACTGGGACAGGTTTCCTAGAGAAGCTCCAGCACCTCCATCCTTAGAGGTTTTTCAAGACTTGGCTAGCAAGAGCTGCAGCTGACTTCATCTAGTGTTGGCTGGAATACAGCTTCTACAAGAAGGTGGGAGTAGATGATCTCCAGAGGTCCCATCTAAATAACTTTCTATAATTCTCTGATTTTAATGTTGATACGACGATGGGAAATCCAAGATGGTTTTGGGTAGATCTAGAGTGAGATCAGGCTCAGGAATACATATGGCGTACTTCAATGGAGATGGTGATTCAGGGAAGCTGGGGAGAAGAGGTAGCTGTTATACATGCCCACAAGGCCAGAGAGGGTGAAAAACAGTTGGGAAGTGGTCAATGGAAGTTTAGGAGGAGAGTGGAGACCAAAACATAGAATTTAGTTCAAGACCTGGAGACAAGAGGGGGAGAGGAAGTATAATACAAGGGAAATACTGAAATGTAAGGGAATATAATGAGTAAAAGCCAAGTGTCTGACTGATGGTAACACTTATGATTTAGAAAATGGACAGTTTGATTGGATGAGGGAAGGACAGGACTGGGAAGAGAATTTGGAGGAATCTGAAAGTGCAGAAGCGACCTCTTTTTCCTTTCCAAGAGAGAAATACTTGTTTATAAACATGTCTTTGGCATTCGTCACCACAGTATCTTGCTGCCTCAAAACAATAGAAATAGAAGAGAACTGACTCTTCTCCCTTGTAAGTATGCCTACATGTAAATACAGACAGTGCAAATACAGTCTGTATTTTTAACATAGTACTCTCTGAGACATTACAGTAGTCATAAAATACACAACCTCATGGAAATCAACATAGCTTGCTAGATGTCCTCTCTTAATACAGAAATCAAGCCACATCTGGTCATACTAAAATAATGCAATCACCTACTACTTTATGGTGTGATTGTATATTTGACTTGTGCTAGTTTTTATTGTTTAAAAATTATGTAAGGTTATATGGTTTAAACAGAACAAATACAAGCACTACGGTTTCCTGTCATCCACTGGCATCCTAATTCAACCAATGGTAGCAGTTGAGTAAGTGCTATTGTAGGCATGTTCTTTGTAGTTTTAGTATGATGACACTTAAATCTGGAAACTCCTCTATCAGGACACTTGTCTGTCTTCTGAAATTCTATCGCATTCTGACATAGGAGACTGAAATCACAAAATAGTTTTTAGACTGTGGAAAAGAAAGTGCCATCAAAATGATTAGTCGGTAGTGATGGTCTCCATGTTATCTCTTTTCGGGGGTTACACTGTCATTCTAAACTCAGCAAAACATTTTGGATGTCATGTAAAAGTGGTTTATAGCAGGAAGTAAAGCAGCAGCCCACAGAAACTTTTATGCTATGTTGCTTTTCTTTTTCATGTTAGTGTATTCAGGCATATACCATACATTTGTAAATTAGTCTAACAGACATGGAGAAGTCAACTATAGACATATGTCTTGGTCTGTGGATCTCAGGAATTGAGGCCATGGAAGAGAGTGCAGTATAGGAGTGTGTATTGTATATAAAGGACTGAAAGAACATTTGTGTGAAATCGCTTGTCCAAAACATCTCACCTTTTTATGATGTAAAGTTTGTTTGCATGGTTCCAAATCACTGATTCCCATTAGAGATAGTCTGAGTTTGCAATAGTGTAAATGGCTTTATTTCTGTACAGAGAGTGAAAGATTACTCAGATAAACAGTGGTTGAGAAGACACAAGGTTATGTGAATCAACAGGCAACTAACACTTGGGTTTGGCCTGGTGTAGCTTAGAGAGTTGGCCAAAAACCTACTGAGGTGAGTAAAGCTGAGTGCCTGGATGTGTTGAAGAATGTTGTTACTACGCAGAAGCTATTGCTAGAGTGGAGAAGACATGTTTGGAAAAGGAGCAGATAAGATATGGAAATCTAAGAAACTGTGAAATCTTTTCCCTTTGGGCTGTACAAACTTTGAGTGGTTTCATTTCTGGCAATACTAGATTAAATTTTAGAACATACTGACTGCATGTAGAGTCTTAATGTAATCCCTCCCATTATATTCAGACATAATTCTGATTCTTTTCAGAGCTCATTGGGAACACTTTGGACAGAATATTGTCTGATTTTCCCAGATTTGTGTGCAGTAAGTAAAGAAAAGAGCTGTAGCAACCAAGTGCTTCCTCTGTATTAAGAAACATCCTGTCCTGTAACCTGTATGTACAAACTAGCTGATGTCTGCCTTTTTGATACTCATGGGAGCAAATCTGATTTTCTCAAAGGGTTTGATACGGAAAATTTGCAAAATTTATGAGAAAAGTGAAAGCATTGTGTGGTGATGCTCTCTTAGCCCAGATTTGAAGTCCAGCATGGTCTCAGTGCTCTGCTGTGCAAATCAAGGGAGATGGTTGCACATAGGTAGCTCTGACTCATCAGATATTCCCGTTCTGCAGTAGGAACATCTGAGGCAGAAATTGTTGCTAACCATGGCCCTGATTCTACCCAGACCCTAACCTCACACCAGGGTATAAAAACTGCTTTAAACTACACCTGCCTTTTGGTTGTCTCCTGGGATGCTACATCTGCTGGTCACTGCTGCTTGGAAAAGTGTTCTAGCCTTAATCCCTTTTACCCCTGCTGTACTTTTGTGTGAGGAAATTAAGACAGGGTGCTGAAAGCTGATTAAACTACCTTAGCACTGTCTGGAGAGTCCTCCACACTGGGGCAGTTCTAAATATCATGTCTGCTGCCAAAATGGACAGGGAACCCATCACAGACTTTTGCTGGCAGACCTCTGTTAAAAAATGGGAATGGCTGTAGAAAGCCAGATAACAGCCTTTTGAAATAGTACAAATATGGCCTTGACTCATTGTAGTCTATAGGAATCCTTTAACTTCCATTTGTCTGGACTGGTTTTGTGATCCTTCAGTGGGCAAGCTTTATCGCAAAATATTTCTGCAAACAATTAGACCTGCTTTATATTTTATGTTCTCTGTTTTGGGAGGAATAATATGAAGAAGAGATAAAAATGTATTCAGAAATTTGCCTAAAATATTGAGAGAATAATGGTAAACCTTTTTTTCTGATTCCTTGATTCTCAGTGATGATAATAAGCTAAGTGAAAACATAATGTCATTTTGGAAATGTTTCCCTATTTATAACTTCTATGAGTTTCAACTTTTAAGTTATCAGGACTGCATAAATACTGACAAAATTGCAATGAATGTGTCAGGACGCTAGGTCAGAAGAAAAGTAATGAAAATGAAAATAATATTTACTGCAAGTTTATAATATAAATTGTTTACCTTGGGAGATAACATATAAGTAGCCCTGACCCAGCAAGACAATCTAATGTATTCTGGAGAAAAAAAACCCTTATTTCAGATTCATTATACTAAAACCATAAATCCTAAGAAGGATATGTGATTTCAAAACTGATTTGACCCTTATAACAATGACAGTTTTATTAAAAATTACCTTGGACTTTTCTGAATTTCCTTGAATATCTCTGAGGTTATACATACCTTTAAAGAAAATTATTTAATATCACACCAGTGCTGGGACTTTAAACATAAAAACCTTTGGGAAATTCTGGTCTAGATGGGTGAGTTTTTTTGTTTTGGTTATTTCATTGGGGTTTTTTTGTTTTGTTTTATTTTGGTTTTTTTTAATTTAAGTAACTACCTGTATTTAACAATAGCTAAATACACGCTGTCAAGAAAGTGAAGAACACTATAAAATACCAGGCAGGCTTGCTTTTCTCCTAAGATTTCTATTCTTCCATTTGTTTCAGATTTGCTTAAGAAAAAGAATGTGAAAGACACGGTTTCAGAAACACACTGCCACTTTAAGAGGATACAACATGCCTATTAATAATTGTATTACTCCTCTATTATTGTTAAGAATAATGAAGGAATGGGAGCATTGGCCCCCAAGCTGAATTTATCCTGAAATGTTTTCAATTAACTCTTGGCACCGGCAGGAAAGCATCAAACCTTTCCCATGCTGAAATATGGAAAATCTGCAGGGAACATCCCAGCAGGAGTGGAATTTCATTAAAACAAGCACATCATAATTCAATGACTTCTGCACCTTCTTTAAGCCCTTCTATTGATAAGGAGTCCGAGGTGATTTTTGTGGATTTGCAAGGAGAAATGATTTCATAAGATCTTTTCAAAGAGTTTGTTTTGGCTGAGGCTTTTGAGTTATTATCTGCTCCCTGATGAAAAAATAGTAAAACATTTGGCATAACTGTGACTACTAGATAAGAAGCAGAACTGAAGAGACTTTAAGCAAAATTTTATCCTTCAGACAACCACTTTCTGTAATCGCTATAGGAGCTGACTCCACAACTACTCTTCCAGATCTTTTAAAGAAAGTATTGCCATTAAAACCTGCACTTTTGAAGAACTAAATGTGGAGGCTAACACAGGCTTGGGGCTAATTACATATTCAAATACAGACTCATACATTTTAATATTAAATATACCCACACATTTAGTAGTAAAATATTAAATTGATGTGTGTATTGATTTAATAATATGCATATCGCTTTGCCCAGACATGGGTTGTCTTAAAATGTTTGTCTATACTGTATGTAAGTAAAATTAACACATATGTGGGATATAGAAAGGGTATATTTTTAAACATGGCTGAACACTTAACAGTTTTTTGCTACAAAGGGCTCTATGATTTTATCTTGACATAACTCTCCACGTCCTGCAAAATAATTTTTGCTATCAGGATATAGCTAGGATATAGAGACACAAATTGTTGCTCTTTACAGAACACTAGCGTGCATGTTTATTATAACCTGTATTATAACCAAGTATTTATATTAATCCCAAGAAGACACAGGTTGCATTTAAAGTGTAAGACTGAATATCTGTGTTAATCAGGTTTCCCTGATTTGAAGTCGTATTGAAAACTTACAGGAATGTCTTTTTTCTACCTAGTGTTCAAACAAACCCTCTCCTTACTTGCTGTCATTCCCTTGGTCACACCACTACTGCTGAGGCAGAAGAGCATCATGGAGAGTTAGGAGAGTGAGCTGCTGAGGCTGGCACCACACAGACAGACAGGTTTTGGGGAAGATGATGAAGAAGGAGATGGTATTTTGTGTATGGTTGCTGTTGGCAGGGGCATCTTTTTCTCCCATCCCTATCCTATTGCTCCAAAAAGGCCTCCAGGCTAAGTATCTCCAGTGCTGACTTGAGTACACAGCCTCTCCTCCTGAGACTGGAGTGGTGCATGTTAACATGATGTCTCAGTTTGCCACACTAACAAGTAATTACTACAGTCACATGGCTATCCTTTAGCAAACTTGCACTGCAGGAGTCTGTTCCAGTTAGGCAGGGTCAGGAAAACTCATATAATCAAATCAACCCATGTGATTTGGATCCATACTGTCACAATTTCACCGCATGTCTCATTCAACATGAGCAGGAGGACTCCACAGGCACACATATACCCATATTTTTACAGCAATCTGGTTTTGTCTTCAGCAAACAATTCTGAGATTTCAGCAGAATAATACTAATTTGTAGCTTACAGTTTTTCCTTCACATATATGATGGATGAAGAAACAGTGTAAGACTTAGAATACCAATGGTTCTAGTTTTCTGGAAGTACTGAAGGATTTTTCTGTCTTCAGTTTGCCACGTCACACCTATACCTTCTGCATCCTCAGCAACCCACAGCAAGGAGTTCCACTGCTTACCTATGCAGTCTGAAGATCTTCCTTTTCTTTGGTGGGACTTCACCACCTGAGACCCTATTTTTTTTTTTAAAAAAAAATGTTTCTTTTTCTTGACACCTCTCCCTTGCCCCACAGTGATTTTATAGCATTTTTCCATATCCTTTCTCAAACATCTTTTTTCCATGGAGTTATTCCATCCCTTTGATCATTCTTCCTGCTCTTTTTTGTACTACCTCTAGTTTTATTATAATATGCTGGGGATAAGAGGAGCAGATCTGCAAGTGAACTATAGGAAGACATTCTTTCCCCTTCTTTTAGATGATTTCCAAGTTTGAGAACATGTAGATTTGAACTTGTTGATTCAGAGACTTTATCATGACAAAGTATTTCCAGCTTGGGGTGTCTGAAAAGTAATGACAACAGATGGCCACTAATGCCCTAAATGCAATGATGGGTTCCTCAGTTCAGTTCGAAGTGCATGAGTCTAGTTGAGGACAGGAAGGTAATGAACACAAGAGGGTTAGATTTTTCATTTCTGTCAAAGTTTGTTGCATGATAGGACAAGCCCATTAGTCATTTTTTCCTCTGATTTCTTTAAAAGATGGCTAACATGCTGTGACCTGTACAGAGATGGAAAATTAAATTCACAGATTTTTGTGATACTTTTGATGCCCAGTAGCTGGGAAGATTTACCAGGGAAGAAATTGCACTGCACATTCCCTGGTTTATACACATTTCTGACATTTTTTACCATTATATTTCAGGCCTTCTGCTGACTCGGTAAGCTTACCATAGTCCATTCAATGAGCATGACATAGATTAGAAAACAAAGAAATTTTGA
Organism: Strix aluco; assembly: GCF_031877795.1. Classification (NCBI taxonomy): domain Eukaryota; kingdom Metazoa; phylum Chordata; class Aves; order Strigiformes; family Strigidae; genus Strix; species Strix aluco. The sequence goes on from NC_133971.1 coordinate 71,036,319, forward strand.
GCATGACTAGTTATTGAGGACAAATTCCACTTTGATCTCTTACCTTTTAAAAGAGTTTTTTGCAATTCTCATCATTAGGACTATCACAATGCACTTACCCATGAAATGTCCAGGACTGGTTGCTACCCTTTTGTTTTAGAGTCCTATCATGATCTTCATACCTAAATAAAAAAAATTGCATTTTGTCTTTTATGCCCTGGGTGGTACAGCATCCTGGCATTCAGTCAAAAGGTCATATAGTATGCTCTGCTCCTTCTCCTTGTGATTCCCACCATAAGGAATGTTTAGAGCAGTGCTGTGTCTTGCAGGATATTCCCAGAACTCATCCACTCATCATGAACTCAGTATTACTTTTAGTCTTATTAAGGTAGTGCCTTATGACATGAGATCAATGATCTGGGTCCTGTTCAATGAGACAGGTATTGAAAAAGCATTTCTTACCAAGCCAGAAATACCTTTTGGATGAAATTCCTCAGGTCCATAACACTTGATCTAGCCTAGTGATGACATATCTATGATGACATAAAGCTTTATGAAATTAGGACATTTGTTTTCACAGGTTATTGTCAAAAAGCTTTTCAAAATGGTGACTGGGACAGCACAGTTAACTCTGTCAGGACACACAATAGTGTTTAACAATATTAAGATAATCATTAACTGAAGTTTAATTCTCCAGAAAAGTCAGCTATTCACAGTTTCTATTGATACCAGTTGCCTTTTATAAACTCAGCCACAGATCTCAGGGTGGCTTACAAATGACAATTTTACCCAAGATCCTTCACTACCCTGCCTTCCCCCAGAGCCACTAGAAACATGAAGGGAAAATCCTCTATTTTTGTTGTTTTAAACAGGCTTTGATTCTTGACCCCTTAGGAGTATAATGCAATGTTAGCCTGGGGAACACACACGATTTGTCCTGTCAGATCTTATATTTAAAGACAGTTTGAATGAGACTGATTATGAAACTATCTCTGTGATGGAAAGAGGAATACAAGCAGTATGGTCAAACCATGATATCCTCAAAGAACTCTAACACAAGTGAGAGTGAAAAACAAAAAAAAAAAGTAAATTATCTCAAGTGATTACAGCATAGGAGAACAGGACAGAAATGCAGGACTAAAATCAGAAATTCTAACATATAAGCTAAAAGATAAACAAAGCACATAAAGAAATATTTCTGTAAGTGCATAAGGAATACAAGATGACAAAAAATCGCCTTGATGCACTGCTTACCTTTTGAGATGTGATGATGAGAATGCCAGAATGCTTAATTTAATTAATAGTTTCTTTAACTACAAACTGTTCCTTAAAAGGGTCACTTACAAACAGTTTTAGTTTAGTGTATCAGTAAATAAAGGGTGAGAACTCAAGACAGAATAGGGAAATACAGCTTGATACAGTAGTTAAATCAATTAGATATTTATACATCTGTAAGAGACTAATCCTATAGTTCTTAACAAAGTTGGATGAAGTAATTTCAGACAGAACCTTCAGCCATTATTTCAAGAATTCATAAAGAATAGATGTAACTTTAGAAACCAAGACAAGCCAAACTGTTTGTGAAAATCGGGAGGGGAAAGAAACGGCGAATAGTGAGGAGTGGTAGTAAGAGTTTTCAACAACATAAAAGGCTGCTGCAAGAAAGAAGGGAATAAGTTGTTTTTTATGGTTAAGAGTTGGACACGCACCTACTCTGGACTAGATTTTCCCCCATTGACAATTTTAAAGAACATCTAACAAGATGTAGCTGATCTGGACTTGTGTTGCAAGTTAACCCTGGTAGGTGCAGAGCCCCACACAGCCCCTCACACACTCACCACCAGGGGATGGGGAAGAGAATTGGAAGGGCAAAAGTGAGAAAACTCATGGTTTGAGCTAAGGACAATTTACAGTTTAATAGGTAAAGCAAAGCAAAATAAGGAATTCATTTCCTACTTCCCATTGGCAGGCAGGTGTTCAGCCATCTCCAGGAAAGCAGGGCTCCATCATGCATCATGTTTACTTGGGAAAACAAACATCATAACCATAAATGTCAGCCCCTTTCTCCTCCTTTTGTTCAGTTTTTATTGCTGAGCATGATGTCATATGGCATGGGATATCCCCCTGGTCAGTTGAGGTCAGCTGTCCCAGCTGTGTCCCCTCCCAATCTCTTGTCCACCCCCAGCCTACTTCACTGGGGAGACAGTGTGGGAAACAGATGAAGCCTTGACACTGTATGCACTGTTCAGCAACAGCCAAAACAGTGTGTTGTCAGCACTGTTTGGTCACAGTTCCAAAACATAGCTCCATACAAGCTGCTATGAGGAAAATTAACTCCATCCCAGCCAAAACCAGTACAACTAGGCAAGGGGATGGGACTAGATGATTCAGAGGCACTCTGGAAAACTCAAGACTTGGCCATAGTAGGTGTTTACATAAGGAAAACCAGTTGAAAGACAGAACTGTAAAACTTAAATAGTTTATTAATGCAACAGTGTATTTCTCCATCTTTGCAAATGTTCTGTTATGCTGAATTCTCTTTACAGATGCACATAATGCACTACTACTTTTTGTATGCTGTTCTTTCTTTTTCTTTTGAAGTAAAATATAAGAGTTGGTATATTTAAAACACAAGTCTAGATCTGAGTGACCTCAAGAAATATCCGTAAATTGCCCAAGATTTTCCCAAGAATACAGGCTGAGTGACATCCTTTGTGTGCAGTTTTCTATCTTTATCTTACAGAGAATTTTGCAAAAGACATAATTTTTTTCATTGTCTTCTTGTATATATTTATACAGGTACAGACACTCATACATATTTTATGCTATGTCTTTATCTTAACAAGAAAAGGTCAAAGTGAACCTGCAGTTAGAATGCAAGGTGCTGGGATTTCTAATGGACTGATAAATGCTGTGCGTGGTTCTACAGGCTGGTGCTGGTCTTTCAGAAAGTTCTACCAAAAGTTGAGTTTCACTCTTTCAGTAGATGACCCCAAAGTGTCATCAGTGAAGAGCTGTTGATGATAATTTTCATTCTCACACATAGTGAGCTTTCCAGGGTACTCTTGATAATTTTTTACAGTCTTTCATTATAAACCTACACAAAATTTCTTTCACGCCTCAGTGAGAGATCTTGTAATCCATTCTTTATACTATATGATGCTTTTGTCTAAGTTACACAGACAATATCTGCTAGGAGGGGGAATCTGAGGATTTTTCACCTTCCTATGTTCCAAAAAAATGGGTATAGTTTCTTCTATATAAAAGTTATGACCTTGTATAATTTGAAAACAATAGTCAATTTAGTAGGTGTGGAATAGGACACATGGCTAATATATCTCACATAGACAGTATATGACGATTACAAAAGAGGTAGCATTGATTGTCTTATTTGCATTTACTGTAACCTTTCAAGTTTGAAGTGTTTTGGCCCTTTGTACATATAGCATGTTTTTATTCTGAGTGCCTACCTTTTAAAAGGTTATAAGCACAATTTCTTTGTGTATACTTTCTTATAAATGTATAACTTAATTTTTTAACCTTCCCTGTAAGCTTCTGTTTTTAATTGCATGTGAAATTACACCTGGAACCATAGATTATTATTTGCTTTTATGGACAACTTGATTTGTGTTTAATTTCAAAAATGCACAAACGAGTTGCAAGCCTTCATTGCAAAGGCTGTGAAGGTCTCAAAGCATTGTAGCACACTTCCCTCAGAAAGTCTTTGTGAAATAGGTATGCTATTATTATCCCCAGTTTGCAAATTAGTAACTGAGGCTGAGAAAGAGGGAAGGTGACTTGCTCAAAATCATGCGGGATCTGCCCTTCCCTGGTATAGGTCGATGAACTGCTCTCAAGTCTTTGGGGTCCTTGAACACTAGGTAGTGACAAGGAAAACAAAATAATGGTAGTAATTACCATATAATACATAATTTTTGTAGCTATTTTAGCTTCATCTATGTTAAGACAAAGTCATCTATTATTGTCACTGAGGGGCTGTGTTAAAATCAGATAGCACAAGAGCCACTTATCATTAGTTGACCAAAGTTGTTTTACTATAAGGTTATTCTCACTGGAATCAGTATTATTTTAGAAATGGGATATTTTTATATTTCCCCAAGCATAACTTTCTTCTTTATACAGGCGTTAGTGCAGTTACCACACATTCATATCCACCCCAGCCATTCCGTCAGATCTAGACGTCAGGAAGTTCAAATCCAAACAGTTTTCAAATCCAAGCTGCCACTTTGATTTCATCACATCAAACCCTTGTTGAGATCAAACCTTTGAAATGAGAAAAGATTTTTAATCCAGTTACCCCAGATGGGGTACAACTCTCCAGGTCCTGAGAGCTGCAGGATTAGGAATTCTCAAACTCCCCTCACCCACCCGTGCACACACATGAAGGAGCAAATGAACTGCCCAACTTTACATGCTTTGCTCACAAACAGTACTCCAAACAAGCCAGTGTCTACGAACTGGGCAACACTTTTCTCCCTATCTTTCCGATATAAAGGAACATCTGCATCCCCAGCACGGTCAGCTCTGTCTTTATTTTGCAGGTCTAATTTTTCTTATTCGGTCAAATAATTTTGAAGAACTGGGTGAAATTCATAGTAACTGTAAATGATGCAATTCGCTGCTAACCTGTAACATTATTTGCAAATGGATTTGAGTGAGCATTCTATTTCAAAATATCTTTGCTTCACTTCCATATTACGATGCTTAGCCTTGGATTCAGTCTTCAGACAACTTTCTCCTTAAGATAAATGTTAAAAGACTGTGGATAATTTGTCATGCATGAAAGCTGAAATAAACAATTTCATTATCCTGTTTATAATTTCCAAAATCAGAAATTGTTGGTTATGCTCTCAGATTCTGATTGCATGGTAGGATAATTTCTGGAGATAAAAATTAAATTTTACAGCAATGAAGCTGGATAATCCATTCTTACAATGATAAGAAATCACATGTATTGGTGATGTTTAGTAGTACTCTATATTCTCATAATTTTGGTGACATCATACTCAAACTCTATCTAAAAAGTACGTATGTACTGATATTAAATGGGTTGGTATGTTACTCTGTGACCCATGAAATGGGATCAAGAAATTAGTCATGAGCAAAAAGGCAGAATATGATGGGTAAAATCATCAGTGAGAAAACATAAAGCCATGTTTAGTTTGTGGCAATTAAGCTGGCATTTCTCCAAGTTATGAAGTGTGTGTGTGTATCTGTGTGCCTGTGTGTGTACATGTATGTATTTATACACACAAGCACACAGGATTTATACCTAATCACTTTTAAAATTTATTTTTTATTATTTTGATACTAGTTGACTTGATCTTTGTAGGGTGAGCAGCCAAAAGGAATTGGGTGTTTATATTCTCACAAATGTTGGTTGACTTCATATAGTTTCCATTTCATAAACAGCAGCATAAGGACAGAGGAATAAAGAAAATTAGGCAATATACAAAGTAGAAAAAATTGTCAGTTACTTTTCTAAGGGAATAATAATGAAAGAAACAAATGTTTTTGAAAATGACAAAGAAATAAAGCAATATCCATAAACCTCAGGTTTATGTGACTTTTCTTTTTTTTCCTTTTCCCTGAGTGAAAGTAAAGCAGTTAAGCTTTCGTCACAATGAACAGCAGCCCAGAAGTAGACAGACAGCCTCCTCTGTGTGGGGAAGATTTATAGGGACCCCTCCCGGGCCCTTTGCAAGTCCAATTCATGGGCTCCCCTGACCAAGGCTCAGAGCTGTCGCTCCAAAAAGGGAAGAAGGGAAGGCTTGTCTTTTTCTTTCTTTTTTTCCTTTTTTTTTTTTTTAAATCACCATTTGTTATTAGAACACAGGCTTCCAAATGACGAAGGAGAGAAAGGGTTGAGGGAAAGATATTTCTCCCCTCTCCCTTGTGTGGTCCGGTGTATTCAAAGCAGGGGCCTGTCTAGTTTTACTGAGAAGGAGGAATGAACTGATTTAACATGGATTGCAGCACTGCTGAGAGAGGGGGAGAGCAACTTCCAATCAAAGTGTGAGACGTTTTGGTGTCCATGTGTGTGGACATACAAGCAAGAGAAGTGTCCAGTCTCTAGGCACCTTCTTTCTAAGAGCCCAAGGGCAGATTATTGATATGAGACAATTCTCCTTAAGCCCCTGCCAACAAAACAACTCTTGGGGACCTCACAGATCTCCTCACTCAATAAAGGCCTGAACCTATCACAAAAAAAATGGGAAGGTTTTACTTGTTGTGAACAGCAACAACACAAATAGGAATAGCAACCAGCTCTCCCCTCACATAGATGTGTATTAAAAAACTGAGGTATGCAAGAAAACAAGTACAATGGTAAAGCTATGGGATGAGTTGGTCCCAAATATCATTGTCTCTGCTACTACCCAAGCAGAATTATTGTAGTGCTGTGAAAATCGCTCTTTTTTAATGCCCATACATCACCTATGTAGGAGATAAATTGCTAACCCCTTATTTTGCCCCCCCCAATCCCCATCTAATAGTATCATACAGATTCAATTCTCAAATCATTCGTGCCAACTACAAATGGAAAGTACATAAGGAGGCACAAGGCTGCTAAAACTTCTGACTCAATTTTCCTGATCCAGAGTCCTTTGCCTAAAATTCCCCTCTTCTCATGAATTCGTGTCACACCTGTGAAAAGAATTGCAAGCAATCACTCAAAAATAATGGCAAAAAATTCATTTTGCCCCAGGTCTGGACACTTTCTGGTGGACTGATGAAGTTTGGCTCACACTGTGTTGGCATATGTCCTTAAGGTTTTGTGTGCTTGAGTTACATGCTATGGATTTGGGAATACAAGGCAAATACAGATTATTTCATCCTTCAGTGTTTATCTTATTGTTATTTGAAAAATCATTTGAAAAGTCCTTGCTTCTAGAAGATTGAGTGATATGCTGGCTATGAACAGAAGGTTGTACCTAGGAACTACTGAAGAAGGGAAGGAAAAATTACCAAGTCCTATTAGCAAATTAATTCCAATGTAGGATACTTTAACACCTGATCAAGCATTCATAAACTAGAGATGGATGAATATGCAGATAGTCAGACTTCATCCTCTACTGTTGATGCACACAGAAACAGTGGAACAAATAAAGACCTTAATCAAAGTATTGCTGCAGTAGTAAGTCCTGGCACAAATAATCCCATTGAAATCATTGTCCTGGGTTAGAATAGAAGGCTAACTGCAAAGTGTGCAAGTCTACAGTCAGAATCTTTTGGATAAGCTACTGCATATGGTGTAATGCAAGCATGTCAGGTGGACAATATTGTTTATATGTGAAGTACATCTATATATCCATTAAACATAGGCTCAGACTGGAAGAGATAAACTAGCCAACATACTGGGTTTGTATCAGAATGGGTATTTCTACTCAAAGAATTAACTTAATAATTTTCCAAAACAAAGATTTACTAAACAGCTCTGACTTGACTGAAGAGGCATATTGCCATAACTCAGTAACTTGAAGTATTAAAAATACTATACAGAACAGTAATTTTCAACTGGTGGCTCTCTGCAGTCTGTGGTTGTGGGTATCTCTCAGGAGGCCCCTTAATGAAATCAGACCATCAAGCCCCAACTCAATATGTCTAAATTGCTATTCAGAGACTGAAGTTTTTAAGGTCATAAAAATGAAGAGCAGATTGGAAATAATTGACCCAGAATATCAGTAGATAGGTTTGCAAATCACTTTCCTTTTTGCTTCCTCACCTCTTTCGTCCATTCCCAGACCCCCACCCTGCCAGACTAAATATCAATGTGACTAATTTCTCATGCTGCAGTAAATTCTTTGCTCTCTCCTTTGCAGAATGAAGATAGGGAGCTAGAAGAATAGCGGGGTGGGGGTGTGCCAGATTGTATTGCTATTGCTTTTAGTGCAAGAAGTTGCATTTGTGCATGGGTGTGCTTGCACGCGCGCGTGTGCGCCAGTGCATGAGGCTCTGACCTGTGGGAAAAAGGCATCTCCCTCAACGAGCGTGGTAAAGCCTTCTGTGACAATACTCAGTGGCGTCAGGGGGCTGACTCGTGCAAGAGCCACGGTGTCGAGGGGTGGGCAGCGCAGACTCACTGGGGTGCTGAGGAGAGGGGTGTAGCATGGCGGGTGTCAATCGGTGTTGGGAAGACAGTGTAGGTGCTTGCATATGAGTGAGCAGGGAGGGCTGCCTCTACCACCGGGCCCTGGGGAAAGGAGGAGGAACAAAAGCCTCCATTCTGACGGCTCTTCTTCACCCATCAGCTCCATTTACTCAGTCTCAATAGCTGGGGCTCAACAGCCGCGATGGCAGCAGCTCCTGCCGGGCTCCCACCTCCTCCTCGGATGTGCACTTCCCAGCAGAAAGGAGAATGAAGAAGGGGACAGGGAGAGAGAAAGAAAGAGGGAGAGTGAAGGGGGGAGGGTAGTGAAAGAAAAGGGAAAAAAAACCTTGCTGACACGGGGCATAACTTAATTTTCACGGTGCCGGGACAGCTGTATCGTGTAATCTGCCATGGCATGCCATTAAAACTTCAATGCCTTTACTGACCCAGAAGGGAAACTCAGACCGTGGAGAGCCTTTTGAAAAGAAGTGGTGATCTTTCACGATTTATGAGCTTGTCTTAAAGAAACAGACTCCACTCACTTTAAATTAATCACCCTTTTCAGGGTACATTGAAATCTGGGGTCTCTCAGCTGAAGACTGTGGAGACCTGGTACCTTATGAATGCCTGCCCTGTCTTTATTATTATTTTTATTTCATTTTATTTTTATGCTCACCAAAACGGGTTGGTTTTCAGGGGAACTGTATCTTGCAAATTGAGGTACAAAATCCAATTACACCAATTCAGTGAAAGTCTGAATGGGGTAGCTGTGGCACTTACACATTCTTGTCCCCGCATACATTGTGCAAGGGGGAAAAGAACCTGAGAAATATGAGGAGTTAAGGACTCAAACACTAATGAAATGTGAGACATCCTCTATGATTCACCAGCTAAAAGTAAAGTAGCAGTGAGTCCCCCTGTTTCCATTCTTCACACAGTCCAGGGAACAAAGAGCTGTAAACTCATACTCATAAAACCTAAACAATTTTCAAATCATAAAAAAACACTGTGTGTTACAAGAAAGTGTAGATAAAACACTTCCTTGCTATGTTCCCAGAAAAACTGGTGTGATTTACAAGAAGAATGCCTGGGTTTTGGATTCACAGGGGATGTAAATCAGCATCCTTCCATTGTCTACCATTAGTATAATATCTGATTTACTCCAGCTGTTTGTCTGTACTCCTCTCTCAAGCACTTGCTTTACTTGGCCAGCAGCATTTCTTAATTGGCAAGATATTAAGTTTTTAATGCAAGGATAATAAGTGACCCAGCAATATGAGGATTCAAAGCAATGTAGTAGTGATTTTCACGTCCTTAAAACTTTCCATATCTAGCAGCAGCAACATGCTTTTTGTTCCTTTGGTGAACCAATTTAGAGTAACTTAAACCAAAGCAAAAACCTCACAAACTCACTGACAGTGATGGAAATAAAACAATAGATGAAAATAAGACCTGAGATCAGAGTGAAACTTGTATATGGAACCTGAACATCTGAAATAATTAAATAGCTGCCTGCTTTAGAAGACTGGACCCATGAATCCCCTAATGCACTTAAGTGCCATTCACTCTACTTTTGCTAGAAGTCTAATTTCTGAAAATGTTTTGAATTGTCATTTATGATAAATACCAGAAGTGACTACTCAAAGCAAAAATTGCTCCTTTTATCCATACGTTTTAGGATTTAGAAGTTTTGTCTGTTTCTCTGGAGTTTATATCAGCCAGAAGTAGGGTGTGCAATCTCCTTCATACGTCCAGCTGTTCTTTAGACACACCTCTAAAGAGCTGTGCATGGATGTGCATATTACCTATACATACCCAGATGCTCATGCCCATAATTTTCTGAGATAGAGTACCCACCAGAACTATAGTTTATATAAGGCAGATTGGTTTGTTTGCCTTATCTGTCTCCTTATGTATACATTGGCATGCTCCCCAGTGGCTCTGATATCCATTTCTACTAGTTCAGGTGTTCTCCGATTAAGTTTTCAAAATGTCAGCTGCTGTTGCAGTTTCTGTGAGGCAGCTGTACTACATATGGAATAGAAGCTGGCACCATATCTCCATTTTGTAGATGGTCTATTATTTTGGAACTATTTTCCATCAGCTTGTTAGAGTCAGAATAATGGGACTTGACAGTCACATTTCTAAACTTAGCTATTTCATTGCAAGCAGTTTACACTCTTACTTGCTGGACTGTGGCCCACTGTGAGACATTATAATGGCAGATACATCAATTCTAGGAAAGAAAATGGTATGTGGGTTTACTTACTATAAAACATTTTGGTAAGTCTATCTCAGGGAAGTAAGCTTAATGGTGCTGAGAAAAGTCTATTTTTCCTATCAAAAGGTCTAAAAAGTACCTATTTTTCTGCAGAATGTTCAATTTTTTACATCCCTCCAGACCTTTTTGTTTGATGGTTTGTACTTCTCATGCACACAGAGCTTAATAACATCACAACAACATTCTTCATTTGAGGCCTGTGGAAAATGAATTATTGGAATTTTTTATCCCTACATTGTTGTTGGTATTTGTACTTTTTAAAAAAACCTCAGGCTACTTCAGGCGCACTATGGGGATTCATTTAGACAAAACAGCACTTACTAGTTGCCTCCCAAACACTGGTAACTGGACAAGAGAAGATGCTCTCTTGCTATACCTTTTCAATCTCATCAATGGGGTCTAGTCCTGCAGTCAGGCTGGCAGTGACATTATACTTTTTTTATGTAGACATATATATAATTTAATTCTGGACTGTTACTGTACTTGACCCTCTATTTCTGTCCAGGTATAGATACGTATCTTTTCACATTCACTGCAATGAAAGTGAGGATCTGGCCAATAAATGCACATAACCATGCATTAACAGCCATTAAATCCCGCTAAGGTCCTGTTGTTTTCCTATCCACCAAAGCTAGAAGAACATGCATGTCGGCAGGCAGTACTGCACTTATTCATATCTAATAAGATTTGTGAAAAGTTTTCAGAGTTTTTCACTATTTTTGAGACGTAAACTCTATTAGATGGAAAATGAATGAGTTTATGCAGTTAATTACAGCTGTATTTTTGAAACATGGCACCAGAGTCTAGTCTCTGTCTTCTGATGCCTTTATTAATTTATCCACCCTGGCCGAGCTGTCAATTTTCAGTGGTGCTGTATTGTTGGCAATCAGGCATGGCGGTGGTAAGGGGACAACTTTACTGGCTCTTCAAGTGGCAGTGTTAGCTAATGCTAAGGTGACTGCTGTCACAGAGTTCAGGAGGACACTGCACTCATCATTTCGTCTTATCGCACTCCTCTTTCAGGAGGTCTACACAGCTATGAAAACTGTTCTTTTAGAGAAAAATAATAATTAACATACATTGGTCTGATAGGACTTTAGATAGTGCATGAAGCTGAGTTCTCCTTGGGTTATGCATGATAAACATACTCAGGAAATGAAACCTTTTGTTCCTTGAATGTCTTGGTGAACTGGGAAAGAGCAGCTTATCTTTATGGAAATAATTCTCCAGTGATACATCTGACAAGATTTCTGCAGTTCTCTGTCATGCAGTATCTGCAAGATGTGTGACGTACAGTGTTACAGCAAAGGGCGTTAAATAAGAAGGTCAGAGGTTGAGAGATGCTTTTTACAAACTGGGTCATACAACATGCTTGTCTGGGTCACATGTTATTCCAATTTTTGGACATCTACAGAAGCAGTCAAACACAGCACAGAGAGGAGGGTGGAAGTTACCAACAGCTTGCATCCTAAGCAAAGTGGGAAGTTCAAGTAGCAGAACAGTTGTTTCATTTCATGTCTGTAGGAAACTTACATGGTTACTTTCCATTTTATTGCTTTAAAAATATAATATATTGAGGTAAGTCTTTAGCTAAAATTAAGACCTAACACTTAAATTCATTCTTCTTGAGTACAACTGTAGGAAAAACAACTGGATTCTTTTGTTTTGGGGTAGCTTTTTTCCCCTGAAGATGCAGGAAATAAAAGCTATTACATTAGGAATACATGTGGACTGCCGGACTCTTTACAGGATTGAAAACTGCTATAAATCCTGGAAAGACAAGTAAAATGCTCTGTTAATATCACCTGGGTACAGAAATCCTTTCTGGTACTTTAGTTGTCATCGTCACGGACCATATACTGCTGGCACTGTCAAGGCTCTGAAGGAAATGGCACAGTCTAGAAAGTTTTATGTAGGCAAGAGGTCCAATAAAATCCTAACTTTAAAGTGCTAAGAAATTTCCAAAATTACTCTGACACCACAGCTAATAAATTCTGCTACAAAAGAACGGACATATTCGAAAAATTTGCAAGGATTAAGGATACACATGCCAAGGAAGCACTCTGACCATGGAGCAGCCATTTGGTATATCATAATGTTCAAATATTTTTTTATCCCGTGGAACAAAGAGCAATTTGTGTCACAGAGGAATAGGTATTTGGGAATCTGAGTTAGAGTGTGGTGTGATAACTTAAGCAGTATATTGCTGAATAATTTGAAAACAGAACAGAAACACTCTCATACGACTTTTGAGTAGTTAAATGGTGTTTCCACTCACCTGAAAATTCTCTACATTTGAGGCACAATATATTTTTAAAGCATTATACTAGATAATTTTTAAAATTATAATTAACTAGTCAAGGTTTGTTATTGGCATATTTTCTACAAACAGACTAATTAAAGATGCTGTAGTCTGTTTGAAAATAGACATGCTAAATGTTTAAAAAAATCAAGACATTTTGCATTAATAAACTTCAGTCAGACACAGCATACAACAATATTTAAAACAGATGCAGCAATCTAGGTATTCTCCTGGGTTGCAGAAGAAATTTTGGAGGCTGCCTGAAAAGTCATCCTGGTGTTTAATGGTAAAAGCACCACCCTTCACAGTAGGTTTCTCACATGGAGGAGAATATGGGTTTTTAAGAGGCCTCTTCCATGAGCTGGAGCAAGCTCTGAGATTATGATGATGGGAGAGAAAAGATTGCAGGTATAGGGGAGATTTTAAGAGATTAAGCATCATTCTGTAGCACATGTTATCCAAAGAAGTCTATCAAACTCTTTGGTGTTCTTCCAGCACTAATCAGAAGTGGCTCCTTGGAAGTATTTTTGGACCCTGAAGGCTCCTAGTGAATTCTGGTTCTTCAGTCAGGCTGCCATTTTAGTGAAGGCTCAGGTGTCTAAAAAGACTCTCAAAGGAGGCAAAAACAGTTTTTGTGATTACAGGTTGATTTTCCTGTTTGTGAACCTTTCACTTTCTGGAATTTTCACCCTTCCGGATAGAAATTATGCACTAAGTTTTCAGCAGTATGTTAAGTCTGAGGAAACGAAATTTCCTGTGAAGTATTGCACTCCATTGGACCCTTTCATTTTCTGGTCCTAGACTTCTTTGGAGGGTTCATGATGCAAGACTACAGCTCTAAGAAGAAAAATTTTCACGTACTTGGAAGTAAAACTGCATTAGGTCCAAGTCTTCAGGTTGTTTAGACCTGTGCTGTTTAAATACCCATTCATGATAATAAAAACTTCCTCTTTTGTACAAAATTTTGTTTTCTCCCTCGTTTGCCTTGTCTTACTGCAGTTCTCTGCCCTGCAATGAGCATCCTGCCTTCTGATAAAAAGTAGTTAAATGACCCCAGACCATTGTTTCACATGAATCTTATGTTTTTAAGATCATGGGGCTGTGGTATATAGGGTTATGTGCAGAGAATAAGCCAGTTATGCTGAGGATGCTGCTGCATTCAGTACAGATGTTGGAAAGTGTCAGAAGGGACCTGTGGAAGGAAAAAGAGCTGTCCACAAGCTATCTGATGGGAAAGCAGGAGAACCTTGCTCCACCTTTGGCCCCCGTAGACCATGAGGCTGGATGGTCATAGGACAGGTGTCATTAACTTCATGCTTCTCATGTTCTGTGTACATCTCTTCAAACACCTGAGGTGAAATTAATCTCACCAAACATAAATGTCTCAGAGACATTTAATCTAAGTGATGCATGAGCCTTTCTAGTCAATAGAAAGGTACAGCCATATCTGGAAGATGACTCATTTCACTGCCAGGAACATACCTAAGATAAATGATACAAAGTGCCCTCAAGAAATGTCAGGGTTTCTCCATTGAATAGGTGAAATCAGGTGAGATGAATCTCATGCCAGGAGATGTGCTGGCAGGAGCGAGGAGCAGTCAGAGTGCCAGCGAGAGTCAGTAGAAGCAAGGAACTTTTAAGACTGCTGAAAGATCAGATTGGGCTAACAGCTTCAGAATAACAGAAAATAAGTGGACACCACCATGTTTTAGCTCTTATTTGTCAGTACAGAAATTCCCGAAGGCTAAAATTAGAATGTTGATAATTCTCAGTGTCGGGAGGAAGTTTGAAAGATAACTCCATTAATGTTTGAATTTCATTCAGGGTACAAAGCAGTTTTAACTACTATGCTTTAGTCACTGGAGATGTAAGAAAGTAGACTTAAGATGACATAGCCAGCAATCCTGCAAGCAAGCATTTCATACCTAATCAGGTACTACTCATTACTTGTCCATTGAGATCAAGAAGAATTGAGCATGTTGAAAACCACAGAATTAATGCAAATCATACTTTTCTAAACTTGTAGAATCCAAAGGACCAAAGAGAATATATAATTTGTTTAGACTTTCTGCAGGTAACATATCTAAACTATATGTTAAAACAATCAGAAATGCTGATTATCTGGTTTATAATAAGGATGGGAAAGTGTATGATATAAATATTTTTATGGCATTATGTGCATCAATCACATAATCTGAACATCTGTATTGTATTCAGATATGATCATTCTGTTTCAAGAAGCAAAAATCTAACATAGAATGGTTCTTTATGTAAGGACATGGCAGGATTTCAAGCAACAAGATGTTAAAATAGGAGATCTCTTTGGTTCTGCAGTTCTCAGTGTTTCTAATGAACACCCAAAGGTTCATTAGAACCTTTAATAGAATGAACTGGGAACAGATACCATCCTTATAGGAATACTAAAACTGACACTTATTCTTTCTGTTTTTAAACCTACTTTTTAACCTTCTTTATGCAGGACTTTTACTTTCCCCTTACATTTCTGGGCATTTCATTTTGCCTCTGCTTTTTATAATGTCTTCAGTCCTCCTTCCCTTCTTTCCACTCCCCCCATGTCTGCAATGTGCTGTTTGGTTTGGAAGTTGTCCTAATGACTTTAAGGATTAGAAAAGCAAAAGAGAAAGTGGATGATTTAAAGAAGTGTACCACTACAACCTCTCAGAGGGGAGAGCAGCCCATAGACAAGGATGCAGAAACACAGTAACTGGAGAAACATACCCAGAACACTAGTCCACTTAGCAGAACTGATGTGGAAATTTGTCATTGTTCCTTGCAGATACCCTGCAGTTGTTTCAAAAAACTTTCATACAGAACAGGTGTGCACCCGTCTAGATCCCTGAACATAAGGTATTACCAGTCTGAAAGGAATGATTTATTTTGTTAATATTGTATCTATATGGCCTTTTGAAAACATCAGGTGCTAGTTAAGTATTATTACATTCAAATAATAAAATAAATACTTGAAGCATCAAATATTTAACCCTCTCTTTCCCTGAGAAGCATACAAATACAGTACTGTTCTAATAAATCCTTAATTTTACAGATTTCCTGCTGAAGTTTCTGACTAACGGTAAGTTATTTGTTCAGAAAGATTTTATGGTGCTCATAAAAACTCAATTACAGTTTTAAAATAACTTGTAGTTTTTCTGTAACATGATGCTTCCATCTCAGTTCCCAGAGGGTATATTAAATTCAAGTAGCAATAACAAATCATTTAAGCAATAAATAAATAACCTGAGACTGAGTTGTTAAGAGTTAATAGTCTCCCATACACTCAATAGAGACTGAGGCTCCACTCTATTAAAGTGACCCCCGGGGCCATGGGCCAAATTGCACCCAGTTGTTTTGTGGAAGGTATTCATCCCTCACACATTCATTTCCTTCTTTATGTTGTCTCTTTTCATCAGTGAAGGCACTCTGCAGTCCCTGAGTCCAGAGAACAATTACGGTACAGTCTCAGAGAAAAGAAAGAAAACTGGGGTCATAAATATGTTAAATGGATACGTGGGTTTAAGTGGCTTTGTAAACTAAACACGAGGGAAACCTCAGACTAATTAATGAATATGAAGCAGCATGATAGGAATGTTTTAAGGGGAAATTCACATTATCCCCCCAAACTTTAAAAAAATGGCTTTTTCTTCCCTTTTAAAAATTCATTCCAGCAGGACAGTCATGACACAACACATCCTCATATTTTACTGAAGTGGTATTCAAGTAGGAACTGATTTCAGAGGTAACTGAACTGATAATTCATTCTCAGCATCTTATTGGAAACTGAATTCTTTCCTTCACAAAGATCAGCCATTTATCATGATAGCAAAGCTATGCAAAACTGCAGGAAGATTTAGGACTTGAGCCAAGATCACTGTTTAGCTTTACATTGTGTGTCAATTCCTGACCTGACTTATACTCACCACTAAAATAAACATGGATTCATTGAGTGTCAGTGGTGTCAGGATTTGGCCCTATAATAATAAGATTATGGGCCCAGAACAGTAGTCTTCATTCAGTCCTAGCAGTGGGACAAATTTTGCTCTCAGGGTCTTCTCCCGTCCTCCTGTGGGAAAACCAGCAGGAGGCAGAAGAGGGGGCAAAAGGATCTGTGGGCTTTCCCTTACTTATAAAACTTTCCTCTATATTTATATTGGTCCAAATCCTGTGGAATTTTGTTCCCAAGATCTACTACAGGCTTCTGCCACCAACCTCCAGTGCTCCCTCCAGGTCTATAGCTTGCTTCAAAATACTAGTTGATTTCCATAGGGATCTCTCTGGGTGTCGCTTTTGGAAAAAAAACACGACAAAACATAACTATTTGTTTTAGCTGAAACCAAATTCTATTTGGAGAAAAATCAAAATGTTGGGAAGTGTTTTTCTCCCAAAAATTCTGAAGAAAATTGATATTTCTGTGCAGATGGGTTTTTGTACCCTATATAGTGTTCCCATAGCCAATCCAATCCAAGATAGTTTTGCCACCAGCCTGTCTACCTTGCTCTGAAGGCCCATCTCATCTTTGACTTTCCCAGAGCCCCCTCAGGACACCACTTGCTTGTCACAAGATTAACGCTGTATCTGTGCCTAGCACCTCTGCCAAATCCCAGGTTACCTTAGTGAAGTCCAAAGAGGAAACAAGATCCATGGGGACGACAAGTTGCTTCTGCAGCAGTGGGTCAGGCAAGCCCCAATGCTTTGTTGGCACACAAGGTGAGATGACTGGAATGGAGGACAGATGAGTTCCTGTTCCTGCTGCTGTTTGTAACTCCTTTCAAGTTTCCTCCAGTGTTTCTGTAAAACATGAGATCCCTCCTCTCTCAACAGTATGTCAGGTGCTTCTTGAATGACAGGGACCATCTCCTCTGAAGGGAGATGGAGGAGCAGAAGCTAACCAGTGTCTTCACACTGCCTTCAGGTAGAGAGGATTGAGGAGTTGCAGTAGGGTGCCTCCTTTGCTCAAGACACAAGGCCATGGCTTTGCAGATTTTGAGTGTTCTTCATGATCAGTAACATGTCTTGGCTAGTGAGCACTACTGGAACATCTCTGCCTGTGAAAGCTAACTAGTGAGTATTCCCTTCTCCCCTTCAGGCAGAATGGAATAGGCTGCTTTAAACTGCTGGTGGAAATGGTTTGAGCTGATCTGGCTGTGTGCTCAAGGCAGACGTGGAAGTGGCTACATGAATCCTGCCACCTGTGGTACTGCAGGGCTGGTGACTGCTGCCTGATAGGTGGTGGTGAGATGCTCATAGGGCACTACTCTGACCCTGCTGAATCATAAAGACCAGGTCTGCTTATGTCCTAAGCCTTTGTTCTTCCTCTAACTCCATAGGGTCTGGATGTTGAACAAACTGCTCCTTAACATGGGAAGTTTTAAACTCCATTAAGAATATTTCAGAAGGGTACAAATGCTCACAACAGAAGCTTACTATACATGTCATTATTGCTGCAATTAATAAACATATATGACAGCATTAATATCTATGATTGTCATTTTGTTTTTGTTATAATCCTCTGCTTTCATTTGTTCCTAATTCTCCAGATGAGGATACCTAACAGATTTGATCAAGTCAGCTTTTAGACAATCATAAATTCCTGGGATTCCAGGTCTAGGTGGCTGCTGTTGGTGTCCCAGATACGTACCCATGCTGGTCCTCATGTTAGGCACCAGGTTCAGACTGTTTTCCATAGAAAAGTTCCTGCTTCTGCCCAACTCATGTCAAGGAGAGATTTTTCAGTTGAGTTCAAAGGAGGGAAGTTTGAAACCCCAGTTTCAAACTCAGCTTCAGTCACTGCTCCTGCTAGGCATGGAGGGGAAAACCTTTCAACAAACCCTTATCCCAGGGTTTCAGAATATGGATTTTTAATTTCTCTGTTTAAAAGTGCTGTTGAAAAGCAGCTATAGCGTAGAAAGAGGTGCAATGACAAAATTAAAACTGAGCAGTTAGCCTTTAACACTTTGAGTACATTATTGACACAGTTACACAGAAATGTATTTATAGTGTTTGTTCACCAGCACTCAAAATATTCCCAAGTCAAAGCTTTCCACTGAAGGCAGTGGAAAGAAGTTTTCAGAAAGGAGTAAGTGAGCTGGTTAAATTCTTTGCCAGGAAAAGACCATTTTCTTTCTGTCCACTTGGCCAGCTTCTCAGCTGACAAACCACCATTGTCTTCAATGCAGTGACACTGATCTGTACCAGCTTTTCAGCTAATGGATAGTTCACAGGCCACTTCTGGTTTTTGTCAAGTGTAGTCAAGATTTGTAACTATTTTCAGCTCCTTTTTTTTTTTTTGGTAAACTTTTTTTCCAACTCTTTTACTTGCTGTCCTATCAGCTTGAATGATCAGAGCAAGAGAAGAAAGGGTGATTTGCTTCCTATAGATGAATTTAGGGGGAATTAATGCAAATGGACTAAAATGAGCTGAAAACTTTCAAGATCAAAAGCCACTTTCCAAACACCAGCATGCAACAAGTGACACCACTCCACATACAGGACAGAAACAAAGGCAGTGCTTTCATTTGGTCATCTTTTTCATGGTTATTATTTATTTATTTTTACTATTCATTCAGCTTGAGGAGGGAGCATGGGCTGAGAACGGAATTTAGAATTTCAGTCACCCTCCCAACAGCAGCAAAACTATAAATAGTTTTCAGTCTTTTATTCTTTGAACACTCCGAAGGCCCTTGTAGTCAGCGGAAGTGTCAAGCATGCCAAAGGAGAGGAGAGTTGGGCCTTTAATGAATAGACTTCGTTGTGCCTGACGATTACACAGGTAGATGGTGACAAGGCAGACAGTGTCCAGTCCTAACAGCAGTCCTTGTGTTTGGGAGATGATCCTTTTGAACTCTCTGTTCTGCTCTGTCTGATCCTTCTGTGCTCTTCCTAGATGGGGTGGATGGGAACAAAACTGCATCCCTTTCCTTTATGGGTCTGGCAAGGGGACAGACATTACTCAGACTGAAATGGGCATTTTGATCCTGCACCAGTGGCTAGCAGTGAGCATGCTACCAGCAAGGCCAAGCAAGAACTTGCAACTGTTCCTGTTCACGTGCTATCTCCCTGTCCCAGCTCCCGGTGTATGGGTACATTTTGAAACCATGCAAAGCACTATAACATTTTAATATAATTTTTTTATGGTAAAGAGAGAAAGATTATCTAAATTTGGCCCCTCTGAACTTTTCTATTCAAGCCAAATAGTATGCTAGGTGTTATCTTGGCAGGTTTTCCACTTTGGTAGCATTTCAAGGAAATGTGGAAATGAGAAAAATTTAGCAATAAACCTCTGTCTCTTTCCCTATTAAAACTGTCAGGATAATAAATCAAGCTTTTAATGGCCAGGAAAAAAATTCAGTACATTTAAGAAACCAAGAGAATGTCTCTTGTGGCATCTGTAAAAATATCATCTGGTACCATTTAACTTGGGGAGACACACATGTGACAAAGTTTATAGAGAAAATGTTAGTGTGCAGTTCAACTTGAAACAGAGAGCCTCAAAACACACTCTTCATATTTCTAAATTGTTTCATCTGTGATGTGATCTGTGGCAAGAAGGATGAGCATTGTCATCTAGTCAGTATTCACTTAGAGCTTCATAAATACCAGCACAAATATACAATTGATTTTTAAAAATCTAAATATATGCAGTTATCATTTTTAGATACAGTGAATAATGAAGACCACATAAAAAAAACACAACTGAATTTGCATGATAAATTATGGTGTATGTAAAGAATAGTGCACAAGTGAAACAGAAGAACAAAATCTGCCTTTGAGGTGATTGATTGATCCTGCAGTCCTGACTTCACCTGAAGAGACCTGAAAAGGAGTTTTGGCAAAGGAAGGCTGGAGGCAATGAAAGTTTATGCCTAGTAGCCTTCTTGCCTTTTTTTTTTCCCCTGTGGAAGATAGATCTGTCAAACTAAAAGAAAAATAGACTTCCTGTCCATTACATATACAAGTCCTTGAATTATCTTTAGCAGTTGCCTTTTCACTGAACTGTGAGACAACTTAATTTGAAATTACTCTTTTTGGAAATGCTAAACCCTTGACACATTTCATTAGGCACAAAATGATTATAGTTATCAGTTAATTTGTTTGAAGACTGGGTAAACACTTGTTACAAAGAGTTTTAGAGACGTCTAGTAGTTAGCAGAAAAGGGAAGCTGTCTCCAATCCTAAGTTTATTTACTTAGCACTTATTAAGCACCACTTCTGTATCTACCCAAAAAAAGAAATATTTTAAGCAAACCGTAAAAGTAGGCTTGACCCTTTCATGGGCACATCATAAATCAATTGTTAAAGCAAGGGTGAAAACTCTGAAAGAGGTCAGAGGTGGAAGAGAGGTCATCTCTGAGAAGGGACAGTGTGAAAATCCACGAGGGGTGGAGCTTAGCTGGAGATAAAGGCTGGAAAAAGGATATTCTAGAAGTGGCAAAGCTCTTACACCACAAAAGCACCAATAAAATCATAGCTATCAGAGTGCTGAGGTTATTCACAGATCATTTCTAAGCCTGCAGCTTCAACTGACAGATCAGTGGTGCCAGATCATCTGCTTAGTGACAAAAGGGCATTTTTTTAAGTGGAGGGTTTACTTCTAGTTGTATGCAAAGTGAGAATACTTCTAGCCGTTTCTCAAAAACTGTACCATTTCTTTTGCTACACTTGGCTTGACCTTGCTGTCATCAAGTCAGAGAGGTTTATCCCAATGACATAACAATTTGTCTGGACAACCTCTGATAACTTGGGAACAACCACTGTATAAAAATGTTTCTTGCTATTCCCTGAGCAAGCAAGGAACTCTGCATATGTTTGACCAGTAGTTTTGACTTAATGTACTAACTACTAATGCACCAGCATGTTCAGGACTGAGACTTCAGACTGTATAGTGATATGAAACGGAGGTAACACTCTGAATGCATTTGTAATAGCGTAAATAAGGCACCATCAACCACACTAATCTGGGTTTTGTCTCACCTTCAGTCAAAAGGTATTAAATGATGAAACTGTAAGATTTGCTCAGTCTTTAACTAGCCTCAAAGTTTTCTTCTGCGGGTTTTAGCTCAAACTCAGAATTTCAATGAAGAGCTCTATTTAAGCATTTGTTTCACTCAATAGACTAAAGTTTGAATTCCAAACAATTAAAGTTATTCAGATTTAAATGGGAAGATTTCCTGATTGTTTTGTAACTGCACAATTTATAAGTCATAATGACATTCCTTCACTTTGTCCAGAAAAAACAAAGGCTGATTTATTTCCTAATAACAAAGGCAAATGGTTAGGCTGTATGAAACTGCTTCCTTATTTTCAATGGGTCAGTGCCAGGCTGTTAGGTATCCTTGAACCCCTCCTCCCATCTATACCCTCCCTGAAGTAAAGCGCTCCAAAACATCGCCAATCTGCAAAGCACACCACGTACCGAGTTACACTGAACACCCAGTTACGGGGCAGCTGATACCTGGGCAGTCTGTTACAAGAGATCTGCTTGATATTCATTGTATCATCAGCACTGATCGCTCTGGGCTTACTGAAACACAGCAGAATGCATTCATCTGGCTAATGTATATACCTTCATTGACACTGCATTGTGATGTAAACAATGTCCTGTTCCTTCCTTATAGTAACCTAATTGACAGCCAGGCATTTTGAGCGCTCCAAAGGGCTATTGTTGTGGTGAATGCCGTAACAATAGGATTTCATATAGGTTGGGGCTTAAGAAAAGTACAATGTCCTTTTTCTGATATAAAACCAAGAATTGTGTACCAGTTGAGAGCAGGATAATGGAATTAAGGATTTGGCTTTGTTGGGAATCAGCTACTTAATTTTTATAGATACACTTGTTTAAAAACTTTTCTTCGATTGAATGCATGTATTGACTCTGTAGCTATAAACATACATTTTTTAAAAAGAATTGTCTCTTATTTCCCTGAATCATAGACTCACATAATGCAATTTTAAACTATATTCATTGCTATATGTTTTCAGTCAGTGGTGAATCTTCTGGTGACTTCCATGGGGAGCAGAGTGAGAGCCAACAGAATCACACCCTCATCTGAGAGCCATTTTGTGATGATATTACTAACAGCTCAGACCAGAAGTGAGAGAACTAGGCACAGGGGTTATTTCAAAATTTTATGTGCTTCCCATTCTGTGCCTCCCCCTGGAGACAGAATCCTTCCTCTTCCATCTTGCAAAGTGAGATACTGCCAGTCACAGATCTGGCCATTAACCTCTGGAGTTGTGAGAAAATACTGAAAAACAAAGTTGAAAAAACCTGATATTTGGAAGGAATTCAACTAAATAAAATGATCCTCATTGGCTAGAGCCCTTTTGTAATGGGGGCACTGCAGTGCCTTCTGGTTATTAAATTTGAAGACATTTCTCTGATTGCTGTGCATAGATAGAGGAATTGAGGAGTGGTGGATGGGAAAATGTCTTCAAAGTTTGGAATGGCCACAAATCAAAGTGAGCAAGGTGCTGTCATTCATGCTGATTCAACAAAGATGCTTCCAGACCCCAGCTGGTATTGAACAGACATTCAGCCCAGCCTGTTCCTCTAGCCAAATACTTGAAAGAGAATTTCAAAAGCCTCCCTTCCTACTGGGGAAGTTTGGCTGTCAAAATTGAGAGAATTTTCTTGAGTGGCTGGAGTTTTTTCTCTCTACAGAAGCCACACCTGAGGAGTGCTGAACATCCAAAGCTTCAACTGAAATCAGTGGGTTTGACTCTGTCTCAAGTAAGACAACCTTTTCGCTTCTGATGTGTTAAAATTATTTAGGCTGAGATTCTCCAAACTGCTGAAGTAGCTTAGGCATGCTCTTCCCCCTGAAGATGAAAGGGTCTTGTGTTTTCAGACAGATATTCAACTACATATGAAGATCCAGTCTCTAACATGAAGTGGGACGAAAGCATAATCCAATGCATGTGCACTCTGGCTGCAGTAAAAAGCCTACAACTCCTGTTCTGCCAGGTTCCAACAGATGTAGAATATATGTGAAGTTTGTACCTTCAAGGGCATGCAAGTAAATCAAGCCCAGATATTGAGATTTCTCTCTCTCATATGTATGTGTTCAGGCATGTGTTTGAATCATCTTTTCCAAAACACAACATATTTTAAATCATCAAGTTTTTCCCACACATTCATTCATATGGTCAAAATTAATCTTTACACTGATCATTTTAATTGGTTGAATATGTTTTAAGGGATGAATGGGGTTTGCAATATTGTCCTGCTCCCCTATTTGATGTACTCATGGGTTCACATGTGCAAACAACACCCTTTTCTCAAGCCCTCTTTCCTGGGATTCCTGAAACACACTCAAACAGCTTTGTAGAAGTGTTTAACCATCCCAGTGGGAGCTGGACTGTTGTGATGATGGCAGCTGCTGGGTGAAGGATGGAGAAGCTTTTTTTTTGGCATCATTGCCAAGTCCAAGCTATCTCCAGATGTTGGAACTTGATTTGGGGGAAGAATAATTTCCTATTAGTATTATGGCTAGGGATGGGCAGGTTCACATTACCTAAATGGGCTCAGATCCAGTAGGCTTGAAAATTCAGTAAATGCTCACATATTATTTATTTTGAGCACCCCTGGAAAGGGAGACAAAAACCCAAACATTTTTGTCAGAAAAACAAGACAAAATCTCTAGTGAAAAACAGAATCCAGAGTGGAGGACCCAATGCAGTGAAACAGAAACAGAAAATCATAAATAAACCCATGCTATAGAATATAAGTCTTCTAAATCTGAATTTCTGGAAGTACAAAGTACAGCAGGAATTTAAAAGGAGGAATTGCCATCCTACAGTGCACCTCTTATTAAATAAAGCAAACTTTATTAAATATATAAAGTTATCCATTCCAGCATAAAAATATTTTCAGTAGAAAAAGGATTCCCACTCCAGCAAAAACAAAACCCCAAGCAAGAAAGAGAAGAGGGGCAGAAATTTAAACAAGAGGTGCAAACATTCTTTGCTATAGGCTTTTACAGCTTTTATAAAGCTTGCATGGAAAAGACCAAAAATACAGCCATCATATCAGTGCTTGAAGAGGCTTACGGGGCATCTGTGTAGCTGTGCCACTGTGTACCTGTGGTCCCACTCAGGGAGGGTTGACAGGATGAGACTCTTACAGCATTTAGGTCTTTGCTTCTTGACTTGAAAACTGCGTAATGGTTTTTAAAGCCTCTAAAAATTGCAAAACGAGAGAGACCAGCTCTGAAGCTGTCCTTGGCCTGTGCCAGCCTCCAATTTTTGAACCTGGTAATATTTTACCTACATGGAAAGTTTGTCCCCAGAAGTTAGCAAAGTCTGTAACTGGAGAGCATTCCAGGAGATTTGCTCTCTGGGGATGGACAATATTAACATTGGTGAGTCTGAACTGCAAAAGAGAGCTGGGCCACATGTATGAGTGGTACCAGGAGAACCAGGCTTCATTTGTAGCTGCTTATGCCCAAACACGAGAGCATGCATAGAGTGGAAGTCAAGTTTTCCAGCAAACGGCATACTTTAAAAGGGTAAAAGTAAGGCATAGACCCAGCCATGCTTTTGTCATTAACTTTTAATTTGAAAGTCAACTTTAGAGAAAAACGGTCTGTAGAAGAAGCTCTCTCAGCAGGAAAAATTGAAAATGGAGCATGACGTTTATAAAACAGTCTCTGAGAGAGCAGAAACTCTCCCTCAGACATACCACAGGTTTCCACATTTCTCTCGAGCAAAGTGCAACATGAGTAGCACGCGTTTTACAGTTCTAAGCATATTTAATACAATGTTTTTACAACAGCTGTTGCTTTCACAGAACTTTAACCCCACTGTGTAAATGCATCACAGGGAAAATGCTCTGTTGTCTTGGAGACAGCCTTTGCTCACAAGCCCTTTCCACCGAGCTGGTGTCAGCTTTCAGCCCCGGCTGCATTCCAGAAGGGCAAGCACATCCCGGCCCCTCTCTCCTCTGTCTTCAAAACTGGCCCCGCTGAAGGACGGACGGCTCAGGAATCCGGGGCAATTATCGGGGCGGACTACGGTCAGTTTCCATCAGCACACCTGATGACAAAATGGCAAAAATAAGTCCAAACAAAAAAGGGGGAGGGGGGGGGGGGAATCTGTAAAAGATCTCCTGATGTCCAATTTTTATTTTTTTTATTTTCATTATCTTCCGTTTCTTGCTTTATCATGCCTGGTACACAGCCAGGTGTCTTTTTCTGCTAAATTTAGGTCGATTTATTGTCTTAGCTGATAAGTGTTATGTTACAGCTGACACTTGGAAGACCATTGGAAGTATCGTGTGACAAATGCCTGCTGTTAAAGGACTCGGGGAAACTTCTCTTGTCTTTGCAAAAGGTGATACTAGCTAGTGACTTGACCCTCCAGCTCTATAGCATATGCATTCATTGCTACAGGTAGTACACAGCAAACGTTACCCTCATCATGTGTGTTTGTGGACGCTGCCCAAAAATGTGTTCTAAAGCTCTGTCTTCAAAGTCCCACATATGAAAAGAAATAATGGGAAACTTCTATTAAATCCCCGAATATTTGTTTTCATCTCAATGTGCTTGAAGTGGCTGAGTTCCATGCATGAATAGTAATAATAAAAAATGATGCTACGAACTTCAAATATAGCCATGAACCGTCAAAGAGAGATTTTTCAAAACTGTGTAGCTGGACCTAATCCTGCAAAGCACTGAATACCCTTGAATGCAGTGAGTGTTGGAAGGACTGCAGTCTTCCAAGCAAACACTAAAAATCTTAAACTACTAAGGCCCTAAATCTAATAATCTCTCTGAAAACAGCAATGTGCAGCCATATTTTTGGCTACTTTATAGTCAACACTGCTTTTCTTCATATGTAAGCAATGCTTTTGTCAGAAGATGACGTAGAGCTAATGCAAAGCTAAAAAGCAGATATTATTTGTCCCTGGACACCCTCATTAATGCCCAAACCCAGAATGCCCTCCAATCCAGGATAAAATTTAATGACAATCTTTAATGGAAACACATATTTCAGATCCCTTGGTTCAAATGACACTTCCAAAGCATATGTTTAACATTAGGAGTGTCCTTTCCTGAACCAGAGCCCAGAAGATTAGCTGAATGTTTTTTCAAAAGGTTTAAAACTTAAAAACTCCCTGTGTCAGATGACTTGTGTGAGCAAAGAGCTGAGGGAGCCATCTGTAACATTAACAATGCTTGACTGGAGTAACAGCAATGATGACCAACACATTGTCCTCTCTGCAGCAGAACAACCCTCAGCAGAAGTAAGAGTTTTGGCAGCTAAACAAAATTAGGACTGGATTCAGGACTGCACCTGCAAATAAGTTCAATGCAGACAAAAAAAAAACATTTTAATGCTATGCAGCATTAAAGCAAGGTAGAGCTCATAAGAACAGCTGTGTATCCTACAGCATTGCAGGAAGCTTTTCCCTAGGTTAAGTTGTGTTTTAAGCTTGTGTTCGGACTTGAGTATTGCACACCCCATCACCGTATACCTGCTGGCACTCAAAAAATGTTGGTTGCAAAACGTGGGAAGGTGCCTTCAGCACAGGTCTAGCTCAACTGGCACAGACTGCAGTGACTTCTTCCTCCCATGGACAAGAGGCCCAAGAGGCATTTCAGCCAGCTCTACACAACCGATGAATGCGCTGCACTTACAGCACTTCTTTTCCAACATTTGTTTGTCCCAGGCCCTACACACGGAGATCTATGTGCTTCAGCTATGCCAAAGCCTACTCTGATGGCAAGCCAGGGATTCCTGTGCTGCCATGAGACTGAGAAAAGCCAACAAACAGTCACATGCAATTCTGCCTGCAGATGATTTCCTCACTTAGGGCTGGGCAGCCAGAGCAGCAAGTATGACTGCAAATGCAGCAGTGCACAGCTGCATGGTCCCCAGAGAGCTGTCTGAGTGAGGCTTTCTACTCAGCTCTTTGCTCTTGCCCCAAGAAAGGATTTTCTCTTGTAATTTTCTCTTGCTTCTGCTTATTCTGCTGATCACCTTGCTTTCCCCAACTCATCTGGAGTCACAGTCTGAGCCCCAACAAGCTAGGGTGAAGAGAGGGTGTTTACTAAGAACTGTAGTGGTTTATTAGCATAGGAATGAAGTTAGGATCATGAAGCCAAAGCCACAAGACAAACCTACCCTGAGTGAAGTGAGCAGGATTTGGCCTCTTGGAAGATGTGTGCATGTCTGTCTGCAATCTAAAATAACATGCCACATTCTACAAGTGTCACACATCTACTCTAGGTACAGGAGATCATTAGGAAACTGAGCAGGAAAATGCTGTCAGGTTAAGGTGTACTGAGGAGAGCCACTCTGATCTGACCTCACAGGAGAATTAGCATGTCCTTAACATTTATATGTATAGATTTACTGTAAGGAAAAAATATTTCTGACCTCAATATCATAGGCATATTTAAACCATGCCTCCTCTGTCCTGGAAAGCACAAAATTTTTTTTTAAGGTTGTGCTGCCAGCTGCATTGTTTTTTTATTTCTGCACATTCAGAAGTGCACCTAAAAGTTATACACTGGATAGGTAGAATGTTGCAAAGGCAGCTGCAAAAATCAGTGTGACAGTTCAGTTGTTTCCAGTGAATACTAAGCAGAGGTAAGTAATTAGAAATACATAGTACATACTCACATCAATTTTGTTTTTTTAAAAGGGCGATCCTTATCTGAGTTCAAATGAAAACATGCATGTGAAAAGTTTGCATCCAATCACTGACTATACAATCTGACATATTTCTAGTCAATATGAAGCAACCCAGCTGGAACTTTGAGGCCCTGAATGTTCCCAAATAAGCAGGGGCCCAGAATTATTAATAAGTTCATTAGCAAGAAGCTTGGCTGAGTTCTAGGTATTATATTTCGAAATGGACTTAGATTTTTTTTTTCTGGTTTAAAACTGACTGAAGTGAGATGATTATGATTTATACAATGCTAACCCTGCCATAAAACTTTTTTCATAGATTACATTTATATATAGTTAGAAGCATAGTTGTTCCATTATTTTCAGGTAGGAAATCCTTCAATGTCAGATTTATATTCTTGGAATTTCATATTGGCCTTCCAACATGTTTAGCTGGTATTTTATTTACCTGTGTTTATGAGCTCTGATATCTCCAGTTTCTTATCCTCCATGTCTTCTGTCTCTGTCACTTTTTTGGTGCTGTTACAGACTCCTAATAATCTATAATAAAGACCTTCAAGATTGTTTCATTCTCTTGGAAAGGGACCATTTAAACCCATATGGTCAGTCAACATTTTTTCTTCTCTGGTTCTTTCTCTCTGGACTCCTGAAAGAAAAATGAGTGTGTATAGTTCTTTGTATGAAATCACGGGTAAACAATATTGAATCAGGGTTTTTTGTCCTCTAGCAAAATATCAAACTAGGAAGATAAAAATTTCACATCTTAGTTTGCTTGAAAAAGAAAACAGTGTTTAACATAGGGTCCAGTGAAAGGCAATGCTATGCCTTTTTGTGATAATATTTATGAATGTGGTAGGACAAAAATCCTGATTTTGAAAACTTCAGGATGCATCAAAACATTCCCAGCCAAATGACTAGGTTTGAGCAAGGAAAGAGGAAGCGTAGCAGGCTGCATGTCCCATTGTAAGACCTCAGAGTGCCCTAAACAACAGAGCATGGCACTATGAAAGGAGCCGGGAGACAGATGCCTCGCTGCATCCTCAGAGCCCAGCGAGACTCCAACTCCTGAAGATGTCCATGAGGGCAGTCACCTTTGCTGGTTCGTCAACTTTGAATCAAGTACTTTTCTGTTTCCCCACCTCACCCAGGAGTGCATGCTTCCTCCATCCCCTTCTCCTGTTCTCCCTTCCCAGGAGGGCTGGGTACTCCCAGGGTGCCAACACCACTGCCCATCACCTTAGTGTCATCCTCAAGTGCTTCAACACACTCTTGGTTCCTGTTGCCTGCAAAAGGGGACTGAAGAAGAGAGAGCGGCAGTGCCTACTCCTACCAGAGAGCAACAAGGTGGGACCACTGGTCTGTGTCAAACGCAGGAGGCTGCCCCAGGTCAGCTGTCCCCTGTGAGTCTGGAGCCACAGCAGAAGGTAATTCAGTAGTTAGTCTTCTTTCCTGATGCCTCTCCTGGTAGACCAATCAACCAAATTTGTTGTTTGTCCATAAGAGTCTTCCTGTTCAACAGTGTGACAGAGCTGTACATTATTAGGCACTGACAGCAGTTTATTTCAGTGGCCTTTTCCAGGGAGCTAACTGTCAAGTAAAAAGAAAAAAAAGTTATTTGGGGTTCACTGGCATGTGAAACATTAATATTAGATAAGATATAATGGTATAAGATATATTCCAGTGAGAAGCTCCAAAGAATCAATTTTCTCTTCTGAAAGCTATGAAACACTCAAACAGTAAGAAATGAATTTTCTGTGGAGAAATCACCTGTAGAACTGAAGAGTCACCAGATCTGATTTGATGCAGGATTTTTTTATTGTACCAGTTTGTGAAATTCTCATGCCCTATCACCTGCTGACAATGACAGATCTATCATCTATCTGAGATATTTGGGAAACAGGTGGGATTCAGAATGAGGTCATTCACACTTGCAGATTTCTAGAGTCTGCACTGATGTTGGTCAGTCTAAAGAGTACAAATGTAAAGGGGAGAAAGGGATTCCTTATTACATGGGGCTTTTCAAAGATTTTTCCTTGACCTAAGCAAAACGAAAAAACACTCCAGGAGGATCTGAAATAAAATTATTTTCATGAAATGAAACAAAGAATTTTCTTATATGTTTTTATTACTTTTTAGAAATTGAACAAAAAGTACTGCAATGAAAATATTAAAATATCATGTATGGATCACTTGTGTAATTTAAAGAACATCAAGTGAAGTATTTGACACACAGTCTCTCTTTTCATGTGAATTTAATACAGCTGAAATAGTTTTGATAAACATGAAATGATTTTTTTTTTCAGCAAAAAGACAATTAGATCCTGTATACCCCCCTTTTACAATTACATTATACACTGAGGCTCCAGTCAGTAATACCAACTCAAGGTGAGCACTTGTTATAGCCAGTGGGACCCTTGCCAGAGCAGGGAGTGGAAGGCTGATCCCTTAGGGGAGATGAGGATTGTAACAACAGTGCTATGCTGAAAGGCCTTCCTGAAGGAAGGAAAAAAGAAAACAAACATTGGAAAGCCTCCAGGTAGTTCTTGTAATTAGAGACAAATTCAGTATCATTTTCCAAATCAAAGAAATAATTACCTTTATTGTTTCATTTGGAAGGCTAAAAAAACCCCAGAACAGCCCACTTTTTGCCAAGCTCCCGAGGTATGCTGGGAAATGTGCAATACCTACCTAACTAGCCTGGCTGGAACTACACCTAAACAACAGCTGAGTCACTTGATGGCCAACAGTGGAGGAAAGGGAAGCTTCCACGGAAACAACAGTCCACAGGTCAGGCTTATGCAGACTAGCCATAGGTACCTGGCCATGCTGTTTATCCTGCCTGTGTCTCCACCTCATCCTTTCCTGCACTGTGATAACACGCAGTACAGTTTTCAGTCTTTGAAAGAGGTTGAAGTCTAGCACAGGTGGTGGTAGCTCTGGTGAAGTCACAGCGCTTGACACCTACACCACAAATAACAAGTGTGCCTGATTTCCCCCCTTGAATCACCTGATACTGTCTGACCTGAACTTCCATACAGGTATATAGTTGTTTTGAGGAAGGGTTTACATCAGAGTACATGAAGTTTGTGTTATATAGCATTTCTTTTTATTTAAGATATGCATTATATACTAAGCATGTATTGAGGAATAATTTCTTGTTTTGTCAGTATCTGTGCATAGAGTTAAACTATCACGGAACCAGAACAGTGATGAGACCATCAGTCTTGGGAAATGATGTACAACTGCACTGATCAGCTCTCATTATTCCTACTAGTTCTCAGCTGCAGCAGCATGGATGGCTGCAGCAGCAGGAACTGCTGGCCCACAGAAGGAGTTGCTGCTCTAGTTCCACTGGGTAATATTAGTGTTTTGGTTTAGATAAGAGAGCGCTTTCAAGAGAGTCTCCCCATCACTCCTGCTTAAACACAGAGTTTCAGATCACTGACTTGTCTCAGGGCACAAAAACTGCATTCCTTCAAGGTTAAACTAAACCAGAAGACACACCCTAGCAGCTCATTGAATGTATCCCCACTGCTAATGGACATTTAGCACAAAACTAAATCAGAGCTAGTCCAAAATAAAACTCCTGAAGCACATCTGTTTTGAACATTGGCTCTCCAGTACTCCTCCTGTGGTGCTCCAGAAGTTGTTTATGTGAAAGTGGCCTTTGCTATCTGACCAAACACTAGATGACAGATCGTATAGAAACTGCATTAACACAATCACTCCAACCTTAGCTTTTACCTGTGGAGCTGCATCCACCTGATACATGTACTGGATGTGAAGTAAAATGGACTGGGGTAGGTGCAACGTGGTAAGCAAAAGCTGCTGGCACTCCTGCCCTCGGGTGATCGGACACCACATGCAGTAGGTGAGAGTGGATGCAAGTATCAAGACTGAAACAAGAGTCAAAACAAAGCATTGGCATATTCTAATCCACTTATTAGGTACATAGAGGTCAGGTGCACTGATGTACTTTAGAGTGTTACCTGCTGAATGTGTGATTTTCCACAATTCTGTCCATCACAGTGTCAGAGTTCACAGTGTATCCACACAGGATGATTGCAGATCCTACTAGATATGACTATATTTAAATACCCCATATTTTTTCTAGGAAAGTTCTCAAACGGTTTCCCTTGTCTAAATGACCTTGTGATGTGACAGGTGTGCTCAGCTCCTAACATCTTAGACTTTTGCTTTGTGTGGTTTTACTTGCTCTTTTGGCTCTGAGTTCACTTACAGTCTGCATTCAATAACAGCTTAAATTGACAATAAAAGCAAGGATAAATACTTGAACCTACCATTGGATTGACAAGAAATAGGAAAACACTATACAACAAATTCCACCACCTCTTTCCTTCAGGCAAGCACTTCCCACATATCCCAAGGCTGCCAACAAACTTCTGCTGTGTTTGCTTGAGCAAAATGTGCCCAGCAGCCAGTTAGCCCCTTTTTCATTCCTGAGAACCAAAACGTTGTTCTTTTAGTAAAGGTTTTGTTAGGATACAGCCCTACCTTCCCTAGTAGCAGAAGGGACCCAGTT
Source organism: Strix aluco (assembly GCF_031877795.1). Taxonomy (NCBI): domain Eukaryota; kingdom Metazoa; phylum Chordata; class Aves; order Strigiformes; family Strigidae; genus Strix; species Strix aluco. Next base: position 71,069,182 of record NC_133971.1, read on the forward strand.
GGATATGTATCCCCTTCCCAAAAGTGCAGCAAAGGCAATGTCCTAGTCCACCAGCAATGACTTGAAAGCACTAAATGTTTTCCTAAGCTAGCACTCCCTTTTTGTTAAGACATGTCATTTGTGTTAGAAAGTGCTCTGTGCCATCTATGACTTAGACGTGGAGCCTTGACTTTTAAAGGAAGAGCTTGTTATTACAGTCCTATTGTTAGCCACGTGTGGCAGTATTAGAGAGAGAGCGTTGTGCATTTTGGCTTTGTTAATAAATCTAAACCCTGCCTCTGATGCTGCATTAATGTGTATATTACTCAGAGGACACATCTTTAGCAGACACAGGTTGTCTTATTTACTGCAGTCATCATTGCTTCAGTATGAGTAGAATGCATTATGGTTAAAAAAAAAAAAAAAGTTGTTATTTTTACTCAGTATTTTATTTTAAAGGTAAAATTTCAGCAGCTTAGTCTTGTGGAGATTGATATTTTCATTGAAGTCTTAAAAACATTTTAGTACAAAACCACACTTTCACAACAAACAATAAACAGCTACTGAACCTTCCTTTCATCACCCAACCAGCCAACCAAACAAACAAAACTTTACAAAAAGCAAAATTTCAGGACAGTGAAGTGGCCTGGAATGAAATGGCAAACACAGAGTGGTTAAGCCTGTACATTCATTTGTTTTCTTACTTTATACTTAATGCTGTTTGAAATATAGTACTATGTATGTGTGATTTACACCTAGAGTTAGGAATGTGCTCGCATGCTACTGTTCTTTATGTCCAGCTTTTGGCCTTGGCAAAAGCATCTGTTTCACATGACAGAAAATTGGAATCAAATTGACTTGGTTTAAATTAGTTCATTATGTGCTAAGTAGTGGTTTGGAGCTGTGGGTGTCATTATTGAAATGTTTTTCTTGTCTATAGAAAACTAGGAAATTACCTAAAGTAAAGGTGGAAAATATTAACTAATGCCAACAGCACTTGAAAAGAATGGCTGGAGGTGTTGGGTCCTCACTACATGAATCATGTCAGATTATTAGCTCTCTTTCCTGAGGTGCACCTGTAATGGAGGGGATTTGATGAGAAATTTAAAAAACACGTGAATGATATATTAGAATATGAGTTGTGCTTCATATAACCACAAAATTTAACAAACACTGTTAGCTCCAAGCAAATTGTAAGTGAAGCCCACTGATTTCTTGGGACTCATGGAGAAACTCAAGTAAAAGGGACATTCCTGAAGGAAATACTTATTGTAATCAGCATTTTGGTAGTTCTGTTAAAAGTGATTTGCTGTTCCATGGGATATATGGCTTTTAATGAAAATTTACTCCTACAAAAAGCGTACTGCAGTGGTTTGAATGGAAGTTCAGGGATTTTTTTGGTACTTTGCTTTCATAATGCAGTGGCTAGGAGGCAGCAGAGAAGTGGTGACTGTGGCTTCTCATGAGAGGCTGGGACCTCTGGTTATGAGCAATCCCGCAGCATAAACACCAAGTCTCTGATCTCTGACCACTAATAGGTCATACATCAGGACATTGCCAGATAATAACAACACACCCTGAGCACGTGAGCCAGCTGGCCAGATATCTAAGAACCATGCTGAAAAACATGTGTTGTCTCAATGCTGAAGGAAAAAAACCAAAACCAAAAAACAACAAGATTGCAGCATCTATTTTCCATTTTAAATTTTCACCTTAAAACATTTCGATCTGAGCCAATAAATGCTATCCACAGAAAATGTGACTCCTCCTGATAACCCTTTATCCAGGCCACCATTCCTCTTCAGAAGAGACAGCAAAACAAGCACTTGTTTGGTTTTGGGCTACCAAGATGTAGAATGAAAGCTGGTACCAGTTTCTTCTTCCTTGCAAAGCTGTAACCTCATTGTACACAAGCACTCAACATAAGCTGCTGTTTACACCCTTAGACACACCAGCCAAGGCTTTCAGCAGTTCTGAGGCTTTCACCCTCTCTGCTGACCTATTCTCTACAGCCAAAGCCCTGAAGTCGCTGGATACAGCTTTGCTCTCTCCTCTACTTTAATTCAGTAAACCTTCCTGGCTGCCCAAAAAATCCAACAAGATGTTGGGCAACAACAGGAAGGATCCTGATGGCAGAGGACATTGTTTTGCCACCTAATAAAACCTTGTAGTGCTGTGTGCAGGACTGGTCTCTGAAGCCTGAGAGGGGTGTAATGTAGTTGGAAAGAACACAGAGGAGGGAGAGTAAAATGCTTAGGTTGGCAGAGCAACAGGCTTAGCAGGAGGGGCTAGAAGAACCAGGACTCTTTAGTGCAGAAAGGAGAAGGCTTAGGGATGATATGACATGTTTACAAAATCATAAAGGCAAAGTCTTGGTGCTACTCTGTTTCTAGTAGGGATGCTTGGTGAAATCCACATTTCAAGATCAGGGACAATGTCTGAGCTTTTCTGAGGGAGGAGCTAATCTGTATGAAAACAGTACAGAGGAGCAGACCTTCAATGCCACTGAACAAGAGTTATCCATCATTAACTGTGTGTGATGGGCGTCTGTCATCCCTCCTACTTTTATTTACTTTTCAGGATCTGGGAACTTTGTTAACAGCAAATCAAAAACCTTGCAGCAATTTTAAAATAGATGCATGAACTCTCAGTTTTACTGAGGTGGTTTCTCATTGATGCTGTTCAGCATAAGCAGTAAATCAAATCCTGACTATGTAAAAGTTGCATTTATTTGCCAGTTAATGTATTCTGCTGTCACTGAAATGCATGGAAAGTTTGCAGGATATTTAACTAGAATTAGTATCAGACCCTAACAACTGGAGAATTACCCTGAGCCTTGATTTCCCAGCATCAGGTGTCTGGACAAGTACAGATAAAGTGTAGCCGTTTTAAGATACAATAAAGTCAACATGTTTTAAACAGAGTAGCTTTTCCCATCATAGTTTACACTTTCTTGGAATAATTGGAATCACACAAATGTGGTGTCCATGATGATGGAGAATTCAATCTTAACTGGTTCAGGGCACTACTCAGGGCACTTAACTGGCACTCAGGGCCTTCTCCAGCAGCAGCTGATGTCTCAGCACTGGGGGCAGACCCAGCTACTAAAGAGATGCATTATTTAAAGGGACAGAGGGACAAAATGGAGGTGGGAGATTTGCATTATTTTTGCTTGCAAAAAAACCTTCTGATGTGACCTAGAGAAATTGTTTGTTTGCATTGTGTTTCAGCATAACAGAGGAAACCCAATTCTTTTCCTCTCCAGGGGCATTGACAAGCTGAAGGTCTGAGGCCCTAGCAGGAATGGCATTGCTTGGGATAGGCTGTGCAGTTGCTGTCCTCTGCTCCCTGTGCTGGTGGCCATGGGATGTTGGCCATGCATGGACAGCCACATGGTTGTGGGTGGGCTGCTGGATTGAAAGGATTGAAGACAGCACTCATAGGCCAAATGAGGGTGGAGCAGCTCCCAGGTTTGCTTAGCTAACCCATTTTGGCTCAATCAGCTGTACAATGGGAGAGATGTAACTTCTTGCTTTTCATCACTCAGAGCTTTGAATATATCCTCAGCTTAGCTGTTCTGATGGTAATAATGCAAAAATATGTATAAGCAAATCAAACAACAGTCATTTGTACTGTTTTGTTTCCTTTTGCTCACATACAGGCTCCAGTGCCATACCAAAGAAGAAGGCATTCAGTCCCCTAGGCCTGAACTTAATTCCCAACACTTAATTTAGTAGCTCAATTTGTTTCTTGAATTAGGAGTGAAAATGACAATGATTCATTCAGTCCTTAAGGCAAGTGACGAAAAAAAGGGGACACAGAAACACTGCTTGACATCCATCCCACCCATGACTGGAAGTACCCTCAACTCAGAGACAGCAGCCCCTGGCTCTGGCATCAGGAAGATTAATCTGTTGTGTCCAGGTGAATCACTGGCTCCTGACTCCTTCCCTGCATCAGCTGGGAGCTGTGACTTGGACAGTGGCAGCCGCATTAGGTCAAAAAAAACAACTCAGGGAAAATGTAAGGGTCTCCACACAGATTGCAACTGTGCGCCTAAACATGAGCAGCATACAAACTGCAGGAGCTAAGCTAAGTAGCTACCTCCCAAGACTTTTTCAAACAATGGTAAGGATAAGAGACAGCTTGTAAGAATACAGAAGTTTACTGAAAAATTTGTTTCATCCCTAAAACACTAAACTGTGTCATGGAACAGAGCAATGCTGCAGAGCCACAGCTCTTGAGAATTAAAATTAAAAATTAAGATTAACCCAAAGGAGGGAGCAATAAGATTTTTTGGGGGATCTGTGCAAATATTATTGTGTCAAAGAGTGCAGTTTCCTCTTTTAAAGCAGGAGGCTGTATTTTCATTTGATGTTATACCCTGCAGCAAATATGAAGATAGCTTCATTTCCTGTTCGGTGAGCAAAGCCAGAAAATAAAAGTTGGTCTCTGGGGGTTGAACTGTGTTATTCTGTGTGTGAAGCTTTGTGAAAGAACGTGAAATAAGCACCCTTCAGCTTCATGGCTTTCTTCCCTGCTAACAGCTGGCCAGTCACAGGTGCCAGCAAAAACCCCACCAACCTACTGAAATGTACTGGGGAGGGCTTTGTTATTTTAACACCACATTCACAGAGTTCCTAATTTGCTCTGGTTTGAAGTGCTCCTTATGCATAAAGTGAAAATAAAAAGAGATCCAGAAGGAACCTGAAACACAGAAAAACTTATTTGCAAATACAACAGCTAGGGAAACAATCATGCAGTATCTGTGCACTAAATACACTGTCTGGGGTGAAATTTGTTTGGAAAAGATATATTACAAAGTAAGCAGCCAAAATGACCAAATACTGAAAATGGCATGGGTTCTGGTATCACTGACAAATCTGCTCATAACCCATGCCCCACTACAAGCTCTCAGGCTACACTTCTTCAGTGTTGATACAAGCTGTGGTGGACACAGTATGTCACTGCAGCAAAGAATACCCATTTGAATAAAAACCTATTTTTCCAGCCACACCTGCATTTCCAGATGACATTAGCTGAGTACCAATATAAAACAAGCTATTTCAATTAGCTAACTCTTCAGGCATAAATATATTTTCTTAAAGACAGATGCTGTTTGAGGCACTGCACCGGAGAAGATAAAAGTTATTTGTCCACAGTGATGAAATTTTAATCCATTTACTGAATAAAACTTGTGGCAATATATTTTAGATGGTATTCCACAATGTTTTTTGCTAATAGCATTAACAGCACCCAATACTGTCAACATTTGGCATTTTTGCCTGTGCTCTTGCCTAAGTGTTTGCAGAATCCAGATCTGTGTTCCTCTAAGGCTTTTGGCAATTGCCGTCCCTTTTTTTCATTTATAGTAGTAAAACATGAAGAAGTAGTGGTTTATGGAGTTACATTTTTCCAAATGGATTCCAACTTCTTCTGATTTATCAGATTCAAGGAAGGAATGAAGATTACTGCAAAGTGAGGGCAGGGAGATGAGAATACCGTAGCCTTAGGAAACCCCAGGCTTTGTTCCAGATCTATGGAGGAGGACAGACAGTGTGAAGCGGAAGAGGAAGATCCATCTTGAGGTCTGAGTGACAAATGACAGAGACATAGCTCCCAAGGTGTAGTATGCCCTCAGAGGCTTTCGTGCTCCTGCTGCTGTTTTCTGGGTGGCGGTGGATAAAATCTTGCTGAGGCCTGTGAGAATGATTGAATTCAACCTCAGGCAGAAGATTGCAATGATATAGATAATCTGGTCCCTAAAGTAAGCTTGGTGGCCTCAGCTAATCCAATTTATGGGCTGCTTTCCTTATTGTGGAAATCCTAGGAGAAGCTTGATCTACAAAAGGTGCTAAGTTTTGCCAGCTCTAATTAATTTCATGTAAGGTTGTGGGTGCTTGCACCTCTGAAACTGAAGCCTTACACGTGATGCATGAAGAATCTGCCACATTCAGTGTCTCATTATCCAGGAGCATAAAAATGATTGAAAGAGGGAGAAAAAACACAAACCCAGACTTCATAAAAGTTCATTGAAGTCCATCATTGGTATCTAAGCAGTATGATAGCATAACAATATGTCAGTTGTCACTTTGTAACATGCAAGTTTTATTCCCAAATTACCCCAGTAACCTAAATAAGAAAGGCAAAATGCACAAAGAATATGGCCATCTGGAATACATAATGTGGAAAGATCTGCAATGCATTACATGGTCTGGAAAGTGGCTGGTCGAATTCCAGAGAGCTAAGATAGACTTCAAAGTCTGGCCGCACATCAGTGAAACTGCTGATCAGTTCAGATATTTAAAGTGGGTGTAGATGAATGAATTTATTACATTTTTTATCTGTTGCATTCATATGGGAAAACATGACTGTAGACAGGTTCTCCATTGTTTTCATGCTTGGTTCTTTTGTTTTTAACTCTACAGTATATTTTCAAAATTTTACATCATATTGTAATTTTACAAAAAGAGTATTTTCTCATCATTTAGAATGCCACTGTACAAGAGAAAAAACAAACAAAACCAAACAACTGTAAAGAATAAGACATGACTCAAATACCTTAAAAAAACATAGTTGGGCAATTTTAATTTTTAAGTAATGAAAGAAAACTCAAGCTGGGTTTCCAACTTTGCTTTGCTTCTAACTAAACCCAAAGACATCCACCATTTGGGATTTTTCAGATTTTTAATTCAAACAGCTTCTTCCTGAATTAATGCTGTGTCTGACTTATTTACCCAGACTTCCAGCTTTTCTACTTTTTTTGGAGGAACAGAAAGAAAGATGAAGCCATACACTGTATTATTTCCCATGTGCTGATCCCAGAATCATGTGCATCAGAACTGGGATTTGATATGTTCAAGGCATATTTTACCCAGCCTGTGAATAACACTGTGAATCTCCAAACTTTGGTCATCTCTAATGGGACAACTGGATTATTTTACTTTTCTTTCTCCTCTCTTGAATGTTGGTATTGTTACAATAACTCATATAAAGAGTCCTTCACTAGGGTCTCCAAACGTAGAACTACTCTAACTAAGCATTTCATTATTCTACTTATTATTTAGACACTAAAATTAACTATGAGTAACAAACAGAATTTTACTATAAAATACAAAAATACTGCTCATGACAGTTTTTTCCTAAATTAATTAGATCATGTTAGCTTTTGTACTGAGCATTCTTTACTATGCAATTCAAAGTTTCCTGTTTATACAGCGCATATATCAAGTAAACTCCTGGGAAAGCTGTTTTCAACTGACTTTTAATGACTATGCAATACATGATAGAAATTATAGTATAATACATGTATAGCACTGGCTGCAATGGAGTAAGAGAACTGTCCATGGGAAATGTGTTTGAGATCGGGTTTTTCAGGTTTTACCTTCCCAGGGCCCATAACAAAACTCCAGTATGGTTCAGGCAGTTTCCCATCCTCCAGCTAGGCTAGCACCCAGTCAGGAAGATGCAGGAAAATGCCTTGAAATAGTATCAATACATAGATCAGCACATACAGCACAGCAGAAATTGCACTACTCTCTTAAAACTGTCTTTTCCCTTTGAGGCATATAAGAATAATTATCTAAAAATAGTGATGGCCTTGGAAGATAAACTGTTTTCCCCAGTATCTTCTTCCATCCCATTAATGAAGTCACTGAGGAAGATGGATATATTCTGTCTGGCTACCTCTGAGTACAGGTTTGACCTAAATCAATGAAGATCTGGAGTTTTCATGCTGTGATGTGGACATGGGAAGAAGAATGGTCAGGAATAGCAGCAAGAAAATATGTCTGTTATTGAAAAAGGGGTTTGGTTAAGAACTGATAGTTATTGCAGCTAGAGTGGACTTCAGGCAGCTGTGACTATAGATCACACGATTATGGCAACCACCATCTCCCTGCCGAGGGCATTCCTCCAAAGTTGTCTGAAGCCTTTTCAGCAATGCATTCTTCACCAAAGCCTCAAGAGCTGAGATCTGAGGTGATTTACTTCATTCTTGCCAACATCTTTGAAACATCCATAAAGGCAATCCCTATGGTCATTTGGCTCATCAGTTTCCTGTTTCTTCTGAAACCCAGATGTAAGAAATAATGACTGAAGAAAGAAGAAAAAAGTTGGCTAAGCATTTCAAAACCTTCACACGCCACAGAAGATTGGGTGTCATTTTCCTCATGTTTCATTCATACCTTTAAAAGAAGAGGAAAGGAAAGCATGTACTTAATCAAAATCCCAGCCGTACTTCCTGAGCCTATGTGTTTTGCAGATGGGAAGACTCAGAAGACAGATTGATTTTTAATCAACATTAAATAAAGAAGAGCATCTGCTTCATGTAGTAAATATGTACCCTATGGTCCTAGTCATCTGATATCACTGACTCCATGATAAAGAAAGTATGGTGGTAGCACAATGCACACCACCTGGGCAAAGGGTGATGTGTGGTAGAAATACTATCTAAAAATCAATGCTCAAGACTTCGTTTACCGCACCTGGGCACTAGAGACTAGATGAAAAGAGTAACATCATAAAATCCATAAACAATTTCTTCTTCATTATAGAAACAGATCCAAAACAACCAACTGTTCAGATAGCTAACATATCCAAAATGACTGCAGACATGGTCTAAATTTTGTTGTCTAGTTGCAGTCTCATTGTCTTTTAAGGAAAGAAGTGTAAAAACAAAGACGACTTGGATAATTGGCTGGAACATTTTATTCCCTCGTACAGCTTGCTATTTGAAAGTGAAGGGATTCCTATTTGAGGAGAAGGAGTGGAGCTTTATTTGCATTCGAGCAAGGCTAGTAACTGGGAGTACACTGCCATGATTTGTTACAGTTGTTTTCATGCTTTAGAAAACAAAATTGCAAAAAGCATAAAACCAAGGTGTTTTAGGAATTATGAATGCAAAACAAACATAATAGTTGATATGAACAATGTATCAGTAACTTGGAGGTTAACTTTTTATTAAGTAATCCAGAAAATATGATGATGTTTACAAAAATAGGTTCTCTTTGAGAATGATCCACCCACAGAAAATAAATATTTCTTAGGTAGCTAGTTTCCAAGAAAAATAGTTCAACTGGCTGTACAAAGGTGTGATAAACATGCTAAACTAAGAACAATAACACAAACCTAAGCACAATAATCTGCTAAAGTGTCTGAAGCACACTGGATATAGCTACTTTTGAAAGCATTTTGGAACTCAGTCCAAAAGATATGGGCATTTAGAAACTCCAGAATCACACCAGTAAATTATAATGGTATTTGACTTTAAAGGTTCTCCAGGCCTACTTTATAGATTGACCTACTGTTTATCAGAAGCATAAGCTAATATCATACCCCATCCTCGAAGAAAGGGCTAGCAGGTAAGAGGAAAAGGCACTGCAGGGTGGAGGAAGCCCCTAAAACTCAGGGCTCTGTTGCAGAGGAGTCTCTAGGACACAGTAGTCTTCACTTTTTGAACATTTTTCTGGCAGGCCAAGGTTTTATTTTGGCAGATGTTAACCTAGTAAGTTTGAGGGCAAAGTAAAGCCTTGACTTTCTACTAGCTACTGCTCAGTTGATAATAGTATACTCAGCTTAAGAGTATACTCAGCCTTACCTACGCTTGTTAAAAATGTTACTCCAGAGGTTCTTGAGTAATTTTTGGAGTAATTTTTAAGGATACTAATGACAGATCTTTCAAAGATCTTAAAGACAATCCAGATTACCTTCACCACCATTTAAAAGAAAGGAGGGGAAAAAAAGATGTATCCTCTCCTTGCTACCAAAAGAAAAATTGCTGTGTAGCAGACAGAAAAAACAATCTGACCCTCCTTCTTCCTTGAGAGCTGAATTACTCCTACTCCCCTTTTCCAGGAGCTGCAGCTTCTATCTCTTGCCTAACACAGCTGTGTGTTTTGAACCAAAACTCTGTATTTTGAAAATTAGGAAGGGAAAGGTGTGTAGTGGAAAAAGTGCCCATGTATATGAAATATATTAAGGATACCACTGGAAGAAGAAAGGGAAAGCTTGAGAAAAGTGGTAACTCATCTGAGGTGTTCCTTGAGTTATAAGGCCTTGCGCAGCTCTTAAAATCATCATATCCAGCAGTCAGTCAAGACCAAGCTTGCCAGTCAGTGTTTACCGGAAGTCTGAAAGCAGGACACTTATCTGTTGGATTTAGTTTTACATGCATGCCATTCTCTTTTGTCTTCCTGTCCTGCTTCATGTTTTTCCTATTCTTGTTTAAATGTTCCATTTTTCAAAATGGTTTAATAATCCTTCGAAGCATTTAATTTCCTCTTTGCTGATCTAAGCCAAAACACAGAGTATATCTGTTTGACTGATGTTTGACTATGACAATTTTTTATATCTATCCATGCATACACACACACACGCGTGCATGTGGGCATGCACACAAACACTTTAAAAAACACCAATCTATTACAAATCTGAAGGCAATCTTCAGCCCAAATTCCTCAGGAGCTTATTCAGGGACTTTTTCAATGGCAATAGGAGGAATATTCTTTATGTTCACAATAATTTAATGGAGAAATATCTATATTGCTTTCAGAGCACCATTCAGCAGAGGAGTGTGTCTCCCATTAGAAAACTAAGCTTTCTTTGAGAACCATGGATGATGAAAAGCAGTACTTATGTTGCCATGCAAACTATGCAATTTAATGTGTACTCCCCTTAGGAGGTGACATGGAAAAAAGACCGAACTAAAGTCTTCTGATCTAATGCCCAAAATATATTGCATTTCTTTGCTTTATTATTTTAATGAAAAAAGTTCTTTAAAAAGGTGCATATTTAGACATAAAAGTACCCAAAGAATTTAAAATAATTACATTGTAAATGTCAGTTCTTCATAAATGAAGCAATGAAGCATATAGAGCAGCAGCAGGGATACATTGTCAAGCAGGTACCTCTTTTGTAGAGCTGCATTCCAGCAGCAAATGTTTTTAAAAGTAAGTCATAACATCTTTGAAGGGATATTATCTTTCTGTGGCTGAAGTCCATTTCTTATGGACTTTTTGTTGATTTCGAGGAAAATCTCTGTGCCATTAGTGTTGTCTTGTGGCAGTCTTGGAATGACTGATCTGCATGTGCTTCTCCAGTCTCACATTCGAGGCTAGAGCTACGCAGTTTCACCATGTGCCTGCATCTACACAGGGGGTTGAACGACCAGAAGAGGAGGAAGGGCACAGACTGGAAAACCCTGTGAGAGTTATTCTTCTACAACCCTTCTCTGTTGTGTTTTCCTTTGTAGTCTGTCGGACAAATTAGAAAAAAGCTGCAGAGAAATAGGGAGCTCATTTGTCCAGAACAAAACTGTCAGATTCCACCTGTATATGGGTGGTTTTATGCAAAAAAAATGCCAATTTTTTTCTGAAAGTCTCACAGAAACCTGTATCTTCTCCAGCAACTCACTTCTTTCTGTCCTGAATAAAGCAGTCACAAACATTGCTATTTGTTTCTGATTTTCGAAAGACTCTCCTGCAGCACAGTCAGTACACGACATGAGGCATTAACTCAAGTAGCATGCTGCTCTTTTCCCAAAAACAGCCAGGGAGATACATACGATGCCTCTTCTTCATAGAGAGGGCAGGGCACTATGATACAAAAAGGAAACTCAAAAGACGTACTTCCAGATAACCCACGCTCAGTCCCTGATGAGCTTTCCTTACATCTTTCCTCGGGGAGCCCGAGCATGGCTACACACAAGCAAAAAGACACAGGAAAACTATGGGTTCATCTGAGTATAACACACCTGCATTCTCTCAGGAACACATTTTAAATGTGCTGCCTTCTACCCCAAAAATTATTTGGCAGAATGCTTACTAACCATTTCTTGGTTTGTGTTTTTATATCTAGCTTTACAAAGGATGCAGGGAATAGTGAAGCTCAGACTCCAGCATAAATGAAGAGGATCAGTAAATTCATATACATCTTCTACTTCATATCTGGTTGAAGAATCATCACTTTTGTCCCCAGCAGCTTTACAAAGATGCTACAGGATCCCAGAGAGGACTCTGCCTGCCCAGACACAACAGCAGGTCCTTTCTGACACCAGGTTTAATTCTAAAAGTTACATATAGCTTTACAGGCATTGCATCTAGCTAAAAATAGTTCCAAGATGTATAATTTTTATTTACAGGAATTGTGTGTAGTTAATATTTTCAATATATATAATTTTTCATTGTCCTTATACTCTTCTGGAAATATCAATATAGTGGAAAAGTGAAAAATTAGTGTCATTTTAGCTGTAGTGTTGCATTCTAGAAGAATGCATGGGAGAAAATTCAGCTGCTCTTCCTTCCTGAGTGTACTTTATAAAGAGAGAAACAGAACAGCCAGGGCTTTAGAGGCATACAAGCCTATATTAAATAGCGGAAATCAAATTTTGGCTCTAAAATTCTGTTCACTTTGTACACCCAAGTTAATTTATCAGCAAAAGACAGAGTATAGGGAGAAAGAGACCAGTGTAAATCAGAAAAAACTCTGCAGCAGAAGACTTATCTCTCATAGATAATATCCAACAAATAAACTAAACTTTTGAAAAGATATTACTAGCCCCATGCTATTCATCAGAGAGGACAACTTCTTTTAAACATCTGACTTGCAAAGAATAATGCTACTAGCAAATATTTTCTTAATAAAACTGCAATTAAGCAAAGGCTTCTCAAAACCTACATTCCCTAACAAATCCTACCAAACAGTTCTGGTATCTAAATTCTCGCTTTTATAATTATAAGCAGATTCCACAGGTGAAACAGATTTTTAATTTATCCATTTACTCCACCCCATTTGGGCTCAACAAGGTACTTTATAAAATGGATATAGGTGCTGCATAGAGATTTGCTCTTCATGTAGCAATTACTTTATACGTAGTTACCATTGTACTGGGTCTGGCCGAGCTGGAATTGGTTTTCCCCTGTAGCAGCCCTCATGGTGCTGTGTTTTATGTTGGGAGCTGGCAGGGTGTCGATAGCACACTGGTGGTGTGGCTACTGCTGAGTGGTGCTTACACAGCACCAAGGCTCTTTCTGACATTTCCCCCCACAGTGGGAGGGGGTGGGCAAGATCTTGGGAGGGGACACAACCAGGACAGCTGACCCGAACTGACCAAAGGGATATTCCAGACCATATGACGTCTGCTCAGTATAAAGCTGGGAGAAAGGAGGAAGGGGGTGGGGTCACCCTTGGTCCTCCAAGGCAACCACTACACGTATTGGAGCCCTGCTTCCTGAGAAGGCCCGACATCGCCTGTTCATGGGAAGTAGAGAAGAAATCTGGTTTCTTTTTTTTTGCTTCCACGCGCGGACCTTTGCTTCGCTTTGCTTATATTAAAACTGCTTTTCTTTTACCCACAAGGGTTAGTTGTTTTTTCCTATCTTATTTTCTTCCCCTCTTTGCCCTGTTGAGAAAAAAGGGGAAGAGGGGGGAAGTGATAGAGCAACTTGGTGGTACCTGGCATTTAGCCAAGGTCAAACCACCACAACCATATAAAGCATTTATTGTCTGAAATTAGAGATTTTCTTTTTTATTTGTGAAATTAAGAGTCTTGCTGGAACTTTTTCTTGTATAATGTTGGCTCCTTCTGTGCTGGTCAATGAGTTGCTATGTTTGCATAAGGTATTGATCAATGTAGAAGAGTGAGACTGGACCTGAGCTTGGGTTGTGCTGGATGAGACAGAGTCAAACCATGCTTCAGTCATGATCTCTTTCTTCCTTCAAAGAGTTATGCAACAGCTGAGATTACCATAAGCTTGGAATAAAACCTAGGTTTTATTGGAGTATGAAACCTAGGAAACAACAGGTCGTTGATTCCATTCCCTTCTATATATAAGTGTGCAGCCCTGCTCTCTAGGGAAAATAAGCTGTAATGTTTTAAATAATTGAAGTAATCCAAGGCCTGTTTCCTACTGTAGTTATTGGGCTGTCTCTTAACTGAGAAGAGCAGTTCTTCAGACAAAACCCTGAAGAGCAAAAATTGAAGTAGAAAGGCCATTCAAAAGCTTCTAACATAACTGATGGTTTTTATCTTCCCGGATCTCTGTCTGGTATCATATTAAACATTCTCTGGATGACACTGACTACAGGAATTTCAGAAATGTAACAAAGCCATAGTTTTGCAGTGAAATAATCAATGGTGTGAGCTAACTGAATTTTGTAAAATGATGGATTTACCTGGTGTATGGAAAAGCCAAAAAAGTTCTGCTTTGTGAATTTGAAAATGCTTAAAATATTTTATTGTTACTCCAGTTTCTTCTCTGTGGTGCTTTTCTAACAGTAAATCCATTCAGAAAGTCATTCAGGATGATACAGAACACAATAGCTTCTGGATGCTTGGGTTTATGCATTTAAAATACATGTCCGTGTTTCTAACTGAGCTCCAGAATACATTGCTGTCCTTTAGCTAGTATGCATTTAGCTTATCAAATCACAAAAATCAACTTCTTTACTGTATTTTTCTGCAGATGAATATCTCTATGAGATATAGGTATAGGCAAACAATATATTAGAGAATTCTCTCATTGCTTTCCCTGTTGTGGACATCTAGTTATCACTAGATTTCTTATGTGTGGACAGTGATTGCATGGAATATCCTAAGTGTAGATACCTACATATATCTTAGAAAAAGCAGTGTTACAAGGTCCTGAAAAGCTCATATTTATAACTTACAAGTGTTCAGCTACAAAGAGAAATACGATTTTAAAGACGGGTTGTGGGTTGCTTAAGGAGTTTTTGATGCAAATATTGCCCAATGAAAAGAGTAAAAAAAATTGTGCTCTCAAAGTAGAGCAGCTAAATGTACCAAATAAACCCTAAATGATGCAAAACACATCTGGCATCAGGTTTAGCAAAGCAATCCATAAATGAATTTTGATTAGTCACAGGTTTGCAAATATACAAAGCAAACTTGTGTCCAGTGTCTCCTAATGTAGAATCCACTTATGATATTCTGCTGAAAACCTTGGAAAATTTGTATTTCACCAGCTTTCTGAACTGTTTTGTGGTTGTATCTGAACTGCACTTTGATTTTTGGCTTGCTCAACATAAAGCACAAAGCAAAATTCAAGCTAAAGATTCTGTATGGGTATAAGCAGGAAAAAATGATCACGTGAACAGATCACGTCTCCACAGAAAAATTTGTATAGGACTATTTTTTTTCCCCTTCAATATATGAAAAATTCATATTTTGAAACTCAAGCCCAAACACTGAAATCAGGATTTAAAGCATGAAGTTCATTCACTTTTCTTGTTTGACTGAAATAATTTTAGAAACAGAAGTTGTTCTGCAAAATTTTATCTTCTGGAGTAAACCTATATTTTCGGGCTTTACTCATGTTTATGTTGTTCCAGTTAGGTGTTGGACTTTTTGGGGGGAGAATAGCTTTTGAGGGAGGAAAAGAAAAAGCAGTTCAATCTGGGCAGTAGTGTGAGACTATAAATTATCTTTATAATTTATAATATTTATGTAAAATGGCATACTAAAAGCCCAACTTTTCTTTTACACAATACACACTTAACATTTTGGAGTCAAGCAAGAAAAGTAGTTGTACCTCTGTGTTTTTAAAAATTTTAACCCAAACACCCAAAAGCTGCCTAGATCTGTATCACTGTAGTATTTTCATTGCATTTGTCATTAAGGAAGACATCTCAGTCTAGTACATTGTTATTGCTCCAAGGTTGTCAGAAGAAATTTGGGTCCATATCTAAGAGTAAGGAGGTGATTTCAGTAGAGACAGGTAGAAAATATTGTGTGGCCAAAGGGCAGGCTTGAGAAAAAGGAAAGCAAGAAGAGGAGGATGCTTGGAAGGAGATTTTACCTCAAGAAAGTGAATATCCAGTCATTCCCTTCCTGATGCTCAGTAAACAGAGTAAACATTGTGCCCATCAGAGCCAAAACTTCAACATGACTTTCCTTTTGCTAGAAGAAAGAAAATAATATTTACCCATAATGAATTGTACAGCTGGAATAAATAAGCAGAGGAACTTGCTGGCATACAATCCCCAAAAAGAGACAGAAAGCTGTACATACAACGCATGGGGAACAGAGGACCAAAACCACCCTTGGTTTCATCCTTTACCTCATCTGATCTGGTCTATCTCTCAGAAAGGTCTGGAAGAAGTGATATGTGTAACCCATTTTGTGATATTTCAAACATATCCCAGATGTCAGCCCTCAGTGTCAGAGTAGGGAAGTCTATTTGTTTATAGTGAAATGCAATAGCTGCAATTTATGGTCTGACAAAGTCAGTTTAATAACTGATTAGTGAGTTTCTGGTACTCTGCTTCTACTAACCACTTTTCTGCCATTAAATGAGATGTCTCATTTTATGACTTCAAAGATGCTCAGAACAATGCTAGAAGGCAAATGGACTAAGAAGAGCCAATAGAGCTGGATTTTAATTTAAATAAAACAAGAACAAATACAAGTACTATTTATCCCAGCTAGAAATTTACCTTTTAAAATATTAAAATCACCACTAAACTATGCTGTTTCCAGTGTTTGGGCACAACATTAAAAAGTTCTTGATTTTAATAAAGGTCAGATTCTTGCACAATTGGAAAACATCTGTCAAAGAAGTTTGGTCAAACCAAACAGGCACTTCTGCAGTCTCTCACTGCACTGGCCAATAAAATAAAAAAATAAAAAAAATAGCAAGGAGCAGCAGATTTAGAGCTCATATCTTCAGCTGTTCCAAAACTGTAGAAACAATCAGATGAGAAGACCCAGTCATACCATGTTTGAAATGGATTGAGGAGGCTGCAATTATTTTGCATAGCCTTGTTGCACACCCAAGATGATAAACTCCTGTCCACCTGAAATACACTGGGCCACAGTTTTTTAGTGGCAAAGAAGAGAGTTTGGGTGGGAAGCCAAAGGCAGGGCTCATGACTGAAACAGTGGAAGAGACAGGGTAAAAGAGACAACTGAAGAGCAAAAAAGAGGGCAGGACTCTTCACATGGGATGACGCTGTGTTGCATAGATATGCAAAAGAGTATAAGCATGACAGCTACATGATGATTAGTTTGGCAAGGCCAGTGTAGGAGGTGGGAGCTACACATATGGTTCTGCAGAGCACACACAGTGAAGAGCTAGCTGAGAGCTCAGCCTTGTGACCAAGCCACATCACCATAAGCACCTCTAGTGTTATTTTGGATTCATAGCCCCAGGTGTGACAAAGATGTCGATGATGTGCTGCACCTGCAAGGGTGGACCAGAAAACCTTGGATACCCTTGCCACAGGTAGACTGGGTTGCAAGGCAAGGCTCAAAGCCAACGGAGGCTCAGCAGATCTGCTCACTCCAGCAACAGAGTGACCCTTCTGGATAAGTCTCTTAGACAGCTTGTCTTTCTGGCTGGGGAAACTGCATAAGCCCCATCATAAAGATCCCATTAAGCCATGTGGTAATTGGGTCCAGGCTCATGCAAGATGGGTGGGTGTTCTGGAAAAACATCCAAACTCAGCTCTCTGAGAGAGAGGGGAGAGAGAGGGACTCCAGGAGTTAAACTGAAAACAGACTGGGTCCCAGGGCTGCTAACGAATATGAGTAGATGCTGATCTATTTTTGTACACAAAGCCCATCTAACGTAGCTTGTAATGAAGCATAAGATTAGATGACATGACATGTGAGTGTGTTGTTTCATGATCCTTTGTTCTCTGCTGCCCCACAGTAACTGCTAAACAGGAAACAAGTCCTACAAGGTACCTACCTGCCTGCTGGCATTTGACACACGTTCCCATATGCAGAATACAGGTGTCTGTAGCACAACTTGAATTGCATGGTGGTGAGTGGCTGGGACATGCAGGGACAAGGTAGACATCTTCCCAACTAAGAAATGACAAGGCCTCCCATGTGAGTGAAAAGCTTAGAAGGTCTGTCCGGGGCATGTATTCAGAAAAACTCAGTGAGTTCTAGTGCCATGCTGTCATCTGTCAACCAAAAGAAGATGTGTCTCAAAAGATTGCAGGGGACATGGCTGTACCCTGATCAAATTGGAAAGAAGACTTGAATACCATGGCTATATAGAGATATAGTCAATTCTATTGTAATGTAGTCCTCAGAATGGAAGTATACATAAGGTTCCAGACGTTCGTTTTTGACAATGAGAAATTAAATTTCTCATCCCTGCTTTCTTCCTCTGGCTCACACACATGGGGCTTGCTTGCAGCCACTTTGCATTCATGGGAAGGTTTGACTGAATCTCCAGAGAAGTGCCTAGAGGCTGTCTGAACTCTGGTCCTGGCAAAAGATTTTGTGTTGAAAGTTTAGAACTGGAAATGAAGAGACCCCCTGCTGCCAGCAGTGTGCTGTCCTGTGAGCTCAGACAGTCTGCTGAAGGTTGCAAATAAATTCTTCAGAACTGGAATAACTTCACTCCCCTGTCTCTTAGGAGTGGCATGAGGGGAAACTGGATTGCACAGATGCAGAAGAGGTTGAAAGAGTGTGCAGACCCCTTCTGCTCCACAGCCACAAACCCAAAGACAGGTTTACTTTTGTTTTGGTATCGTGGAAGGAAGAAGCAATTTGCATTACCACAGTTCACAGGCTGAACTGTGTCCCCTGGCTCCAGACACTTTCATTTTCCTGAGGGGAAAACTTTCCTGGGGCTGTGTTATTTGTCCTGTGTAGACAAGCTGAGGGGAGGCCTTTTACAGACATCTTATCCCATGAGACAATGTGGGGAACTTTGAGGTTTTGGCTTTGCATACAGTATTTGTCACCTATAGAGAGATGCCACAGAATCACAGAATCATCTAGGTTGGAAAAGACCTTGAAGATCATCCAGTCCAACCATTAACCTAACACTGACAGTTCCCAACCACTCCATATCCCTAAGCGCTGTGACTCTTAAACACCTCCAAGGATGGGGACTCCACCACCTCCCTGGGCAGCCCATTCCAATGCCTAACAACCCATTCTGTAAAGAAATGCTTCCTAATATCCAGTCTAAACCTTCCCTGCCACAACTTGAGGCCATTACCTCTTGTTCTATCGCTTATTACTCGG
The DNA here is from genome assembly GCF_031877795.1 of Strix aluco. Taxonomy (NCBI): domain Eukaryota; kingdom Metazoa; phylum Chordata; class Aves; order Strigiformes; family Strigidae; genus Strix; species Strix aluco. Next base: position 71,088,167 of record NC_133971.1, read on the forward strand.
TTAAAGAGACTCATCCCCAGCTCTCTGCAACCTCCTTTCAGGTAGTTGTAGAGGGCGATGAGGTCTCCCCTCAGCCTCCTCTTCTCCAGACTAAACAACCCCAGTTCCCTCAGCCGCTCCTCGTAAGACCTGTGCTCCAGACCCTTCACCAGCTTCGTTGCCCTTCTCTGGACACGCTCGAGTAATTCAATGTCCTTTTTGGAGTGAGGGGCCCAAAACTGAACACAGTAATCGAGGTGCGGCCTCCCCAGTGCAGAGTACAGGGGTAAGATCACTTCCCTGTCCCTGCTGGCCACGCTATTTCTGATACAAGCCAGGATGCCATTGGCCTTCTTGGCCACCTGGGCACACTGCTGGCTCCTGTTCAGCCGGCTGTCAATCAGCACCCCCAGGTCCCTCTCTGACTGGCAGCTCTCCAGCCACTCCTCCCCAAGCCTGTAGCGCTGCTGGGGGTTGTTGTGGCCCAAGTGCAGCACCCGGCATTTGGCCTTATTGAAACTCCTACAGTTGGCCTTAGCCCATCGCTCCAGCCTGTCCACATCTCTCTGCAGAGCCTCCCTACCCTCGAGCAGATCAACACTCCCACCCAAGTTGGTGTCATCTGCAAACTTACTGAGGGTGCACTTGATCCCCTTGTCTAGATCATCAATAAAGATGTTAAACAGGAGTGGCCCCAAAACCGAGCCCTGGGGGACACCACTCGTGACCGGCCACCAACTGGATTTAACTCCATTCACCACAACTCTTTGGGCCCGGCCATCCAGCCAGTTTTTTACCCAGCGAAGCATGTGCCCATCCAAGCCATGAGCAGCCAGTTTTTCCAGGAGAATGCTGTGGGAAATGGTGTCAAAGGCCTTACTAAAGTCAAGGTAGACAACATCCACAGCATTTCCCTCATCCATTAAGCAGGTCATATCTTTCTTGGGCAAACTGCATATAGCTCTTGGCTTTTCTGTCTTATCTCCTGACAGTAGTCCAGTTTCTGGAGAGTTGTAACTGTGCCTTCAAAGTCATGGGATCTAGCATCAGTACATTTCTCAGGAATTCTCCACATTTCCCTGCTTCACAGTAATTTTTCATCATTTTGGATCCTTTGCATAAAGTAATCATCTCTTTGAAGGCTTACAACTGGTATTGAAAAGAGGGTGATGAAACATATCCTGAGGTGGACAAATAATAGAACAGTCTAGAAATGTGATCATGTCTCTTTGCAAGTCTGCATTATTTCACTCACACAGACTACCCAGACTTGCCATTATCTTTTCCCCAGTTTTTCTGTGGATAAAGTTTTTTCCTGTGATGAAATATTTCCTCTAACTCAGGAACCAATATCTTGTTAGATAAGCACTATCCAACTACATAAAGTGAGCTTTATTATTGTCCTGCATCTGTCTGTCTGCAAAACATAAAAATTAAAAAATATATATGATGTTGTTTATAAAGAAGCCTGTCAGCACTTGCCAATTAGAAGCAGAAAAATTAGTCTGAAACTTGGGGCAGAGATGATGAATTAAAACTATTGGGAAAGAGTTATTAGCTTCCATACTTATTTCTGATTGCTTGCTGGTAAGATTCTTGCAGCTGAAAGACATAAATGTGATGGGCTGCATTCAGCAAAGTCTTGAAATATTATCTGAATTTTTTCCTTTTTCAGCAAAATTCTTAAGCAGATATTTAATTTTAATCCAAGTCCTACAGAAGTCAATGACTCATATACCCAAAGTTAGTCACACACTGACTTGGTTTGGGGAAAGGATTGCCCTACTGAGGCTCAAGGATAAGAGCAGATTTCGTATGCTAGCAGCTATGTGGATCGTCATGGTGGTGGTGGTGAGAGTATAAAAGCATTTGCAGCTGTGTCATAACAGTGCCAGAGGGATAGTTTGTGGTATGTTGTAAACAGAAAGGTGACCAAAAGCTTAGAAAAACCATCAGAACCAAAGGCTGACCTAGCCTAACATCCTGTCTCCAGCAGTGTCCAATACCAGATGTTGAGGAAAGAGGCATATTTCTCTTGAATACTTTCCTAATATCCAATGATAAGTGGTTCAGTAATTTCCTGGGCCTTCCTAAGCAGTAGTCCCTGGTAGATTTTTCTTTGAATTTGTGCAATTCTTTCTTGAAACTCTGCATACTTAACATGCACACTGTCATGATGGCCCCTTTGGAGAACCCCAGCTTGACTACACTGTTAGTGCAGAGGTATTTTTTGGGGTTTTTTTTGCACTCATCTCATTTGATGTCCCCTGGTTCCTGCTAGGGAGGAAATAGTGAATACTTTTTCCTTATTATTTTTCCCCATAGCACTGATTGCCTTATTAGCAACTACTAACAACAACCTCAATCATCTTTCCCATAGAGGTCTAGTCTATTCAACAGTTTCTTGAAAAAAAGCATTTGATCATTCTTGTTGTTATTTCGTTTTGCCTTTTCCATTTCTCCTACGTTCTTCAGGGACCACACTGTACTGAAGGTGTGAGAGAATAAAGGTTATACCGTGGCATAAGAACATTTTCTGCTGTCCTATTTAATCTTTCCTAAATAATTTCTAGCACTTGATTTGTCATTTTGACCCATACAGAACAGTGGTTGATATTATTTATTTCTTTCTTTGTTTGTTTATTTTTCTGTGAAACCCAAGATCCTATTTCCATATAGAAACAGTCACACCAGAGCTGCTCATAGTATAAGTAAAGCTGGAACATTTTTTTCTCCAATATGCACCAGTTTGCAGTTATCTAAACTGAATTTCATCTGACATTTTCTTGCTCTGTGTCTTTGTGCTGTGAGGTCTTTGTAGTTTTTTTTCATCAGGCTTTATCTTTACCTTCTAAATAGCTTAGATATAATCAGCAGATTCTAATTTCTTTCACTCCCTTTTCTGGATCAGAAATCCTGGCCCATATCCTTGTGGGCTCCTTTGGTGACCTTGTTCTACTAATAGTTCCTGCCATCTAATTTTACCCTTTTTTCTAGTCTATGCAAGGCTTATCCATTTTATCCTAAGGCTGCTTAGCTTCACAAAGAACTTCTGCTGAGGGCCAATGCTGCTGTCTGATAACAAGTCAGGAGCTGTGAATCCTCCTTGACCCACTGCCCAGTGACACAAGCAATAATGGTGCCTGAAAAGCCCCTTGGTGCTAGCTCAGGTTAAGCCTCAATTGTCAGGACCCCATTAACATCCTCATAAGCATAGTAGTTTGGTAGCTCTTAGTTCAGTGCAATGACGGGGAGATGCCTGTTCCCTCTATTCCTGATAAAAAGCATTCCCCTCAGTCCCAGATGCAGTGGGACAAGCAGCAACTTCAGCAGGTGTAGCCAGGCACATTCCTCACCCCACAAGGTGTCTTGCAGGGAGTTTTTCTTAGCTTATTACAGGCCTCTCAGCCCTCCCTATTATCTGTCAGACAAACTCCTGAGGTATCTCTATCATCCACACTCCCCTTCCACCTTTAACCTCTTGCAATTGTAAATGTTCGTTTACTTGACACACAGTGTAGCTCCTGTTCCAAGTGCTCAGCATAGTGACAGGGCAGTTGTTCCCTCTCTCTGGGCTGTGTGAGCACTCAAAGAATTTTTCACCCACTGGGCAATTGCTTGTGGCGAATTTAGCATATTTGGACAAGTGTTAACTGGAATAACTGTGTCATCCCTCTGTCAGTTCATGGGAGTGCAGTTAGGATAGAAAAAGTAAGGGCACACTTCATTGTAGAGAACCCAGGAGCTTTATTTTCAGCAAAAATGTTTTAAAATCAGGGTTAGAAAGATATATCGCCTAGTTCTTGAGAATATTTACATACCACAGAGTTATTTGAACTACTTGACTGAAAAGCTTTTAGCCATAGCAGGGCACTCAATGTTTGGCCTGAAAGTTATGCCCTCAGTAGCTCTTTTTATTTCTTTCTTCTCTGTGTAACAGCAGAAACTACCATTGCTGCAGATAAGTAACCTATACCATCTGAAAATTAGAAGTAACTGTTTTACACATTTTTAACCTGGCTGTTCTGGGGATAATGTCAGCTAAAGCCAAGTTTGAATTAAAATGATGGCAAAGGTGCACGGGAGATGGGAGTTAGGCCAGTCACTTTTATGCCCAGTTCCAGTTCTGAAATAAAATTGCTGCAATCCAGTTAAGACACCAGTCAGAAACTGAAGTCAGGGGAACCTAAGCTGAAATTAATTAGACTTAATTTGGCCATCATGGCCAGCCTAACACTATCTGGACTGTTATAATACCTGACCAAAAAATAAAAACTTCTGAAGTCTCTTCGATACTGGCAGACTTGTCTCTATTGTTGTATTTCCACTGCTTTTTTGCTTACATATTTATTAACTTATAAAGTATTTGAAGTCTTCATCATTTTCTGGGACAAGCATAGTGCTGGTAAAGTGGTCCCCTATGATTCTAGCTGCTCCCACAGCAGAAAATCAGAGTAGAAATAGTATTTTCTTTGTGGGGAATCTTGCAAGAGTAAGAGAAAATTTCATACTGCTTTCTTCCAGAAGAGCTTCCCCTTGTGGGACTGATGGGAAGACCCTCCACTCATTGGATCATGGTCCTCTTTTATTGTCTCCATTTGCTACAAGCTGTCTGTCAGTAGAGTGAGATGGAGGACATAGCTCTGCACTAGCTCTTTGGGTTACCAATTACAAAAGTCTCCTCTTTGCATTTTTGTTGGTTGTTTAGGAAATCTCCCTCTGAAAGGAAAAAGTATCTTGGGACAAGCACACCCTTAGAAACAGATTCTGCTGCTACTTTCCTCTGACACATAACTGCAAAAAGGTCTGCATTTGGTTATTTTTTTAATACAACATGACAGGTCCCAGTAGGTCCCATCTCAAAACCAGCATTTCCCCTCCACCCCATCCCATTTAGCTGTAATGAAGCAATCGTTCAGACTAAGAGATGACGACATGACACCTGTGAAAATACAAGATCATAAATACCATGATGTCATAGTAAATCTGCAGGAGTTAAATAAAATTAAGAAAATTACAGTGTCTTTATTTCACACCACATATTTCTCATAAGGCAATCCTGAGAGCGTGGGTGTTGAGACAGTAAGAAGCTCAGCACATGCACTGGAGAAAGCCAAAATCCTGCCAGTAAGGTTGAGTTGTATGTCATTGCTGTACCATTGCACGGTCTCTGAAGTCCAGGTTCCCATTAAATTCAGTAGACTTTGGATGTGGTCCCACATGCATAGTCTAGAACAATATCTAGTATAAATGCTACATTTTCCCTCTGATTCAGAGGTTTGATCAACCTGCAAATGACTGTATGCAGGCCAAGACATTCATGACTTCAGAGCCATGCCTGTTTTTTTTCGTCTTTTGAACAATGGGGTCCAACCCCTAAATCTGAGCTTCTCTTAGTCTACAAGCTTTTTCCTGCCCTGTGGAAATCACCTGGAGATGTGGGAATCACACTTAAGCTTTCTCCTCCTTCACTGACTCTCAAAACCAGGCTCCAAGCATTGCAGCAGAAACTGGAGGTATTCAGGGCCAGGATTTCAAAGGATGAGGGCTGTGTTTGTGCACACAATATTTGAATGCACACTCGTAAAGGGGTGGATTTGCATTTGTAAGATAGCCTTGGCATGAGGTGCCCCAGAGCTTATTTGGCTGAGGCTGCCATCTCCCACTTTGTGCGTGCCTCAGGTTTGCATTTGTCCATTTTGCTGACAGCATGTGGGATTGTTCGGCCCCAGGAGGGATAAATTAGGCTTTAATCTTTGACAGCCTGCCTTCGTGCCTCTTCTAGCCATCTGGGCATTTCCTACTCTGGCACTGCACCTGCGCCATGGCTTCTGCCAATGCTTGGGTGCTTTCAGCTGTGCCTGATACTCCAGTGACACTTCATTTCTCTGTGCCCACATATAGCCTGGAAAGTGGCTCAATCTTTCCTCCCTCCCACTTCAAGGACCTGAGACTGAAGGACCATGTCAGGAGAAAATCCACCCTGATCACAAGTACAGAGGGCTCAATTTTCTGCAGGTATGGCTTGAATAAATGACATCATACCTCAGGGCATTTTTCAGGATGAGATTCATGCAAGTGCTTTCACCACAGAAGTGAACTACTGTCTGCTGAATAAATGCGCTCACAAAAGAAATAATTAACTTAAGAGGAGGGAAGGACAAGGCAGTATGCTCAAACCATAGGCACTGTCTGTGTTTGGGACAATCCAGCTGACTTTGTGCTCTTTGTGGCTTCATGTTATATGGCTTTCATGTAAATCTTTCTACTTCATTCCCCGCAGAGATATTTACATACTGGTTCATAGGTCCCCTGCTCTTTTCTCGGCAAAGACAGGTTGTGCGTTAGCCCCAGAGTTTCTCTTTCATTCTGCTGCCAGGGAACTCTGAAAAGAAGATTAGCAAACCCTATGAACCCATCATCAGTTGCATTAGCCCACAGGGAGAGATGTTGCAATGAGTGATATCTGGGGGTGGAAGATATTTATCTCCATGGCAGCATGAAGTTTACAAATATACTAACTATAGCACAATCAGTGTTTTTCTTTTACTAGCTGAAGCAAGTGTACTGTACTTTGAGGATAACTGATAGACTGTCAGACTTGTGGCCTTTAAAGGGTTAAAAAGGCCAGAGGCAGTGTGAGAAAGCTTTTTTTTTTTTTCACAACATTTCTAACAAGCTGAACAAAATCCAGGCCCTGTTTAATGAGCACATATTTTATACAAATAAGCTCAAACGAGCTTACCCATCTCTAATTAAACTAGAAAGGAAGCATTTGTCCTAATTGGACTGCATAACTGAAGAATTAATTGTGTGGCTGCTTAGAATTGCAATCTTACGGCCCAATTCACAGAAAGTACCTTCATGGTAGGACATCCTCTATGCAAGTTTGCTCATGTCTTTTTACCAACACATAAGCCCATGTGTGATTTTGATGCTTTGGGTTTGTTTTTTAAAGAAAGACTGTTCACGAGGATATACATCAGCCTTAGTGGAGGTTAAGTACAGTATTTCAATATTCTAATTAGGCCACTCCATCACTGTAATTAGGTACTCAGTTAATTCCTACAGTGAAAATGCCATGTTAACTTATTTAGAAATATCAAAAGGGTGACTATTCCCTTGACTTGGCTAGATCTGCAGAAACAAAAAGCATGGCATGGGAATTCATATTTCCTTCCAGTAAGGCCTGGCACTGTGCATGGCACTGCAAGAAGCTTGGGAGCTGCTGGAGTCACATCTGCTGTGTTCAGAGGGTGGTCATTAAAACAGAGGAGGAACACTGCTAAACACCTTATCCCTGTGAGTCTTGCGAGTCTCTCCTGCTCCATTTACCAACCACAGCAAGTTTCAACAACTGACCATGCTGTACAGCTAACTAGGCTGTGAGAGAGGAATGACATGCACCCTGCTCTGAGCATTGCCGGCGGGACTGTCAGCACAGCTCCTGTTCCAAGATCTCTGCCGATGATACACGAGACAGAACGCTGCACAGCTGTCAGACACAAGCTGGGGCATGCGGCAGGTTGGCAGTCATAGGAATCTCACTTTGGCTTGTAAACTAAATACCTCCTATAGGACCCCCACCTGAAACCTTGCTTCCCTCTGGCCAAGCTCCTGTGATTTCAGCTTAGTCTTTCTAAAGCAGTATTTTCAAAGTAGTATAAGTGATTGAGGTGCATGGCTGTCTTTTGAACTTTGCTGTGAAAAAATGTTGAATTCCTTCAAAAGGCCATAAAATTCCCTGACATGCTATGAGAAACACTAGTTGTGAAAACACCACTCAATGTTTTGTATGCTCTAGCACTAGCAACAATATAGTACTAATGCCAGTTTTGTCTTGGCAGGGACTGAGTATAATGTAGGTCAAGACTTGAAGATTCGGCTACATATGTATGTGGACAATGGAGAATAAACTATGAAGCATTGAGTGATAAGTTTTGCAGGCTCATTCTGATTTTTCTTCTTGCAAGGAGAGTGCTGTTGTTCTGCAGCATAGGCAATAAATATGTGTTATATTAACTGCTCAACTTTTGATTCCATCTGATCTTTCAACACACAGGAAGTTTATTTGTTAGACTCATTTCTTCTTCCTGTATCAGGTTTTCATTTAAAAGTTCCAAAAGTGCCTATCTGTCTTTTCCTTATTTAGAACTTTTTATTGCTTGAGTCATGCCTGTTTTCATTTATTTTCCAAGATGTACATGGAGTTGACAGAAAACCAGAGGATATTCCTAAATTAGACCCAGTAAATAGAAATGAAGACCTGAATATAAGACAAAATTAAAGGCCTTTTAAAAAACCCAATCTGTATCCTACAGTCACTGCTGCAAATCTTGGTGGAATAAATTTGGAAATGCACAGAACCTGGTGGAATTTTTCCTTCTGGCTTCACAGCAAAGCCTTACCCTCAATCAAAAGTTGTACCAGATATGTCAAAGGTGCATTTTTCCACACGTCCTAAATTAAAGTAAAGGAATGTGAAATACGGGCACTAGAACAACAGCTATAAGCATACTTCTTAATGGATGAAGTTCTGCTCTTAGGACTGTAGGGCGACACTTCTAAACCACCAGCACCAAGACTTTCTGCACTTCTGGGTTCATGCCAAGAAAAGGTTCTGGGTTCACAGAAGCCATCCATCTTGTGGTCGGGTTTCCCTAGATGGAAATTGACTTCTAGCACATGCCACCAAGAACATCTGCCATGATGCTGGGATACAGCCAGAGGTAGCAGCCTGTCCACTCCTCATTTAAAGGGAGTCTTTATCATGAATCTCCAATGAGTGTGTAAAACAACAGTCATTCTTCAGGTTTAGTAACTAAATCTTGAAGTTCAACCACCTCAGTTAAGGTTCTGTGGTCTTTAATGGGTCACTGTTAACCTAACACTTCTGTTGGCATTTTAGAGAGGGAGAGAAAGCAGACTTTGACCCTCCTTGCTTCTATACAGTTCAGTTGTAATGATTCATGCCCAGGATTTTAAATAGGTGCATGAAGGGAATGAATGCACCTCCCTGTTGCAGGTAAAGCAGTACAAAACATCAAAACTACTTTCCAGGATTTTTTTAAAATGAAATTCTGAAGTGGCTGAGTAAAAAAACATTTACTCATAGGATGTGTGGACAGTGCTGTCAAGGGCCTGTGGAGGATTACAGCATTGTTTTTAATCTGTACAACTGCCAGTGGTATGTGGCCACAATAATGGAAAAAGAAGTCCCCATGTAAAGTATCAGCTGAAACATGAGATTTTCTCTCTTGTATAAAAGAACTCAATGGTTTCAGTCCAGTCAGTGACTTAAATGAAGAGTGCACTTCTCTGTTTGGTGTTCTGTGGGAAATAGGTTGCACTGCCAAAACCTTGACACATAATTTGGCACAGTTGGCCAGTCTGCTGCAGGGAGAGGAGACTGGAGCAGTCCAGAGACCAGATTGACTCACAGTGATAGGGAAGACAATTGCTCTCTTGAGAAAAGTCTGGTCTTTGCCTGGCAGCATGTTCATACTATCTGAGTCCTGTCAGTAGAGGAAATAATACTTTACCGAGTTTAAGGGAATATACGTTAAGAACTTCTGGTTTTATCCATGGGAAAGATTCATTGCAATACTAGGTACTAGGCGAAGGGGTACTTCTTAGCCACCACTCTTCATGAATACAGCATCCTCAGGCAACTATCAGTGTTTTTAATTTAGTCTCTTCAAATTATTCTGTAGCATTACTCATTGCTTTCCCAATGCAGTCTGTATATCTTGGCCTGTAGTCCATCTATCTCACCACAAGAATGAAGAGTTGAAATCTGCCGTCACTCACAGTGGTGTAAATGCTGAGAAAGTACTTGAGACCTGTGGAGTCATACTGAATTTATGCAGATATAAGTGACAGCAGAATTATTAAGTGCCTGTTTAATATTAGCAAAATTCTATGTCACTTTATGATTTAGGCTCCAGTTCTCAATTCTTTGCATTGGACAAGTCAAAACAATATTTGACACATTCTTAAACAGCAGGGTATAATTTATTACAATCCAATTACAAAAGCATCACAAGAGAAAGGAATCAATTAGTTAAGACTGGGAGGGCATAAAAAGCCACTGATAAGATACACAGAGCCAAAAAGGAAAAGGAAAAAAACCTCCCAGGGTCAAATACAGGAAGGTCTTGCCTCTTCATGAAACTCATCTTTCTTTCCCAGTTGACAAATGATCGTAAATTCAGTGGTGCTGATGAAGCACCTGCCTCTCTCCAGGTCTTGGGATACAGACAGTGTGTGCTGACTCTCTAAGGCTGCCTGAAGGTAGAGCAGGCCCAGACTATTTTTGGAGTGGTATATTGACACTGATTTATGTCTGGTATGACAGATATAGCAGAGAAGACAGACTTCTTGTTAAAAGGAGGCTCCTATGGAACAGCATGTTCTGTGTAACCCTCTCCTGCAAGAGAGCTTGGGGATACAGTGTGTGCAATCAAAACACAGCTGCAGGCAACATATGTAATCAGTGAAGACATGTTGAGCATGGGCCAATCTCAGGAAAGCTGTAGGTGATATTTCTCTGCATATAGATGAGGTCTGCCAGTGATAACTTGTGTCTTGAACCAATTTCCTGTTCAGAAACTGTATGCTCAGAAATCGTTCAGAAATTGTAGATTGTTCCTTGAACAGCACCCTCATTCTCATGAAGGGCCGCTTAAAATTAAGGTTGTGGGGTCACAGAAACCCCCAAAATTTCTTCATATGGTTTGAGCTTTTCTGCCACAATAAGAACATGAGTCCACCATGTAAGACTTTCTGGAGCCAATGTAAATTATCCAAGCTGTGCTGAAAACATTACAACTGTGCCTTTCTCACACCAATGGAGCATTGCCTGTGTCTTTCTAGAAAATCAATCTTCTCAGTTTGGTGCTGTAGCTAGCACATAAACCTGGAAATGAGGAATCACCTCACTGTGTGCAACACCTTGTCCAGGCACACCTTGAAAAGGTGACTGAAGAAAGGACTCTGAGGTGGCTCAGAAAGCCATCAGCCTCTCCTCTAACATACCCTGTAAATGCTGTTCCTCATCCCTCGCATCTCCCTGTTTTTCTCTTACTCATGTGAAACTGTAAAATATCTCCAAACATCAAAACATTCTGCATCTCTAAGTAATAGAGATAAGGTCTCCAAATGTTCAGCTTAACGGCATGAGCCCATTGCTCAGTTGGCTGTTGCCAACTTGTCTTTTTTTGCTGTGATGAAGTTCTCAAGAAAGATCTTGCAACATGTCAACATGGGAGCCTTTTTCCTGTGGAGTCTAATTTGAAAGTCTTTGGTTTGCTGATGTCCCAATCACAGAAAACCTGCATAACAAAGCCTGTGCTTGGTTAGTAATTCAGATTGCACTATTGAAAAAAGGCAGAATACAAACTGGAAAAGACCAAAATCCAAAGGAAAAGGGGTACACACAGATGGCTCAAGAAAAGAAAGAAAACATCAACAGAACTTAAATTCAACTTCTTGTTGAGACAGTTTAAACCAACTTTCAACCTTTAAGTAATACTTTTCATTAGTCTGAAACACTCAAAACCACCTATAGGTGCTTTAAAATACCTTTTGGGGAGTAGCAGAAAAATTAAAGATGTTCTTTTAGTCTGGTTTCCTGTAAGTGTGATATTCAGACAACCACATTCTGTGAGTGAGTGGGCAAAATACATGTTGAGAAAATATGTGAATGGGCCAAAGAGGTAGTCTTTATTAATGCCTCAAGGTGAGGAACCTTTCAGAGCACCTTCAGGGTACAAAGTCAGAAGAAAGCCCCCTGTGATAAATATTTTCTTCTTTTGATAAAATCAAAATTAGAAGAAAGTGCTAATTTTATTTTGATTAAGCTGCATGATGCAACTACTTGATCCAAAAGCATACAAAGATGAAATACATCCTTCATTCTTCCAGGGTTACCTCCTAATTTTAATTTCTATCATGTGGTACCCAAAACCACAAAAAAATCAACATCCAAGTCCTCTCCTTAAGGGCCTACTTATCATCTCCCATACTATAGCTATGTCAGTTGAAACTGATAAGTGGGATAACAGTAAAAGATGCTGCAGCAGACTGCTTTATGAAACATAACAAATACTATGTTCATGGAAAAATTCTGAATTCCTTGACATCTCTACCCTTAAGATCATTTCTTTGTTCCTGGTTGACGTAAGATAATGTGAGCTACTTTAGAAACTCTGGCAGCAAACACACCAAATTCTGTTCTGTTGCTCTAGAAAAACTATAAAAATGATGCAACATGATCACTGGGTCAGGAGAGAGGACAAAAAGTAACATGTGGATACAAGAAACCAAAAGATGATAAGGCAAAGTTTAAGAGCTGTGACACTGCCTATCACTTCCACACCTGCTACAGAGATCATGAGGTTTGGGTTTAAATTTTTATGTTGCCTTTGACAGTAGAAACTCTAGACTACTTTAAATCTCATCCTAGAAAGAGAGAAGATCGTCAAATTAAATGGAATTTCAGGTCAGTTCTCCTGTCCCCCAAGCTTGCCAGACAAAAAAGACTTCTTCAGTATGCCCCATAATTTGTCAAAGTGGTACTGTCCCCAGATCCTTTGCAGAAAGAGCTACAAATCATAGAATCTCTTGCAGTTAATAAAAATATATAAAAGCCAAATGTCTCCAACATCCAACACAGATATTGGCATTTCTCCTTAGTAGTAATGATATTGTTAGAAATAATTACAGATCGATGAAGCTTTACTTGATTAGTAGAGTAAGAATCTCTGTTAAGAGACCTGTATTGTTAAGATACCAGTATTGGCCATACCATTAAAAGAACCAATTTTCCAAATATTTCTACACTTACCTTGCTCTAAAACTTAGTGCTGTGCATGTAAGAGTGTTTAAATAGAAATTCTTCAACTTATATTCAAATTAACAAGAAAATTCTGTAATTAGTTGCAGTAGGAAAAAGGTTCAGATTGTGATGTTGGATTTTTAAGACCTTAACAAAGAGGAATAAATTTGACACTTTCTTACCTGCAGTTGAGAAGACATTTTTTGTGTATCTGTTGTTACATCAATAATCATGCATAATAATAAAACCAGAACGGAGATGATGATTTTACTTCATCTCATTTTCAGCAAGATATTGCAATGGTGCCTATTCTTCCCTACTCTGTCTTCCTTACTCCCCACTGAATCACCCTGAAGTGATCTTTCCCTTCCTCTGCTCCTCCTTATGCTCCTCTTCATGTTTTTTCATCATCAAAGTCCCCTCCTACTTTCTTTTTTTTTTTTTTTTTGAAAAAAATATCTTTCTCTTCCAAGGTGTGCTTCTGGCCTTTCTCTTTTGGTCTTTATTTGTTCTGTTATCTACCAAAATTTACTAACTTAACATCTGTAAAAGACTGCCAGCCAAGTAGGCATATGAGTATGCCTTTGGCACCTGCCTCTTTCTCCTTGGCATGGGAAGAGAGCTGGAGTGGATGAGACAGCAGCTCTGGGGTGATGCCATATGGGTGGTGTAGCTTCCTTTGACATCTTGAGAAACAAATGCCAGGCAGTGAAGGACCTCGAGCAGGTAGAGTAACATTGCACTCTGCCACCACAATCTTTGGAAAAGAGTCCTACACTGACAGAGATTCTGGGGAGATTACTCAGGCATGGCTCCTACCTTTGGTTGGCTGTTTGCCATTTTACACTTTGTGAAGCTCATGGCAGAAGTAGGGACACCAACACCAAGAAGGCCAGCTCACCTACCCAATTTTCTCTTGAGGTCTTCCTGTACTTTTGCCAGAACCTGACTCATTAATGATCCATTTGATAGGTAGCCCTAAAGCCAGAATCCCATGGAAATGGCACATATCTGATTGGCTGTCCTGCTTGCTTGTATAAGCAGATTTTTAACAGCAATGTTTTCTGTTCCAAGGCAGGCACTGCTTACCCTGAAAAATGTGGCCATACCAGCCAGATATGGATCACCTTATTTTACCAAACATATGTAGTAAAATCAGTGGAGCTACTGGTCTGCTGAAGGATTCCTGATGAGAATGAGGGTTGTACTTCTTTCAGCCTAACTCCCCATGAAGGCCAAAATGGTCCACCTAGCTCGCTTCTCCATAACAGTGGCTAATTAACACTGCTCAGGAAAGATGGTAATGATGAGGCAAGCACCTGCAGTTCCCGGGGTGCTGCAATTCAGTTCCTAATGTGGTGGTTTTGTGCTTAAACAAAGATATAAAATTAGGACCCAGTGAGGACAATGTACTCTCTAAAGCTTATAGTGTGGTGGCTGCCAGCCATGTCCTAGTACTTCCACGCAATGGAGCTGATTCATTGGGACTTCAGCTGCAAGAGTTAAGATTATTCTGTGCAATTTATGCATCAGGTTAGCCATGCGCCTCTGTGGAGACACAAACCCTCAGTGAAAATGGAACAGTAGTGCCCGTATTTCAACAACTTCTAATTTAGGTGTTGACAGTGTAATTGTTCTTTGAAAGATTGAAAGTATATCCTTAAACTCAGCAATGTCAAAAAAAGCAAAGCACAAATCCTTTGATGCTTAGTGAATACATGGGGACAAATGTAGTTTTCAGCCAGATTTTTGTAACTTTACTGTCCTCAGTAGGTTTACACAAGTATAACTGAATACAAAACTGTCTCTCAAATGCTGATCTGTACTAAAACTCTAGTTGATGTGCACTTATGTTGATAATGCATACGCTGGTTAGTATCTTTCTTCCAGCATATCTGGAGTAGAAATATTTTACTTGTTGATTCTTTTACAGGCCAAACATCCATGTGATTATTTTTGAAAGCTCTGGGTAGTGCTGGTAAATCAGAAGTTCAAGCTGAAACTTTACAGGAAAATACCAACATTAGTATCCTTTATTTTTGCTCAGAAGTCCTGTTAACATCAATAGTATCTACATCTACAAAGTGATGCAAGATGACAGCTCAAGGAATACCCCAGGTGATGACAGATAATAGAAAGTTGGAAGGAGCACATTGGAGCCAGTTTTTTTTCTGTCTGCTCTCTGAAATGCTTTGGAGCACATCTGAAATAATTAAGATGGACGGAGCTCATCTTATTTCCTAAAAAGGTTTTAACATTTGTGGGGATTGTTGTTTCTTCTTGAGAGACTGCTACCTGTGTCGCAGGTCTGATGGAGTCCTGTTGGCATAAGGTTATTTATACAGGCTGAATCAGTATTTATGTTGCTGGCAGTCATCTGCTTCAGTACTTTTTTTACAACCAAAGGAGCTAAAAAAGACAACAGAGTGGAATGAACCTCTGGTAGTTCGTCCAACGACGCTCCATTGTATATTCTGTCAGAGACAAAAAGGGATGAATGGGAGGAATTGCTAACACTGCATAATTTCAAGCAACCAATAAATGAGTCAATAAGCTAGTTGTGCCTGAGGTAGTTTCTCTAGAAGGCTTAGTTGCCAAAGTTTATAGCAATCACAGAATGGAAGGAACAAAACCAAGCAGAACGATTATGTTGTAACTCAGAAAGCACAGAGCTGAGTTGTCACATACATATATTTGTAAATGCATTTGAAGCTGTTTTCCACTTTGAAACACTTTTGTAATACAAAATATGTATTTTGAACAATACCAATGTTAATTTCTTGTTAACTTTTTTTTTTTTTTCTGAAATTGAGGCCTTCTGGGCAGACTATTAGCAGCCAGGATGGGCAGTCATACTGAGTTCTCTTATCTTGAAATTCAACAGGGCTGGATGGTTGCTGTGGGTTTTCTCCAGTGGGGCTGGCTCTGTGTCATTAGGTGATGTCTATGCCATTAGCTGTGATGTATGCAGAATGTTGAGCCAGATATAGACATCTTCAGAGGGCTGTTATAATTTAGGTGCATCTTAGCAACATCAAGGACAGTGGGAGAGGGTGTTGCTCAGCTGGATTTGCCCTCACTCTGTCTGTCATTCAGAGCAAAACTAAGGACCAACACTGTTTCAATCCCAGGCAGAAATGTTTGCCTCCTGGATGAAAAGCATATTGGAACACCCATGACAATACTGTAAAGAATAAAGAAATGTCACTATGCTCATTCACCATAATGACAGTGTTTTAACCATGAGTTGCAATAAAAATGTCTCCTCTTAGCTCATAATAAATGCTGCATCAAGAGGTGTTTGTGCCTTCAAGGAAAGAGGTTAAGGGATTTTCTTCTTTACGCATAGCTTTCTAAATCTATGCACAATGACTCTTCATAGCTGTAGCAAAGAAAGATCATGGAATTTTGTCAACAGCTTAAACTCACAGACTTATAGGTCAAAGCCAGAAGGGCAAAATACAGGCTAGCGTAGTCTGACCTCCTATGAAATACATGCCAGAGGAAGGCAGCTGGGACCTATAGGGTATGGTTCCCTTTCTTTCCCCTCTCTGCTCCCCCTCATAACAGTCAATACAGTGACTTTACACCTGTAAGCACATCACAGTGAAAATAATGCATTGATCTGCAAATGGCAAATCATATCTGCCTCCAATGGCCTAAGTCTGTACCCCAAAGAACTATTTTGGAAGAGCTGCTACAGGTCAAATTGTACTAAAGATCAAATATAAATATATATATTTAATCAGGAAAGAATCACCTCCCACATGACAAGGGAATGGGACTGTGGTGATTGACCTATGGACAACAGGGTTAATAAAAACCACCTTGTTGCACAGCTGTTTAAATCCCAGTGACACTGTCAGAGAAGGAGCTCTGTCTTCCAGGTGTATGGCACCTCTGTACCTTGGGGGCCAAGGTACAGATGTGCCATCCCAATTTCTTATTCCCCAGACTAACAAGAGTAAAATCAGAAGAGTAAATTCAGTCTTAAATCAGAATAGTAAATCAGTCAGTACCTCACAGGAGAAAGCAGGACACCAACAAACATTTACTGTTGAAGATCCTGACTTTGTGACAAAGACTAACATCAATACATTAATCAATTAACGAATGTTTTTACAGCTCAGCTTCTCTCACAAACTACAGATCTTTCACCCATATCCCTCATTTGCTTAACTTTGGCCATCCTTGCTTGCAGTTGTATACTCTTGTGAGTATATAGCCTTCTGTCTTTTTCTCATAGTTCTGTTTCCAAGAAGGCAAAAAAGCCTCATTCTTCACTTTTGACCATGGCTGCTTCTACTTGAGTTGCTGCTGACCCCAATGTTTCTGCTGTTCATAACTTCAACTTTGATTTAGCAATAGCGATAAGCCATGGGCTTTATGCTTTGATAGATCTTATACTGGTTAGGTTGTAATGTTTAGGATCTAGGTAGATCTCCAGCCAGCCCCTCATACTGCAATTAATTTGAGTGCTAGGAAGGATTGGGAAGGACTCTGTGGCTGCTTCAGGCCCACCAGTCTCTGTAGCAAGGAGAACCTCAGGGATTTATTAATGAATCTACAGTACTTTAGGGTTCCTTAGTTAATAAAATCTAAAATAAAATATCAGTTATTGTCATTATAATTATACAGTTACACAAGTTAATTCAATCTGATTAGAAACAGCTCTGTGAAGAAACCACATGTTTTACCTCTTTTTAAATGGTTACAGTGGAATAACTTCTTAAAGCTCCTATCTGGGTGAAAAAAAAAATGCTAAAACCAAAGAACAACACTGATTCAGACTTTCAACTTGTTCCCCTGGGTGATGTGGGGAAGCAGTGAAGAGAAGGAAAAGGGTCTTTCTCACCTTTTCCCCATTTATTGAACTCTAATATTTCTAGCTACAAGGGGGACTAAATAAAAACCAGGCACATATTATCTGTGGTTTTTTACATTAAATCAGCTGAAAACCATCCTACTTTACTAGGAAGTGTCTGTATTTGCCAACAATTCTTCATGTCTGACTCATTTCCTTATTACCTCTCTCCTCTCTTCTGTTTTCCCTTAAGGGATTGACTTTCCCCCACCTCAAACAAAAATAATTTCTTTGGCATATGAAGGTCAAGGACAGATTTTCTAATGTCTGCTTGCCTGTGTGCCTATCTCTCTCTCCCTCTCTCTCCTTCAATCTGCCTACTTTTCTAAGGCATCTATTCTTGTCGGCTCCTGCCTTTGCTCCATATTAGTGCGCTTCTTTTTTTTAAAGATGAACCCATATGTGCCACTTAAGATTTCCACAGAGTTAGTGATGTGACCAAGGACCCTACCTGCACTCTGCAAACCTGACTCAGTAGCCATAGAGTAACAAAAAGCAATGCACGTAACAGCAGGAAGGAATTCTTTTAAGACCTCCCTCAGTTCTCAAGTTTGAGTATCAAAGCAGTCTTCCTCCTTGGTGAATAGTTTGAAGGGACAAAAGCAGCTTCAATGGGCTGTTCTCTCTCAGCTGCAACAATACAGCATGACCAAGAGAAAGGTAACATGTCCATTGCTCTCTGTTTTGATGGTGTCCAAATGGAGTCTTGAAGGATGCTCTTTGTGCATTAAGTGGGTACTGAAAAAGTTTAACACTGCCCTTTTACTGCCTTTTTTTTTTTTTTTTTTTTTTGCACAGGAGACAAAATATATAGCATAAGAGATACAGAAGGTAGATCATAGCAGAAAAACAGCTGCAACGTATGTAGTGTAGACAAGAATGCTTTTGGTCTTGCGTTTTTATGATTTAACCAGCAAGGGACAAAAGGGTGGAACACAAAAACTGCAGCCTTATCACTAGCTAAAGAAATAGATGCCAAGGCAATTAGTCAATCCAGAATAGGGAAAAGCCAAAAGCAGTGCTTTTTCAGCAATTAAGAAACCTTTCACTTCTTC
Source organism: Strix aluco (assembly GCF_031877795.1). NCBI lineage: Eukaryota > Metazoa > Chordata > Aves > Strigiformes > Strigidae > Strix > Strix aluco. The sequence continues at coordinate 71,106,903 of NC_133971.1, forward strand.
AAATCCCATTACTCAGTAGTGGGTTTTTGTTTCCACTCTGAAAGAACATTCGCTCTCTCCATGTTTCTTCTGATTTACATTTTCATGTACTAAGTAATCTACAGATAAATTATTCTTTCTGCAACTTTCAGACTGTTTTATCTGGTACTCTGTGTAATTTCGGAGATAAGTTTGGTAGATAAATCGGTTGATCAGGCTAGGATTGAAAGCAACAAAAGCAAAAGTTGTAGAGCAGAAGAGTGACCAGGGAAGACCTATGGAATTGCTGTATCCTACAGCAGACCACTAGGCTAAAAGCACATCATCTATAACCAGAGTTTAATAAGAAGAAAAAGCTCAAAAGTGAGTAGTGATTTGGGATATCCATCCTCAGACGTTGTAATGGAGTCTAGCCTTCAGGGAACACTAAACCTTCTTCCTGAAGGTCAGATGGCCTTTCAGCATCTCAAACTGGGAATCAAAAATGGAGACATTAGCCATCATTAATCACTTTCCAAATCTGAACTCTTGGAGTACAGGGTAGCAGGCCTTTTTCCAAACTCTGGCCATACAAATGTTACTGGTCAGGACAATGAGTCAACCAGCTGAAGTGCTAAGTAAACTTTACAGCATTTGTAGAAAGAGATATTGGAATTATGAACTATAAGTCTTCTCACAATAAAGTGGAGACTCAGAGTAATGCCTATTCAGTTGGGAACAGTAAACATGACTACTGCCAAAACACACCTCCTGACAGTACTAAGCTATGCAGGGTTTTATTTATTACTCCTAGAGGGTTATTCACACCATCAGATTTGGACATCTCACTTAGGTATGATTCAGAGGATCATTAGCTTCCTTACAGAGTCAACAGAGAGAGATGCAGGCACTTCCTAGGCACAGGGTAATTCTGTGTAATTAATTAGGTCAGATGTCTAAAGCAACACAACGTATAGTTTGTATGCTTCCTGCAAGGACCTTGTTGGCCTTGCTAATTCTATGATAGAGACATGAAACTTCTTAGCTACCCTGGATGGGATTTCCTTGGGGTGGCAGAGGTCCCATGGTTTCCATTTCTCCTTTTCCTGCCATCACAGTCTCAACAGCCCATCAAAACCCACCATTCCATTTTTTCCTCTTGTTGCTGTGGCCACTCTGCACGTTGCTCCCTTCCCATGACAATCATGAGTCTCTAGATGAGAGTGAGGGTTGTGAAGACGGTGGCAGTGGGAGAGGTGACATAGCGGGGGGATAGGCACATGCATTAAGGATGCAGACAGCCATAGGTGTGATGAATGTTGTAGATGAAAGCTGCAGCTGCTCCTTCAGTCTCCCTGACCAGCAGCCTTGGCTTTCCCTTGTTCCCTGCTTTGCTGTATCTGTCAGCTCCTGAGATGCTTTTTAAATGTTGATAAACTCTGCAGAAAAAGGTAGAGGAGTAATCTATACAGTTATGGTCTGATGTGTCCAATGTGTGAGCTGAATCAAATGTCTCTATACAGCATTAAAGCATGCTGCAGGCACAACCCCTCCATGCATTTTGAATATTTTGATAATCCTGATAGCAGGAACTACTCAGAAAATGTTTTCTCCTCCATGGAAAATTTAAACAAAAGTGGAAAAGAGGAGTTTCAATGTCAAAAAAAGTAACATCTCCACAGACCATGACTATTATTCTTTAAACAGACGGAAGAAATAAGGTGAAGAAACAGACAATGAAATAACGTAATAAAATTACAGATGTTTTGGCCAGCCCAGAATGCAATAGGCCTCGTGTTTAGAGCTGAATTTGAGAGTACCTGAAAGCGCAAAAATGCTGTAGTTGTAAAAACAGAAATTACAAAAGCAAAAGCTGCCTGGCTAAAGGAGGAACTCCAGCTCTCAGAAGGCCTGGGAAAGTTAACCCTACATTTTGTAGACTGCTATACCCTTAAAATTGTTGATATAAGTTCAGCAAAAGATATTGCTCTAGACTTGACCGATTTTAAATGCTGTATTTGCATTCACTATGTTTTAAAATATCAGTCTGGGTAAATTAGTCCCATTTGGACATCTGCTCTTTCACAGTTCCCTGGACTCTGTTTTATCAGAAATGAACATGCATGGAAGATTTTGAAGTTGCCTTAGTCTCCAGAAAAAACATTTTATCCCACTTTAAATAAGATATATGATAATAATGCTTTGCAAGGGTAACTTTAGGTTGTAAAGATTTAGAGGGTTTTCTTTTCCTATGACTATTGAACTATGTGGTCTGGATATAAAACTGGCTTTGGTTACCAATAGCATTAAACTGGAAAACAAAACTCCACATGACTCAACAATGCTTGAAAATTATTTCATCACAGCCCACAATAAAATTTTACATTTAAAGAAATATAGTATATTTTCTTAAGTTGAGCTTGCTTTTGTTAAAGCACCAGTAAAGGAGAATCAGTGGAAGGCGTTTATGAGCATGGTGGGCCAAATGGCCCTACCCAGGGCAGGGCAGAGGCTGCCATGAGTGGTGGCACTGCACCAAGACTGCTGAGAGGTGATGGGGTCCCATGGCTCTTGAGGAGCACTGACACCCTCCCAGCCCATCACACTAGGACAACTGGAGTGTGGTGGTGCTGGTAGTAAGAGCTGTGTAATCATGGGAAGGCAAAGCAGTAGCAGGGAGAGGGTTTGCAGAGGCCTGACAGGCAGGTGAAGTGCCCGCTCCTCTTGCATGTTGTCTCACCCTCAGTTTCTTGGTGTTTAAATATGACTAAGCCTCTCTATTGCCTGTACGGCTCAATTACACTGCACTCATCTCCATGATGTGTTGCAGAGCAGAGCAGCTCCTCTGTCCCTCTAGCATGTCAGGGACAGACACAGTTTGGCTTTTCCTCTGGAAACCAGTATTTTAGAACGGGTTGGGTACAGCATAGTCAAAGGCCTGGTAAGTATAAATGTCTCTGCAGACACAGATGCTTGAGTTCCTTGCTTCTTGGTTGTTTTCTTCATGACCCAGCAGATTCAGCACAATTATTGGCAATTGTGGTAACAGTTTCTTGGACCTATCTTCTTGGATTGAACTGAAGAAAATTCAACAAAAGTTCAGACAAGCATAGACCAGGCCCCGTGCTTTGATCGTTATGAATTCTTGCAACCTCATTTAAAACAAGGAATTCAGAGTAAATGAAATATAAGGAGAAAGGGTCTTTCCTCATCTTCATGTTCAAGTGTTGGAATCTTTTACACTCTCTCCCTGTGCACAGCTGCTTGTTGTATCAGCATCTTGGCAAAATCCTGAAACCAGGCTCATTTGGAGCAGAAGACAGTGGTGCTTTTACATCCACGACATGGAGTTCATCCTTGCAGAGGACTTGGACACACACCACATTGTGCATGTGTGTGTGTAGAACAGAGTGCCAGAAAAGGAAATAAAAATCACCAAGAAGTGCTGGGAGAGTACTTTTGCTCATAGAGCTGATAATTCTAGATGATAGTCATTTTGGCTCTCCCTTCAAAGTTGCCAGCAAATTGAAATCAAAACAGGAAAGAGAAAGGAAGATGAAAGAAAGAGATATTAATGATAGATTGAAAAATGATACACACAAAAAAAATTAATCCATGACTGAAGACAAAACAATTGCCAAGTAATATTTTAGTTAATCAGTACATCTCCCTGCCTTTTACACAAAGGCAGTCCCACTTACATGTAGTAAATTTTCTGTTTCAGTGTATGAAAGAGACAATGAATAACTCCAAGACAGGTATTTTGTGGAGATTCAAATGCCTTGCATCAATCTTAATTTCCACTAAGAAAACAAAGACATAAAAAAGAATCTGAACATCATTTACAGAGAGGAACTTTGGATCATGTACATGAAGGTGTCAAAGCCCTGAATACGTAGACTAAGGTATTTTAGAAATGAAATTGGACTTGCTAGCTGTAGAAAACCAACAGAAAGAACCTGAAAGAGCAAAATGGCAAACAACTGTGGGGAGGGAGCCATGGGCAGAGACCAAGTGCCTATTCTTTTTCTTCTGTTCATTCTGTGATCATCCATCATAGTCCATAATAGTTTGTGCAATTAAATAATTATTGATGCTTTGACTGAAAAAATAATGCCTGGAGCAAGGGAACAATCAAGAGCTCCAAATTATAAGCCCTGTTTTTGCATATTTTTTCCTGTTTCATTTCTTCACTATCAGAGTTCTGGAAGCAACCTGGTGACCTGAAAAATGTTGGCAGCTGTGGTAAAAATACTGGATTCCCTGTTGTTTCAATTCTTCCACTGCACAGGGGAAGAAGCTGCAGGCTTTGAGGTTGGTTTGTCTGAGCTCTGGGATACCCTGTCTACAGTCTGGCTCACAGGATGAGGCTCTTTGCATCTGACTTGACATGGGAGACTACTGCCACCTCAGACACACTGCATTACCCTCCAGGGTACCAAATCAGGACCTCCTGTAGACACTGTGCCCCTTTTGTGAGCCCTGCAAGGATGTCTCAGAGTCTGAATGGTGTCTCAGGTGGAACCAGGTGCCTATATCTCACCTGTGGTGTCTTTATTATCATGGTGGTAGGTATCACACTCGGACCCAGGCAGAGAAGGCAGATAGGTGGGCCTCACCTTCGCAGACTAGATCTGTTTCAGGCATGCTTTTTCTGAGAAATACTGGAAATATTTTTGACAGCACCTATAGCAAACATTTTGAAAAAGGGTAGTAAAATACTGAGGGAGAAACACTTTTGTTAACCCATAGCAACACAGATGATTAAACATCAAAAATTCAGTGTGTGAGACAGTTTCTGAAGTGTTTTTGTGATTCCATTCAGATCATTTCAGACCTGATCCAGGTCTGAACCTTGTGCCAACTTTTTTCAAAGATAGTTTTAAAATGGTTTAAAACCTATTTTAACTCATAAAGAAAGTAATAATTTCTGACTAAATTCTAAGAAAATTAATTTGTACCTAAAAAGCATGTCTGGTATTTCTGAGCCTGATCCCCAGAATTTTTCATGGATAATAAGAGCAATTGTTTTCTTTCCTTTTACCACAAAGCTTGGAACATCTGTATGTATGGTAGATCCATAATTTATTCCCTTTAGACCAGTGATTGTAGAAAGGCAGTTGAACTCTTAGACAAACTACAAGGCCAAAAGGAGCATTTTTACATTCTTGATAATGTAGAAACGAAGTTAACACAACTCTGCCAGTAGCAAACACTTAAGCTTATGTGTACAAATTCTGGGCAGGTAGGTAACAGCATATTTCTGACTTGTCAGGTTGTTTCACTTTCTAAAGCAGTAATTTGGGAAATGGAAAAATATATGAATAGAAGTCAGCTCTTCCATATTTTGTGCCAAAAGCCTCTTTAAACATGAAGCTGAATCTTTTTTTTTTACTCTTCTTGTTTTTTTCTCTTCTTTTTTTCTTTCCTTTCCTTCCTTTTCTTTCTTCTGAAAATTGCAGAATTATCATCTATTGTCATCTGCATGTATGTTCATACTTGTTTGAATGTGAGTCAAACATTAGTCTGTAATTTAATTGAAGGCTATAAGGTTTATGTTGGGCTGGGTGCTGAGCAGCTGCATGTTATGCCTGTGGCCCTGAGTCAGAAAAAAAGGGGGCAGCATTTCAAGTGAATGTGAAGCTTTTTTTGCAAAATAAAGTCGATGATGGAGGGGAAAGTTGGTTTCCTTCAACTTCAAAAAGCCCCGTCTTACAGATAGGAAGAGTTTGTCCACCTGGGTTTCTCTCTATGAATTGGTTAGGAAAAGTTCTAAGTTTTCAGCCACTGAGGAGCTGATATACACTGCAAGAATTACAGAAAGTTAGGAAGTCAAACGTGTTAAAGGAACTTCCACAATTACAGTTATTCATAGACTCAAAAACATGCATTTGAAGAACTAGAAATATAATACTGATCACCATGCAAGTATATTATCTTTTTTACCCTTTAGTACCATCAAAGGGCCATAATAATACCAATTATCTGTTTGCATTCTTTACTGTCATACTTGATAAAATGTAAATACATCATCCCATGTTTTACCATAAACACTAAAATGGTTTACTGGATCAGCAACTAAATCTACCTGTTCATGTCTCTGAGGCCAATATAGAGATGGTCAGCTATAAAAGCTTATTACATTTTAAGAGCTCAGTTCCCCATTAATTCAGTCAGCATGATGCAAAATCCTGCTGGATTTTTGCTTTGCGTTGTGTTTAGGATCTTAGCTGTAAAGAACAGTAAGGTTCTTCTTACAGAAGAGGGTGGGAAGGTTGTCCCTCTGTGGAGGAATGGAATGACTCTGACCCATAATTCAGTGTCTTTCAGTGATCTGCCGTATGGGTAGAGCTACCTAAAAGGAGACCCTGCTCCCATATGGATGCTGCCCTGTGGCCCTCTCAGTTCTTGGCAGGAGCACCTTCTGAAGAAAGCCCAGAGTGCTTCCACCCAAGACTTCAGAAAGCTTTCCAGAACAGTGCTTATTGGCTTCTCTATATTTGGAAAGACGTATTACACACTATTCTAGTCTGCTTTTCCTCGTCACCTCAAGACTGCCATTAGCAGAGGGCATTGCCCAGGTACCTGCCCAGACAGCTGCAACAACCTGGAAATTAACAGGAGTGGCTGGAAATGAACTGCCAAGAACCTCAAACAACAGCTACCAAGGCAAGCTGGGATTTCAGTGTCAGTAATGATCAACCCTGCGTGTAAAGGGTCAGTCATGTTCCAAAGATCGGTGATATCATGAAACACAAATACACTATGGAATTGCGCGCTTACCCAGGATGTCCTGATTTTCAGGTGGCAGGCACCCAATAGATTTAAATAAATAAGTTTATACCTTTCATGTATTAGCACAGCTATTTTATTACTTGGTAAAGTACTGAAAAAATTGTGTTTGCTTATTTTGCTTTTACAATTATTTTCTAATTGCAAGCCATTACTGATGTATTTTAAGAACAATTTGCTTTGTCGCTGGATGCTAAAGGCAAGTAAAATACTTTGCTTAGAGAAAGTTAGAAATTGCTTTATTTCTTCTGCCTTGGGAATTACAGATGTTTCAGTATTATTCATGCTTTCTTTGCAGACACTGGCCTTTAGCATTTGAATTATTTTAGCCCAAGGATCAAAAAAAAAAAGCGAGCTTGCTTGGTTGCCAAATGTCAGTTCATCCTTGGTTTTGGGGAACAACCTTGTTTTATAGGAGGAAAAAAAAATTTAAAAATACCCTGGTACCAGCTAGGAACATATTAGTACAACACTAATTATAAACTGGAATGTGTCAGAATTAAATGAGTTATGATTTGGCGAGGACCTGCAAACTATAGTCAGATACTTAATAAAGTTTAGACATGCAGCTGTGAAGACTCCTGGATCCTTGCCACCTTTTATTAGAGAGGCGCCCAGCAACGCCGCTGTAGTTAAGGGTCTGTCAGCATTTCCATTATAAAACCCCATTTTTTTAGGGCTTTGTAACTTGGCCATTTTAAATCATATCAAGATGAAACTTGACATTTAAAATTGTCAGGAATAATTTCTTTTAATACAAAAATGTTACTTATATTTTTGCTCTGTCTTTGTTTTAGATTTGGAGAGTTAAAGAAAATAAAGTAAGTGCATGTCATATTTTATTAGAAACTTATTTTTGTCATACTTCAAAAAAAACCAAAGCAGGGCTTGAGTTTGAAAAATAAATATTTTTAGCCCCTTAGGGCTGAATTCTGCTCTTAGTTTCCCACTGAGGCATAAGCAGAGAGTACAAAAGATGGCATTACATCCTAGTCTCTGAATCTACTGTCTTGACTCTGACCTGCAATTTTATATGAACTAATATGGTTTGAATAAAACACCAGCTGATCATCAACATTGTGCATTGTGGTTTTTTGTGGGGTTTTTTATAGGTTTGTTTACAATTTAGATTTTACAACAGACTTTTCATTTAATTTCATTTCCTACTTGCTTTCTATCAAGGCCTCAGGTAGTTCAGTCTGTCTATACACCCCTAGAGCAATGCAGATTTATACCACCTGAAGACCTTGTTGCTCAGCTGGTTACACATTTTCAAAGGATTGCTTATCTCTCTGACCTCCCTATCTGTACCTTCCTTCCTGAAATGAAAGCAAGGAAAATTATTTGGAGGGGTTAGTTTTTTTATATCCTTAACCCTCGATGCAATGCAATGCCTATCACTATGAAAGAACTGCAGTTCTAGCCAGGCTTCCTGTCAGCTGAGTTCACATCTCATTTTTGCTCTGTATGAGCTGCGCAGGTGGTCAGAACAGGAATCAGCCAATGAGCTTTCTTTGGGATCCTTTACTTTTGTTTTCTCCTCTTCTGCTTTCCTCCTAACATATATGAAAAGTTATTCAGATTGAAATTTATCACTAGTTTGTGGTGATAATATAACAGGAAAAAATATGAGTTTTCAGTCTACATAAGCCTGGAAATCTAGAGGGGAAATTGAGGGAGGCAGGTCTTATACAGATTTTTTGTGTTGCTGTATTTGATCAGAGAGACAAAGAGCAGCCTTGTTACCCATTGGAAACATCCCAGTAATTGAGGAATTTATTCTTTCCAAGATACTGTAAGTACAGACACTTGCATATGTTGTCAAGCCATCACCTGATCTCCCCCCTTGCCAGTCATGCAAGTAAGTGAAACAAATGAAACATAATGAAAGATACAATACGCAGTGATGCCTAAAGCTTTAGGTATCTGGAAGTATTATATGTTGTAGCCCACTGACAGTTCAACGGTTGCAGCCCCAGCCTACCCAGGGTCCCCGTTCACCTAACCTGCCTATTGTGGGCAATGTAGGGTCAGAGCATGAAGCAAGCCCAGCTACTTGACCTGACATTCCCTATAGATTTACCCTTATATCTTCCTCCTGTCTCTGTAGAGATGATCTCTCGTCTCTTTCATTGCAGCTCTGGTTTACAATCCTAAATTTGGCACATCCCTTAGTTCCTCTTGTTCCCACTCTCTCTGTATACCATGTTTGATACCTGTTCCATGTCCTCAACCTTCTCCTAGACCTGAGTATGACTGTCCATATCCTGACAATCAGATATACTGATCATAAGGGACTGAGTTTGATGGTTTTAGCATGGCAAATTCTAGGTCACATCAGTGGCCCTAACGAAAGCGTAAGCCAATGTGTTTAGCTTGAGTTTGTGCTGGGCTAAAATGCATGCAGGATTGGTTACCACAGCTCAGCTGATGCAAAATAACTGGTTAATCCACTTGTTACCTGATAGTATCTGAGACCCACCTTTGAAAATCCAGCTTCAAGAAATCCCTCCCTCTTCTCCTGCCTCCCCCACCCCCCTAACCCTCAGAGTGGTGTGTGTGGTCTTCAGTTTCATCAGTGATCCATCAGAAACACATCAATTGGCTGTAAAACTCTGTGTCTTTCTAACAAGCAAAAAAAATTACTTGAACAAAATCAAACCCAGAGCACTGCAGCACATGCTGTGTGAGGTGTCACACGCAGCAGCATGCGTCTAACACTGAAGTCATGGTTTTGGTGAGCCATCATTCCCAGTAACTCAAATCAAGCCAAGGTCTCCACCATAAGGATTCATAAAGTTAGAGAACTCAGTACACCTGGGTGTCTCATGGAGTAGTAAATTAGTACCCTTTAAGCAGCGTGTAACTTCCATACTTTGCTGTGTTGAGTTTCATTGGCCAATGTTTCTTGTTATTTTACTTCAAGCATTACATTCTCACCCTTTAATTTACCCCTTTTATTAAGGGGTTCATTTCCACCTTTCCCAGTCCAAACAGAGCAGCTTATCGGCATTTTTGCTCAAGGTGCAAAATCAAAGGTGTGGATTATCAAAGTGTTGAGCTCTGGGTTGTCTTCCAAGCAGTCCAGGAGTACTCATCAGGCAGCACTTGAGAATCGGGCAGTTTGTGTAGAACGGCCTAAAATATGAAACCGTGAAGGTGACAGCTCAACCCTCCAGATCCTGGCCACACCTCAGGGAGTGCTCTGACAGCAGAGGGATACCAACACAAACAACATTACCATGGTTGCCCCTGCTCACATGTACTCCCAGGAGGGAGGGGACTTCGGCAGTGCCAAAATCATAGCAACAGACACCACAACTTTCAGGCCTTTAAAAGCCTGAGGAAAGCCTCTCTTTGGCCTATATACTGGTGTGCTCCCTTTTCCTCCTCCAGCCAGAGGGGCATTTTCTTGCCAAGTTCAGAAGGAGCTGATTAAAAAATTTTTGCCCTGGAAGAAAATAAGACTTTAGGCTGGCTTAAGCTGTAACAAAAGTGTCTGTATTTTTTCTGTATTCATAATTCAAAAAGTAGCTTAAAGTCTTAATGTCCAAACATTTCTAGCCCCTGAAAAGCTGCTGATAGGAGAATGCTAAGGAAAATTACTGGAGTGAGCGTGCTCTTAAAACTGTAATGCTGACTGACCAGGTCAGCGGGAGCAGTAGTGGTGGAAACGCATTTCGCTGTTGCCTCGGCAGCAGACCCCTGGGATCCTCCCCGCGGAGCCCATCTCCTTCTGCGCGTTGCTCGGCTCTAGCACGAAGGAAAGACTCAGGACCGGCGCAGCCTGGGGCGGGAGCCAGGAGCACCCTACGAGCACAGCGCCAGGCAGCCCCCCGCGGCGGCCCCGGCGGGCTCCGAAAGGCAAAACCACGGCGGAGGTGGAGGCCACTAGAGGGCTCGCCCGCGCTCGCCGAGGAGAGGGGCAGCCGGGCGGCAGCTGCCGAGGAGGGGCAGCCTCCCGCGGCCGGGGCCGCCCCCGAGCGCGGAAGGAGGCAGCACTGCCTCACGCGCGCGCAGGGGCTGGGGGCGCTTCATACTTTGGGGAGACGGAAGCGAAAGGCTGATGGCAGCAAGAAACTTCGTGCTGTTGAGAGCCTGGGAAAGGGTGTTTGAAGGAAGTACCCCTCGCTTCCTACTTACCTTCCTAGGGATGTGCCCCCAGACTTTGGGAGAAAGGGTTCGTAAGACTACCTTTACTGACACTACACAAAGATTTCGTTTAATAACTGCATTATCCTCTGACGATGGCTTTAATATGTTAAGAAAGTGTATCTATTATTTAACTCTGCAAAGTGCTGTATAGCACAATTTTAATAATTTTTTTATATCAAATAACAGTTTGTTAAATTTGAAGGAGGCTGTCTGCAGCAGTACCTCTTCCATCTCTCTGGAATCACTCATTTTCAAACGACTGTGTGAGACATTTTGCTCTTTCCCTGTCCAGAGCTGCTGCACAAACTGACCTCTTGCTAACGCAGTGCCAATTCAGTGGTTCCCAAAAGGGGGTTCCTTTGTGTGAGAAGTGGTGAAATTAATTGCAGAGAATACCTGCAACAGAGGAAACCAGAACCTGGGTCAGACAGCATCGGAGGACGACGACAGCTACATTCCAGATCACTGCACGCAGCAGCAAGCTGCAAAGACAAGCCAAGTGCCCACATAATAATTTCCATGAATGTCACCAGGAGCAGTCTGTGTGTACACAGTCAGTAGATGGAGCATAAAAGTCAGCCTCATGGAAAGAAATTAGCACAGGAAGGGCCATGTTGAAGTGTCCTAAAATCCACCCACCTCTTTATAGATGACAGAGGAGAAACAAATTCTGATATCTTCAGGAAGGTCCAAACCACAAAGTGACACAGAGAGAGTTATTAGGAAATATTAGGTGCAAGTGGCTGTTCAGACATGCTCATTATTCAACATGGAAAACCCAGTAAAGTAAACTGCAGAAAAGAAACCATCTGTCTGAACAGCAACTGTTGCCATCAGTACCATGGGGAACATTGAACTGCCATGAATAGCTAATATTTGTTTTAAATTAAAATGACCGGCTTCATCTCCTCTTCAAACACATTGGCTTAACTGTATAGAACCATAGAGAAGGGTACAAGTAAGAAGGCCTAGCATGGCTTAACTCTCACTCAACGAACAGATGGAAAAAGAAATTCCCCAGGTCACATCAGTGTATATGTCAAAGTCTGGGAAATTAATGGCATTGGAATGATGAATGAAAAAAAATTGGCAAAGATGTAAAATCCTGACACCTTGAACTACCATACATAAACAGCATAAGCCTATAGGAAGTGAACAAGGCGCTGAGGTAAATTCTGGTAGCATTTTCTAGCAATCTGCCCTATGTTTATGCTTCCTGGGAAAAGGTGAGGTGCAGCAATCAGTAGAATCGATCTATTACAGACCATTAATTATTCCAGCATTTTGGTCTTTCACAGTCTGATGAAGCTTTAATAAGAGACAGCTCTGTCTCTGCTGTGCAAAAACTTCCCAGGGAAGCAAACAACTCCAGAGAGACTCAATTCATATTTACATTGGGGACCATTTAAACAGCCCTATTAATGCTAAGAGAGTTAAACAGACATGAGTGTCACTAGAGCCCTGTAACTATTCACCCATTCTCTTTTGCTGCGTCATGCTGAGTGTCTGTAATAGCAGAACAACCGGGTGGGAGATGCCAAGGAGTCAGTCTGGCTTTTCCCATTTAAGGACACTGCACTCAGCGCTCTGGGCTCACTTGTGATTCCCACTTGTAGCTCTCTACACCACTCTGGTGGTTTAGAGGGACTTTGCCCTTCAAAGCTGCCTTCAGTGCTGCCGGCATGTCTAAATGCCTCACCACATCATTATCCCTTGGCTGCCAGAGCGGCCCTGAGCAACCCAGCATTGCTGGCTTCTCCAAGTGTCTGAATATCTTCATCTGGAGCTGGAAAGGCTCCGCCTCGCTGAAGAGGACCTCAGTATTGCAAGACTGAGCTCATTTGTGTGCTGTTTCTAACTGCCATGTAGGTCTGCAGAAAGAGAAACAACAGTGTCCCATTCTCGGATGGATCCCATTTAAGGCAAGAATTCAGACTTGTAAGAACAACCACAGTTCGGACATGTGGCTGATTGAAATACAGCCATTTTCTATTAGGGGAGGCTGGAACTACAAAAGATGAAGATGTTTGTTTTTAATTTCATAGATTATTAGGGATTTAATTTGACTACAGTACATGCTTAGGGCAGGCTGTAGATTTGAAGTATTTTTGTTGTTGATTTTTTTAATGTTCACAAATTAAGAGAGTGGCTGATTTCTGCCCCAGTTCATTAGAAGCAGAGCAGTAGATACATCAGTGTGCTGACCCTCTGCTTCCACATCCTCTGCCCTATCCTGGGGATGGTGATCTGGCTACAACAAGAGAACAGCTACAAGAAAAAGCCTCACTATTCTGGAGTTTAGAGAAAACTCACATCCATAGGATCTAATGCTCCAGGTACTGTGCGCATCACTAACGTTTCCCTTTTCCAGTAGTTGCTACCATGCTGCTTTTCAGGAAGCACAAGGAAGTCTGACCAGATCCATAGACTGTGGCAGAGGCATTTGAAAGGTGCAATGGGAACTACTCCGTAACACAACCAGCTCCACCTGCCTTGGCCAAAGCTTCTTGAAAGTGCAGCTGGAACATTTGGCAGCTTAAGAGCATTTCATCAGCTTCTCAAACCACTTGGGTTTTTTGGCTTTCTTTTCACAGCTTGTAAGTTTAAGTGATGTATTTAGCAAAAGTACATTGTTATCTGTGCAAAACTCAGGACAGATACCTGATGAAACAGAAGACAGCTATGGGTTCCCCTTGTTGCCCAGTAGTCCTCATAGGCCTGAACTGTCTCACTGCCTCATCTTCTGAATTGTGAATGATAGCACCACATTGCTGTGATGGCTGCAGTAATCCTACTGAAACAAACCTTGTTTAACCAGGAATAAGAAGGTGGTAATGAAAAGTAAAAAGGCCCTTAGATGTATCAGCTGCAACACACGCCCCTGGCAGGCTGCCTGGTTTCGGATGTTCGTGCAGGGACGCATTCTATAAAACTTGAGAATGTGAACATCATTTCCATCCACAATTGAAGGGACAAGGAAATTGATGGTTTTTTGCCTTGTCTGAACATGGGAATAGTTTTGCCTCTTTTGCTGAGTGGATGTGGGCTGTTCCCTCCACAGAACTTGCATGGAACAGCAATAAAAGGTGCTGGAAATCTAATCTGGTTCTGGACAATAACAAGCAAGAAGTCGGAAAGAGAGTAGGGATGCCTGCCTATCTACCACACTGCTGTTTCTGAAAACAGACAAATGTTGCTGGGAAGTTGCATTTGCAGGACAGAGTTCTGGGCAAAGTTTCTGTGAGCAGAATCTGTTGATCAGTTTTAACTGTCAAGTAATGGATTGTGTTTTAAGGACATTTTTCTCCATATTGATCTCTACTGTGATGATATATTATGCCATGCAAAACGTCATGCCAATAAATTGTATGAGATCTCATCTGGTAAAGATCTGATAATTTTTTTACCCTGAGAAGGCTGAAAGTATGTTGTAGGTAAAATGTGAATGACTAGGCACATAACTGCCTCTTTACAGAGCATGTCTGAGAAAGTGTAAACACACCTTGTTTCAGCACATTTTCAAGAAGTGACAAAACTACATATTTGCTGTCCATCTTGAGAGACCCTAGGCTACAGAACAGCCAACATCTGGGAAGTCAAGATAAGGCCTAACATTGCCATCCACAAAATAAAATTCAGCTCCAAAATGCAGATGAACTTTAGAATGGTATACAGGAGAGGTGTAAACTACAGACTGTCTTCAATGATCTGAAATAGGGGCACAGAGATTGGCTTAGCAAGGACTGAGTAAAATCTAAAATGAGAAATTAGGAAAATGTGTGTAAGAGTTTCTCTTTTAACCAGGTCCTCCAACCTTGCCAAGTAGAGCTTGATGCAGAAGGCAAGATACGCCCTTAGACACAGAATATTATAAAGTACGTTTTCTGTATGTTTAAATATCTCAACTTCTATATCTGCAATATTGATGGGCTTCAGCGGGAGTTTGTAGGTGCTCAGCAGGTGCTCAGCTTTCAGGCTTTTGCCTTGTGTGTTTAATTATAAAAGCAGTGGAAGAGTTTTGTATATAGAAACAGCAGGTCACTCATATTAGAATAACTTAGACCTAAAGATGTCTTAGTATAACTGACAGCTGGGACACAATAGGTCTACCTCAGGCAGCTGACGTGAAAGGGCTTTGTTATTGAACAGCATCCTGACACCACTTGGGGGAAAAGAAGAGAATTAGCTTGCCACAAAATGGTGTAAACATTGAAATAAATGCAGTGCAAATAATAAGGAAATCTGGGAAGTCTGCCAATATAATGCTGGTCAAATTGACTAGTAAGAACAGAGTTAATCCTTGGGACACTCTTCAGTGCCGAGAATTAGTCTGGATCTATGAAGCCCTGAAATACTCGTTCTTTCTGCTAAAGCTGTCTTATAGAATGATTACCTAGGGTCCTGTAATCCACTAACACCTTTACTTGTTATATGTTTTTATTACACTCCCCTGCAGATGTTGCTGTTTCCAATTAGAGATGTTACTCCTACCACTGGCTGTTAATAACTATTTTGCCTTGAGATATATCTCATTTGCTAACTGAAAAAGGCAGGTTAATGGTGTCTGCACTATAGTATATTATTAGAAGTGAGTTTGTGAAGTAAACTCCCAGTGACTCTAATCTCAGGAATGCTGACTCCTCCTGAGGTCAGTAATTGGGTATTTTGGAATTTGCCATAGCAGCAGGCCTAAGCCTGTCTTCAGCCCCCTTTGAAATCTGGACCCTGAGGTCAGCAAAATAATTGGTTCATTTGAACAGAAAATCAGAAAGTGAAGGGTCCACTTTTCCCCTAGTGTCTAACTTCCAATTCACCAAACAGATTTTGAGATGTTCCTCTCTCCTTTAGGTAACACTACAAAGTCAGTTACTGTCCAGTTTCATTTTGACAGAGCTCCTTGCCACTTTGCACTCCCTGCCTGAAGCTCGTAAGTCTTTGGTTTGTCATGAATTCCAGTCAGTCAGTGGAGCAAGGCATGATTGCACTCTATATGTACACTAGGAACACTTTTTGCTTTCATTGTTTGACCATTACAACAACACAGATCTTTTTCAGTCCTTTCTTTCCAGTTTTCATCCAGTTTTGTATAGTCAAAAGTTCTTCCTATTGCTCTCAAAGCGTAGCTATGACTGCCTCAAGGGAGTGCTTTTAAACCACCCTATGGCTTTGGTCTCAAGATCCTTATTATGAAGGATTTGGGCTGTAACTATTGATCAGTAGTCATCCTGTTTCTCGAAACAGTGTTTGAAATGAGAGTTCCTTATCAGTATTCACTGCCCCATGCTCTTTGACATCTGTTACCAAGTAAATCTTCTGTAGTTTAGGGTTGATGATGTCAATAAAATAGTAGAAGGCGGCCAGGATAAGTGAAGACTTCAGTGTATCCTTCACTAATGGATGTAAATGTCCTTCATCTAAGTGGGCCATAATCATCCTGTATCTCAAATGGGAAAAAAAATAAAAGAACATGCAGGATAAACACTGAGGAGTGAGAAACAGCAGTTTGGCTACTATTTCTGCAAAACTAAAAATATATGATCTTCCCATCAGTAATTCAGTGTACATGGTTGCTTTACAGTTTCGAACATGTAACAATTGACTAAAAAGCACCAAATATGTCTGGTCCCTTCCAAAGGTCTTCTAAGGATGAAAAGTGCTACATTGGATCTAGGTTGTGTTATGATTAACAGCACTCTAGAGCACAGATACTCCCAATATGGGTCATGTTAAAAGTAGATGCCAGATCAAGTTCCCACTGACAGCCAGATTGTGCTTGAAAAGGGTGTCAGGAATGAGTTTTGGCTCCTTGATCCTGAAAGTCAGCCTGGTAGTGCCTTGATGTGAGTTAAACCAGAACACTAGTTTATGCAATTTGTTTGGACTACTGTTAATAAAGCAACAATATTAATAGCTTATGCTTGTAGGGACAAATTTTGAAATTCTGGCTTGATTTTTTTCTCAGATCCTTTTGAGGAAAAACCTCCCTTTGTGTTTTCTGTACCTTAGTTATTTTCATCTTTCCCCTCCCCTTTTTTTTTTTTTTTACCTTAAGGTGGTTTTCATTACTAATGTCATCTTTGTAAACTATAAATGCTTCCCTGCTGAAAGGAATGAAAAACAGTTTTGCAAGTGAGAATGCCATGAGCAGGGACAGACACTGGAATTTTTCCCATATTTTTCTTATTTGCCATTGTTTTTTGTTTGTTTTTTTTTCCTTTGTTACTTATGACTTAAACTTTCATTTTCCAAGAAGTTCTGAAAGTTTTTATTCCTGCCAGATTCTGTTCTGGTCAACAATGGAGTCTGAATCAGGACTGAGAATTCTCTGCAGTCTTCACCACCCACATTTTATATGCTTTGTGATGATGACAATGTCTATTTTGAATTGAAGGCTGAAGTTACGGACCCTTTGCATACTTCTTAGGTCATTTTAGGAAGGATATTAAAAAACACCCTGTTCCTAAAAAAAATTATGTTCTTCCAAGCATTACTGCTAATAAAGAAAGGTATTACAATGCATCCGTAATACCAATTGTTTTCTTTGTCACTAAGATTCCTGGCTCTCTATACTCTACTGTGCATTTCTTCTTTGAAGCCTGGTAATTCAATCAAAAAAAAAGAGCCAGATTGTGGATCTATGAAGAAGAAAGCAACCCCACAGCAGGTGGGGTTTTCACAGGAATGCCTATAAAATCCTCACTACTGAAAGCAACAACAGGATACCCAAATTGCCCAGTGCTGGAGATTTGTTATGGCAGTCAGCTTTCTGTCAGTAAAACAGGGAATTGGCTACATAACAGAAACAAAAATCCAGAGCATGTTTGCTAGGCACCAAACTTCCAATTTACTGTTTCTACCATGGTAATACCTGTGAGTTCTCACTCTTGAAACTGAATTGGATCTGGCACAATTTGGGGGGCTCAGACAAGGGTGCTGTTACAACATATGGCTTCCATGCCAGTACAGCGACCAGACTGTCTCACATCACACAGATTAACTGGAAGCTGATCGATTTTATGCTGGTTGACAGCTTTCCAAGAGGTTGCTGTGACAGCCTGGGATTGCTAAGGAAGAATAGAGCCTGAAAATACCCACCTCTCTCAGACAAGTTCCCACTGTGGGTGACTGCGTAGGGCCTGGTACGGTGACAGTACCATGGAGGGATCAAATTCTGGGGTCAGAGCTAGGGGTTTTCTGCTGCTTTTTGTGCCTTGGGAGCTGCATAAATCAGCCAAAGGGGAGGCAGGACCTGCCTCACAGGAGGAGTGACCACTGAGGATGGCTTGTGGAAAAGATGATTTCCACACTTGGGGTCTGCCAAAACTTGCCATGTAAAAAGTGGAAAGCAAACAGAAATGTATCCAGACCTGCTGGATGATATTTGTTACCATCATTCCTGACTCCTGCAGTGTTAATGATTTCATGGACACTTTTTTCTGTCTGGCAATCTTTGCCTTGGCTCGTTTTTGGAAATAAATCCTTTGTTCTTAACTCCTCTGTTTCTGTATTGGTTTGACTAAGATTTCTGTGGGAAAGTTTGAGATTTTCTTTTATTTCACTGGCAATGTTTCACCTTTTCCCCTGCCCCCTCCTCATTTTTTTGGACAGATTTCATTTCCCAAACAGATGTCTCTCATTTCTGAAAGCAACATCCACATATTCAACATTTCTTTCTTTTTCTCTATTTTTTCACTCTTTTTCTCTCTTTCTTGCCTTTTTTTTTTTTTCCTAATCTAAGTCTCTGTGAATGTTTCACAGCTCTCTTCTGAAAAACTTCTTTGTGAATTAGGATTTATAAAGTCTTTTTCACCATTCCATGCCTGAAAATGTACACACCAGAGCTCCTGAAGGCTGGATTTGCATGTAACAGGGTAATAACAGAGCTTCTACATAACCATCTTCATAGGCAATTAGGGCATGTATGCATACAGATGCCCAGCAACAGGTGCATAGGCATATTCCTTACATCCAGAGCCTGAGACTTTGGACCTTTCCAGTGAAAGGCTGGCAAGCTGCAGGGCCCTGCTGCTGCTTGGGAAGCAGATGGTACAGCTGAACAACCATACTTATGAGGGACACTGCTTCATCATCTGGTATAGCCCAGCCTTTGAGCTGCCCTACATATGCATGTGATGGGCCAAACTGGCCAGGCAGAAAGTATTTAACTTTTGTTGTAGGATGTGCAGGTATATGGCTGCTGAAAGGCCCCAAGTACTTAGCAGCTGATTCTTTTACCCCACAACCAGTTAGCAGCTCCGCCCAAGAGAGTGACTCCCTGTGACACACAGCCAGAGGTGTAAGCACCCATATTTTGAGATATTCAAATGTTTTTTTAGTTAGAACAATTCCAGGTCAGATTTTCAAAGTTGAACTTTGAGTACTGATCTCTTCAATTCCTGTCCCTGATGTCAATGGATATTGGGTTTCTTGAGCTGTGCTTGGTGCCCCAGTAACACCCAGGATCTGTGAAATATGAGCATAACCAAGACCTTGCATAGACAGCTAGAAAGGTCTTGGTTATGCTCATATTTTGCATATGCTCCAGGAGAGCTGAGGCCTGGACTCCTGTGCAGGAGCACAGCTAGCAGAGGCACTTCTAGTCTGGCTTCCCCAAGGCTGTGGAAGTTGCACAAACATATGCTTGGCATTGAACTTTAACAAATAAAGGCAACAGTATCTTTGAATGCTCCTGGGCTCTCCAGTACCTCTGAACCTGGCTGGGGTGACAAGGGCATGAGCAGTGCTCCTTGGCTGGAAGCTCTGCGCCAGGCATGGCAAGGAGAATTCCTGTCCACCTCAAAGATTGTAACCAGAGTAAACATTTACAAAAAGCCATCCACATCCTTCCTTCTAACCTGTAGGTGCCATTGGCAGACTTGAGGTTGGTCAGTTTTGGCCAGATGATTCTTAAATCCACTTCTGGTAGGCTCGTAAGCATCTGCACAGTGCTACAAAGATAAAGACATGTTCTGTACATATGGGTTTTGTAGGAACCTGGATGTATTATGGGAAGAATCCTTTGATTACTTCATGGTATATTTCTGGTATTCAACTTATTTTTGAGCTACTGAAGGCAGGCCTAAGGAGAAGATTCATGTATCTATCACTGAGGAGAACCAGTTCCATATGTCCCACACATCCCCCTCGTTGGCTTCCCACAGGCAGCACTGCCTTGGGATGTCAAGGTAACAGGGAAGGAGAAACAGAAATCTGCTTTTATTTAAATCTACTTATAATAGAGAATACATTTAGGTGACTTACTATGAAGCTGTTTCAGGTCATTCCAAGAGGTTGACTGCACAGCTCATGTAGAAAGCAGCTGCCAACTTTTCTTACCTCTGTCCCTCCCCCCCGCATCAAACTTTTCATAATCTGTAGCCAGAGTGCAAGGATGGCACCTTGCACTTCTTTCAAGGTTTGTCCTTTGGATATTGAAAACAGCTGCCTGCCTCTGCCTAAGGAGCAGGGAGCAGAGCGAAGCCTGCCCAGCAGATGGGAAAAGCAAGCAACAAAATCTCTAAGGAGCTGATAGCTGGAGCAAGAGTGTACGTTTATAGTGCAGTAACGAGGTCACATTGGGTCCCATTTTTCTCCAGTCAGATGCTTCTTCCATTGCAATGTAAATGCACACAACAAAAATTAAGAGGTACTCTGTGTAAGGTATTATAGAACATTTTGTAAGAACAAATAAGAGAATTAGCCTCTCCTCTTAGTCCTAGCATTCCTATCTTTCCTCATGAGAGTCAAAATGTCAGTGCAATGTCAGCAAAACTGTGTAAGGAAGGGGAGAAAATATGTCACTTCTTCAATTTCATGCAGTCTGCCAGCCTGTGCCAAGGTGCCTTGGAAAGGCCCAAGAAAACAAATAGGCTTCAGCACATTGCAGGACTGGGCCACAACATGCTGTGTTATTGTAGCTGTATAAGCACATTTTGACCCTTTCCTTAGAGAGGCACTTTAGATTAACTAAGCTCCCATTCTTGTTAGTACTATTTTGTAAAATCAGGCTGCAATACTTTTGACAGATTTTCATCAGCTCTCTATAAACGCAAAAGGATGAGCAAGATTGCCTTGCATTGGTGTGAAAGTATTTTCACAGATGGAAGCAAATTTTTCAAATATAAATGTGTGTTTCTTTATTTTATCAGTATTTTACCAGTTGAAGAACAATCAGGGCTATAGAGGCATACATGTAAGATGGGAAAAAACTGTGCAATTTACTTCAAGTCAGACATGGACCCCCCAGCTAGTTTGTCACCATGGAAGTGGGACTGAGTTCTCTGTAGAGCTGGAGGGAATGAACATTATACAACAGGGAAAGTTTGGGTTGACCTAAGAAATCCTTGAACTTTGTATCATTTCACATGGATAGAATTGACTTTATATGTGTAATTGCAAAAGGAAAAATTATTGGCCAAAAATCAGTCAAAAAGAAATATTTCAGTTCATTGGATTCCTTGGCTTATAGAAAGAAAAAAATGATCCTGGAAACAGGGAGTCATTTTGATTCTCTGTTGTTCGTGACTTGGAAGTGCCTTCTGAAATACTGGGTACAGCCCAATCTGTAGTGCTTTCATGAGTCTAATGTATGAGTCCACATCATTTCTAAGTTCATGAGGGACTCATAATGTTGTACATTAGCATGTACAACAGCTTTCACAAGTCCTGTAGACAAAAAGAAGAAATACATGTTTTTGTAAAGGCATTCCTCATCCTTTTCTTTTGGGAAGAAAAAATACAGAGTTTGTGTCAGCTGTATTCAGGTGGTGATCACTACAACAGATTTGTGTTGCAAAAATGTTCTGGACATCTTCTCCATTCTTGTTAAGACTACTGCAGCTGTAGGTCCTCTGAGAAAAAAAATCAGGGTGGATCCTGAGGGTGGGGATGATGCATGTAATGGTGGGAACTACATCCAAAAATGTATTTACCAGAAGAAGGGAAAACAAAAATACAGGAAGACAGGAAGAGTGTCCGACTGCAACAGCACTGTCACTGGGGACTCTGCTGGTCTAACACATAACAGACCTGTAGGCACAAAGCTCTGTGCCTCTTCATTTTTATTTGGAAAAGAAAAGATGCCTGTTGCCAGGATCATCAGAGATTGTTATTCTTCATTAAAGCCATGAGACCTTGGAAAAACCTGCTCAGCTCATTTTTTAAAAACAAAAACAAATAAGCCCTGCAAGTGCCTAAAGGGAGGATAAGGTTACTTATTGTTGCTTAAAAATTCATTTGGTGCCACGTCAAAGCAGCAGTAGGTATATTTTAAAGTGACAGGTCTAAAAAATATTGTTCTTGCTCCCACCTGCCCCTGAACTCTCTCCACTCCAAAAGAAGCATTCTCCGTTGGTCCCCAATTAGTGAGCTGGAGTATTTAAAATTCAAACAAGGGCCTTCTTCTCCCTCTCATACTCATTAGCTCACTCCAGCCCTCCTTAGTCAAGGGATTTTCTAAAGAGTCCATTTAGCAGTGCTAATAATAGTAATTAGAGGTCGAGAAACCATCTTGAAACTTGACCCAAATTTTCACCCAAAACTTGAAATGAACACAAACCCTTTCTAAGTTTTGAAGGAGCTGGGAACTCCTTCAAAGAAGAGGTTCGTGACTTGGAAATTTTCTTTTTAAAATGTTGTTTCATTCCTGCGTACCAAGCCCTTGAAAAATTATCTAAGCAGAAAGGCTGCTTTTTAGGAAACTTCTAGAAGCATTTGTTGTGCTGTTCTTTTGCGCCTGCTGGAAATGCATGCAGTATTACTGAGCCTATTGTAAACTGTGGACCTCTTTTCTCCCTCATTCGCATTTATTCTGTGCCAGTGGGATGATATTGAATTACCTCCTGCACCTCCCAGGAGTCCAAGCTTTCTTTACACTACCTTTTTCATGTCACAGATTCCAGGCTGCCCGTCTCCCGCAGATAGCTACAGCAGCCCAGTAGCTGCTTTGATATACAGCTTTTTCATACAGCTCAGTGTGTTCCAGTCTGTAGCTAAAAAATGTTTAAAGCAGTGAGTGATTCAGCCATTCCTCTTTCTTTCATGATAGGACATTCAACTCTACATCACCAGTGCTCAGCTAGCATGGCTGCTGCAGCTTTCATGCACAGGACAGATGCACTGGGATCTAAATTCTGATTCACTGGTTCAAGTGGAAGTTACTCCTGGATCCTGGGACAAATGAAAAAGCAGTAAGGTCTGATGCTTCTAGTGATGGCTTTGCATCATCTGCATCAAATTTTCTCATGTATCTGTCTCCAAGTAAACAGGACATCTGCAGAAAGAGATAAGAATCAAGACTCAGCTGGGCAATGCATAGTTTTTTCATCACTCAAGGAAAAGTTTGAGCCTTCTTGATTTAGATCTTGCAGACCTTCTGATTTAGATCACATGCAGACCTTCTACAAATATTCTTAACCTTTTTTAGCTATAATGCAAGCACTAGGTTTCATTATGACTTTGCACTGCCTGTATAGTTTGTCTTATAAATCTTATTTTATGACTGTTCCTTAAAACTTCTAGAAATGTATTATATATTTTCAATTCTGGCAGATTACTCTGGAACAAAAGGATTCTATGTCTTGCAAAGGACTTTTAAAGTCATTGGCAAGCTTTCCCTTGTAATTTGGATAAAATAAGAACAGTTTTGAACCTTCAGCTGCAGTTCAAACCTGAACCAAAGTTTCTTTGAGATTCATCACATCTTGAACAACTTTACATGTGGTTCTTTATCAGAAGCAGACCTGGTCCAAAATTGGAATTTCTTACTGCAGGGGTATTTTAATATTAGGTTTTGTCCTGAACTGAAACAAAATAGCAAAATGGCAAAACAATGTACAGAATGAAGAGCAGAAAAAAAGATTGATTCAGAAATATCAAAACATTTCACTTTGAAAATGTCAAAAAAAAATGTTTTGGAAATGTCGAAGTGCTTCAAGAATTTTACATCCAGATTGAACATTTCAGCATTCTTAAATCCAAATATTTCATATCTGGCTGGGCTTACTTGGCTTCTTTGTATCAAAGCTGAATTATCAAATATGATCACTTTACTTACTGGAAAGAAACCTGTTGCTTCTAAATGGTGCATGAACTATGTGCTGTGTTAAAAAGATCCTGTTTATACTCAGATTACGTGAACATATTTTCTTACAATATCAAGTCACAAAATGTTTCTATTATGTAGATTCTCAGATAAGGTGTGCCTCCTGGTAAAAAAAGAGAAGGAAAACTGAATCATAAACCATGTGAAAACTCAAAGAATGTAGCTGTAACTAGTTTTTGTTTACTAATGCATACTATTTAAGAAGTGCTGGGATTCCAGCATGTCAGTGATTAAAGTTGATGAAAGTTTAGATCAAGAATAGAACAAGCTTTACAGAGAACCATCCAGGTTTTACACAGGTTTTGCAAAGCATTTCTGAAAATGTTATTCTTCAAAGCATAAGATATAGGCAGATGTATATGTATACAGTATAAATTCCCCCTGCCTTTCCTCTTCTCAGTTCCCTTGTTGCTCTAAAACATTATTTGTGATGGGGTCAGATTACATTAAATTGTATTTACATTACATTTCTGTAGTATTGGACCATGCTTGCATAAGTATCCTTTGAAGACAATGCCTTTTTCTCAGAGACTATAATGGGATATTGACTTGAAGATCTTTTTTGGACAGTGGCCTTTTGATTAAAAGTGCCTTTTCATTAAAAATGTTAATGTCTATAAAAATTGTTTAACTAAGGCAATTTTTAATTATGGAGCCAGCTTTAATTTTAAAAATATCCCTTGCACAGTCAATATGAGCATTGCCTTCCTTAGCACCATATATTAGTGCTTTAAGAAATAAACTCCTAACATGCTGCCAGATTGATATTAGTCCTCTAGTTTTTAGGCAAATAAACCCAGAGATTTGATTGATTGATGTCTCTGTGCAATGCCATTGCAAAAAATGTACTTGAAATCTTCTAACCCCATAATGGATGACATGAAAGTTAGGGTGAGAAAGCCTGGGACCAGTTGCATTTAGTGTGTGTTTTACACATAGTTCTGACCTTAAATTAATTATATCCTGTCTCAACATATTACTTCCACTAAAACCAATAGCAGTGTTGGATTTGAGAGGCCACACACCAGCAAAAGCCACGAAAATCTGTCTGAACAAAAAAACTCAACAAGAATTACTCATGGCAGATGATAGTAAATTCATACTTTCCCTGCCATCTTGAAGAGCTGTTCTACAAAGACAGACAGGAAGTTTGATTAATGCAATTTTTATGCAATACGCAAGAAAATCTGAGTGTTAGAAACCCACTCCTGGTCTCCCACAATTGATTTTCCTCTCATTCACATTGCTGCAAATCAAGAGCTGTTCCACTTAACAGCAGTATAAAATCAGAGGAAGGTGAATCAGGCTGTGGGTAACCCATGCTTTGCAGTATACAGAGGTCACAGCCTTTTAACCAGTCTGTAAGATTTATTAGACTTTGAGGAGCAGGCTGTGGGCAAACTAAGCTTTGAATATAAGACAGCATGCACTTGACCCACTGCAACTGCACTCAATAGCATCTTTGCTGATCAGAAGTCCCTGACTGAACCATACAGCCCTAATCATGTTGGCCAGCAGGAGAAGATGTGGTACTTTTTTCTCACAGTATGAGTGTCACATACTGCTCTAGATAGCCAGAAAGGTTTGTGTAAAAGCTTTTATAGCCTCATAAGTCAGTCCTACATCCCAAATGAAGCCAATATAATTATCAGTTATCGAAATCTTGAGTTCTTGTTCCTTGTTCAGATATTTTTTTAATTTGGTGTCATTATAGCATCTAGTTTAGAGCAGCAGGATGGGAATGACAAATAGGGATCAAATAGTACCTGTCAGTGCCCACTTGCTTCCACCAGTGCCCCGGACCCTACTGGGTGCACAATGGCCTCTGCTCTCAGCCACATAGCTACTGCAGTGGGCTAACGCACTAACTTCAGTACAGCCAACAAATGTCAAAGCATCTCCTGATTTTACATGTTGAGCTCTCTGGCACAATGGCTATATTTGCAAGGTTCCTGGTCTTTACCAGGGGTTGTATAAACAGCAAATGGCAGTCATGGTTGCCAGTGGTGTGACCTGTGATTCTTGACTTGAACCCTGGGGCCAGCACACACAGCTACCCTGTGGATTCCCCTGAGAGCAAGGGCAGATAAAGGCTGACTGTGATACAGTATTAGAAATCCTGCTATATATCCAAGCTCTATGGGTCTGACTAACAATGAGCAAATCGGGGTATTTATTCCAGCAGCTGAGGCGTAGACAATTTGGATGATATGGGAATGAATTAGCTGAGTAACTCTCAGCCTTACGTTTTCACTCCTTCTGAGGTACATACTCTCCCGCTCTCCCTACCATGCCTGTCCCAGCCATAATTATCTTCTCTAAAGATTCGTGAGGGCCTGTATGCAGAAGTGACAGCAGAGGAAATACTAACTGCACAAACATGAAGCCAGGGCAGTTTCAAACATTTTGAATATGTTAAGGCCAGCAGCATCCTCATTAAACTCTGATTAGCAAGTGGACTTGATCCAGGCTAATTCATGGCTGAATGGGATTTTTCTTTTTTTTTTTTTTTCACTGCCAGTTATCAGAGGTAGGCAATTAAGAGCTCACACACCTCCGGGTCTTGTAGTTTTTTTGAAGGAGGGATCTCATACCAGCCTTGCAATAAAGCCTTATTGTCCTTGGGACAATATTCTTCACTAATCTCACTTCTGGCAATTTACTTTTTCTTGCTGAGCAGATTTAGAAACAAAAAACCTTGAAAGGGCATGGGAGGAGGAATACTCTAGGGCTATCTAATCCCGTCCCCAAAGTGGGAGTTTTCCATTCAACTTTTCTTTTAATGAGCACTGGATAAATAAACTTTTACTGCAACACTACTTTGATTCAAGAGGCCTATGAGGACCCAATTATGCATCCAGTGGGAGTGGGGTGGCAGTCTGGTTTTCAAAGCAAATGCAATGTAGCAACACAGGCCCCTTGTAATTATGGCTTCCCTACAAATTTATAAACCCAGAGGTGAGCTTTGCTTTGGTTGATTGTTTAAATGCAATTATTACCATTCTTTCACTTTCAACTTGTTAATAAAGCTTTCCCAAATGCAATGCTTGGAGTTATTCTTCCTGAGCCCTAGGATCCCAAAGGTTTAACTGGAAACCAATCGTCTGCTTCACTGAAAGGGACATAGTCAGGTCCAGTCAAAGATTAGCTGAAGAGCCAGTATGTTTGACAGACACAAACCCCCCCCCGAGGGGGCCACATCCTATTTACCACCTGAGAAAGTGAGAGGGAGGGGGAGATGGAAAGAAGAAAGCTAAAGAATGAGACAGGGAGTGACTCAGAGAACAGAAAGGAAGAAACACTAATCGAACAGCAGCCTGGCTCGTGGGAAGCACGTTGTTTATGTCATTTGCCTTCCTTTACAGCTGTTAATATTACACTCACAGCACTAAGGTGTGTGTTCCTCTAAAGTGTGTGCAGATTTGTCTACAGCCTGTTTAAAAAATGGAGGGGGTACAGGCATGCTCAGGGACACATTTTGCAGTCCTGGTCTCCCAAAAGCCCACGTTCAGTGCGTCACAAGGAAAAGTGCTTCCTTCCCACTTCTAGGCTCCCCTAGAAGTGAATAGAAGCAGTGAAGCAAGTGTGGCTACACCATGCAAGTGGAGTCATGGGATGTATTGCATTGCATGTATGTGCACCTTGAGGGAACCAACAAAGTTACTCCAGGTCCTTGTCTTTCAGTGACATACCAAAGTTTTTAATGATACAGATATATATGGGGGTTTTAGGCTGAAATTTATACTAATAATAGAACGTGCTTTACATATGATGTACATACAGTCTACATGTGCTGTAAGTACATCACAGTATTCTTTATTTATTAAAGCTATAAGAGATATTATATATATAAGTAATATGATGCAGCCAGTTGCATATAATTCAAGCATATTAGCCTGACATATGTAGACCTGAGTTAGAAAAATCATTTATTTGTTGAAAATGCAGCTTAGGAGCATGGTAACCATTCATGACTTAGTCCTTGTGATGATTTGTGGGATTTGCACATGTATACTTTTTCAGTCGCTGTTGATTTTAATGGAGTTATGGTATTGCTGTCTATTTTAATGCCCCTATCAAGGAGCTTGCAGTATATATTACATCACTCCCAGAATAGATACAGTGGACTAAGAGAAAGACATGCTAAGGAGAAGAGGAGAAACAATTGCCCTTCTTTCTGTACAGAGGAAGGATTTTGCAAAAGGAAAGTCATGAAACACAAGCTGAGCTAAAGCCGGCTTATCTCACACAGTCATATAAGATGTCTCCAGCAAGAAAAAAAAGGAATGGGTAGGCTCAGGGAATGGCTTTGTGTTGGAAACAGCAAAGCAAGCTGGACAAGATAAATCATGGTTCAGAGTGCATGGTATGAGCTGTGCTGAGGACTGCAGTTTGACCCCATGGCAAATATTGGTTTAGAGCAGCAAGGGGACTGAAAAGGGAAAGGCAGGGTGAGTTTATACTGCATATACATGCATCTGCATATATGTAATTCTCTGAAAAGTAGTGTTTTCAGAAATGCCCTGTGTGTATGCATATATGTATTCATGTGTGTCCAAGTCTGCTTTCTTTCATCAAATGTCTCTCAAGGGTTAAACAGTATGTAAAATATGAAAGGAGATTTTGGAAAGGGTGTATCTTCACTGTATCAGAGTTTGAGAATTCAGCATTAGTCTCAGAAAGACAGCAAGCTGGACAGTAAATCACAATTCCCAGGAAATTATGCTATACAGTGGACTTCTGTCTGCAAGTATATTTGTGGAGAACCCAGCCAGGACCTGCTCCTGGTCTCCTTTCAGACTCCAGGAGCTTAAACATACGGCACCTAGTAGATCTGGAAGCCAAGCACAAAACAAGTAGTTATCTGAAAAAGAGCGACACTTCTACTAGCTCTGCAGCAGAGCAGTTTATGAATGACTTTGATCCTTCAGAAAAAGAAAAAAAAAAAAAACAACAACAAACAAACCAACCCAAAAAAACAAACCCAAAACAAAAGCAAAAACAAAAAAACAATTTGGAAGTGATTATTTAGAATCTCTAGAACATTTCCATTTGGGAATTCACATGGAGACACAGATCAATGCTCTAGTCACAACACTGCAGAAGGGAAGCCACTCTGTGCCCACAGGAGGCGATTCTGATTCCTTCTCTCTGATTTGCAAGCAATACTTAATTTTCAGGAATAAACTGCAGTGTATCCTCATAGTGTACTAGATTCCCTCAATGACTGTATGAAAGATCTCCATCTCTTCAGGTGGGGTCTCTAGCCATCAATGCATGGCATCATACTTTGTTTCTCTTGTATGTTGGAATAACAGCAGCATGAGAAAAACCTGAGGTTACTGCCAGTTTCCTGCCCTTGTAACCTTTAGGTGAACACTGGAATAACATCAGCTTGTTTTCTAATGTGTTTTCTTTGTTTCTAACAGCAAGAGATAAAATCTCTGGAGCGCTGCAAGCTTGCCTGCAGTTAAGAGCTATAAACTGTGGAATAGGGGCAGGGGCATCCTTTCCTGAAACTCAGATTGGCTTGGAGATGAGTAAGAATCTCGATGTGAATAAAACTCAAGGCGCTCACAGGCGCAATCAAGTGATGGAAAATTTCCACTGAGTTGCTACTGAATATTCAGGACAGTTGGCCAATTAAATGTGTGTGGCTGCTTGAATGTGAAACTTCCTTAGGCTAAGAAACAACTGTTCCAAAATGCTGAGCTGTCCTGTGGGCACCCATTTCAGAAGGACTTGACTCCTTTCTGAGGTTTTCTGTGACAGGAAACTACACAACACCATTATGAGCTGATAACCTGGAAAAGCCTTAGCTTTCCAAAACACTGAGAGAGAAGGGGGGGAACTGTATGTATTTGGCATACTCTTTTTTTTTGCAACTGGCAGTAGAGACCACCCACTTGATCCTGGTTTGCAGTCCACTGACCATCCAAGTTTCCTTTGTGAATCCAAAGTAAGCTTTACAGCCCTTTTGCCATGTTAAAAAAAAAAAAAAAAAAAAAAAAGTAATCTAGCAGCTGCTTTGCACTGCATGAAGCATTCCTTCAAAAATAAGATCTTCAAGGATTTGCCAAGTTCAGATTTTAATCAAGTGTAATGTGACAAACTAAGAACTACCAGATGAGAGCTGTTTTTCATATCTTCTCCTGCTAAAAAGAGTTCACAAGCACCAGCCATGGGTTTGGCAAGGAAGATGGTGCATCTAGTGACTGGAGCTGAGCATGCTCATAGTTCCTGATCTCTAGAGGATTCAGTAGGTACAGTTGATCTCTCACTGCTTCTTCAGTGTCTCAGTTTCTGATTTTGGTATGCACCTAACAGAAGTGTAGTCATCTTGTTCCTGCCCATATTGGATAACTGCAGGGTATCAGAGCTCAGTACATAGCTCAGCTAGGATAAGTTCACTGGTAGAGTGATCTTTTTTTTCAGTTGTCTCCTTTTAACTTCCAAAATCAGATGCTCTGAATCAAATGATTCTTGCACACACCCAGATACAAACTTGTTAAAATAAACACGAACACATAAATAAAAGTGCCTATCTGTAGCCCAGTTAAACAGCACATCAGTTAATAATTCCTTATTCTACTCAGGGATCTCCCCCTTGTCCCCACCAGAGTCCCTGAATCACCATCTACCAACATGCAGTTTTACAATTTTAGTCTCTTTTGATGTGAAACTCCAGCTTCAGCAAGACGCAGGAAGGTAAAGGCTTGAATGTGCAGTAATAGTGCATGCTATATTCACTCCTTTTATGTGACATTAGATGTGATGATTGTGAGCTTCTGGTCAGAAAGCTGTCAGAAGGGGAATAATTTACCTCAAGAAACAGCTATGGCCATCCTATTTTAGTCAAACTTCATGGTCGTTTCTTCTTGGCTGGCTGTCCACTGCTACCTTTTTTCCTCCTCCTCTAAGCTACCACTGCTTGCTCATCAGCTCTGGGTCCCAGCTCCAGCAACAGCAGTGCCTCAGAGGAATTGCTGAACCATGTCCACACTCATATCCCAGTGCTCGGAGGTGTGGTTAAACCAACAGTTTATCCAAATTAGGTCATACTATCCATGAACACTGGAAAGGAAAACAGTTTCTTAAAGTAAATGCAAACCTGTTTTTAAGTGACACTACCCTTGATTAAAAGATTTTGCAACCAATAATCCCCATGTTATTGAACTCCCTATGGTTAGTACAGGCAGAAAGGACTCTGAGGGGAAAACTTTGTTCACCTTTGCAAAGAACGAAAAATGAAAGCACAAAACCAAATGAAGTTTAAACTCTTTATGGGGTTCTGATAGCACTGCAGTGCATCTTTATGGACCTGGCAGCTTATCGACATGTTCCCTAAACATGCAGTCAGTCTGATCACACAGAGAATTCAATCATATTTGATAAATGCCATTTTTAAAAAAAATGTGAGCAACTGTGATTTAATTAATTAACCAGATTGTCAAATCATGGTAGATCAGAGGTATACTAGGGAAAATTTGAAGTTTGAAAGGGTACACATGCTCCTTCTGCCTGTAATAATAGAGACAAAACATACCCAAATAGAGAAGAGACAAGTTACATGGAGTGGAAAGGTTAGTTACATGAAAAGTCCATGAAGAGAAGCATTCATCTTTGCTTTTGGAAATACCAAATCACATCTAGCTATATGAACAGATTTTGGCTGGGTTAGTGGAAATATCTTGAAATCACTCATTTTTGTAAAGTCTCTACTATCTTCACTAATTGAAATCTTTCCAAATGCAGTATGCTTTCAAGACCTAGAAGACCTTGAATAATAAATCCTTTAATCCTTTAAGAATGAGAACCTGCTCATTTAGAAAAAAGAAAAAGAATGAGAAAATGCACCCCTTCCAAATTCCAGTAGTAGTGGCCATATGCTGATTTAAATTTTCATATTTCAGCCATCAGCTTTACTCCTCAAATACAAGAGTGATGTACCCCATGATGGCCAAGAGTAGTTAAATACTTGGTCTGTTTTTCAGAGGCACTGGATTTTAGCAATTCCAGTGAAGTCCAGCAGGACTGGATAGGTGCTCTGTAGTTGTGAAATCCAGTCTTATGTTTTGCAGCCATTTGAAGGGCTATCTCCAGTTATAATTCCACCTAGCTCTAAAAACAGTGTAAAAAAATACATTTCCTCCCCAAAATAACACAAATGTTTTAAATTATTCAAATAAGCCAGCTATTTAGAATCCAATTTACCTTTAACTTGCTTCGCTAGGTTTATTCATTGTTTGTCTTTCAGCTGGACCTAGACATTTTATTAGCCAGTGTCATGGTTTGACCTCAGAGGGCAACTAAGCACCACGCAGCCGCTCACTCCCTCCTTCCCCCCCAGTGCTGAGAAGGAGGAAATCAAAGGGCCCAGAAAATTGAGATAAGGACAGGGAAGGATGATCTCATCCTTTAAGGCACAGGTGAAAGACAGGCTTGTAAGGGGAAGAAAAAAAAAGAACATTAATGAAATTTAATACAGACTTTAACACCACCACCACTTAATAGATAGAGTAGAGCTGTGAAAAGCATTACCACATCTTGAAAACACCTTCCCTCACCCCTCCCTTCTTCCTGGGCTCA
The DNA here is from genome assembly GCF_031877795.1 of Strix aluco. NCBI lineage: Eukaryota > Metazoa > Chordata > Aves > Strigiformes > Strigidae > Strix > Strix aluco. The sequence goes on from NC_133971.1 coordinate 71,139,499, forward strand.
GCTTTGCTCCCCATATCTCTACCTCCTCCCTGCCAGCAGCGCAGGGAGCTGGGAATGGGGGTTGTGGTCAGTCCTGCCTCTTCTTCCACCTTGGGGGGGAACTTATGGCATTCCTCCCCAATTCCAGCACAGTCCCCCTCTCACAGGAGGCAGTCCTCCACAAACCAGTTCCCACATCAGTCACTCCCACGGGCGTGTGGGTCACCCCTGCGTGTTGCAATCCTCCCAGCGCTGAACTACAACAGCGGGGGCTTCTTCCCACAGGGTCCCGGCCTTCTTTGGATGCAGTCACCTGTTCCAGTGTGTGGGCCCCCCACAGGCCATAAATCAAATCTGTATCTGCTCCACCATAGACCCCCATGGGTGGCACAGGCGGGGGCTGGCCCTGCTGTCTCACCATGGGATACAGGTGAGTCTCTGCTCCAGTGCAGCTTTGCTCCTTCTCCTCCATTCTTCCACTGACCTTGGTGTTCACACAGATGTTCTCCTCGCAACTTCTCCTCACAACTTCCACCACTGCTCCCAGGTTCTTCTTCTGAAATATGTTATCACAGAAGTGCAGCTAATTTACTCAGCCTTGGCCAGAGGCAAGTCCAACTTGCAACCGGAGGAGCTTTGAGAAGCTTCTCACAGGGGGTCACCACTGTAGCCCCTTCCCCTGCTACCAAAAAACCCCTACCAGTCACTCAAACCAGGACAGCCGATTTTGGTTTTGAGTTCAGTAATAACATGATCAGAAATAGTGCATACAACACAGGAAAATCTGGTCCCCAATCTTCTTTTTTTTTTTTTTTAAACATCTATTTTCATTGTATTTGGGAGGGGAGAAGAAAGAATTCTGTTGCTCTTATACTATGTTAAGTTTTTCCTGAAGCTTTAATTTAGCAAGATATTTCCCTTTCCTTTGAAATTGCAATGCAATGAAAACTCTGCCAGGTCAAGCTCACAGCATCCTTCTCCTACCTATCCTGTCTGCCAGCTGTTTTTATGTCCTAGGACATGCCATGCACATCAAAAAGATGTTGTAGAGAAAAGGAAGGCAGTGAGCAAGAGTAACCAGCCAATCACACCCCAGAGGGCAGCTTGAGGTAAACCAGGACAAATGAAAAAAAAATCCCTGAGTTCCTTTCTGCCACCTCTCCTGGGATGCCTATTTCTTCCCTCATGTAATCATCCATTAGCTTCACATTGCAAAAAGAGACAGCTGAAAAAACTACAATCAAAAGAAAAACATGACAGAGAGTTTTGACAACTGTAAAAAAACAGTTTAAAACAAGCTGAGTTTATACAGAGAATTCTTTAGGCTCTGTTCATAGAGAGAGTTATGCTCCATTAACATGGCATTTCATAGAGTACTCTCCAATAAATATGTGGCAAGCATTGCAGTTTCCCGTTGAGTGAAGGCTTCTGATCCTGAAGGCAGGAACAGCACAGCTGTTACCCTGAGAGGACATAGCCACTGGAGCAGAGTGAAAATAACAGCATCGGAGAGTCACTAGGCAAACCTGGATGCCTCTCTAAAATGAAGCATGGCAGGTAGGCAAAAAGAATCATGTTTGGATTAATATCTGCTGTCTTAAATTCAACCAACTTTATAAGCACCCTCCATTTGCATCTTGTGACATAGTTTCAATTTAAGATTACCTTTCCAGCACCAGGAGCAGAAAGTACACTGCCTCATTTCTAAATCTTCTGGGCCAAATTGTAGCTGGCATAATAGACATCCATGGGCTTCAGGGTGCTCAGGGCTTCAGAGTGCTCAGTGTGAACAGTTTTCTTCCTCGTGTTCCCAAGTGGGAGGCAACTGCAAGCTGGGTGCTTGGGTTACAAGCTACAATATAGTGAACATGGAAGCTGGGAAGGACAGAAGTCCTTGCACTGGGGCTATTGACATGTGTATCAATAGCATGATGAGCCAAAGTTGCAGATCTTTTGTCTTAACACAAGTGGACTCTGCCGAGCTCCACAGATGTTTACTGTGAGGCCTCCAAATACCGACTTTCAGAATGTAAGTACTGTAGCTTCATCCAGAACTGCTGCCTTGTAGTGTGAGGTTTGTCTCATCAGTACTAGCGTGGACCAGTTCTTTTGATATCTACCTGCAGTGTAGGCTGTCTAGAGGCCAGCCAGCTCCATCCAAGGCTGCAGTGCTGGACTGAGTACCCAGAGCCATGCTTATCTCTTATTCGAGCAAATACAACCCAAAGATGACCTGTTGGGTGGGGAGGCATTTTCTCTTTGCTTCACTCCTTGTGTGGATCCTCTTGTTGACACTTCTCGTGTGGATCCTCTTGTTAATGTATTGGACTCTTCATCAAACACAAAACCCACCACTACGAATTTATGAACCTTGGGCAGGCTCTCAAAGGACATCATATAAGGACATTGTATAAGAGAGAGAGAGAAAGAAAGAATATACTTATATATCTATAAAGTATGTCTATCTGTAAGTGTATATATATTCATATGCATACATATAGACCAGAATCCTAGGTCTGGCAATAGCTACTAGAAGATGAGAACAGGGCACAGCAGAGTAGCCATTTCCCTGCCAAAACCCAGCTCCCAGCTTCCTGCCATTTAGGAAGTTACTAAACTGGAGGTTGTATGCATGTTTTTATATTTTATAGACCGAAATGATGGGTCCCTCTTTGAATCTATTCATACTTTCAGCCTTTATGACACCCTGTAACAATTAATTCCACTGTTTAATTGTGTGTCAAATGAAAAAAAAATTGTTGCCTTTTTTTTTTTTTTGTTCATTTTATATCTGCCTGATAATTTAAACAGAAGCTCTTTTCCCCATCTCAGTCACAAACATGCTGTGTGATTTTGGACATCACTTATAATCTACTCCTTAATTCCTCATCTGCATAGCATGAATAAAAGCATTCACTCAGACAGACTCCCACTTGAAATCAAATTACAGTAAATACCACTTTAGCCAGATATATGCTGTCATTATTTTAGCATGCCAGCTTATCTGATAAAAAGATTAGCTAAAAAGGACTATAACTTCTGTGGAAATATGGTCAGGTAAGGGTGAATGAAGACAGTGGAAGGGCTTCAGAATCTGACATAAGAAATATATCAGCAGTTGTGGTTTGAAAGAAAAGGAGGTGTCCACCTTTGACTCCAGAGAATATTATATGGGCTGGTAGACAAGGATGGCACAGACAAACCTTGCTTTTCATTATCCTGAGAGGCTCATACAGACTTGTATGAACTCTCCCTTTGAGGTTTCAGTCAGAGGTAGACACCAAACTCCGGTCAGAGCTTCTGAAAAAGACATTTTAAAGAGAACTGAACCAAAGAGAAGTTGTTCTGGGGCTTTGAGCAAGTTTTGCATTTGTCTCAGTCTGTCTGGTTTCCTTGAATCCTGAAGGAGAGACGGAGGTGGATCTGCAGCTGCATGCTGAAAGGGAAACGGATGAACTTTTTTCCCATTCTCAGTCTCCTACTCATCTCTCTCCCATACGTGCTGAAAAGAGACTTTATCACAGACTCCTTAGGCAACAAAACTGAAACAGCCAAGGGAACTCCTTCAGCAAACTCTGGCTGTCACTGTCAGGTGCCACAGGGTGAGGGCCCCCTAGGGCTGGGGGCTCCCCATGGGGGTCCATCAGGGCAGGGCCCAGCATCTAGGGACTGTCCCACAACCCCAGCCAGGAGCAGGGCAGCTTGTGTCCCCCAGGACAGCCCCAGGCATCAGGCACCTCCCTGGGGATGGGCCGAGGCTGGGCTGAGTTCTGGGGTCATGGGTAGGCCCAGCTCGGTGGAGCCCATGGCTGGGCAGGGCAGGTCTGTGAGGACCCATAGACCAGCCCTGCTGCGGCATGGCTGGGGCAGGGACTGTCCTCTGCCAGTTAATATTTAATAAACTACAGGCTCTGGACACACCTTTTAATTGCAGGTGCCCTCTGAGTACTGGTATTTTCTCTGTTTTGAGGTGGTTATGGTAGCAATCTGTGTACATGAGAGATAGATGCAAATATATACTGGCAAGAGCTAGTAGGTGCTGAGGCCACAATGCTTCAACCCCAAAATGTGATTTTACGAAGAACAGCAATTACAATGAATGCTAACTATTTATGTAGCAATTTTTACCTTGATAAATAAGCTGAATCTTTCCCATTCAGCACATATCTCCTCAAAGACCCATAGAGCAGACATTTGAAGAAGGCAAGCCTGGCTTGCTTACTGCGGTTTCAGCAGGCATGGACATCGGTTAGGAACTTCAGGGATGATACAGGCTCCAGTGATGCCAGTGGTGAAAAGCTTGGAATTTTACTCTGAAAGGTATGCTTGCTCAGATAAACTTTTAATAATGAGCATCCATTCCTCCCTCAATAAAAATTCTGCCCTTACTCACTGCAGAAATCAAAGTTACTCTGTACCATCCACATGATCAGTATCAGGAAAACTTAACTCACTGCAGACTCACAAATGGACCTGAGCAGCATCTGAGGCCAATTGGTCTGAACCTCAACTAAAGGCAGGCTATTTTCAGCTTGTGAATACACAGTGCATTTTGACTTTGCTGATGCTCTTTGTTTACAAAACATATACATGTGTCATGAAAAAAAAGCCCTTTCTTTCAGACCAGTTTTCAAAAGTTCTGCAGCTAAGTGTGACACCGATAGAGTACACTGACTCCCATATTACTGACTGTAAGGACATCTGGTTTCTCTTGTTAAAAGATGTATATACAAGTTTCCACAGTCTTTAAAGCCATTTGACTGTAAGTGTACTGAAACCGCTGATATACGTGTCAGTAATGCAGCTGTAGACAAGGACCAGATCCACCTCTAGAGCGTTTTTTGACAGTTTCCAGGCTTTGCTATTGAAATGCAAGTAGATGCTGAATGTGGGAAAGGCTAAAGCTATGCTACTTGGCCCAGAGCCCAGGACTGAAAGTTTTAGGTCCACTTTTCCAGCTGAAAAATGTAATGTACTTCCTCCCAGAACTTCAAGGGGTTACATACTCAGCTGGGGAGAACAGGGGTAGCTCCAGTGAAGTCAGTGGAACTGTAGGCATAAATTGTAGCTCCAGATCTAGCATGTATTGTCTCTTAGTAAGCAGTTAGCTTAAAACTCATTGAAGATAGATCAGACACAACAATCCCTAGTAAGCAGGAGAAATATTTTTTGTCTTTCTTACATTAACCTGTATCAAATAGTGAGTATTTACCCTTAAGATCAGCTCCCTGTGTGAATGGTATAGAGATAACCTCTCTGTTAGTGCACAGACATTGTATGGGAAATCTGGGCCAAGAAATTGTTGGTCTGGAAACTTGAATCAATTATCAGATTCCTTTGCTGCTACTTGCCTTAGATGTTCTCAGTTTACAAAGTCTACCTCAGTCAACATTTTTCAAAAGTATTACACTGAATTCAATATATTGTGCTATTGGCAAAATTACCAAAATTTTACTACTAGAGCATAAAAAAATAAAAGACTTGTAATTTGCACAGCTACACATGCATGGCTCAGTCCAGGCATTTTATTTTTACTAATGGCCTCAGCCATGCAGAAGATGGTGTTTTGATGGGGCACTTTGCTTAGCAGATCTGTGTTGTTTTATTTCTCCCCTTTCCATTTTACATGGGCTTTGGACAAAAGTCAGGCCCCACTGCCCAAATATGCAGCCCCAGGGCACTACGTGAATGGATCTCATAGCTCAGGTTCTTCCACTAATCCAGGTCAGCAACTGTCCCCGACACAGGCTTTATCCTGCAAGTCTCTGTGAAGACGTGCAGCAGGAAGTGCCAAGTTATTATCCTCCTTTACAACTCTGAGTGAAATCTACACAAGGATGCAATAAAGTTAATTACTAGGCGTTGTCTTTCACTTGGAGGTAAATCTGTGGCTTCTTAAGGCTTGCTGCTTTACTCAAGGGAAAAAAAAATAGAAGCATTATCAAGCACTAAGTATATCTATCAAAACAAGAACTGGCATTCATGCAAGTGAGGACCTGAGCTATATAGAATCATAGAATCACAGAATCAATGAGGTTGGAAAAGATCCTTGAGATGATCGAGTCCAGCCATTAACCAAGCACTGCCAAGTATGTGCCACCCTTAGCTTTCTCTCCATGATTGCACAATAACTTGATGAGAAAATAGAGTGACCTCTGGGACACAGGACCACAGTCTTTGGAACTTTCCATGGCTCTTACTGTTTTGCTTATCATCTTTGGTGTAGGCATGGGTCACAGCAACTCTGGATCAACTATGCAAAGTCTGTGAACCCACTTCATTGTGGAAAACATCTGAAGAGTCTAGAGAGAGGAATCAGGAAGAGCAAGTAAGACTTGCAGCTTACTCCTCACATGTACAACTAAAAAAGTGAAAAGGGAAAGAGGAAAGGGGGAAGGGGGGGAGGAAGGGAGAAGAGGAAGGAGGAAAGGGGAAAGGGGAAAGGGGAAAAGGGAAAGGGGAAAGGGGAAAGGGGAAAGGGGAAAGGGAAAGCATTGACTGGAAGAGCTGCTCTTACTATGTGGGTCAGGGTCAGCAACACGGTACCATTCTCAGCAGGGTTTGGACCATGGACTGGGTCTTTTAAGGAACTGATGATGGACTGCAAAGTCTTTTTCCTCTTGGCCATTTCAGACTTTCCTAGTCTAAGACTTCTTGCAGGTTTTACCCAGAGAAGTGTTAGAGAACACATTCCCAGCATTGAAGATTTGTCAGTATTGCTATTTAATAGTATTTGAGGCTTCTTGAAAATGGTTGTCTCTGCCTTATCTGGAAATACCCCAGAAACAATTTGTCTTTTGATTCTTTAGATCTGGAATTTTCTCTGGATAACCATGGGAAGCATCTCCTTGAGGCTTCCTGCTGAAAATGTACTAAGTACATGACTTAGTTGACTAGCTTATGAGCTAATTTCCTTTGGTTCCTTTTACAGTCAGTATAGAGAAAGAGGTAGCCTTGGAGAGAGAGAAGAGTAAACAAGTAGTTGAGCCAAGCAAGTTAATGCCAAAGCTGTACATTTATGAAACTAAAGTCAGGTTGATAGCAATTGGTAATCATTATTATGCTCTTGCAATTTAGTGGTCAACATGAAATGAGGACAAGTAATGAGAAGTTATACTATAAAAATATCTTCCTGTTTGTCATCTTAATTTTTATTCATTCACCAGAGAGGCCAGAGACTGACTAGACCTAAAACATCGATAGAATTTTGTTGACCATCCTAGATCTTTCTGTACTCATTGTGCTACTTACAAAACAGGCAGAAGGTGAGTCTCTGAGAAGCAAAACTAACTGGAGAGATCTTGTTTAATTGGTGGAATAGGAAAGGAAAATAGGATGTGATACATAACACCAATTTGACGTATAAGTATTTGGTTAATGTTATTTAGGCAATAAGGCAACAAAGTGCTGGGGTATATTCATTTTGAGAATAATGTGAAATGTGACTTAAACTGAATACTGTGGATGATTCCTTTCTTCAAGGAATATGATCAGATCTTTGAACCTAATAATACTGGTAGTAATGAAATTATATAAATGGATTCTTACTTACTACAGTGGTGAGGTATCCCAGGAGTGTTATTGGACACCAGGTAATGTGTAGCTGTATATTAAATTGTAAATTAGTTTACCAAAGTTAAAAAAGACATCTGAGGAGCAGTTCTTGAAATCTTTCTCTAAGATGATACCTTAAAATGCCAGTCATCTCATCTTGTTCTGCCAGGCCATGAAGACTGTGAATATTAAAGGAATATAAATTTTTTAGGAAGAGCTGTTGAGCTGCCTTTGAAAGAGTGTTTTTTTAATTTTAGTAATCAAATGCTAGTGGGAGATTTCTTCTGGGTGATGTCTTCTTATAGGCAGTGGCATAACCCTGGAGGAGGTGTACTGAAGAGAAGGAGGGAAGAGTAATTCTCTCACCCTGGTTAGCTCTCTGCTGCCTGCAAGATACAGGCATTCGTTGGCTGTCACTTGAGGAGGACCTTGCACAGACATCTGCACCTGCCCTGGACTAGGAAGGGCTTTTTTTATGTACCTCATTGGCTTTAGAGAAAGAATTTATGCTGGTGTCCAAGCTGGACTTCCACTCTTAACAAGGAAAGGTATTCACTTTTCACTGATGCGAATTAAGTTGGTGTGAGAAATATCACATTTAATAACACAGAGACTTATTCACTGCTGTGCAATCCATTGAACAGACAGACAACAGATGGGCTGCAGATCCACAATTACCTGCCATAGTTTGACTTGCAGCTTATGTGGGTCCTAATAGAAGACCAGCTGTATTTTATTAGTTTTTTTTCTCATAGTTCTTTTATTTTTCAGCCCAAAGAGATAGCACTTTCCATTCTATATCATATGTTATAGACCTGGGGAGAGGAAGAGGGAGGTTTCCTATCTTTCTTATCCATACCATTTCTTAACATTATGAAAGAGATTTTTCTGGTGTGTGGAAAACAAGAATGCACTATCCCATAAGCCTGACATAGTTGATATGTGAACATGTATAACTGTAGGAGTCTGGGCCACGCTGGGAGAAAGTTAGTGCAGACAGAAGAATGCAGGGACGAAGACAAGGCCAGCAAAATAAGGCTGGCAAAAACACACAAGATAGCAGATAAGTGAGAAACACCTGTGGTCAGCAAAAGCACACAAGTCTGAGCAAAACAGGGTATGAGATAAGGGAGTTTTGGCAAGTTTGGGGCTTTACGTGCTAATTGCAATTAACCAATGCAAATGCTTGTGGAGGCGCGTGAACAGCGCGTGTAGATGACCTGTAGCCTATTAGAAGATAGATGAGTGCGTGTACGGAACTTAGTAGAATATAAATGTAACCAGAAAAGGAATAAAAAAAAAAGATGGACGACCTGATCACCACATTGGTGTTGCGTCGTTTCTGTTCCCGCATGGAGAAATAAGGACCCCGGCTAATGGTGACCCCGACATATAACAACCCTGATTTCCAAACATGACAAGTTCTCTATAACCATTACTTCATCATTAGGTCATTCACTTAATCAAGTACCAATTTTTATTAATAATTACCATAAATTGATGTCTTCCATATATTCATTCCTGTATAATTGAATTCTTTATGTTTAGAATAGAGAATAAAAATAATTTTCTGCCTTTATATCCAACATCTGTACATTCATTTATTATTCAGAATGATAAGGAAGTATACTATTATTTAATGTTTGGCTGCTAGACTATAGTAATTTCTTTGACAAATTAACATAAAGTGTAATCTTTTCATAAATACAACACAAATCCAAACATTTATGAGGATAATAGCTATTAGTAAGGACCTTCAAGTCAAACTTATGTGAATCTTTGCACAAGGGAATTACTAACATAAACTGTTTATTATGTTACCTCAGGGGTCATAAATAAAAAAGTCTGACAAATTCTAACCCGCAGCATTGTTTTAACTATCACACTTGCATTGTTCATGTTGATATGCTGAACAGCCATGGATCAGAACAATAGACTCAGGCACCTAATTATTAATTATAAGTAATTTGAGACCAGTCAAAGAGATCTGTGTTTGTTCTGGGCAGATCTAACACCTCATGAACTCTTCACAGACAACCTGGTAATGAGTCAAAAACACTGGGATAGGTTAAAATAATATCTCAATTCTGATCTAATAAAAAAGAGGTGCAATAGTGGTTAGTATCATCCATCTTTTGTGCATATCTACCCCTAGGTGATTTGCAATTTACCTCTGACTATTTTTCTTTTTTTTTTTTTCTGTAAAAAATCATTTGCTGTTAGATACTTCCAGCCCTGAAGCAATATGAAGAGGAAAGCTTTAGACAGGATATATACACTCTTCTCATCAACACAATAACGTTAAGAGCACTTCCTCTGTTCACAGGGCAGATATTATTGATAGGATCAGCAACAGAAAACCAGAATATTGTAGAAGCTTAGTCCTAGCCACAGGAGGTACTAAGTGCTTAAAAATGCAGCACTGCAGACTATCTACAAGACAGGATGGTGACACAGGAAAAGAAAATATGACAAGAATGGCGGAGAAACAGAGAGACAACTTCATTCAGCTGTTACAGGAGGGGCTGAGAAACCAGAGATGAACTGTCCCCATCTCTGTGGCCCCAGGCATGTAATTTAATCCCTCCTTCTACTGCTTTGTTGGATAGTTCACCCAGAAGGGGCCCAGCAAGTAGCATGGATCTGCAGAGCAGCTATCACAAATAGACCTGGTTTCACTTGATGATCTTAAAATACATCTAAATTGTGCATCCACATGAAGAACCAGCCCAGAGCATGTTGCAGCTCTTCCTGCCTGCCAAGAATGAATTTGATACATGTTTTATCATTTATAAAATTAGCGTAATGTTCACATCTCTTCTCAAAATAATGGTACATAGGACCTTCTGGTATTTGTTGTCTTCTGTTTCCATTTTTTCTTTCTAGATTTCTTTATATACTTCCTAGACTTTTACAAGCCTAAAACATTAAAAGTCCGTACTGAAAAGCCAAAAAGAAGTGTTGTTAGTATTTTGAAGCTATTTATTAAAAGTGTCTCCTGTACTTTATAAGTTTCTTGTTTGTCTGTAAAATTCAAAATCTATTAGAACAAGGAGAACACTGAAGTGAATTTATCTGTGATTATGATAATCTATGATTATCTTCTCCTGTGTAGCACACTAGGGAAATACTAGGCAATAAAGGTTTACATGCGTAGTTTAAGTCTAGTGCAAGATTGCTATTCCTTTAAGAAATCTGAATCCAAAAATCATGAGATTGGCTTAAAGAATATAAGGTTTAAAGAAAGCAACACCTTTTGGTGCTCTTTCACATTTTGTTTTTTCTAGGAAGTGCTCAGATAAAATTTTTAATCTTTTCCCTGAAACTGTAAATACTAGAAAGCTACACTCAAAGGAGTGAAATAGGAGCTTCTTGCCTCTTAAAACATCTCTGTGATTTGGATTTTAAGAAACACAGAAGTAAAGCACAAGACTTAGGACAAAACCATGAGAGTTTGCCAGACTGCCTGTGCTCAGCCAGCCTGTTTTTTGTAGAAGTCATCTGGCAGAGTAAGCACTGCTGAAAGAGCTAAATAAAATAGTATGAGAACGCTGAAGGCATAAAGATGGAAACATGGGAATGTGGGGGGTGGGGTGTTTCTGAGTTAAGCACTTGCTGGAAGAGCTAATGGGAAGTAATGAGAAGGAAAGTGGGGGAGTGGAGCAGAAGTTGTGGAATGAGTGAACCGATTCTTGTTAAGTTTATGGCCAATTAATGTTTGCCATACTTGGGAATCAAAAGTTTAGCAAGGGTTTCTCTATATTAAAGGCAGTTCTTTGAACAATAGAGCCCTTTTTCTGCAATTCACAGCTGTCAGAGATCATTTCACTCCCTATATAATTCAAAAAAGTGATGTCTTTAATTGGCAGCATAAACACTGTTGGGCTAGTGTGTACTGAGCTTGATTTAGATGCTCAGTGTATGGCACAGTTTGCATCTGTCATGATTTGTAAGGAAAAGCTGCGTAAATAATTCTAGACTCACATTTGAAAACCGGGACGAAAAAACAGGATTCCAAAACGTCACATACAGTGAACATGAGCCAGGAAGGCAAGCGTTAAAGGTGAAACTATCCCAAAGACCCTTTCACAACAGTCACTTCCCAGGTGAAGTGCCACTACACATAGGAGGATTAGCATAAAATGGAACGGCACCTTAACCCTGCATTTCCTGCCCTTTTTAATATTTATTTTACCCTTAATATTTTAACACAGTCTAAGCTTAATTTACTAATAGGGTTGATGGTTTGCTTATTTGTCTGATTATACTGCTTTCACAAAACATTTAGCAGATAAGAAGCACAGGCCTCTGTGTTACTCCTCCCCTGCTATTTTGTATTTGTATTTTTTTCAGTGTCACAGTGAAATCAGAGGTGTATCTGGACCATTCACTCCAGGAGGACTTCACAGCACAGGCACAAAAATCCAGTAAAAGAGCATGGAGTGGTTGGACACACTGCATCTGCAAACAGACTCTACCCCAGGTGAGGTTCATTTGATGTCCAGGTTCAATCTGGAGCTCTCCAAACTTCAAAACACCAAGATTGTCATGAAATCCCTGAGGGAGAAAACTGGGATTTACACAGTCTGAGTTTTGTTCATAAAACAAGCTGTATTTCAAATAGAAGGAAATGTTCAAAATTAGCAATGGCATTTAAGGAACAAAAGCTTGTTTATTCTTTGTTTTCTGTTGCTGTGGGATCATGTTACAAGCACTCATCCTCCCTCCCGCACAGATCAATATGGCAAAATAAAAATCCACTGTACAAAGACAGTTTGCCTCACAGGAAAAACTCATTAATTCAACACCACTGTAGCTGCTTGTGTAAGCTATAAGTATAGTCTATCAAAACTGAAATATTCAACAATGCTTCAACAACTTTCAGTATCATTACATCTCTCACATTTTCTCCTGAAACTGAGTCTCTCAGCTAGTGGCATCACCTCAAACTCCTTTGCCTCACTTCTGTGAGGCATGATAACACTAAGGATACATGAGGAAGTAATTTTTAGCAGAACATCCTCATTTGGAGGGGGTACAATGGAGAGAAATTGTGTCAAAAATCTGATAAAACTTGGATAAAATGGAAAAGTGAGAAGTCTGAATCTCCTGAAAATTAGCTTTGTCCATGGAAATTGATCCATGTTGACTTTGTTGTCCCAAATTAGCCTTTAGAGCTGAAACACTGCATTTCTTTCTGAAACAGTGATTCAAGCTGCTATACTAGCCTCTTTACTGAAGAAAATTTAGGTCCTGCCCCAGGAAGTCAGTTCAGTGATAGACAGAGGTGACCAGTAAGCAGTAAAGGGATGGTCTGTACAAAGCAATGAAGTTTTCAACCAGCATGAAAGGTTTTTAAGAGACATCAAAAAATGAATGGGGACTTTGTCTAAGCAAGGACTAGGTTTGGAAGGTTGCATGATGCATGAGCTACACAGAAGCAAAAGCACAGAGATGCTTGTTAAACAGGTGGGCCTGTGCAACATGGGGATAGCTGGATGAAGGCAAGGGAGACAAAAAGATTTATTACAGAGCACTGAGCAGTGTGTTATGGGAAAGCGTACTATGGCAGGAGGATGGAAGACAGAAGGACTCAAAACTTGCATTGCTGGTCAAATATAATCTTGTTAGTCACTTTGGAAGAGAAAGGGGAAAGTCAGCCTAATGATATGGTTATTTTAGGTGTTGGGAAGAGTAAGAGGAAAATCACAGGACAAACTTTCCATGTAGAGGACAGAATGGCTCAAAACACCTCATAATTATTGTGTCCCTTGTGCCTTGTGCTCACTTAACCAGGATTCTGCATAACAGGTACACTGTCCACCACCGCACTGCTATATCCCAGTCTGCCTCAATATATAGGCTCTCTTTGCCTAGAAAACAAAATTCCCACCTTGTGGAAAAGCCCAAATTATTTCAGGCTAAGCATTCCTCTTGAAGCAGCACCAAATAAAGCCAAATATCAATTTGTTTCATGAAACAAAATGTTTGGGAAAAAATTGTAGCTCAGAAAAACAGGAAAGACTGAATATGAAAAACTTGTAGTCACATTAATATTTTAAAAAATAATTTCAGTGTTTAATTTGAATCATCAGTTTAAATAACATTTGTTGTGATCTGGCATTGCAATTTGAAGAACATTCCCAGCTGAAACAATAATCTGAATCTAACCTGAAATGGGGATGTGAGTTAGAAAATGCTGTCCCCTTCTTTAGTTACACTGATTTCACGCTCATCTGTACAGACTCCCGTATGTCTGTGATTTATATTGGCACAAAAGACCAGTCAGTAAGTGTGGAAGCAAGCCTGGAAGTATCAATTGTGTGCACCTTTCATGCCCTTTTAAAACAGAACCTGTACAGCAAGGACAGTAGTGAGGTATTAGTTGTTTACAGGTGCATTCTTGACATTAGGCCATCAGGCTTTTTTACAGGGAGGAGTCAGGAATGTGCCCTGTGAGTAACAAACCCCTTATGATTATTGAGCTTCTCTTGACAAAAAACCAAAAAAGAAAAAATCCTAAAAGTGAAACATGCTGGAATTTCTGCAGGTTCATATGCAGCTCTAGCCATTTACTAGTTGGAGAGAATTGTACCCTTTAAATCAATTGCTATTTTTAAAGAGTTGGTCACCTAGATGAACCAAACACTGGAACCTTTGTCCACCCAGAAGTGCCATGTACAGTTACCTGAACCAGGAGCTTATTAACAGGAGTAAGAGATGCATGTCGGCTCAGTCTCCCCAAAGTACTAAACACCTTCTGACAGATGTTCAATAACATTTGCACAATTCAAAAGAGGTGTTCAGCATCTCACAGGAGCAAGCAACAGGAATCCAGTCTTGATCCCCAGAAAGTAAAGTGGAAAGTTCCCCCTGCTTTGAGTAGGCCCTGAAGTTGGTATAAAAATATGGCAGTACTGGTACTAACTTTTCCAAAGAAAGTCCGTTAATTTAGCCCTAAAAATATGAAGTGAAGCCAAGTTAACTGCACCTGCATAGTCCACACATGAGGGAATTCAGAACAATGCTGCTCTTGCAGTTGGTCAGCCTCACTGCACCTCTATCAGGGTGTGAAACATGGGGGAACTTTATAATGCCTTACGGACCCTGTTCTCAATTAAGCTGAGGTCAGTTCATAACAGCCCCATTGTTACCAATGATTTTCGTCCAGATTTGCAAGGGTGAGACTGGGAGCAGAGTAGGACCTATGCCTGAGGATGTTTTATGATCTTACTCTTTTGTACTTTCCAGTGTCAAGAGTGACAGAGGCAGATTCCTGGAATGATTGCACAGGTGGTGTTAAATAGCCATTAGCAGACTACAGGCATGGCTTAAAAGTGATTACTTGTTCAAAGGAGTGGTTTCAAAATAAATAACTGTCAGGGAAGTATTACACCTTGTGTGGAAAAGAGGAATGTGATGGAAAAAATGCAGCCTTAGTACGTATCTCATTATAGTATGTATAAGGAGAATTAGCAATACTGTCACAGCACAGTTTTGCAGCTACAAGCGTTCTTAATTTTGCCACCTTAGTTCTCTTTCTCTGATTACTTACCAACAATAAGCATAAAATGTTTAGCTATATTTTTTAAACTTTCTGTTAAACAGATCAAGGAACTCTTCTGTTCCTGTGCTAAAAGACTACAGAAGAAGTCTTGTTGTTGCTTGGCACTGAAACCCAAGCGGATGCTAAAGCTCATAATAACATCACAATGGAAAAAAGTCTTATGAAAATGCCTGACTCCCTAACACCCCACAGTCTCTCATTCGGCAGCTCTTATTCCCACACCCACTGTATCAAACAGGTGGAATCATGCTGAAGTTTTGTTTTGATGGGGCTAAAGAAACCTTTCTCATGACAATGAAGGCTTCCTAAACAAAGGATTAGGAACAAGTGGAAAGGAAATGAAGTCTTGTGCTGCCACTCATCATTTTTGCCAGTGGAAAACAAGAGAGTTGGCTTACTTAGCTAAGCTTCTTGTTGCATGTAATTTTCTTAAATCTGATTAGGATCGTTTAGGCTTTTCTAATTACAGCAATCTCAGAAAGTTGTGCCCACAACCTAGGAGCTTTCTTCTCTCTTTTTCCCCCACAAACAGTGAAAAAATAAGTTCTTATATGGCTAAAAAAGGCAGAGACAAATTCCACATCAATAAGAAATGTCAGTATAAGGTTGTTTTGCAGAATTGTGTAGGCACCATGCTGCCAGTTTTCAGACCAGCCCCCTGAGCTGTACCCTCAGAGAAAACAGGCCACTCATTAATCCCAAATCTCAGTCTCAGTGAATGGGGCTCCTAATGACAGTGGTGCCACCAGAGCTAGCCCAGGGCCTTTTCAATCCTAGGATGCCTTAGGCTTTGCTCAAACTTTGCAGATTTGGGCTTTATGTGTTTTTGTCACTGGACGATATATATATGATTCTTGTGGCATCACTTTGTTTTTATAATGCATTCCTGAATCAGCAGTTTCCAAATACAGCTGCATTTCACCTATACTCTCTGGCTTTAGAAAGATCACTTTTTTCTGTTGTCAGGAGTTGGGCATGATGAAAACATGAAGCTACCAAAATCTTTTCCTTCTGTGAGGATACAAGTGTTAACGATACATACATTTGCAGCTTGGCACATGAAGTAGGTACGTAACTTTGGTAGAGATTCACTGAGAAACAGTGAAATCCCATGTAAGGAGAAAGGAGATAGTGTACATCTTTGTTCATAAATCTGTTTTTAATCAAAGGATAGCTTACCCTTTCATAAAAAAGGATTGATCCTGTGTCCTCCTTTTCTTCTGGCACCTGGGCCAGGGAGGAGATGGAACTGAATAAGAAATTTAACATTTAAGCATATGAAATATTATTTTTTACAAAACTGTAATCTGTTATCTTATGGATCAGAAGTAGATAGGGGATGATTCAGCACTCTTCTCTCTCAGTCAGAGTTGAACTGTTATCCCAGCATGGTATTATTTCCAGGAAATATCATGGTACAGCAGGGAGCATTTTTCAAGCAACAATTTACATCTAGGCTATTCATTGCAGTTAAAATACTACTAAAATATAACCACAAAGTGCTCCTGGTAAAGTTCATGCTTGATAAAAAACATAAATAATTATATCTGTTAAATATTAAAGGTAATTTTTTTTTTTTTTTTAACAAACAAAAGGATAATAGAAAACACCTGGAATCTTAATAGCTATTCTGTACACAATATGAGGTCCATCAGAGCCATGGAATCTCTGCCATGCTTTACTGAACTGAGGTGACTGACCAAGGGCAATCAGCTGGCTGAGGTGACTGACTGATAATGGTGATAATGATAAATTAGGTGATGCAGGTGATTCAGTCTTACTAGTCACTCACCAAGTCACATGGGGCAGCTAGGCATAGTCAATTCTGCTTTCCATGGTCAGTCACATGGATGGGGCAAGGTCTCAAGAAATTTAAGGACCAGGACGGGTTTGGTCTGTGTTGCTCTTTAAGATCCCTTTTCACCCTGATGTGAAAGATGCAGTAGGATAGAGCCCAAGCATTGTAAGAGCTTCACTTGTGTTACCTGAGAACCTGAAATGGGTAAGAGGGTGACAGAGCTCAGGTGTTTCTGCAAGTCACAACTGGGACCAGTCAGAGGAGGCAGATTTGGGCACCTCGGGACCAGTCATATTACCTCTTCTTCTATGTACCAGGTAGAGATGGTTTTGCAGTCAGGGTAAAAGAGTTTTTCTAGTTCTAAATGACAGATATTTGCTGAGAAATGGATAGATATGGTGTCATTTTCTAGAAGAAATCCTTTTTCTTTCTAGTGCCACAGTAAGCCTGTTGGCAACCCCCCTGTTATATCACAGGAGTCCACATGCAGACACTCTTCTGAGTGCACAAGGAAATGCTGGAATCCCCACAACTGCTTTTTCCATGTGTGGCAAAGTAGTAACCAACCATACCATCTTAACACTGCACGTTGCATGGAGGAACAGAAAGAGGTTTGTTTTCTCACCTGAAAATTCAGCTTATACTTGTTGGTGTTTAGAAGTCTGTAGCCCAGATTTCTGAGAGGTTTTACATGAGAAGTGTCTTCCTGAAGTACTCTCTGGAACTGTCTGCCTCTGTGTGGCCAAAGGGCTTGTGGCATAACTTAGGTAATAAATGCCTCTTTCTTCTCTGTTTTTACCATTCACATCCAGAAATTGCAGGAAAGCCTATATCAGGTATCTCTCAGGTTTTTATTGTTATGGGTTTTAGCCTAACTTGCTGAGTATCTCTTTCGACATTCAGTTTTGAAGATTTATTCAGGGCTCCTTCAGTCTCCCCATTACTCTCATTCCAAGTTCTTGGTTCCTGAATGTAATTTGCTTAAAAGGTTAAGTTATAGCACTTATCCTGTAATGACTCATTTGCTTTCCATGCTGCTTCCTGAAATTCAGAGGTCAGTAAGGACAAGGAAGCTGTAAATACAAGTAACACCACTTTGAGAGTGAGTCAGATATTCCCTTTGTTAAAATAATCTAATGATAACAATATGTTCCTTCCTTACCACAAGGCAGAAGATTCCAATTCTATAATGAACTCTTTGGTGGCTATCTGACCTCTTGCAGTGGATGAGTTCCTTGGTAAGGCACAAGTATCAGATGTTTGCAGGAGGGCATGAGAATGTATCTTCAAGGAGAAGAGACTTCCCAAGATAAGATATCATCCTTTCACCCAGATAAGTAAGAGAATCAGAGCATGCCTTTGATGTTGTCAGCTTTGGCTTCATCCTTTTAACCACTTCTGAAAGTGATCCAGCTTCCTCTGGATTGTGTTGGATGTAGGTTTTGGACCTAACATTTGGACACCAAACTTGTTATTTAATTTGGAAGATATTAGACACCACTCTTTATGCAGCACTGGAGGGAAATAGAGTCCAAGAAAACTTTTCCATATAGTTCTCAGTAACAAGGAATCCACAGAGGGAGGTCTGAGCGCGTTCCAGGACTTGTGTACAAAATTTGAACTACTTTTCTGTAGTATCTCTCAAAGATTCACCTTTTCTCAGAAATACCTATCTACAGTTAGGCGTACTGACTGTACTATTCACCCTGGTTTTGTGTGCTCACCCACACTCTCATCTTAGAACTGTTCCTAATCCTAGACTTTCCCTAGCAGAGTGAGAGATTACTAAAAACACATATAAGATGTCCTACGTTCTGATTGAAAGCTCTGGACTTGCTGGAAACAAATCTTAGAAAGGATCTCTACAGCTTTTGGGCCCTTGTTGCAAGTGAAGTTTGGATCATGCAGGGACAGTTAAGATCATAACCAGCTGAAATATATTTTTAATGAAATTTCAGTAAAATTGATAGGAATTTATAAGACACAAGAGCTGTAAACAAGATCAAAAGAGTATTTGACAAACTGAATCCTTCTCGGTGTTTGGACATTTCTAGCTATTTTCTCATAAAGTATGTCAAAGTTATCAATTTGCTCAAGTAAAATCCTGATTTGAGAAGCAGTTACAATTTGTTTATGTGAGGCTGGGTTAACTGTTGAGTTTCCAGTGATTTCAGTAGCATTATATCAATGTGCTCCAGCTGAAATATCAACACAGACTTTGAAAAATTCACTGATAAAACTACATATTAAACAGAAATAAGTCCAAGCCACAAAGTTTGATCTCTCCTATTGTTGCAACCTACTTAAAATAATGTGTTTGGACCTTTAAACTTGACTAATGCCATGATGCAACTATGGTCCAGCAGCAAACCTCAGATCTGTACTTCTGCGGCATTCACAAGTTTTAGCTCTAGAATTTAGCTCCATCGTTCAATTTCAATGTTTCTGTGTGCTCAGGTTGCACGGTGTGCAGCAGTCATCTAAAACAATTTGTGAAAAGCCTGAGCCATGTAAGTGCAACTCCAATGTATTTAGAAGCAACTTGGGACTGATTTTTCTCTCCCCCATCCTGTTTTTACACTGATGCTGTTCTCTAATTCTGTGTTCTTTTGGGGTTACATTAGTGTAAATGAGAGGAGAATAAGGCTAATTTGCTTAGCTACATACCTTCCCAAAGGACACTTTAAAGTTTTAGCATGTATTCTTCTTCATCTTTTTTCCTTTTAATCCTCCTCAAAGCTCGAAACATCCGAGAGGATGAACAGAGAAAGTTTGTGTAATGGGTGATCTTTCTTTAGATAACTTATCACCAAGACAGTGGGAGTTTTTTATTCCTTCTACCCTGTCAGTAAGAACTGGCTCCAAGATACGAGAGATTAGCTGAGCTTTAATGACAAAGAAACACAAACCCAAAAGAATTAAAAGAAAACAAGAGCCTTTACCTAGATCACATTGATGTTAATTTTCTCATTTGTTCATTTTTGTTACAAACACACCTTTTAAAAGCACTGTTAAAAGGCTGTTAAGTGGATCCAACCTGTTGTACAGTTAATCGTCTTTCAATATATGCTACCTTATCATTAGCTTTTTAAAAATTAAAAAACTACCTCATTTCTTGATAGCTAAAATAAGATGTCAGAGACAAGTTGTTGCTGTTTTCCCCCTCCACTTCTTCAAGGATGAACCATGAGGTAACAAAGGAGGACTGCAACTAGTCCTCTGTAGTCAGCTAAGGTTGTTTGTAAAGATGCCTTGAGTTAAAATTTCCAATTATTGCCCAGTTAATCAGGCCACTGCTTTTGCACTCATAGAGTAGTGAGGTAGTGTTTCTGAGTACTCAGGTAGTGTTTCTGACCACCGCATAATTTAAATTTCTGGAACACAGTAATTCTCACACCAAATAATGCATCTGGAAACACAGCGGCTCGGAGCAGCTGCCGGGCTGCCTCATTAAACAGCCATTTGAGAGAAAGCAGCCAGCCGGATCCTAACACTCTCCCTGACAGGCAGTGGCAGCTCTGCAGAGCCATAGGACTTGAGCTCAAAAACCTTCCAGAAACATTAACTCAAATTAAGAAGCAGAAGTCACCTTAGACTGCAATGAGTGTCTTGTTCTTTGATGTTCTCAGATATGCTGCTGAGCTGTCCTGGGGGAATGCTGATGATGCCACCAGTTTGTGTGTGGAAATCAGGAAATGCTTGTGGACTCTGATACTTGAGCTGGTAAACACAACTGACTCCATAAATTTAAATACCATTGTCCAACTAGGAAATAGAGACATATTGTATGATATGATTATGTGTGACCACATGATCTCTTAAAAAAAACCACAAACAAACAAAAAAAAAATGCTGATAAACACAGATCAGATTTTCAACATTGAAGAATCCCCAGCAGCAGTCTGTAAATCACAAGGAGGCAAAGAATTATCCACAGGAGTTACTGGGCAAGTAGTATGAAATAATAAATAATTTTAAAGACTCAGAATGCCTATGAATGGTTTAAGTGTTCATTGGTCTGCTCAGTATTTGTTGACTGGTGCTTACACCATTCTTCCTGACAAAAAATTCTTTCCTAATCATCATCTAGCTCAGAAAGGGTGTAAAGGCCATATGCCCTATATAGTAACATACAGTTGAGTATAGCCCTGAAACAGCCTTCCTAGACTGAATAGTAGCTTTCCCAGTCTCCTCATGGAGGCAGGCTTTCCATAGCCCAGACAGCACCCAGATTTTTTGGAGCATTTGCACAGCAGCAAGACCAGCTCACACTCACACAAGTCATGATGTAAACTTCCAGTTGTTTTAATGTAACTGACTCCCTTTCATGTCTGGCAAGACCCAACTTTGCCTGCATAAGCCATTTTAGGGGTGACTAGCGGGAGAGTTAACTGCCAAAGCTTCTTTGAGATGGGCAGCCTGAGCAACATGGAGTAAAAAGGCTGGGTGTCTGGCTCATCTCACAGAATCACAGAATCATCAAGGTTGGAAAAGACCTTGAAGATCACCTAGTCCAACCATTAACCTAACACTGACAGTTCCCAACTACACCATATACCTCAGCGTCAACCCAACTCTTAAACACCTCCAGGGATGGGGACTCCACCACTGCCCTGGGCAGCCCATTCCAACGCCTAACAACCCGTTCTGTAAAGAAATACTTCCTAATATCCAGTCTAAACCTTCCCTGGGATAACTTGAGGCCATTCCCTCTTGTCCTATCGCTTGTTACTTGATTAAAGAGACTCATCCCCAGCTCTCTGCAACCTCCTTTCAGGTAGTTGTAGAAGGCAATGAGGTCTCCCCTCAGCCTCCTCTTCTCCAGACTAAACAACCCCAGTTCCCTCAGCTGCTCCTCATAAGACCTGTGCTCCAGACCCTTCACCAGCTTCGTTGCCCTTCTCTGGACACGCTCAAGTAATTCAATGTCCTTTTTGTAGTGAGGGGCTGTCCTGGTTCAGCTAGGATAGGGTTAAGTTTCCCCAGCATCGGGGAGGGAGCTCTAGCCAGGTTATTCGATACCATGCTGATGTCATGTCTGGGGTGCCCAAGCGCAGGAAGATTAGTAGTCGCCCTTTTGGTGCGGTCGCTTCTCTCACTGCTGTATCGGTATACCTCTTCTTCTGTTCATTGTTATTACTGTTATTGTTATTGTTGTTATTTGTTTTGTTGCTCTTACACTGTTGTATTAAAACTCTCCTTATCTCAACACTGGGGTTTGTATTTCACTCTCTGCCCCGTTCCGGTCGGAGGGTGGGGGAGGGGCAGTGGCAACATGGTCTCTGGTCCCGACAGGGCCTAAACCACTGCAGGGGCCCAAAACTGAACACAGTCATTGAGGTGCGGCCTCACCAGTGCTGAGTACAGGGGTAAGATCACTTCCCTGTCCCTGCTGGCCACGTTATTTCTGATACAAGCCAGGATACCATTGGCCTTCTTGGCCACCTGGGCACACTGCTGGCTCCTGTTCAGCCGGCTGTCAATCAACACCCCCAGGTCCCTCTCTGACTGGCAGCTCTCCAGCCACTCCTCCCCAAGCCTGTAGCGCTGCTGGGGGTTGTTGTGGCCGAAGTGCAGAACCCAGCATTTGGCCTTATTGAAACTCCTACAGTTGGCCTTAGCCCATCGCTCCAGCCTGTCCAGATCTCTCTGCAGACCCTCCCTACCCTCGAGCAGATCAACACTCCCACCCAACTTGGTGTCATCTGCAAACTTACTGAGGGTGCACTCGATCCCCTCATCTAGATCATCAATAAAGATGTTAAACAGGAGTGGCCCCAAAACCGAGCCCTGGGGGACACCACTCGTGTCCGGCCGCCAATTGGATTTAACTCCATTCACCACAACTCTTTGGGCCCGGCCATCCAGCCAGTTTTTTACCCAGTGAAGCGTGTGCCCATCCGAGCCACAAGCAGCCAGTTTTGCCAGGAGAATGCTGTGGGAAATGATGTCAAAGGCCTTACTGAAGTCAAGGTAAACAACATCCACAGCCTTTCCCTCATCCAATAAGCAGGTTGCCCTGTCGTAGAAGGAGATCAGGTTTGTCAAGCAGGACCTGCCTTTCATAAACCCATGCTGACTGGGCCTGATCATCTGGTTGTCCCGCATGTGTTGTATGATGGTACTTAGGATGAGCTGCTCCATCAACTTCCCAGGCACCGAAGTCAAGCTGACAGGCCTGTAATTTCCCGGATCATCCTTCCGACCCTTCTTATAGATGGGTGTCACACTGGCCAATTTCCAATCTGTCAGGACCTCTCTGGTCAGCCAGGACTGCTGGTAAATGATGGAAAGCGGCTTGGCGAGCACCCCAGCCAGCTCCTTCAGCACCCTCGGGTGTATCCCATCCGGTCCCATAGACTTGTGTGTGTCTATGTGATGTAGTAAGTCACTGACCATCTCCTCCTGGATTGCAGGGGGGTTGTTCTCCCAGTCTCTGGCTTCTGGCTGAGGAGGCCGGATTCCCTCAGTACAACTAGTTTTGTTATTAAAGACTGAGGCAAAGAAGGCATTAATCACCTCAGCCTTTTCTTCGTTGCTTGTTACCATGTTTCCTCCCGCGTCTAGCAGGGGATGGATACTCTCTCTGGTCCTTCTTTTGCTGTTGACATACTTATAGAAACATTTCTTGTTGTCCTTGATTGCTGAAGCCAGATTAATTTCTAGCTCTCTCTCTTCTAGATCTCTCATCAGTCCATACCTGTGCTACTGCACTGATGGTCCTATGGGGTCATGATCTCCCAGCAAGCCATCTCAAGTGGTGGGAAGGTTACCCATGGAGAGGCAAGGGCATGAGCATGGTCATTGTTGAAACCCCAAGGCCATAAGCCTAGCCAGGCTAAACAGCCACCCCAGGAGCTATAGAAACCAGCCCTGTGGATTGACCAGGTCCATGGTCCCCTGAAAGTGCAGCTCATGTCTCAGTATTACCAACAGCACTGTCTCACTGAGGCCCTGCCATGGCCTTTGGAGTACAGGGAGCTCCTACACAAGCATGACCAAGAGTCTGGCTTGTAACTGAGACCACCATACCTGGCAAGGAATTTTGTGAGCAAACCTCTGAACCCAGGGAATAACTACTCTGGAGCTGAAAGGCAAAATTTTCTTTACAGATGTTGCAGCAGAGAGGACCCAAAACTTACTGTTTTTCTGGGTCTTTTGTATTAGGCAAGAAATGCCAGAAACAAAATGATGTAAAATTATCTTCTGGGCCATCTTGGTGCATATCTGAAACCATAAGTTTTGCTGTTAAAGCCAGGAATTGCCTCCCTGTAATGGTGTGAGAGCATCAGCAGCCACTAGCAGGCAGGGGACCAGCATGAGAGCCTGGTGTTGTGCAAGGACAGCCTGGCATTGCCACTTTCAGGGGCAGACCAGCAGAAAACCACCAAGGGACCCTGGAAGAACACAACATTTCACTGCACAAACTCATTTAAGCTTTTTATTTTTTTTCCCTGATAATGGCTGTTGCAGCCTTCAAGGCAGTTTGGAGGTTAATCGTGAGTACAAGAAAGTACTATAATTGGATGCAAGGGTCCAAACACTCAAGGGATAAAAAACACTGTTCATTCCAGAACGTTTTAGCAACTGTTGACTGGTAGAAAGTAAACAGATTTCAAAAAGTGTCAGCCTGCCATACCACTGCGTGCCATTCCAAGATGAACATTGTTTCTAAATATATTTCCTGTGAGTAGAGGAGGAAAACAAATCTAATTTTAAAGAAATAAAACCAAACCAGATGTGCACAACAGTATGTTTTAGGTTTGTTTTTTTTTTTTTTAATAAAGGTTTTCCTTTACTTTAGAGGTACCAAGTCAATAAATGTAATCTAAGAGCTTGCATGGCATTTGTTACCACCCTGTTTAGTGCCCCTGCTACACTTTGTATCTGCACCCATTTGCCAGTTTCTCAGAACACGTAACTGAGTGTGGGAATGCCGCAAATATTTAAAACTGACAAAGGCTTTTTAGACTTATCAAGACCACTTGTGCTTTCATGGTTGTGTAAGGTGTGATGTTTAGCTTTGGTATATTATGAAAAATAGCCAATGGTACATGTAACTCATGAAATATATGCTAACTGATCTTTATGTTGAAGGACGTCTGTCTGCTCAGTTCACTGTTAGTAAACACTTCTGGCATGTTTTTACCTGCAATTGAAACTCCTGATTGACACATCTCCTGATTGTTAATGGTCAGTGCCATTATATATACTACTCTATCGTATCCAGTATTGGAATATGAGTGACTCTAAGTCAAAAAGTATTATTGTTGGTCTCTGTTTGGGAAACAAAGACTTGTTTTAAACAGAAAAAAGTTGTAAGTAAGTGTCAATGTTTGCTCAAATTCCATTTTTTTTCTTTCACAGGTGTGAACAAGCATGTCTGTTCTTCCAGGTTGTCTTCTTTCCTTGCCACTCGCCTCCTTTAGACTGAGACTTTGGGGTTAGGGCACTGTGATGCTGAGGATGCTCATCCCACAGGAGATTTTAATTGACCTTCAGATGCCAAAAACTGGTCAAATCAAATCACATGACACAAAGAGGGAATTTCCAGATGCTAGCACAGAAACAGGTATGGCAAGAAATGAAAGGCCAACAGAGGAAAAAAAGGAAATGCAGAGTAATTCCCTTGCTGAACCCCTCGAGTTATACAATACTTGTTTGTGATTTTGACTTCCTTCCCACAAGACAGGTCATACAATCTCAACACAGACATGTGCGCATTCACACGCACACACACAAACACATCATTACCGTTACTATGACCATACACCCAGTCTTTGCAACTGCCCATACAAATGACTGTTTGTACTAAAAAGCCAGCTGTGAATTGTAATTTGCATATACTTATGGTAGTTATGTGCAAATTACAGAAATGCACATTTATGAAGTTTTGACTCTCTGTATTTCCATTCAGGTTAGAGGTCAGGCTATGATTGCGGAATATGGAAACTCCTATTTAAGGTACCTCTGTCTCTAAAGGATAAGGATAACGGAGAAATGCTTCAGATGATATTATATTGACATTTTGATTAATGTTATACTGGGAAGAAAGACAGGGATTTTTTTACCATGATAGCACTGTAGCAGGCTGAGATAGGAAATGCCGGAAGAGAGTACTATGTTAGCACAAGTACGTAATTTTTTTAAAGTGAGAAAAGTACTCCCTAGTAAAGCACATAGCAACCATAAAGCTGCTGATACCATAGTCATTAGCCAAAAGGTCAAGAATCCATTAGCAGCTGCCACTGCAGAAAGCCGTAGGGCCAGTAGCTGCGCGACAGAGCAGCCCTAGAGAGCCCTGCAAATGACACAGAGCATCTGATAAGAATGAGGCTTTCCAACCTCTAATCCCATGTCCCATGATGGGTAACATAACCTTATTATTGATTAATGCTTCCCAGGGCTTGGGTCATGTCAGGTGGCAATGGATCAATAGCTTTCTAGCTTTCAATGCAGCAGCTAAACTCCTCATCAAGATTTGCACATACAGCCACTAAGAAAAAGTTCTTGTTCCTCTGCTCTTGTACTATTCCTTTTGATGGGTATGTTACCAAGTCCTGACCTCCATTGTGTCTTTAATTAGAGATGGCAGAATACAATTCCTCGCTGTTAGACAGGCAGCATACTGTAGCTGTTTAATGATTGCTTTGCCCTGCCCAAGCTTTTCTCTCTAGTGTACAAGAAGTACCTCCACTGATCTAGAAGCTCATTTCTCTTCTCCCACCCCTTTCACTCTCCTTCTCCCTCCTACCAGATTGTACAATTCAAGATGAGGAAGCAAGCTGGTATCCCTCCATGAACAAGTAAATAAAACTTATTTCAAGCCTGCAACTTTTGATGGTGGGAGGCACTGGACACTGGCAACTTTCTTCACCTGGCTAGAAAATAAGCCTAAGAGCAAGTGGAGAAATGACGATACCTTCCTTAAAAGGAAAACTATACAAAATGCTAACAAAGAGTTAAGCAAATTTGCATTACTGTACTCCTGTGCAAGACTAGTATGACTGCAGGCCGCCCCGAGCTATGCCTGGGTGGTCCTCTACAAATTCGTATGCAGCAATCTATTAGTGGTATCTAGCAGTGATTTATGCAGCTGTCAAGCTGCCTTCATCAGTACAAGTGAATTGTGGGCACCATCAACTAATGCAGACTCCTTCATAGTGTCTAAAGTAAACGAGGGACAAATTAAAAGAAAAACAGCCCAAGGTACCACCCACTCATCTTCTCAGTTCTTTAATGACAAGTTCCCTCTACAGAAAAAACATACAGCTGCTCATATGAGACCACACTTACAGAGACCCCACTGTCTAATCACAGACAGCCTGTGAAAGTCAGCTTTCAGGGGCTTGGTTGGAGCAAGGAGAACAGGAAAAGTTGGCAGAGTTCCACCAAAAACTAAAACAGTATTGATGGCAAATAAAATTGACACAGGACCAAATCAGTTAGCTTTCATAATAAATACTGATGCATTATTTTGTCAGAGAATAATATGAACCATCTGATGATGATATAATACACCCTTGTAGCATGTGCCTGTGTCTCTGTTTTCAGTGTGAACCAGTGCTGTAGTGTATCTTGGTCGAGCTACAAACGCTAGTCCTAGCTGGCGGCTGATCCAACCCAACAACCTTGGTTTTGCTACTCTTGGTGCACAAACACACTGGTGCTTTGCAAAGGGGCAGAACAGCATCCCTGAGTCATGTGTGAGTGAAATGCCAGTCTTCATGGCCATTTTTGACTAGTTTATGTGAAAATGGAGTGAGAAATACTTCTTGCCCAAAGTACTATCAATGAACAAATGGATAAGAAATGCAGGCATACTCACACATGCACTCTCACACTTTTTTGAAAAAGGTGCTTAAATTTAATTCCAAAGTAAAAAAAAAATTTTCCTGGCAAGACCAGAAACCTGACCACTCTGAGGCATAATTAATCACCACAGATTTTGACGTAACAGAAAATAATACTTTCTGCATAAAATTACAGTCTTTCTTCATAATTATACATGAACTTTCAAGAGTCTTGCACTCTCTTGAGCCAGCAAATGGTGGGACCTTGTGATAATAGGGTTCATCTATGGTTCAGCTTTACTGAGAACATTTTTAATATTGCACTTATTAAGAAGGCAAAATGAAGGAATCACTTGTGGATACTGGCAGGGAAAAGAGCTGTCCATAAGAAAAAATGCCCGTCAACAACCCCATTCAGCACAAAATTATCTAAATCTAGACAATCTGTCCAAAAACTAATCTGTGCTTGACTAAAGTGTAATAATCCCCAGTGGTTCCAGCTGGTAACACCTCCCAGATGACAGCCCCTTAAGAAGATGCTACTCACCCAGGATTCAAACAGGTGTTGAGTTGATCTTGTCCTCAATCTTTTTAGCAATTTGCTCCAAAGTGGAGAAGAGGAGTGCTATGCCATGGTGCTTTGCAGCATCTCTCCTGAGGTCCTCTCAGCATGGCAAGGACCAGCATGGGACAATGAAAAGAGGAGAATGGTGCTTGAGCCCAGGTCTTCTGCTAGACAGATGGAGACATTTGTCTTCACATTCATTTAACCAGCACTGAACTACCTGTGCTGCCAGAGGAAGGAAATAGGAATTAAGAATTCCCGCATTAAGGAATTAAGAATTCCTTAATTGTCTTAATACCCATGTCATGATTTAAAGAGTTTTGTGTTGATCACATTCAGACTCTGAGAACTTTTGCCACAAAGCACAAATGTCCTTAAAGGTCTGTACCCTGTGCTAATACCCTGCTCTTTGGGATATTTTCTTTATCTCTGGCACTGAACATGGTGTGAACAGCTGCAGGGGCTGTAATAGTGATTGTGGCCAGCTTTCCCTTTTGTGATTCTCTTTTTTTCATTATTGTTCAGTCTTGAATTACTGAGCTTTGTCCTAGCCTGAAAATTGCAAGTATTTCTCTTCTCTCCCTGACAGGCCTCAGACATAACAGCACAAAAGAATGCTCCAAGCCATCCTAATTTTAGAAGGCACTCATTTGCTGGACAGTTCCCCAGTGACCTGACACGGAGAGCAAAAAGGAGCTGGAAAAGGCACTTGCTGATGTTATGAAGCAGGCAGAAGCACTGAAGTGTTCCTTCTTGGTGCATTTAATGTACTGCTAGAGAGGACAGGATAGTGAAGCATATGCAAACACCAACGGCCAAAGTACCCCAGAGTGTGTCTTACAATTGCCTTGTCCTCATTACTGAGACTATGGGCAAAGGTAAACAATGTCAAAGGGCTTTTTTTGCCATTGAACTTAAATGTCAAACAATTTATTCCAGTAGAAGGAATTTTGATGGACAGACACTTTGTTTTGGTGTTGGTTTTGCTTTATGTGCTATCAGATGTGTTTATGAACTGAAGATAGGGCTCATTGTCCTACCACCACGAAGAGACTCTCAGGGTTGGCCAGATATGGGTGGTTCCTACACCAAAATAAAAAAGGGGATATCTGTGAGCTAGGTCTTGAAGAATGATAAGAACTTTGCCTCTAGACTGCAATTAAATACTTAGGAGCATAACCCTCTGACTAAGTGGTGTTGGCAGTAGCAGAGACTGTGTCTAGCTAGCAGTGATGGGTTCTTACTAAAACTGGTGTCTCGTGCTTTCATCCAGAAATCCAGAAAAAATGAGACCCTCTCTGAGTGTCTTTTATAGGCAGAATACTAAAACACATTGGTAACACAGTTATATGAAGGACAAATTAAAACAGTAAAACATCCTTTCCCTTTGGTAAAAGTATGTTAACTTAATTCTTGATGCACCAGCATAATTATACAGTAATCAGATTATTTTCTACTACATCATTTTCCTGTTCTCCAATCATTACTGTATCTGTAAATGCTTAGTAAATCAGACTTCAAGAAGAAGAATTTAACTAAAATCAGTCTGACCTGTGACTAACTATTGCAGAAGTCAATATGGAAGCAACAGAGGTGCCTGCAGGACCCTACCGTACCTGAGGGACATGTTCTGGGCAGTATCTTTCCACTGTCAGTGATTCCAGCCATCTAAAATGAAGAAAGCAACCCTCATTAACACCCACACAGTTCTACTGCTGTCTCCTTGGACATCCACAAATGTCCTTTGCTGGAAGAGCTCAAAGAATGTAGATTACATGGTTCCTGCAGTGCCACGTGTATGTGTGTCTATTTACATTGTTTGGCAAGAGAAGCTGGGATGACAAATTTTAGGATTCACTGTTCATACCTACCAGATCTGCAACACAACAGAGATTTAAGAATATACCAAACAATATGACCCACACTATCGAAGATGAAGTCACATATTAACTTTGTATTATACTTCTTGGAGAGCTGTTACTTGTCATGATTGTATTTATTCAGGTGCTCATTCTTCTCCATGAGAAGAGAAACAGTTGCATTATGTGGATGCCACAAGTGCTATAAACTGTAATTTGGTGAATTTTAAGCGTGTTCTTAAACATCTTGCCAGGTCAGGATTCTGACAAACATAGATTCAAATTTTAATGACAAGGTAAATCTCTTTGTGAATGAAGTGTAAAATGTGTGCATCTGCATGTGTGTGTCTTTGTGTGAAGAGGGGACTGGAAGTTCAGGAGCATGTTCACATTGCACAACAGAGATCAGCATAGACGTCCCTGAAGTACCACTGATGGCACTAGGTTCCAGACCCAGGAAGAGCATAGCTGTACCAGTATAGAGCCATGCTTAGGCTACCTAGCCATGCTACAATGTAAGACTATTTAGCCTGGATGTCCGACTGTGCTAAAGTAGCAATACTGCCTGCAAGTCAGTACAAAGTTCAAGCTCATTTGGAGGAGGTTTGCAGATCTTTACCATGACTCTACACTGGGTGGTGTGATGGCTTGGGTCAATTAGATGATATTTACCACAGCAAGAATGAATATGTCCTAACCAAGGGCGTCCATATTAGACCACAGAAAGAGAAGAGTAATCAGTAGAGACAAAATGAAACTATGGGACCCCTTGAAATCTCATCTGGAGCATTAAATAGTCCAATGGTCCAGAGGCAGGTATGATCAGGGCTAATGTAGTCACAAAAAGTAGATGACCTTAAACAGGGAGATGCACTGGAAGGACCTTAAACAGATGGAGATGCCCAAAAGAAAAGGACTTCCAAGAGATGTCCTAATAAATTTTTTTTTTAAAGGAAAATAATTTAGAGCACAGGAGGAAAAGTCTTACTCTTGGAAAGAAGAGAAGACTTTGGCAACAAAAGCAGATATAATGACTGAAAGTGTAACTCACCATGTTGAAGAGATCAAACTTAGCAGCAGCAAAAGGAAAGGAGGAATAGAGAGGGCTGAATTCAGCATGAAATATGTTTTCAGGGGACAGAGAAAGATGCCTAATGAGAAAAGTAAGGCCAGAAAAGTTTGTCAAAGTTTCCACACCAAACAATTTGTTCAGCCAGCAGAACTGTAAATCAGAGACTATTTTATTTTTGGCACAGATATAAATGAAACCTTCTAGTCAGGAAAACATTTTTCATTGTGTGCTGTGTTAACCTCCCATTCGTAGAGACATGTTATATACAGGACTAAAAACCTGTCTAGAATGTTCTGTAAATCAGTCTAATTTTACCCATAATATCCTAGCAGCTTTATCAATATCTCATCTTCTGCAGCTTCTCTTCCTCATGTCTGTTTCCTACAGCACCATGCTCAAATGAGACAAGAGGTTCTGGCAGCTTTCCAGCAAATTAGGTCCATAAAAATATATTTTGCATGACTTAAAAATGGTTTGTACTGTCCCACTAAAAGCAGACATATAAATAGATGATTTAATCTGTTAAAGGGGCAGAAATAAGCTTCGACTTGTGAATTTACATCTGAATACAAAACACTTTCTTCAAAGAGCTAATTGTACCTCGAAAGACATATAGAATGAAAAGAGGCTCCTGTGAAACTGTTTTATTAGTGAATTCCAGAGCAGCATCAGGATAAGAATACCTAAAACAGGGCTCCAAGTACTTTGTTAAAAAGCACTTCAAAACTTCAATATGTTTATTATTTGTACCACACCACACCTCATAAAATAAACAGACAAGTCTTAATTTAAAACTTTTTTTATTGGAGTAGGTACAGTAGCTCTCATCCATGTAAATAAATGCACATATTTTTCTCCAACATTACTACCCACTAGAGATGTTGTCATATTTTGACAAGCAAATCAGATTTGGGTTCAACTCCAAATTCCTTCGTATAGTCACAACCTTATCTTGTGCAATTCATGACCCCAACTCACAAGGACTTAAGCCTGGACTTTGGGCTGCTCATATCTGCCACACTAAACACAAGGTCTCAGTCTCCCTTGTAACCCATCTCAGGCATTTTCAGGAAGGTTGCAACACACCCCTTGACCTCAGATGTGCCACCTAGCAATAGCTCAATCCCCTAGCAAGCCGTAATAGTGAACAGCCTCTTAAGGGGTTGCAGCCTGTGGTGCTTCCTCATCCCATCGCATGGTGTGCCAGATGCAGTCTCAACCCCATCCTCCTGTTCCAAAGGTCTTATGCAGTAGGAAATAGGAAACTTGAGATGCTTATGTGGTGAGGTGCTTATGGGAGTGGGGTTTCATTTCTGTTTCAGTACCTCACTGCTAATATCCCGACACTTCTTTCACCTTCCTCCCCACAGAGCATACACAGCACCCCTCTGAGGTTTCTGTGATGCCATTCAGCTCTCTCATATAGCTCCAGTGGCACAGAACCACTTCATCCAGAGAAATCCCAGCAGTACCCTGGAGGATTATCTGAAGGTAAGTTATATTGCCATAACTTACCCTGAACAGTCAACTTTGCAGCAAGGCCTGTCTCTGTTACTTTATTTTCCCAGGAGTGCAACTACTTCCCCAGTGCTGGCAGATATCACAATGCCTAAAAAGATGCCGTTATGTTGACCATAAAACCCAACCCAAACATAAACACAACATGAATGCCTTTTAATCAGCATAGTTTGCTCTGCTGGGAGGCCAGTTTTAGCAGTGAAAGAAAATGCCTGCTAGTACCATAAAGACTTCTGCAGACCTGAGGTATTTAAAGGGAACTTTGCCTTGGAAGATGGGGAATGCCTTGCCATGCTGAAGAAGGCCTGTCAGGAGGCACCAGACATAGATCAGAAAACGACAGACCCTGAGTGCAGAAATGCTTTTTGTTTAAATCTGAAGTAGCTGAGAGAAGTAATGACAGATACAAAAAGGCACTGGTTTCCTTCCATTCAAGGAGATTATTTTAGCCCTTCTGATGCTTTCAGAGTACCTGCAATGGTTACCTTTTCCAAAATACACCAAGACCAACCTCCAAGCTGCTAGGTGGTATTGCAATACAAACCACATCTTCTTTTACATGGATGTGCTGTTTGCCAGTGTATCCTCTCCCTCTCCAAGCAGAAGCTGCATGATTAGCCTGAACAGTTGCAGGGACTGATTCACACAGCTACTTTCAGGCCTTCCTGGACCCTTGTCATGATCTAAAGAAGAAAATGTCTTCAAAACTGAAATTTTCAGTTCTTTTCAGCTCTTGGAAATGGTTAAATGGGTTAAAACAGCCTGGAAAAAAAAAAAAAAAAAAAAGATTCATTGTGCAACAACTCCTGTCTCTTAGATTACACAAGGTGAGAAAAAGCATCGTGTTTACAGTTGCTGGTTGGAAGAGGGCTGGTTTTATTATTGGTGGCTTACCCCATTTGTCTTTTTTAAATCAACTTCATTGCCAAGAGCTTGAGCTAGAAATTTTCTACTAAGTTTCTAGGGCGAGTAACCGTAGAAGAGGTGAGTGACAGCAAAACCTAGCAAAGCTTGAGAGCTGTTTTGAAGTGGGAGTCACCTTCCCAGCCAGGTCTCACTGGGGCGGTGAAATGCTCCTCTGCCCTGGCAAGGGCTCATGTCTGGGGCTGAGTGCACATGGACAGCTCATTACTGCCATTTGGATCTCACACCACTCTGGGTAGAAGGTATAAAGCTCCAGAAGGGAGCGGCAACCTTGAGGTCTGGTTGGTACAGACCCTTGTTTCACTTTTGTGAGATGGAAGAGTTGATCACTGAACACTTGTGAGCTACTGTGAAAATCTGATGATCAGTCTTGATGTTCTGTGAAACTTGGAATGAGGCATAGACCAAAAATGTGTGTTAAAACCCATAATCCAGATGACCTACTTAAGGCTTTTCAAGTTCTTATGTTGATTTTTGTCAAGTTCTTATGTTGATTTTTGTCATGTGGAAATGGTGCAGTACTGAATTAGCTAAGACTGCTTCTCTAGGATGTTATGGATAAGTTGGGGGTTGTTTTGTGTAAAAAACAAAACAGTGTTTACTACAGTCAGATTAAAACAAGAGTGAAATTCAGATTTGTTGTTGGTCCAGATGAGTATTTTACTTTCAATTTTAATTTAACTGTCTAAACAAGGCACAGTTTGTGCCCCTAAGGGTTTACAGTACAAAACCAGATTGCATTATGAAAGGAAACAGAGTATTGGAAAGACAATGGCAATGCAGTTAAAGAAATGGTATTACATGGTCAGCCATGATGCATCATTTATTCTATTTCACTCCTATGTTCTCTCATTTCTCCTTTTTCCTCTACTCAGTCCATGTGACTTGTAATTATTTACTGATATACAGCTATGGAGTTGCTTAGCACATCTGAAAAATATCCTCATGTCCACGTCACAGTTGAAAAAAATTGTCAAAGATATTTCTTTGATACTAAAGACTTTTTTCCAAATAAGTTTATTTTGGTTTTCTGTCTTTGTGGTAATAAGGAGGATGAAAAGATGAGCATACATTTCTCCCAAATGTCAATGTAGCAGCTGAACATTACAGAATCACAGTATGGCTGAGACAGAAAGCAACCTCTGCAGATCATCTAGTCCAACTTCTTCTCAGAGTAGGGTCACCTAGAGCAGGTTGCTCAGGGATGTGTCCTGTTGGGTTTTGAATATCTGCAAGGATGGAGACCCCACAGCTTCTCTGAGAAACCTGTGCCAGTGTTCAGCCACCATTTCAGCAAAAAAGATCTTTTCCTACATTTAAGGAATTTGAATTTGTGCCCATTGTGTCTTGTCACTGAACACCACAAGGAAAAGCCTGGCTCTGTCTTCTTTATGGTCTCACATCAGGTATTTATGCATACTGATAAGATCCCCCCTGGAGCCTTCTCTTCCTCAGGCTGAACAGTCCCAGCTCTCTCAGCCTCTCCTTATATGGGAGGTACTCCAGTTCATTAATCATCTTCATGGCCCTTCACTGGACCTTCTCCAATATTCCCATGTCTCTCTTGTACCAGAGAGACCAGAACTGGACCCAGCACTCCAGATATGTCTCACCAGTGCTGAGTAGAGTGGAAGGATCAACTCCCTCCACCTCTTGGAAATGTGCTTCCCAGGAAGCTGTTGGCCTTCTTTGCTGCAAGGACACATTGCAGACTCATGATTAATTTGGTGTCTACCCCCAGATCTTCCTCTGCAGGACTGCTTTCCAGGGTAGTCTACCAAGTGTGTGCATGGGGTTGTTCCTCCCCAGAGGAAGGACCTTGCACTTCCCTTTATTGAACTTCATGACATTATTTTGAGTCCATTTCTCCAGTCTGTCCAGGTCCCTCTGAATGGCAGAACCACCATCTGGTTTGCCAACCGTCCCTCCCAATTGTGTATCGTCTGCAAACTTGGTGAGGGTGCACTATGTCCCACTGTCCCAGTTATTAGCAAAGGTTTTAATCAGCATTGGTTCCAGTATCAACACCTGGCATAAACCACTAGGGACTGGCCCCCATATGGACTTCAAACCCTTTGAGCCCAGAAGTTCAGCCAGATTTCAGCCCACTTCAGTGTTCACTTATCTAGCCCATACTTTATCAACTAGTCTATTAGGATGCTATGGGAGGCAGCATCAAAAGCGTCTCTCACATTAAGATAAACAACATCCACTAGTCTCTCCTTGTCCACTGGGCCAGTCATTTCATCATAGAAGGCTGTCCAGCTGGTCAGGAGCGATTTCCCCTTCCTAAGTCTATGCTGACTACTCACAGTCATCTTCTTGTTCCTAATATATTTGTAAACGGTTAGTAGTCAGGTATCTGACTATAACTAAAAGTTAGGAAGAAACATGACAAATCAATAAATTGTGTCAAAATCCTAATATTATATGGAAAGCAACAATAAAGAACTTTGTTCGATTGCTCAGAGAATTCAGGTACTTCCTGTGCTTCATGATTTTTACTACATGGTATGTCAAGTCAATGTAGTACGGCAAGTTCAATTCAGTTTCTATAGCTGATCATGTATTTTATTCTAGCCTCCATTCTCTCTGATTCTCATGGGCTTTCTCTTCTGGACCAGTACATCTTGGACTACTTTCTAATTGCTCAGCTTCAGCTACAAGACTGGAAAGTGTTTCTACAGTATTCCAGCTTGCAGTGGGGTAGGAAAAGCAATGTGTCCTTACTAACATGTCTTCAAACCCTCAGGAAGAAAATGTCATTTACTTTAAAGCCTGCCATCTCTTGGGGGAGTGATCCAGATAGGCTATTATATAAAAGGCAATGGACACCGTCCTTTATCTCCCAATTTAACACACACATTTATTTTAATATAAAATCATGTCTGCCACTGTCATTGTTCCAAGCCCCACTCTGTAAGGACAGATATTTTCTGAAAATGCTTGACAAAATTTCAGGTGCCTTTGGGAACCTTAGGTAGGATTTCATGGATTATGGGTTGCCTTTGCTGTTTAGGCTGCAAGTTATTTAGCTCTGTCATAACTGAAGTGCCCATGAACATTCACCAATACATGCTGTTATGAACCACAGGCATTACCACAGTATCAAGGGCAAAGGAGTTTTAGGTATCTGTGAGGTATGATGTAGCTGCAAGAGCTGGTCATATCTTTCATGCAAGAAAGTTATCCTCCTTGTGAGAGAGCGGATCTGGTGCTGATTGTTCTCTGAGGGTAACTAGGACAAGTGAATGCTCTGTTTCTTATCAGAGTGCTGGTATCTGTTCCTCCTTTCAGAGAGTTCCTCCAGCTGGCTTATGGCTCTCACAGCTCAGCCAAGAAGGTGGGGGGAAGGGGATTAGCCCAATAGTTTCAGTAAATTACACACATTCATCAGCCCCTTGACTTCTACACTCAAGTTCTTGCCTTTTATGGCAGACCCAGGGAAAATGATATAATGGTATGCCATATAGCATGTGTATATAGGGATCTGGGGATATATTTCATGTATCTTTACAAGCCTTGTTTTGCAAACTTTTCTAAGGGAATTTTGAATTTACAGTCTGATAAGCAATTTCACCACAAAGGATAACTGGATCTCTATCAGAAGCTATGTGCTCTGTCAGAGCAAAAGAAAGAAAGGTGTGGGTTACTGAATGAAGCTTTCATCCATATGGCAGTGTGCAAGCACAGTCCATAAATTCCAACTTTGACATCAGTAGCAGAATGTTCGTTAAAGCTGGGATTTTACTCTGGGCCTGTGCTAGAAAATGAATTTACATAGCTGTTATTGTTTCATATATAAAAAAAAAAAAGAGTGGTTTTTGAATGAAATTATAGTAGAAAGACACCATTGTCTTCATGTGGAGTGGGCTATTGTGAAAGAAACTTGCTAAATGAAAACCCTAGCACTGTTCCAGATTTTAATGTGAGTTTTGGGAGGGATGGGAGATGTCTCTTGATACATTCCAACAAGTGTTGAGGTTTCTTTTGTGTTATGCAGCTCTGATCATCTGGCTTTCTCCACAGGACTTCAGTGGAATGTCTCCAATTTCTGCTAAATATGAAGCTGGCCAAATGAAGTTGCACAAAACAGCAAATTGGGGATAATCATGCCTAAGTGTGTGGGCATTTGGGATCTCATCCAAATGAATCCAAAGAGGAAGTTGTATGGACCTGATTCTCACCTCACACTTTTTCTATCACCAAGTTATGCTGTTATAAATCAACAATGGGCAATTTATTTTCTTGCTAGATTCTTTGCAGAGATGCTAGCAACTCAATGCATTAAGTACTACCACTTTATGCTTCTTCTAGCAAGGGAGCCCTAACTCTAGTACCACACCTTTAAAATTATTGTGCAGGAAAAGTAGAAGAAATGCAAGGCTTATTCTTAGATTTTGTCGTGCCCTAATTTGATATGTTAGTTGGCTTTGATCCCATACAGCAGTTTAAGTGGATGAAAAAGGCATGTATTTGGGTTGCCTGACTGCTATCAATAAATGCAAAAGTGCCAAGCCATGTAACATAAGCCTCTTGGGAAGGCGTTAAGGATGTACAACTGGTGAGTTACCAACAGTTTTCACCACACCAATCATCCAGACATATTATGGGCAACTTAGCTTTCTGAAACGAATTAACAGGAATTAGTGGCTGAAATTCATCGTTCTTGAAAGTCTTTCCCACCATAATCTTTTGTAATCCTTCTTCTTCTAACTACACTATTCATTATGGGCCATATCCTGTGTAAGGTGAACCTATGCAAACACCCATAGGACTACCAATTCTGAACCTTGCCTCAGATTCACAACAGGATTTGGGTGAGGGGAAGCTGGATTTGTTCATATCTGTACATTTCCACACTTTTGGACCTGCAAATCCACGTAAACTGTTTCTGACACAAAGCTGGCAAATGTGTTCTGGATAAAACTGGGAACAGCTCTGTCATATAACCTTGTTTTTTCACTGCAGTAAATAAAATTTCCTTTGCTCTTCTGCACTCTGAAAGGTGACTAAAACCAGAGATTTCTTTTAAGCTAGGTTGGCTCAGAATGGTCATCCCTCAATAAAACTGCTTGAATTCTTCCACTGATATATTTTAGCCCGAGTTGATAGACTTCTAGAAATGCTGGTTGGAAGGGAAGTCTGGAGGTCATTGAGCTCAACCTCCACTTCAAAGCAGGATTATTGCCAGCACTAGACCATGTCAACCCCCTCTTTACTTTGCTTTTGTTTTTTAGAAGTTAGATTATCCCCCCATGATATCTTACAACCAGAAAGTAAAATAGAAGAAGAGGGAAAGACTCACTGAAAACATTCAAGCAGATGGGGAATTATTTAGTCTGGATTTTAAGAGGGTTTCTTACTCTCTGTCATTAAGAGTCTCTCTGTCCAGTGATAGGCAATTAGAGAATGAGCAGGTCAAACGTGCTTCATGAGACAGTTGAGAGAACAGTGGTAAGCGTCCACTGTGGAGAAGAAAAATGAAATTAAAACCCAGTTAATGTATGTAACAAGCTCCAGTTACTGGGTTAGCAGAAAAACAGCCCTCCTCAAAGATTTATATCCTGCACAAATAGTTGATTGCTCTTTTGGAAGAAATGACCTAACCCGGCACAGGACAGCAAGAGTGAACAAGTCATCACTCACAAACCCTGGCAGAAATACTTGGAATGAAAAATAATAGAAAACACCCTAGATCCTTTTTCCTCCAAATAAGCAGTTTCATCTGATTAAAGGGCAGGTGAAGAATGTTCTGTTTAGAAATCTGAAATTGTGGTGGGTAACATCTGAAGGATTGTGGCCTCCCTGTGAAAGATTTCCTCGGAGATGGCTGGCACTGCAGTGCAGGTTGGTGTGTGCTGGCCAGATGTGTCACACCGCATCTAGGACCAAGAACACCCTGAAGGGTGAAAAAAATAAGGCAAGATTGCAACTTCGGTGGCAAAATAATTTTTCCAGGGAGGGCAGCAGGATGGTGATGAGCAGACCTGCACTGAACTACCTTGGCCCCCAGCAGTCCTGTCCTGCCCCTTCACCTCCTTCAGCAGCTGCTTCAGGTAGCTTTTGGGTGACCTATGACTCATCAAGATCAGCTGTTACCATCCCACCTATCTCCCCACAGCAAGGCAGGATGGACTTGAATAAAATCAATCCACTCCTACCACAAGGAAAGCAAGGTCTGCAAGGGGCATCTGGGGACAGGTATGGCATCTGACAAGGAGGACAGGGCATTGCCAATGGGATCTTTTGGCTGTACTAACTGCATGCAGAATTACTTGGATCCAAATCATTCAAAGGTAGCTTTGTGGGTTTTTTAGTAATAAATGATTGCTGTAGGCCACCTGTCTATTTAACACAGGAAGAACAAAACCGCAGGAAAATTTAGGGATTTGCAGAGATCTGCAGATTTACTATATTTTGACCATGGAATCATAGCTCTGAATCCACAAGCATATGATTTCTACTCCATCACTCAGTGTGTTTGTACCTAATGTATACATCCATCAATATATAGCCTTGCAGAGCACTTTCTCATCTGTCCCCCGAAAGTGCTCAGAGCACTTTGTATGTGCATTTAGCTTCTCAGGATTAGTGGTGGGTTATATTGAGATGTCTTGAATTCAAGGATGTTAGAGATGTTTGGGGTGCTCCTGAGAGTTCAGAATGTTAAAGTTCACAGTTCATGCCTGAAGCATGTGAATCCCAGTTTAGTCTGAGAAGAGCAGCAGGACAAAGGGCTTGTCACACATGCTGAGTTGTTGGAAACACGATCACATGAGGTTAGAGTAGTCATCATAACTGATGTTAGGGTCATATCTTGTTTCTGATGAGTTTCAGCTGGTCCTGCTCTGGAAATATAGAGCAGCTGTTTTTCAAAGTTTCATGAAATGCTGTATAGGCAACATAGATGGAATTCTAGAATAACTTTACCTAGAAGATCCTTTAAGCTTTACAATTAACCATAGATCTTCTTTAGCTATATTACTGCCACATTTATGTGGCTGACAGAAAGAGCCAGACATCCAAAGGGAGCATTATGATCATACAGTCTTACCTTTTGCAAGCCAGAAGAACCTTGCCCAATAACTTCTGCACCAAGATTATAGTTTCTCTTTGAGCTTTATACATATCTTTTAGAATAAATACCCATTTATGACTTAAAAGCATCAGGTATGGGAAAACACACCACATCCATACCCAAATCACTCCAAAGCTTAGGTAGTTTCCCTTTTAAAGATTTTCGCTTCATTTTCATCTGCTTGTCTCATACCAGCTTTCAACCACTTGATCTCAATATGATTTTTTCAGTTAAATCAGAGTCTTCTATGATCTGAAGTATTTTTCCATGTAAGCATTTCTAGGCTGGAATTAATTCACTTCTAAATCTTCTCTTGGATAAATAACACAGACTAAGTTCTTAATCTGTCAAGTATGATTTACAGACCTGGAGTTGTGCTTATAAATCTTTTCTGAACACACTCCAGTTTCTTGGTGTCCTTTCTGAAGTGAGGACATGAGGTCTATACTTTGGTAATGGCCTTATTCATGTTGGAGACAGAGATAATATTCCTTTTCATATTTTGATTGCCTCTTGCTTCTGCAATGAAGGATGTCATTCACAAATTTAGCTGCTATGTTGCCATAAGATCACATGCTTCATGGGCTGCCTAATATGATTTTTATTTGTTTTTCAGATTGATCTACAGGGTAAAGTTCAGTATTTTATAAGGATATTCTATCCTTGCTGTTCTTGTAGCATTATGGTCCATCACTGACATATTGCTCTATTTACCATCTGACTCTTATCAGTACATATAGATGATGTAACCATGCAAACATTTACAAATTCCACTTTTTGTATTCTTTCCCACTTTCACTAGCATTGGTTATGTAACTTCTTCCCATACACTGAAAAAGTCATTGCACATCATTTGGCCAAAATCAGATCTGCTCTAAGAGGCTTACCAGAAATTATCTTCTAGCACACTGTTTCTCCACTTCCAGCTATTTTCAAGCAACTTTTAATATATGTCTATTATACTTTCTATTTTTAATACAGTGCTAAGTCTGCAATGTGTTTATTTGCACACCAAATGGGACTCAGTCAAATATTTTGTTGTTTCTCTTTGCTGCCCATGCAACACTAACAATGAAAAGCTCATGTAGGCTCTGCTGCACCCTAACTGTGCTTATTGACTATAGGACACAAATGTACCAGATCTAGATACGTTCCATAAGACTTCGGTCAGTCTGCTGGGAGCCACTGTTTTCTGCATTAAAAGACACTAGGGCTTAGACTGACTGATGTGCTACCAAACTGCTTAAATAGCTACTGTCAGTTCCACACATTTCACTTACAGGTGTCATAGTAGTACAGAGCAAACCCTAGGGCTCTTTTGGGCAACGATAGTGAAACACAATCATCATGATGAT
This sequence comes from Strix aluco, assembly GCF_031877795.1. Lineage (NCBI taxonomy): Eukaryota > Metazoa > Chordata > Aves > Strigiformes > Strigidae > Strix > Strix aluco. The sequence continues at coordinate 71,181,564 of NC_133971.1, forward strand.
GATAAACTAGCAGCACTGTTATCTTTCTCAAACATCAAATTTCCTCAGAAAAGACACCAAGGTTATGTTACAAGGCCTGTTGTTGAAAACCTATCTTAAATGCTATAACATCCTGTCTGCAACTTTACTCAACACCTATGCCAGGTTACCCAGCTATATACATACTGTGATTATCTTATTTACTTTTTCAAATATTGGCATTAAATCAGAATTTTCAGTACTCTGCTATTCTGTCAGGGTTGGTTTATAAGAAAATCAACACTAGCAGGTTAGAAAAGCTCTTTCCAGCTAGAGAGAGCTGTATGAACTTCTTCCATTCTGTACATCCTAAGTGACCATGAGAATTTTTTTTAAATTCCTCCCTTTATTCCAACCCTATTCATCAGAGATTTTTTTTAAATGAATACTTCTAGCCTTCCTTATCAGGTACCTCCATTTTCAAGTTCTGATTACCTGTGATCATCACCTGTGATTTCCATACTATTTTTGTTTGGGCCAGGTTTATTTGTTTATTGTTATTGTCCAATGGTTTTAGCTGTTATTTGCCAGCAGGACTGAGTGAGCAGGCTCCTGGTGTCCCAGCAAAGCAACTTCTTCTCCATAAAAGCACGTCGCAGGTGTTGGGGTACGAACCCTCACACCACATCTGGTACATTTGGGGGTGGACAGTGAGGGGATAGTATGTCACCTCCTGTGTGTCACAGCGCTCCCAAGTCAGAGAGACCAGGGACCCCAGCGCAGATCTGTGAGCATATCTTGTCAGTCACATCCCTTCCTGCAGGCTCCACTGGTGTCAGCTAATATGATCTTTACCTGCCATATTCTAAGCTTCAGGGTTTTGTTTGCTTTGGGTAGAGACCTTGTGATCCAGGTGCTTACCTAACCCAGTTCACACACAACAGTACCCTCTGCACCTTGCTGAATGAACAATGTGCCACAGATCCATACGTCCTCTGGCCGTATGAGAAATACCATCAAAGCGGGATGTCAGACCTGCTATTACTGTGCCTGGACATAAACTACCAGCAGCAAAAGAAGAACCACAAAAAAACAAGTTGGGAAAACATAAGTACAGCTACTATGTTGTACAAATGAATTTGTTCAAGTAACTTTGCTTATTTCTACCTGTTTACACTTTCTTCACCGACAATTAAGCACCAGCTGTGCATTTAAACCATAGCTTCAGCTGAATCTTGAGAGCTGATGTCTCCAGTAACCTTGAAAGCGAGGGCCAAGGGCCGTATAACACACCTGATATGCAGTCTTAGGGAACCATCTTGGAAGACTGCTCAGTTTGATGCTATTCCTTCAATTTGATGCTATTCCTTCATCCACAGAGGCTGTCAAATCCCTTCAAAGATGGATGGTAGATCAAACATGTGGTACAGTGTTCAGCAAAGTGAAGGTTCTTTGGTAAACTGCACTTCTAAAATGTTTCAATTAATATATTAGTTGCTTTTTTTAGATATTCTAGAGGAGATTATTTTACATAAACTCAGTAAAAAATATGAGGATAAATTGCTGTAAAGAGAGTATAAATATTTAAGAAGTTACAACACAGTCTTGTGCCATTAAGTTATTTATAATATTTTAATAATTAGGGGTGATATTTAAGAACATTGTTTTCAGCTAGAGGCCCCAGATTAAGTTTAACATGTAAAATAACAAAGAGAGATTCCACTATTTCAACTTTACTGTACAGTTGATTAAAATCACCCATATGTGATGTAACTGTACCTCTGCTACACAGACAAAATGGCAGTTGTTGATAAGTATCCATTAAGTTTTAAATTTTGCAGAGGATGTGATTTCTTGAGGTTAGTGAACACATCTTCCCCAGCTCAAGCTAATACCCTAGTATAATTCAATACAGAGCGGGAGTTCACAGTATCTGTTTCTGCACAGTACCCTGGGTCCTGAGATTAAGTATTGTGTCTGGATAAATGATGCATTACTAGAAGAACAGTATGCTATGAACTATAAATTTAACTTGCCAGATTAAAGAAGAGTTTCTTTTAAGAATCAAGGAGAAGTAATCAAACTATTTGGTTGCCATTTTATGAATAGATTGAGCTGCTTTTTTTAAAAAGAAATAGCTTTCCTTTTTTTCCAAATACCAAGCTGATTACATGATTTTGCAAACACTGAACAGAACTTAAAAATCAAAAGTTTCTCTTGGGAAAACTTACATAAAAGATTTCAACCTGTTGAACCAGGAAGAAATGTTTCATTTGGAATCAGTTTGACAACAAACTGTGGCCAAACTCTGTGGCTTTCAGAAAATTGTGTTTCACCTGTATGACCCGTCTGCTCTCATGTGACAACTATATGGCTGTGTCATAATCTGACTGATCCCTCATGGTCTATCACAGGGGGTTTGTATCCATTATGCATCCCATCAAAATGTCCTAGCAGACAGGGCAGGGCATGTGGCAGCTGAACTACAATTTCTACGAAGCATCACAGCAATGCAGAAATTTTTTAATGTTGGATAGAGCAAAAAGGTAACGTTTCCCATTGGGCATGCAGAAAAAATTCCTTTTGATTAAAAGTGTTTTGATAGTTCCAAACTGAAAGATCTGGACCAGACTTCACTCGACCCTCCCAGGCTCAAATTTTGACTTTCAAGACAGAAAGTTTGCAGAAAGCAAGCTCTTTACATGTTTTAATTAACTTCATCAGAGAACAATTTCTTTATTAAAAGTGGTTCCAAGGCTGAAAAATCCTAGTTCTAGAGTAGAATTCACGTCCTAAGACTCAATCTACATTTCTTTTAAAATTGTTTAAGTTTAAAGGGTTCAAAACACCTTCAAAAAGGAATTATGCTAGCCTAAAATGGGTCAATATAGTTTACCAGTCAGTGTGGACTAATGGTATTGCCCCATCAATAATGGACAGTTCAACCACTCTGAAACTATTTTATTCTGAAGTAGTCCTAAATTACCAGGTATTTGAACAGTTTCAGCAATAGATTTGTGGTGAGGTAAAAGCTACGCTCAGTATACACCAGTGGAAAGCTGACATTTGAAATGCATGATCTATCTCTGCAATGTCAAAAAAAGATGAAAAAAACACTATTTTTTGCATCCTCTCAAGCCGCTGGAATAGTTTCCAACCACCAGAAATGGTCGACACACAAAGATTTTGTTGCAATGTATCCAGGTGGCTTTTTAGAACTTCCAGAAAGGGAGAGTCGTCTTCTTCTGCCACAGCATCTCCAGATCTCTGCCAGGGTGCAACAGCAGGTCAAGATCAGGGTCTGGATCAAGGGGTACTGGTCCACAGCCATGCCACAGGGCCAGGGTGAGCATTCCCAACGATATGCTGCTCCCCAGGGATGGAGGGGCACCCCTTGCCTATAGCCTCCCCATGATGGCTTTTCCAGATAAAGAGCCTCGGCCTGGGAGGGGGCACATGTTTAGGGCCTGACACTGACCTCCACTCCCCAGACATCTTCACTGGTCATCAGCAGCCTCATCCAAGCCAGGATTTTTGGCAGTATGATTGCACTGTGCATAGTTGCACTATCACAGCTCAAATTAGGGATGACATGCATTACTGTGAGCCTCAAAGCTGGGGAGGGAACAGCTTGAATTCTGGGTATTTTATTTCATGTCTGAATATAGTAAGCAGCCATGTAAATTTCTGCAGGGATTTATGGTAGACTGGCTCAGTCAATACAGCTGATTTTCAGTTTGCTAAGTCTGATCTGATGCTGTTTGCTGGCTAGAAACTTAACCAGAAGGATTACACATAGTGCCAGCCTGCCAGAAGCAGATCCTGAAGTTGCTATGGCAAAAAAGCGGACTATCCTTTCTTGCAAACAGCTCAGAACAGCAGAGCAATACATGGGAAAATTGTGTCTATCAATCATGTGCACAAAGTGTGGGGAGAGATTTTCTGCTATAGCAATCACTGAGCACTAAATGCATTAAAATCAAGGGTGCTAGGACTGGTTTGTTCCTTCTATCTCACAACCCCTTTTTAAGACTTTTCTACAGCAGGGTCTCAGCTGACCGCCTCTGGAGCCAGCAAAAAATTTCCAATTGGCTTTAATGTGAGCTGAATCAGAGCAAAGGGAACATTGCAGCAGTGTCAGGAGCCAGATGATCATGATCTATACACAACTGCACCAGGTCATCACTCTGTTTTGCTCAAAGTAGGAATGAGAAATGTCAGAAGTAATTATCTTGCACCGCGTTAATCACCTATCTAGAGGGCATTAGTACTGCACAGGTAATCCTTCTTGTCTGTGTCTGTCTGGACACAGTCGAGCAGAACTGCTGTCTATCCTCTAAACCCTTAGGCTCTCTGGGATTTAGAAGTGAGCAGCCACACGGTTCTGCACCAAAATTATGGATCAAGGCAGAATCATCAGCTAACCATTCAAAAACTTTTATCAGTTTCTTTTTCTGTTCCTTTCTGTACACACAGATTTTTTTATACTAAATTAGGTCCTCCAAGCAAGTAAGTGGGGAAATGTGAGGTCTGTTTAGCTGCCAAGGCTCCTTTAAGATTTTCAAAACAACTAAAACTCCTTATTGACAAGAAAGGAGGCAGAAGAAGCTTATAATTTTCTTGTAAACTGTCATTGTTTTCACTTATATAAAACCAGAAAGAATGTAGAGCTAGGCTCCTCTCTAGTTATTGAAGTAAGCAGGCCTAGGTTTCCCAAAAAGGAGATCAACGAGGGTCTTAATCCTTCCCCCCAACAGTGTCAGTTCTTCTAGTGCAATTCTATAATGCAGTGACATGCCTGCTGTGGAAGTGAAGGCAGTTTATGCAAGACCCCTTTCCTCCTTAGTTCACACGTGCCTCTTCTTTCTAAAAAGCTAGGGAAAGTATGCAGTGTTGCAGAGCAGCAATGTGTATGCGTGTCTCTGTGTGTCTGAGCACCCTTCGTGCAGAGCATGATAGGCTGCGTAGCTGCAAGCCGGTGATTTCCATTCATGTTGAGGCTACATCTGACTTTGTGATTAGGAACTGAAAGATTAATAAGTTACTCTGATACTTCTATTTAAATGACAGCATAGTACCGATGGGATCTATCCAAAGACTCCTTCCCTGTTGCAAAGTGTTTATTTGAAACAAGATACATCCAAAGGGCTGATGGAGAATACAAAGCGTATTGTGTCAAGACAAAACACTACAAACAAATTGTTCCTAAAATGACTGTTTGTCAAGCTATCATTTTTCAACATCGGACATTGTGACAGAAGCTGGTCTGAGGCAAAGGCCTGAAGGAAAGCCAAGACCGTTTGCAACAGTGCTCCAGGTGTTTCATGCTTAGTGACAGGGACAGAGGATAGCAGAGAGACACCTCCGTGACAAGCAAACACACGAATCAGTGTGCAAGCTCTTCTACCAGATAGAGCTGATAGGAGTTTTATGCCTGGAGCCTTTTTAATGCAAAGGCAGCAGATGTAGTTAAATCACTGATAATTCCAAAATGAAGTTTTTCAATGGCACTGAAATTTTTTAAAAGGGATGGAATGAAGCATCTCATTCCACAAACAAAACACATGTATTTTTTTACCTGCCCATCTTTATGACAATCTTCTAAAAATCTTTGGAGTTGACAGTGAATATTTTTCATGTGTTTGGTACTGTATGTCAGTCACAAGTCATAGAGCAAACTGAGTGGGAGACATGCAACAGTAAAGGGCACCACTGAACAAGCAGAAAGGCCAATTCTCCAGGCCTTGAGTGAGAAAACTACACATTTTGAGTCCAAAGTGTGTCAGTCCAGCATAATAAAGTACCATGTAAAGACACCCAGGATAGTTGTGAAGGAAAGACAAATTCTGCCTGGTGTAAGTAGAGCAGGGATGGATAACAAGAGATGGCCCTGAGCTGTTATGGCTATGCAGCTCCTGATGGCCAAACCAGCCCATTCAGAGCTAGCTTGGACCCTGTGATGTACAGAAACCCATGGTGGACCCATGGTGACATGAGGGAAGGCCAGCAAAGACACTCATACAAAGGTACACATGATGTGATGAGAATGGCAGGCAAGGAGAGCCACAGCATTGCCAAGAACCAGTGCCTAGGGGACTCTGCGTGGGTGGGACATAAGGAGGCAGCAGGGAGCACAGCAGGAGCCAAGGAAGGCCCCAACAACTGCTTTGTCAGAGGAGAGAAAAGGAGAAAGAAGATGCCTTTTCCACTGTGAAGGAAGCCGCAGGAGCTGAGATGTAGCCCCAGGAGCTACAAGTCAAGCTGAAAGTAAGGCTACAAGCAAAGCAGAAGATGGCACCAAGATATCATTCATGAACCTGGCAAAGAAATGGTGGTGACATCAGTAGTGGCAAAGGAAGAGGTGAGAGAAAAAGTGGTAGCATGAGCTCTCTGTGCAGATGATATGACCCATCGGTGTCCTTAGTCCAGTGACAACGAAACTGCACCATCCTCTTAGACAAAAGCCCGAGGAAAGATAACCTATTTTGCAGTAATCTGGGCAGGAGCATGCACACAGTCTTCTCCTAATAGCTGCTCACCAGTTAATCCTGCAATCTATTACAGGACCCACCAAACTGTGAAAAGATGCTAGTTATCTGGGTGTAGAAAAACCTCTGGAAATCTTTGTGAGAAACTCCTCACCTTAAAAATACATGCATTTCCATGCCATTCTTTTCTCTAAAACAATAGTGATAATTTCAGGAGATTTAACTTCATGTGAAAAGAAAGATAAAATTAGTCTCAGTGTTTACAGCCCATAACTAAGGCAGTAACAGAATAGACACATGGCCTTGCTAGGATTGACGGGTGTCCAGGTGTTCTGGGCAGGCCCAGGAATCCACATGCAAGTGGATGATGCTCAGACACATGTGTTATCCCAGTAACAAGTTACACAGGATTATTATGAAGTGGTGGACGCTTGCCATGTTGAATATGTAAAAACTGAAAACGTGTATTTTCTCAAAGTTTGTATTTGCATATTTTCAAACTTAGGTAAATGTGTATGCCAGTGAGTATGTGTATGGGTTTGAGATCACCATCTGCAGTAGGAGAGCGAAGGGTTGCTGGATTGGAAAATACACATTTTTGTGTCATCTTTCCACCTTTCACATCATTCTTCCTCTAAAAGTCTCCTTCCATCAAAATTCTTACAGAAATTTTTCAAAATATTTCAATCCAAAATATCTTCACAGCAGTATTTTGCAGAGTTCTAGCCAAAATGCACATTTCCCAATGAAATTTTACACCTTTAAATCCCTGGCCAGTCATCTAACCATGAAGGAGTTAACTCCAGACCTGTTTCTGTTTCTTAATTCCATTTCGGAGAAAATGTTAATCCTTTAATTATATAGCATGTTCAACTGACAAAATGGCTCTCCTATTGTTGAAAAGCTCCCTGTTATACTGAAGGCTTTTGATAAAATGTGGCCATGGGGAAAAATTATAGATTTGCTATTGAGATTATTTTTTGTATAAAAATTCAAGGGAACATGCTCTTTAAGGGGACTATTATGTAGCCACAGTGGTTTCCCATTATGCAAAGCTAACTTCCTCTCTTCCTGGAACTGTAAACACCCATGGTAAGCAAGCTCTGCTCTCACAGCTACAATGGGGAATTTTCAATTATGCACAAGGAATTTAGCTTTTTTCCCCTCATGCACCTCTTAGCAAATGACGTTCTCCCTCCTGATACTAAGGTTACAGCAGGCTTCCAACAAATGTATGTATCCCTCTGAGAATGGACGGCAGGGAAGCACATAGCAGACAGCATTGCATGCAACTTGCTGAAATCCTGATTTCATAACAGCGGGTCTAAGACAACGATGGCAAGCAGTAAAAATCAGATCATGTGTAGCACTAAACAATGGCCAAAATTTCATATTACTACTCCAGGGTTTCAGGAATAGTTAGCTGAAGTCATTGGACATTTTTTTGTTCATTATGAAGGGCTACAGATGAGAACAACTGGTGACATGAAATACTGTCTCCAGCAGAAACTGAAGTTACCTGCCCATCACTTCTTAATCCTGTATGCAGGGTAATAAGATCAGACCTCTCCTATCCCAGAATCTTACTGAATCTTGTTCAGTAATGTTGTCCAACTATTTGAGCTTTATTATCCTCTTAAAGCTAAGAGTCCAGATCTAGGTGGAGCAGCACAAAAATGTAAAGTACAAGAAATATTTATTTGCAACTGGTCAGTTTTGTTAAAAATAATGATGACTGTGCATGAACAAATAGTCAGTTTCTAGTCTACTAGTTCTCATTGTATGTTCTAACTGGGGAAAAATTTATTAAAAATTAGCACTGGGTTAAGCTCCTACTGTCTAATCTTATTACATAGGGTTGATTGTGTTTCACACTAACAAGCTAAGAGTTTAGGACATTAATCTACTGTAAATGAAATGCTCCTATGAAATGTGATAGAAGAGACGGTAAAGAACTTGTTTTACTGCACTGCATCTGACTTGTATTGCATGCTGTGCTTGTTAATGAAGACTTAAGTTACAGACCATGTTATCTGTGCTTTAAAACTGCTATTCATGCTCTTGGAGTTTTTCCTTAAAAATTTAGAGATTTATCCCCAATAATACCAATAATGTCACTAAAAAATAATACAACTTGCAACACCTTTGTGTTATTTACAAGTTCATGACCTATCAGAGGGACATGTCTTGACCAATGACAGAGATGGAGAGCAAATAAAGGCGACAGGAGAGAGCGAGCTACATGTGGTTTGGGGCTTGGCTTCTGGCAGCATGAATGTCTGATCACTACTAAGTATATAGATCAGACCTGGTATTGCTTTAGGTCTGAATTTATTAGTTACACACAGATATTCATTGTGCAGACATAAGCATTACTTTCCCCTCTGACTCACAACCAGCACCTTTTATTTCAGGCTTTTTGGAATGAATAGATGATTGCCTCACGGGTAAAGAGTGGAGGTAAACTGAGCAGGATCATTAGCATTCAGTTCTTTGCAGACTTGAGAACAACTTAAAAACAGGGATTAGCTCATCTAGATGTTGCTTGGGACAGTAGTGCTGGGAGGCCAAAATAATGCTGTCAAAGTTCTTCGAGCTCTTTGGATTGTCATCACTCTGCAGGTGCATAATACTACTATTGATCCCATCTGAAATTATTTTAATAACTACAAATCTCCATAATATCACTTTGAAGAATAATCATGGGATTTAAATGAAAGGAGCAATGAAAATAACGTCATTTTCTAACTAAACAGAACAAGTAGTATTTATTGTTCTTAAGTTTCTGGTGATGATTTACTCATCAGGAAGATTTTCTGTTATCAATACGTAGCTCACCTAAGCAACGTGTGTCACCATTAAAAAACCCGGTTTCTTCATCCTTGTAAATGATACAGATAGAGGTATATTAGACATGATTCAGATTGAATGAGGTCACAGAAAAACTAGAAATTAGAATATTGCTGCTTGTTCTTAAAAACAAGAATTCCCCATGTGAATGTTAACTACGGTCCCAAGAAATGGGCCAAAAATGAATCTCCAGATGTCACAGCAGTACACACCAAACATCTAGAGCCAGAGCCACAGCCCTTCTGAGGTCCTCTTCATCATGCTTCAGGGAGAAAAGAGAACTTAAAGCTGATGCCCCAGGGTATATTTTCTCCAGAAAAATAAAGCAGATAAAGCAGAGCTCCTCAGCAGCACATAGCTTTCCATCATCTTCTTGACATTTTCTGCAGGGGCAGGGAGTTGTTGGGGGAGAAGCTGGAGCTCAGGTTGAGACCGCATGCAGAGTGTCCAGGGAACAGAGCTGTCCTGGAGAGAAGACTCTGCTAGTGGATGCAGAGCAGAGAGGGGGAAAAGGGCCCTATGTGACCAAAGGGTTTGTGTCAGCCCCTGTCCAGGTGAGGGTTAGTGGGGATATAAGGCAGCCTTGTCTTCCCTTCTGGTCACAGTGGCTGGATCAGACCACATCTGTACACTCAGTACAGTTGTTTATGCATTTCAACACTCTCCAAACTAATGCTCAGGCCTGTTTGAAGGACATGTTGTGGTGCTCATCAGTAACATGACTTAGGATAAAGAGAAATAAAGAGTTCACAGCCAGGGGAAAAAAATCCAGCTTTTAACTTATGCCTTAAAATCAAATCCACTAAACTCATACCAACATTTTTTTACCATTCCAGTGGAGCAGGCACACAGATTCCAACTGTTTTATGTGGTGCTCATTATATCTGCTGCTACAGCCTGACTTTATTGCTTTGAAAACATGTAAACCTCTTCTTGCTACATAGGTAAGCAAACCCTGGACGGCACTACCCAGGATGAAGGGAAGGGAATGGCTTAGTGGCTAACCTTAGCATGAAACCGAAAGCCTGTGGTACAGAGCAAACAAGCTCTGTGGTCGGGGCCCGTCAATCAGATTGCTGGTGGACAGGCAACTCTTAAAATGTAATCCGCGTCTCAGAATAACCCTCACTTATACTCTTACGAGTTCATAAACTCCTGCGGCTGGGGAGCTGCGGCGCGTTTGCGGTGGCAGCACCCCAGTAGTGGGGCGTGCACTTCCTGCCACCTAGAGGAATCCCAGCAGATTCCCGATGACTGGAAAGTCCCTGGCGCCAGGATTTCTTCACCAAATTCACCCTGTGCCATTTCTTCCCCGCAAAGGGCACCTCGGCGGCTGGTGCAAGGAGCGGCCACTTCTGCCACCGCCAGCCCCAGACTCCCTGCAGATGGGACGCAAACTGCCAAGCAGAAGCCTTCCAGGCACCAAAGAATTTCAAACCTCAACAGCGGTGCCAGGAAATAGACCCTAATCCCAGGCAATTAAGTTTACAAGAAATACACTGCCCATGGGGGGACATTTAAGTGCGGCCAGAAAGGCTTGTGTGGAGATTCATTCATGCTCCTCACCACTCTGGCCCCCGAGAGGTCTGCAATGCAAAATGAGCTCTATAACTTCTAAATCCAGATGCCAGGTTGAACACACCTGCTCATTTTCTGTGCACCACCAGACTAAATTCTCTGTTCACAACAGGGGAGAAAAACAGGGTCAGTTTCACAAGGCACCTAGATGGGTTTCTGGGGAGGAACCCAAGCTCATGGTTCATGTTCAGCAGCAGTGATGCAAGAAGCTACATAGAGGAGCTGGGGGAGTAGATTTCCCATTAGTTAATAGGGCTATTAGCTCCAGGGCCTCCACAATGTTTCTCTGATACGCACCCAGATCTACATGCAAATCCACCATGATAGAAGACATGTCAGGGCCTCCTCCTTCCTAGCTAAAAAGTGGTGACAAGAAGGATTTAAATCCATCCATCACTGCTTGCAGAAAGGGTGTGCTCATCTGCAATTATAATGGACAGCTGTAATTCATTGCTGCATGTAATTAAAATGCCAGCTGAGTCGTGGCATGTCAAGTGCATGGGTGTTTCAAATGAGACAACCAATATTGCTGGCACAGATGCTGCAAGCCAGAGTGGGAAGTGGGTGGTATTTGGCCATGGGGGCTGTGAGAGGACACAACCAGAGGGCCCAAAACAGAGTGAGGGGACTCAGAAAGATAGTGGGGTGTGGAGCTAGAGCTATGCAGGCATGGAGACTGAGCATAAGGATTTTGGGAAGCCAGTGGGCTAGCTGGGGTGAAGGCTAGGACAGAGACAGGGGCTGGCTGAGCCAGGAGGCTGGGGCAGGGCTGAGGTGTGTGTGAGCCGAGGGGAACAGAAGACTAAGGAAAACAAGAGAAGAAAACTAATTCATAGACAGGGTGAGGATAAGCCCCTCTTGGGAAGCCTCCCTTCCCACAGCAGCAGGTCCCACTGGCCCCTCCAGCAGACTGGGGAGCTGCAGCATCAGCTGCTAAATATCCTCTGCTGGCAAACCTGCCAGGGAGAGGGTGAATGGGAATAAGGACAGGGGAGACTCTCAGCTGCAGAGGCAGAGGGTGTGCATGCTTGCTTCAGAACCCGGAGAATAACCCTGTGTCTCCTTGTCCCACCGTTCCTCTTCTCTCAGCTGCATTTCATCTTCCAGTGATGAAGATGGGCTCCACACAAGGAAGGACAACCTGACACTGCTGTCAGTTACTTCATTAGCGAAATTGCAGTGGTTTTCAAGCACTTACCGGCGTAGGCCTTTTAACTGGAAGGAGCTTTTCAGCTTCATAACAGAGCTCTGTGGTCTGTTACAGTTTCCCCAAATGGCCCCAAAGGTAAACTCCAGATTTCTTAACACTCAAAGTATATGCTATTTAGAGGAGTTTTGAAGCAGAAGGTGAAGCTAGTTTTGATCTAGTCTTAAGTAACATACAGGACCTAACTTGCCTAAGAAGAAGACTGATGCCACTGGAAGCAGATACAGTTAGGTTTGACACCCAGGAAAGGACTTGGAAAGGAGCAATATTTTATGAAGGGGAGACTTCACTAAAAGGTCAAGGTTGGTTACAAAGGACCAATAGCTTAAAGGGAGTAAAACCCCCAAAAGTAGTTTAGATGTGAAAGATGACTACTGAGACTCAGAAAATGTATGTGCCACCAAATAAGAAAGGAAACCAGAGAAGGAAGAGACATCGATGTAACTAGATGGCAGCAGGGTTCTTTGAGGTAAAGAGAAAGTCTTCAGTGTTTAGAAATTTGACATAGATGAAGTCATTAAACAAGAACATAAATTAGAGTAGGATCTAGGAGAGAAAAGGGTTAAGCTGGATTTTCCATTGCAAACAGCATAAGGCTTAAAAACAAACACTACCAGATCACTTGGGTGTACCTGAATCAGGTGAGCCTGTGAAAGAAATGGGAGAGGTCTGTTGACTAGATAGGCTATAATGGGTAGTTAAAGGAGATGAAAACATTGATGAGAAGATGTGCAATTTCTTGGCATTAATCTTCACCACTAAAGATACTGGCATAGCTCTTAACTAGTAATAACAATGAAAGATCTGCAAAGATGGAGGCGTCAGAAGAAAATATGTGGAAGTAAATTTATCATCTGAACAGTTCTAGATGACATACATCTGAGGTTTCTGATGGAGGTCAATAATAAAGTAGTCAAACAGGTAACAAAAATAGCAGTTACTGTCTAATAGGTTGGAGAGTAGATAATGTATCTGCATTTAGGCCATAAATAATAAAGCATCTTAATCCTAGTCATAAACATTTACTTTATATCACTACTAGCACAGTTAGAGATGGCTTGCTTCTTTCTCTGTGCATCTAGAAGCCCGAGTCTGGATTTCTTCTCAATGCAAGCATAATTTTTATTTATGAGCATGACATGATGACTTTATGGAGGCAGGCTTTCCCAGAGGGGAGAAAGACCCTCCTCAGGCTGAACATTCCTACAGTGCATCACGCTATCTGGGACATTGATGGAGGTGCAACTTTTGAATCTCATTTTCCTCCTACTGAAAGAAAACAAAGGTCATTCTACCTTAAAATTGTCAGAGAGAGAAAAGTTGTAAGAGTGTCTTCTACAGCTTTGGATTACATTATTTTTGTATTAAGTCTTTTCTCCCCTCTCACCCTCAGTTTTTCTACAAGACCTAGGGGTTTTATTATTTACTTCATGTTTTATTTTCAATTTTTTCACCACTTCGTCTTCATTTTCCTCTTTCTGCCTTTCTTCCTCTCCCCTGACAGCCTGAGCAAAACACAGGATGACCAAAAGTGTAAGGGGTCTATGTTTCATATGCCGGGGATTATATGTTTAAAACCCTAGGTATCCGCACAATCATGTACATCCTGGAATCATATGCTACAGAGCAGTTCTAAGATTAATAAAACTCTCAGGCATACAATTGTATCATAACAGATTCAGTTTTCTTTCCATCTATACAGCAGTACTGCTCTAAATTTTTGTTTCTTGCATGTTTTATTTGAGGTTTTAAATCCAAAGTAATTTCTTTTTCATTGTGAAAGAGAAAGATGGAGACTTCTTATAGGGCTAAGTATCTAAAGAAAATAGATTTCAAACCTAAAACACAGCAGCCTGGTCCACTGCAACTGAATTCTACTCTTTTTCCATCTACAGTCAAGTGACAGCACTTTTTCTTTTTTCTTTTGCAGACCTATAATCAGATGACAATCTCAGATGTAAAATTACTCATTTGGTGAGTTAATCTCACCCAAATCCCCTAGCTCACTTTTTGATGGTATTAAATTGAAGTTCAGTGGAGCAGGAAATGTTTCCATAGCTGAGACATGCCTTGTTTTCCTCTTTGCAAAGTCTGGTATAGTAATGAATAGGTAATTGATAAAACATCCTGCTCTTACTGTCCTTCCCTGGACTCATGAAGTGCTCCAGCACAAACATCACTCAGGTAGCAGTCCATGGCATCATGCTTGCCCATCCTTGCCCTCTGCTGCACAACCTTCCCCAGGACAATATTCTGAGACAGATTCTCAGACTTGCGATCCCCAAATCTCACCCAGTTCCTGGCTTGCTTTCTTCTCAGCTAAATTATTACATGCCCATCTAGTCTTGTAATCTCCCCACTCTCTCCATCTCTTGAGTTGTCCTTGAAGCCATATGTGAGGTCTAGTTCTGCTGTCACTAGGGCTCATTCAAAACAAATCCTCCTGGACCATTCCTAAGTTGTTTGGAGACAATTTTCATTTATGCTACAGCTCAGTGAAAGCCAGAAGTAACATGCTTTTGTGCAAACAGTAACGCAGTTGTACAGATAGGAGCTGCACTAATGTGCTTATCTGCATGGGCCTCCAGCACCCTGTGGGAGGCTCTCAGCTGGGCAGCAGCCAGCAACAGCAGCAGCAGTCGGATGCAGGCAGCAGGTTAGAAGTGGGAGCGGGCTAAAGTGCTTCCCTTTCTGCCTTCACTTCGAGTGCAACCAGCCAGGGGAGCCTGGGCACAATTTAATCCTTCCAGTGCATACCAGAGCTTGCTCTCTGTTTCCCTGCAGCCATGTTTCTAAGGAGCAATCCTCCTCTGGTAGCCTGCACTGAAACCCATGACTTGGTTCTGTAGGCTTTAAGGAGATTTGTCATCACACCCACATAAAATCCCAAAATGTCAGAGGAACAAAAGGACACAAACAGCAAGAGCATTCTCATGCCTCCGTTCCAAGCATGCAGTTCCCATTCACAGCTCTGGATCTGAAAGCTCCCTGGCAAATGTCCTTTTCACATTTTACACCCACTGATTATGGGTGTGGGCGTGTGTGTGTGTGTTACTGCTAATACCCAGCGAGAACCCATTTTTGTCGGATGAGAGAAGCCTGCTGAACTGATATTTTGGAAGCCATCATGTGATGTTAGCCAAACACTAACATTGTTTTTCTTCACCCACATACTGCTGGGAGCCAGAAAATGAGGCAGCTGCCTGCTGCTGCTGTAACTTTGCCAGGCTGGCACCGCAGCGCCTGCAGCCTGCCATAAGTTCAGACCAGCTCACAGGTAGCAACAAGCATGCATAATTCACACTTATGTCTCAAGAACAAATTGAGCCCAGCAGTTCTGAGGCTTTCAGCAAAATTCCCTTGCAGCCCTTGGTTTATTTGCTGAATTAGAAATATACTCAAAGAAAGAGCATCAATTTAGCATGAAATCTGTAAGAAACACCAAGGCCCTTGTGTGTATGTATTTCACGATAAAGTCTTTTCATCAAAATTTAAATATCACCAAATGACTCCAGTGAGGTGACCTCTCTCTTTACCAACTAAATTTTTAATGTATTTTTCTTTTCTACTTTTAGCTCAGCCAGGTATGTTTCGGGTTGTCAAGGTTACACGGGATTTAGTGTGCTTGACACAGTAATGCTTCCAAAGCAAGTGATTTACTTGGAGCATCTAGAGAGTCCAGCTATTGTTTTTCATCTTCTTCTTACCTATGAACATTTTTGAATAACAAACAAAGTCATTTTCCCCACAATTGCTCATGCATGTGGCTCACCTGGTGCTTGTATTCCTGACATGATTCTATTGTTGTGTCACTTCTGGGCAGGATATTTTCAGAAATTAGACAACAGGAAGCAATTTCTCCCAAGAGCTCAAAGACTGGAACATAGCTTTTTAATGGCTTTAAAAAGAGAATTTCTGCATATCAATCATGCTGACATTTCTTTCTAGCAGAGAGTTTTAATAGTCCATAAGGTTCCAATTTGTCTTCTTTTTTTTTTTTTTTTTTAAATCCTTCTTTGGAAAACAAACTTAGTTAATTTGGAAATAGTTGTGGGTAGTACTAAACAACATTTCCAAGAGAACATCTTACCTAAGACAACCAACTGAAAATGTGAACAGAAGAGGAAATTATTTCAATCTTTAGTTCCTTAGTAGCACATTTTGGAAAGCAGAAAAGCATAAGCCCCAGCTGCTGTCACTAATAAATGGGGTATGAAACAGCTGGACAGCATATTTTGGGACAGAATTTTCTGCACACTTTTGCAGCCATGGGCCTAGCTCTGCACAGACACAGTCAACCAGAGCCTCCACTCATATAAATCAGCATGGTTCCAGTCAAATCGCCAGACCTGTCCCATTATACCCAGAAAGAGATTGGGTACCTCATAAACATGTATTTCAGGTGTGAGATTATTGTGCACTCTGAGTTCTGAAGGACGGGGAGGAATATTTGAGGGGAAAAAAAGAAGTTGTTGTAGCATAGAATAGAAACATCTTCCAAATTCTCAGTTTTAAGAGTCATTCCTTCAGGTTGGACTTCCACATCTCATGTCTGTCCCATTCAACTGCAGTGAAGCCAGCTGTGTTCGTGCTCTGTCCTTAGAAACCTTCTGGGGCCACTTTGCTGTCTCTGCATGATAGATGATGATAAGGGAGCTAGCTGTTCCCTGCAGCACTGTCCTGTAGTTACAGCAACATAACTCCACTGACTTTCAAAGAGCTACATCAGGTTTACACAGGACTAGGGTGGCAGGAAGGGAAAGATTCAAGGAATGGTTTATTGTATCTAAATCAAGCCATTTCTGTACCAAGGGACTGCTCCAGGGCAAAGTATCTACAAACATTATTGAGTGTATTGTCACAAAGAGGCATGCAGCATGTGCAGGCTGGGAGCAGGAGGAAAGCGAAGCAGATTGTCGGACACATGCACACAGACCTGAATCTGAGGACTGTGTTTCCTTCCTGCATGTTGCAGCCAGGAGCTGAAGGAGCACAGTGACCTGCCAGATTTGTTCCCAGGGATTTAGAAATCAAGGTGAAACCTAGCAACCACGTTTCTTGGTCTAAGCGCCAAATGCTTTTTCATTGTTTTCCTTTAGCAAAATCAGCTTTTAAGCCTTTTTTACATTACCATTTAGATATTGATCTATCATATTCTCAAGCCCTTGGAAAGGCTTCTGTTGGCTTGGTTAAGGGTTGGATCATGCCTTTAACAATGCATCAGTGTGGAAAAATTTTGGGGGAAAAGAAAGCAAAGGCAGAGACAGGGAATAATTTCAAGTTTTGTTGGGTTTTCCCTTGCAGTTTTGAATGTTAAAAAAAACAATCTTCAAGAGCAGATAATTTTTCCCTTTTTCAACGCTAGTGTTTGACACAGACTCGGAGAAGGGAGCACTGGGCAATGACAATGCTGATGCCAGGGGTCCCACATAGATGGTGCTGCACTTCAGAATCCTTCTCCAGCTGACAGGACACCAAGGGACACTCTTCTATTTCTTGTTTGGGTGACCATTGGTAAAAACAGGATGTTGTGACTGGACAGTGATGCATACAGTCACAGAATCATAGAATCATTTAGGTTGGAAAAGACCCTTAAGATCATGAAGTCCAACCATAAACCTAACTCTGCCAAGTCCACCACTAAACCCTGTCCCTAAGCACATCTACACATCTTTTAAATACCTCCAGGGGTGGTGACCCGACCTGTTCCAGTGCTTGATAACAATTTCAGTGAAGAAATGTTTCCTAATATCCAATCTAAACCTCCCCTGGCACAACTTGAAGCCATACATATACATATACACATGAACAACATAGTGAGAAATGAAAACTAGTAATGGTAGAGGGCTGGAAGATGCTATTCACCCACCTGCACTACTCCTACACCACTCACATGTTTAGTAGGGCACATTTTCCTTTGATAATAAGCTCAACAGAAGTTTGAGGAAGACCTGTTTTCTTTTCCAAGCACAGACAAGATGTATGGCTTCATGTATCCTTTATCCCAGATCTCAGAGCAATGGGATATTCCAGAGCAAGTTAGCTGCTTGATCTTCCCATTCTTTGGACAATGGTGTCACCTCTGGATCAGTGTGGGTCAGCTAACTGGAGCACCTTGATACAATCCCTGCATGGGCTTTTAGACTGATGAGAATACCACATCCAGCCTTAACAAGGGGAACATGAAAGACAGTCATATGGACAGACTCAAAGAAGCTATAGTTACTCACTGTTTTACAATAATATTTGTATTTACAAGATGAAGAGAAGGCATGAGTATCTGTGTGTGATTTACTGGTTACTGACCTGTTAAGTCTGTGTGCTAGGGTATGTAGCCATTGTGATCTTCACAAAATGGAAGTCCCCCAGTTCTAAAAGCTGAAAAAAAATCACCTTTGTACTATTTATAGTGCAAGAAATAGTTTCTAAATCCACTTAACCACCTAAGTAATATTCTTTAACTTGAGAATCCAATTCATTTCCCACTTTAATAGGTACATGCAGTGAAAAATTGAGACATAGCAGCAGGCATGGCATTTGTAGCTAATTAAGGAAAACTGGATTGAGCCCAGATGTGGATTATGCAAAGTGATTACTGGTGTTCTTTAGAATCTGATAATTTTGAAAGCATTTCCTTGTGTTTGTTCACTTTTTCCAGTAAACCAAGATAAAAAAGTTTCTGAAGGGAAGAAAATAGGTTTCTACAAAGTAAAACTGTCAATGGCAATTATTTCCATCATTTCAAATTGACATGTATGGTAGTTAACGATTGGGTCACAGCCATTCTTTCAATCAAAACTTGCTGTTTAGTTGTAATTCAAAGTAAGCACTGCAAATAGTTTTCAAGCATGGAATGACATTAAATGTGGAACTCCACACAATAATTCTCACTGGAAAAGTCTGTGAAATAGTGATATTTCATTTCTGTTGGGGAAAAACAGGCAACGTAATAAGCACTAATTTTTAAAGGTAAGATTGTGCTATGTTTAATTCCACAGAGCTGCTGAAGTGAATGAAGCTGTTTGTCAAGTAAAAAGCCAGTCAACCTGAGGAAAGGAGACAGAATCAGACTTCCTAGAAGCAAGAGAATGCCAGCACTATGCCAGGACCTTTGATACAGCATCAAGAAATACAAAAGATATGTTGCACAAAACAAGCAACAAAATACCTTTAAATCTCTTTTTGAAAGAAAATTTATTTTAAGATTTTTTGATATGCTATCAAATTGCTATCAGAATATTGGGGCAGAAACTGCCAAAAAGAAATTTAAGCAATTTGGAAAGGGATTTATTCTGATTTTGTGGTGGGAAACTTGCCCATGTTCTTGATTTTACAAAGCTGACAAGTGGTTTGCCAGTATCCATAGCAGCTTTTGCTTTCTCTCTTTTTGTCCCTCTCTTTTTAAGGTCTACTGATCTTATTGTCAGCATCACTGAGCCTTCAAATTGAGTAAGAAACTTTTCAAACAGAAATATTGCCATGCTGCAATGCAATCATTACAAATTAATATTATTTTTAAAAACAATATGCCCCTCCTGGGTTTTTGTAATCACTTGTTGAATTACCCTCCTCTATTTGTTGTATTTATGTTAACAAATATTGCAGCATAAGTATAAAATAAATTTGACAGTGAAACAGAAGAGATGGAATTTTCCATTTCCACTCTGCCATGGTGAACTAAGTTGGACTCTCTTACATTTTCTGTTTCTGTTCCTAAAGACATTTAAGATGATTACTGTCCTATGAACAAAAGGGAGTTTTCACACTCTGTGACTTTCTCAGGCTACCGCACCTCACAGCAGAGCCCAGATGGGCATTTGCAATTCTCATTCCCACCAGTCACCTCCACTCCATGAAAGCCACAAAACACCCCTGCAGCACTTTGTATCTGTGCCCATGTTGTATCTGCGATCACCTTCTAAGGGACAATGTAACCGGTGGGTGCCCAGCACAGAATCAGCCCATGCACCAAGGCAGTGTGGAGACAGGCAAGACATTGGAGTGGACCTCCATGAGGCAGTAGATGCTCCTTCACAGCTTGTTGTGGCAGGGACACCGTTGCCTGAGCAGCCTCTGCCTGAAAGAGTTTGCAACCAGGAAAAGAGGTTGGAAGTGGATGCAGACAGACCATGAGTGCAGGACAGCAATAACTTGCTAGCAGTCTCAAATCCCTAAAGCTCAACTGCTGACTGCTTCTTGGAGGCACCAGAGAAAAGGATGGTGTTAAAAGAAAACAAGACTGTTTTGGGGGTGTTTCCCATAAGTTCTTTTTGAACAAGAGAACAGCATCACAACTGAAGCCTCAAAGGCACTGGTTTGTCAGTTAGAGAAGTGGTGAAAACCCAGTCATCTGGGAGATTTTCAGCTAGTTCTGGACAAGATGAAGGTATGGTCAGACTGGACTTGGGGAAGCAAGTTGGTGGATTATGGTGTTTGCTTCCTTCCTTCTATTTTTATTAAGAGGAAAAACAGCAGGCGTGAATAATAAAAGTTGCATACTGTGGATATTTGTTAAGAATCAGAACAAAATTATGCTGCATTAAAAGAGTTGTTAGCAAAAGGGACTTTATCATGTCATCTAAAGCCAAAACACAGGCAACTGCAAAAAAAAAAAAAAAAGTAGTGACAGGGTAATAAATAATTATCACACAGAGGACTGACCTATGCTTAATCAAAGTGAGTGCAGCTGGAA
This sequence comes from Strix aluco, assembly GCF_031877795.1. NCBI lineage: Eukaryota > Metazoa > Chordata > Aves > Strigiformes > Strigidae > Strix > Strix aluco. Next base: position 71,202,337 of record NC_133971.1, read on the forward strand.
GTACTGGAGCTGTAATGAGCTATATTTCATCTGTGAGCATAACTATTGCTCTCACTGTGCTGAACTTACACAACTGGATGTACAAAATATCATTAGAGAAAACAGGGAAGCTATACTCAGTATTCATTAGTCTGCTATGGAGATCTTACCTTATACACAGACATACGCTGTTTTTCCACATACTCAGAAACCATCTGCTCTGTTCTTTGCTTAAATTTTGGCCCCAGAAAAAAACAGCTTTTATTTTCTCAGTTAAATATTCCCAAACATAGAAATATATGTGGGAGAATGTATTGGTTTCTATATGTATGAGATCAAGAAATAAACCTGTCTGTAAAGGTAATGCTTCATTCTGGTCATATTATTAAAGCCTTGATTATAAGTATTAGTAGCTCAGATAAAGAAGTTTCTAGGAATACACAAGAAAAAATTCTGCTCTGATATCCATCCTTGCAATACCAGAATTTAACTCATAATTTTATTTTGATAGTATCTCTAGAGACTGAGGGTGAAGCATCAGCAAGTCACTCTTTCTTATACAGCTCTTTAAAAAGTGTGTCTCTTGACGCTAATTTTCAGTGTGTTATTTCAGGACAGTGAAGCAAATATTCTTAACTGGAATTAGCTTTTTCAGAGATTTCTGTGTGCACAACTTCATCACAGGCATCAAGTATTTCTTCACAGTCTTTCATTTCCTTAGTCAGAGAGATCTCTGTAAGTAAAATAAAACTGTGTTTTCCCTGTGGCTACAATGATATCGACATAAATCCTACAAAATGCAATGTAGTGGTGGATACTGTCCTGATGTATTTGGGGTCTCCTAACTTTATTCTCAGGCTTGTGCTGGGAATACATGAAAAGGCATAGCCAGGTGCCCTTTGAGAGTGTGCTGAATGCTCTGGATCGCACTGGATGTGAGCCACATGACTTTCACACAATTGTTCTTGACTACAGTCCTCTACATAGGAGACCCACCAATGCCGTGCTTGTTTTCACAGCCCCAAAGCCCCAGCCAATGCCCTTGCCCCACTCCCACCAGCTGGGCACCACAGCCCTGCCATCCCCTCCACCTATCACCCATCCACAGCAAGTCTGTCTCAAAACATCATCAGGATCAGGCCCCAAGACTTCTTCTCAGACCTTGCCAAACTGCAAATTTTGGATGGTTTCAACTGACCAGATTTGCTTGAAAACGGGCCCAGTTTCATTCAAACCCTGTACAAACTTCAACAAACAGAGTCTGGGTTTTGACTTTCTTGTGAAACTTGAAACCACATGTGTTCCACATGGTTTAGGTTTCTGTTGTGAATATCTTGCACAGCTCTATGGGAATAGCCTTTTCTTGTGGGCTTTTAGCATTTCCTATCCCAGCCAGAACCATAAAAAGCAAAGGCTGGAAAATATGAAAACTACAATTATGTGGAAAAACGGGGGACTTAACTTTTTAAATCTCAGACAACGTTTGTGTTCATTTAAAGCACAGAGTGAAGTTTTGAATTAATTCGTGTTTTATTTTAACTGTTAGCCTTAATTAGGTGCACACAGGAGAAATCACTTCCCCTCTAATATAAAATCATGGAGCTCGCAACACATGGAAATTATAAACACTTTGGAGTGACTTGGGAGATGGGTGTTGGCTTTGCAGCAGCAGAAGAGCAAATATTTACAGTACATTAGACTTCACTTCATTTCTAAATTATTATCTTCCCCTTTGGAATAATCTATTTTCCAAAGACAGATTGCTACTCATGCTAGTGCCCTCCTCATCCTTTTTGTTGCAGGTGATTATTTTTCCTTCATTTCTATATTGAAATTTCTTGCTCTAGCTCTCTACAGAGTCAAATGAAAAATGAGGAAATCCTTAGTTTGATGTCTCTTTTGTCCCTGAATCACACTGTGGCCTCTGGCAAATTATTATACTTCTCTGAGCTTCAGTCTTCTTTTTTTCAAAATAAAAATACCAATACTTGACTTTCGAACAGAGGTGTTAATTAATTCATATCCATAAGAGGACATTAAAATAGAAAGTAATATATAATGTTAATTAGTGGTATTATAATTGCTTATTCCAAAAGCCCAAAGAAGCTGTTACTTTACAGATTACTTAAATTAGTGCTAAAATATTCCCATCTTTGGACTCATGGGGCTCAGTTATGGGATGTTAAATACAACGAAAGAAACACTATGACATAAAGGGAAAGAAATAATTACATATACTGCTTTTATTCCCCTGATATAACTTCTGCAGTGCATCATGTGCTATTAGGTTTTGCAGTAAAAGTACAGCAACCTGGCTTTGCGCTTACAATAGCTAAAACCATCTGCGTACGTGTAAAACCTTTGCTGGCAGGTTTCCATGTGCGGTTCATGCATTCCTTCGCCTGTGCAATTTGAAGCTGTCAAAAACTAATTAAATAATTATGTGGTTGTTACTGCAGCTGTGTGTATTCTTCATTACGTTATAAGGCTGCGGTTTGAGGCACTCTCCTGCTCTAGGTTTCAAAATATTAGTAATGGAAGGTGTGTTGTCAGTGCATGTTCAGCTAATGCCAGAAAAAGCAGAGAGGGAAGGGAACCGTCTTTATGTCAGTCTGTCATTGCACTTTATACTCTATATTCCCTGTATACAGCACAGAGGTGAAAATATGAAGTGGCTTCTCGCAGCCTTCTCACACTGGGCAGAATTCAGCATGACCCATCGTACAGGACAGAGCAAAGTCCCTGCCGTACCTCCACAATGGATGCACATCTGAAGCATGTATGTGGCTTTGCAGAGCCTCTCAGCGTGGGGAGGTGACTTGGAGGGTGACAGCAGAAGGAGAAGAGTGAGGCTGTGGAGAAGACCACCTCCTCTCCTCCCCGGCCAGGAAGGGGACTGCTCTTGGTCCTGCTACTGACTCACTCCCTGACCCCAAGTAAATCACTGCCTGGGCCCACCTGCCTTATCTGTAAATCGTGAGTAACACTGTACTACCTCCTCCAAGAACACATCAGATAGGTTTGTTCATGATAGCAATTCAACTTGATCTCAGACTGAGGGTGCTACCCAGATGCAGCACAGTGTTACAGTATCCTGTCATTGGCAATGATGCCAAATTACCACATCACCACTCACTATCATTTGATTTTCAGTTGAAGAACAAGGAGCTGTCACTGCAGTAAAATAATCCCTAGCCATCCTGCCCACCGTCCTGGTGGAAATTACTCTTGTAAACAGAAAAACATAGCTATTATTTACATTGACTAAAATAGTATATATGGGCACTGGGAGTCAGCCCTATGGATATAACTCTGCCTCCTGTCTCCTGACCACAGTGTAAGATAGAGAGAAGGGTAGCAGTCCCAAAGGAGAAGGCATCTGAGATCTCTTTGCTGAGGAAGACATTTCTCAGGAGTACTTAATGAGGCCACTGAGGCAGCCTAAATCCAGGTAGTGCTGCTTTTTCCAGACCAAACCAGCCCATATCAAAGCCTTTTTTCACCACCACAGAAGAGATGCCCTGGTTGCACATGCAGCACACACTTCAGAGACAGCACAGCTGTTGGAGGAACAATGAGTTTCTGCAGCAGTAAAGCTTCATAATACAGAGTGTCTCAAATTTTATTATATTTCTGGAGCAGCTTCCCTTTTAATAAGGTTTTCCTCTAATTTATGGAACTGTCTCATCACATCAGCAGTTGTCTGATTGGCAAAATGTTCAAAAATACTAATAAAGGGAAAATTCCTCATGCTAATTTTCTTTAATATTTTTCCTGTATGCATCCACAGTAAAATACATGAGTGCAGATGCTTTCCTTCTAATATCTTCATATGATTTATGACTAGATGCCGCACAGCCTTCCTTGGCAGTGGTGACAAAGCTGTTTAAAATCATCTGTTATCTAAAGCAGCCCTTTTTGCAAGACCCTTTCTCAGACTTTCCCTCAGAAGCCTTGTAGGTGAGTTGTAGTAAAATTCCTGAAAACTAAAACTAAAAGAAAATAAGCTACTTTCTGAAAACCCAAGTTGGAAGCTAACGATCCTTCGAGTTCACAGGGGCTACTAGACAGCAATGCGTGTCTTTGGGTCCCTCTTGTGGTCTGGCAGCAACAAGCTGCCATCATCAACATTCCCTTGCATGATCGCAAACACGCCAACACACAGGAAGACACTAGTGTTCCAGAGACACAGCCAGATCCGGCACAGACGAAGGATAAAGATGCCGGTAATCTGCATGAGAGCCGGTTCAAGCCCATTTCTCATTATTACTACAACTATTGAAATTCCAGGGAAATACTACATAGAGCCAAATAGCACTACTCCATTTCCGTGTTGAAACTTACTTTGTTCCACAGTATCAAATAAACATAATTAAACTACTACAGCCTACAATCCAACATACATAAAGGGTGTCAGGACATGACTGTGTTTCACATAACTTCCAGATATATATCCAACATTGTATATTCAAGATTTTGAATAAATGTATGCTCAAGATTTTGTATATTCAAAATTTGCATATTGTATATTTGTATATTGTAGGTTTTGAGGGCATTTTTCTTTGTAAGCATAGTCTTTGAGATTACTACAAAGCAAAGTTTGATTGAGACAATATAAATTTAGTTGGGGGGAGTGTTTTGTTAATGATTGAAATACAGTAAATAACCTTATCCACTCTCTCTGAGCTCCAGCCTGTTTACAAACTAACAACCTCAGGAACAAGTTCAGACAAGTAGGCACTAGCTTGACATTGCAAATCTGGGGAAGACAAGAGGAAGATGAAGGAGTGAGAAAATATCCTTTAAAATGGGTGGACCTGGCCAAAGCAACAAGGTCCTTTTGGTACCTGTCTCCATCCAGGCACCAAGCAGTGATACAAGAAAGGCATATGCCATCAGGTCCTGTGGACAAGGTGTTTCAGAGAAGCCTAAGCAGTGTTGTCTTCTCTCTTCAGCTGCTCCTACTACTACTGCAGCTCCTCAGCAGGCATGAAAGGGTCAAAGAGCTATGAACAACAGCTGGACAAAGAGACCAGTGCAACATCTGAAGCCATAAAGAACAGCAACATGTGGGTTTGGAGGAGTGTGTGCTAATGAGGGAGGCTTACCCCAGACAAAAAGGCTGCTTGTTGCAGCCCTGCCTTCACCATCACCCAGCTGCCTGCACTGGCCACAACCACTCTCACCTTTGTTAACTAAATGGGAGTGTGTCAACTTTATGTCCTTCCTACTGTCTGAGCACCTGTCATCGCAGGGCCTCAGAGATCTCTTACCTCTCCCACACATAACTCTGTGCACCTTTGGCCATGTTCCTCAAAAAATTTTTCTGAAATGCCACTCGTCCCTCCTTCCCCCTCCAACAGATCCCTGAAACTGCTGGGGACTCCTCTGAGCCCCCTTCTCCTACCTCCAACTGATCCCTCCCAACTTTCTTCCCTTACCTGCATCCTCCTCCCCAGCACCAGCTCCACAAAACCACACTTTTCTGTCCCCAAAGAGCCATCTTCCCTACCCACGGAGAAGCAAAATTCAATTTTGGCTATGCTACAGAGAAGCCTTAAACTGTTCCGAATTTATAATGTTGGCTCACCGTTATTTGACACAAAGGAACTGTTAAAGGCAGTACTGATTTGCTCCAGACTAAGGGCAAATGTACTAGTACGTATATCAAACAAACTGGCAGTGTGGTGTGTAACAACTTGCATCTCCGATTTTGGCAACCAAATTGCCTACACACTTACTTGGAAACTATAAATAACAATATATGTCAGTATGTCCAGGCAAAACCTCAGTTTCTTTCCAACTAATCCTCTAATCCACATATCTAATGACCAAACACCAGAAAGAGAATCTTAAAGCTTTTGGCTTAAGACTGTCCATTTTCCTAGTTCCTCCATTTCAGAAATATCTACGTCTTCCTACATTCTTCATATAGTCAAGAGGCTTTTGAAACTTGCCTAAATACAAATAACTTGATGCATGTGTAAAGATAATACAACATATTTCTAACACTGGATTTTCTGTGGGATATATTTTGATAGGAATACAAAAAACACAGTACAATTCGTTTGTCTGTTATGTATAATTGTTGTCCTGCTTCCCTTAGGAGGAAGGCAGACCTTTTCCACATACAGACAATGTGTCTCCACTGCTTGGAAAACCACCCCATAACAATGCTAACAATTCTCTAAATGCCAGCACTGTGTAGTTTAAGCTGACTGGTGCTAAACCCACATTCCCTCATGTCAGCTGCCCTCTTAAGAATATATAGACTTGCAAGCGAAAACTAGTCCAAAAAGGCTACCTTATTCAGTAGTTCTCTTTATTCCTTTTTGTTACCTCCGAACAGAGTTGTTGCTTTTCTCAGCTATGTCCTCTTTTCCAGCCTGAAATCTTTTCTGGGGAGATTTTGGGGACTTTGGATATTTACAGTAGACTTTCAGGCATCCAACAGCCTCAGCAGAGAGGTAGTGTTTGTTCCCAATGGGCACCTGAAAACCCTCCACATGTCCCTCAGGCACACAAACAGGGCATCCGGTATCTGGCCTCCAACACACTTGCAGGAGAAAGCAGAAAGCCCATCCTTCCCTGCTTATCCAGAGTGGCCAGAGACAGGAGCTACAGCTGCAGGGCACAGAGGATGTGCTGTCCCACCGCAGGGACCGGTGCCACAGGACAAAGCACAGGTCCTTGCATGAGCCCGGGGTGACCACGTCCAGCACAGCTCTGTTCACCTACACCTGCGCTGTGCTGCTACATGACACACAAGATACTCTTCAGAGCTGAATAATTTTCTGGGTCTTGTCCTGCTGTGTAATTGTAGATTGGTAGTATTCCAAAAGTGGTTTGGGGAGGAAAAACATGGGAAGCTCCCTAAAAAATGAACAATATTACAAAGCCCTATTCCTCTTCATCTGCCTGTAGCTTCTCACTTATAACAACCCATAGTACAAAAGCACAGCCATAACAAGAGTTTACTTTAAAACATAAGCAAACATTTTCAATTAAACACCTAAAGATAACACGTGGGTCTTACACAGCCAGCCTGATTTTCAGAGACACTAAGCACCGCCACTGAATGCAGGAGGAACTAAATCGGAGGAAGATTAGTGCTTCTGACTACCCAGAGTGCACAACTTGGAATTTTACAGCCCAGTTGTGATACGCAATCAGCTTGAGAAAATCTTGGTGTAAGAGGATCTTTGGTCCATACTTTTTCCTGAATTGTGGTTATTTTTTATTTCTGAAGTCAATAGAAATACATTAGTTCAAATTAACTGAGTATCTGACCCCTCATATTTAAATAATCACATATGCACACATATATGTGTGTCTACCTGTAAGTACGTAGGCTGTATTTAATGAAAGTATTTAATATTTTTACAAAGTAATGTTTCTTATAAACAGTAAATTAGGAAAGCAAATACTATCTATATACTTTTTACAACACGAAATTTTCACAATGAGCAAGTTGTCATGTTCTGCACCTCTAATTTATTATAATGTTCAAAAAACCCATTAACCTGGCAACTAAAACACATGTGGAGGTTGTAAAACTATTCACTATAATAAAACACAACTTTTTTAGCTAGCTGAGGAACTGGGAATTAAGTTGATGGAAGGGATCATTGCTTAATATTTTCTGTAACATCAGCAATCTTGTCAAAATCCTCTGGTTGCTCTGAGAGTAGAAGACATCTGTTTTATTGGGTGAGCACATATCCTGGAATGTCTGCCATGAGATGGCGTCACAAACAGGCTTCATTACCCCTTCACGCATTAAGCCTGGTTTACACTTCACAGTGCCATGGAAAAATCACACATTCTGTTATGCCAGCAAAAGCCTTGATGTAGACACAGTCCTACAGATTAGAAAGTCCCCTTGCCATTATCATTTAGCTCATGTGGGGAATGACTGCACGCTGTACCAGCATGTGAACCATTTTGCCATTTACATTGCACCACAGGTTTGCCATGTAAGCTTCTGATAGCAGGATTTGCCTGCATAGCTGTCTCTCACTTTCTAGCTTTCAGGTTGTGATCAGTGGCACAAAGTCCAGTTGGAGGCCAGTTCCTAGTGGTGTGCCCCAAGGGTTGATACTGGGGCCGCTACTGTTCAACATTGTCATGGATGACCTAGACCCTCACCAAGTCTGCAGACAGTCAGGCTGATATGCCAGAGGGTCCTGTACAGGCTGAAAAAATCAGGCCAGAGGAACCTCATGAAGTTTAACAAATGAAAGTGCAAAGCCCTACCCCTGGGAAGGAATAACCCCAGGTGCAAGTACATGCTGGCTGCTGAACCGGCTGAAATGCAGCTCTTCAGAGAAGGGCCTGGGGGTCTGGTGCACACCGAAATTGACCATGAGCCAACAATGTGTCCTTGCGTCACCGAAGGTCAACAGCTTCCTGGGGAGAACATTGCCAGCAGGTTGAGGGAGGCGATCCTTCCCCTCAACTCAGCACTGGTGAGACATATCTGGAGTGTGAGGCCCAGTTCTGAGCTCCCCAAAACAAAAAAAGCATGGACATACTGGAGCAAGTCCTATGAAGGTCCACAAAGATGCTGAAGGGACTGCAGCATCTTTCATACAAGAAGAGGGTGAGAGAGCTGGGACTGTTCAGCTGGAGAAGAGAAGGCTCAAGGGGATCTCATCAGTGTGTACAAATACCTGATGGGATAGTGTAGAGAAGACAGAGCTAGGCTCTTTTCAGTGCTGCCTGCTGACAGGGCAAGTGACAGTGAGCACAAATTAAAACATATTCAATTGCATCTGAACACAAGAAAACACTTTTTTGCTGTGAAAGTAGGTGATCAAAGTCTGGCACTGGTTGCCCAGAGAGGCTGCTGTGTCTCCATCCTTCAAGATACTCAAAACCCAACTGGACATGGACCTAGGTAACTTGCTCCTGGTGATCTTGCTTGAGAGAGGTGGGTAGACTAGGTGATCTCAAGAGGTCCCTTCTAACCTCAGCCATTCTGTGATTCTGTGACAGTGGTATTGACAAACCTTTAGGAACTGGAATGAAGTTAACAGATCCACATGCCCTGGACAGACACCTCTTCTAGCTCCATCTATGCCAGCAGAAGGTGTTACCTTTTCCATTTAAGAATTTTTTCCTCAGGCACTTTATTTCTCAATTTATCAATTTTATAACAGGTATAGGCATGTCGCATGTCTGAGGCAACTAAATCCATTCCCAAGGAAAGATCAGATATGCTGGTCATCTAGAGCTTCTTAATATAATGATGATAGTTAGCTAAACGTATTTCACTTGCCTCTCTTTTACAGACTCCGTGCTTCAGGGCCAAGAAATTTTTCAGGAGAAATTACATTAGAATAAGAAAGTCTTTCACAGAGGGGGAACCTATTCTGAAATATTCTCTTAGATGCTATTGACACAGAGAATGAGCCTTTGGATGTGGCACAGGGAGGCACAGGCATGTTAGTTTTAATCTAGTGAGCCTGAGGAATGGCAGAAACCCCAGCCCGGGAAGGCAGGCAAAGCACAAGTTGTATGGAAACTCTGACAGAAGACTTTACTTGCCAAACCAGGCTGAAGCCAGTGCTGTCATTTTTCCCTGCTTTGTCCTTACCCCGACTAGCTAAATTTTTAATCACATTTTATTATTGCACCTTTATTTCACTGCATAAGCATGTCTTCAAACCCTGTTTTCACGGGCAGTTTGAGCTATAGTTTTTCAGTAATTCCCTTGAATCTGCTGCCATCTAGTGAGCAGAAATCAAGCTGAAACGCAAGGGTTTTCCAGCCAGCAGTAGCGTTTTAGCTTCCAGACATACAGGATTTTGTCCTGCTGTCCCTCCATGTCAAGGTGCAGCTGGTGGTAGGATTTGCATGCATTTCCCCAGTAGGCTCCCAGATGTAAAGATATAATTGATATAAGGCCTCCTCGGCCTTATACCGTATACCCTCTCTGGCTAGTTCTAAATCACTTCATTTTTAACGCCTAGAGATGTTCATTAGATTGCTCTCCACTAATAAATCCTATTGGTATTTCTTAGGAATATTGTTTCAGCTTTTTCTAAGGTTAACAAGCTATTTAGGAATATGACCCAGGCCCTGTGGCAGTGTGGTCATAGGTAGCAAGGCACATGGGAGAATATGGTCAGGTATCTAGAAAATTTCTGATCTCCAATGATCTGGAACTTCATTCCCAAACAAGTGCAGGATCCTGATGAGGTGATAGAATGTTTGGAAAAAAATAATGCCCTGGCTATTCCAAACAAGCACAACTTACTGCAGTGTGCTGGGACCTGGCCAGCACCTACCAAACACTGCTCGATATTATGCAGCACCCTCAAGGAGAACAGAAGGTCTCTGAATCTGAAAACATACCAGTAAACACTATGGGTAAACCAGACACTGTATCAATCACCTCTATAATTAAAAAGAAACAATGGAAGCGGAAGTCAGCTCATTTAGTAAGGGATGAAGAAGTTTCTCCTAAAAAGAAGAGGGAGAAGGAATCAGAAAAGGCAGCCTTTTCTGCAGCAGACCAGTCACAAGAACAGGAGGAGGAAGCGACTGAGATCATAAATGAGACAGAAACCACACGATTCCTATCCCTACATGAGCTGCGAGATATGTGAAAAGATTTTAGCTGTCAACAAGGAGAGAAAATTCTCAGCTGGTTACTCTGATGCTGGGATATTGGGGCTGATATTAGAAGGTAAGGAAGCCCAGCAGCTGGGATGCCTTGCTAAGGATAAGGCCATTGACAAAGGAATTGGAAAAAGGGCAGGAGTCCTCAGGCTTTGGCAGTGACTCCTATCAAGTGTGAAGGACCAGTATCCCTTCAAGGAAGAACTTGCAAATTCCTGAAGCAAATAAACCACCATGGAGGGAGGGATCCAGTATCTGAGGGAAGTGGCCATGGTGGAGGTGATCTAACAACCTGGATAATGACCAGTCATTCAAAGACCCGGATTAAGTCCAGTGCACGTGGTCCATATGGTGAAAGTTTATATGAAGTGCACTGATGTCATATGCCACCACCCTGGTGATAATGAGCTGGTCAGACACAGAGGCACCAACTGTGGATAGATTGGCCAGACAACTCCAACAATGCAAAGATAATTCAGGCCTGTGTCTTGACTGTGACGGAACTGACCCAAAAATTGTCTGAGCAATCCAAGAAGGATAAGTCTTCTTCACCCACAACAACTAATGTCTCAGCTATTAAAGTGTCAGCCTTTCTCTGTTCAAGGGAGAGGGTACTGGTGGCACACACCACATGCAACCCTGTGGTTCTTCCTGCGTGACCGGGGGGGGATATGAAGAAGTGGGATGGTGAACTTACCTGGAGACTAGAAGCTCAGGCACAGGAATTGCAAGGAAGAACAACAGCCAAAAGGCATCCATCCAGGAAAATTACTGCTGCAGTGTCATTGTGCAGAGTAAAAGGGCTGATTGTACTTTTGACCTTGATGAAGGACTTCTGTTTTGCAGTTACAGAAATCAAGTGATAAAGACTCTGACCAGGAATAGAGGGGCCTTGCCTTCAGCCAGGCAGAGAAAAGGGACAACCGGGTTTACTGGACTGTGTGGGTTTGATGGCCTTACACATCAGCCCCATGGGAGTATAAAGTTCTAGTGGACACTGGTACACAGTACTCTGAAACCATCAGATTACAAAGGGACAGAATCTGTCTGTATTTCTGGAGTGATGGGAGCATCCCAAGAACTGTCTGTGGTGGAGGATGAGGTAAGCCTAACTGGGAACGAGTGGCAAAAGCATCCTATTGTGACTGGTCCAGGGTCTCCACGTGTCCTTGGTATAGACTACCTCAGGAGAAGGTACTTCAAGGACCTGAAAGGGTACTGGTGAGCTTTTGGTGTAGCTGCCTTGAGTATGGAGATTAAACAGCTCTCTAGCTTGCCTGGTCTCTCAGAGGATCTGCCTGTGGTGGGGTTGCTGTGGGTTAAAGAATAGCAGGTGCCAGTTACTACCCTGACAGTGCACTAGTGACTATCGCACCAATGGAGACTCCCTGGTTCCCATCCATAAGCTGATCTGACAGTTGGAGAGTCAAGGAGTGATCAGTAAGACTCATTCACCCTTTAATAGTCCCATATGGCCAGTGCAAAAGTTTAATGGAGAATGGAGGCTAACAGTGGACTAGAAGTCACACCACCACAGAGAGCTGCCATACCAGACATGCTAGAACCCTAATATGAGCTGGAGTCAAAGGCTGCCAAATGGTATACAACCATTGATATCACTAATGCATTTTTCTGGCAGAAGAGCGCAGGCCACAGTTTGCTTTTATGTGGAGGGGTATCCAGTACACCTGGAATCGACTACCCCAGGAGTGTAAATAAAGCCCTATCATTTGTCATGGATTGATACAGACTGCACTGGAACAAGGTGAAGGTTCTGAATACCTGCAGTATATTGGTGACACCATTGTGTGGGGCAACATAGCAGAGAAGGTTTTTGAAAAGGGGAGAAGAATAATCCAGATTCTTTTGAAAGCTGCTTTTGCTATAAAACAAAGTAAGGTCACAAGATGGTTTTTAGGAGTGAAACGGCAAGATGGGCATTGTCGTCTCCCAATGGATGTGATCAATAAAATCACAGAATCACAGAATCATCTAGGTTGGAAAGGACCTTGTAGATCATCTAGTCCAACCATTGAAATAACAGCTATGTCTCCACCAACCAATAAAAAAGAAGCCAAGCTTTCTTAGGTGTTGTGGGTTTTGGTTAATGCATGTTCCAGGTTATAATCTGATCATAAACCCTCTCTATTGAGTGACTCAGAAAAAGAATGAATTTGAATGGAGCTCTGAGCAGCAGCAAGCCTTTGAACAAATTAAATGGGAGATAGTTTGTGCAGTAGCACTTGGGCCAGTCCAAACAAGACAAGATGTGAAAAATGTGCTTTACGCTTCAGCCAAGGATAACGGCCCTACCTGGAGCCTCTGGCAGAAGTGCCTGGAGAGACTCAAGGTTGACCTCTAGGGTTTTGGAGCCATGGATATAGAGGATCTGAAGCCCGTTACACTCCAACTGAAAAAGAAATATTAACAGCCTATGAAGGAATTCAAGCCACTTCAGAAGTAGTTGGTACTGAAGCACAACTCCTTTTGGCACCTTGCTTGCCTGTGTGGGCTGGATATTCAAAGGGAGCATCTCCTCCACACATTATGCAACTGATGCTACATGTAGTAAGCAGGTTGCACTGGTAATGCAACTGGCTCAGATGGGAAACCCCAACGGCCTGGGAATTCTGAAAGTGATCATGGACTGGCCAGAGAGCCAAAACTTTGGAGTGTCACCAGAGGAGGTGACTTGTGCTGAAGAGGCCCCACTGTATAATAAATTACCAGAAAATTAAAAGCAATATGCCCGGTTTACAGATGAATCCTGTTGTATTGTTGGAAAACATTGGAGGTGGAAAGCTACATGACAAGTTGCAGAGACTGCTAAGGAGAAGGTGAATCGAGTCAGTTTGCAGGAGTGAAAGCCATCCAACTAGCTTTAGATATTGCTGAATGAGAAAAATGGCCAGTACTTTACCTCTATACTGACTCATGGATGGTGGCAAAAGCTCTGTGGGAGTGGCTACAGCAATGGAAGCACAGCAACTGGTAGAGCAGAGGTAAACCCATCTGGACTGCTGAACTGTGGTAAGATATTGCTGCTCAGGTGAAAGTACGTCACGTAGATGCTCACATACCCAAGAGTCATGCCACTGAAGAACATTGAAACAATGAGCAGGTGGACCAGGCTGCTAGAATTTAAGTGGTTAGGGTGGATCTGGACTGTGAACATAGGGGTGATCTACCTATAGCTTAATGGGCCCATGACACATCAGGACATTTAGGAAGTGATGCGACATACAAATGGGCTCATGATCAAGGGGTGGACTTGACTGTTGAGGACATTGCATAGGTTATCCATAAATATAAAGCATGTGCCATAATCAAAGAAGACAAGCAGTTAAAGCCTTTTTTGGTATAGAGGACAATGGCTGAAATATCAGTATATATATGGTATATGGTATGGAATATCCCTTCAGCTAGCTCAGGCCTGCTGTTCTGGCTGTGCTTCCTCCCAGCTTCTTGTACACCTGCTTGCTGGCAGAGCGTGGGAAACTGAAAAATCCTTAATTTAGGATAAGCACTACTTAGCAACAACTGAAACATCAGTGTGTCATCAAAATTATTCTCACACTAAATCAAAAACACAGTGCTGTACCAGCTACTAAGAAGAAAAATAACTCTATCCCAGCCAAAACCAGGACAATGGGGAAGCCTGCCATATTGATTACATCACTACTACAAACCTGCCATGGCAAGCACCATGTGCTTACAATGGTGGAGGTGACTACTGGATGGTTGGAAACATACCCTGTGACCCATGCCACTGCCCAGAATACTATCTTGGGCCTTTAAAAGCAAGTTTTATGGTGATACGGCACCCCTGAAAGAATTGAATTGAATGGGACTCATTTCCAAAGCAACCTCATAAACACCTGGGTCAAGGAGTGACTCACGGAAAAAAGAGTCTACAACTCAAAATAGAGTTATAAAGCAGGTATGTTTTACTCTGGCGCTGGGGTGCAAGGGGATTTCTCCACAAAGCTTGCACCCCAACAGCACTTTTTACCAAAAACTTATAGAGGGTGGATATACATATTCATTGGATTACATAACACAAACATACATATGCATGAGTAAGGCTGGGTTAGTTCGAAAGGCTGGTGTCAACAGTTTATGTTATCTTTGCACCTGCACATTGCCTCCTGGGGGTGTCTTCAGGAGGAAGGCTCATAGTCTTTCTCACCTTATTTTTTCCCTGGAGCATGCGCAGATTCTCTTAGCTAATTTCTTGAACAACAAAAAATATTTTTCAGCCTGTTTACTCATCCTATCTTATTTAAGGGAACCAATGAAACGTCTACAATCCATATATGGCTATCTTTACTCATTACCAAGACCCAACTAGTTAGAGCACACCTGTTCCTCAAGGACAAAAACATGATATTTTGCTGAACACTGCAGTTCTTGGTAGATTTTCACAGTAAACTGCTTTGTTTTGATGGACACAGTAGTCCTTGGTAAAATTCCACAGAACAGTCTGGGCAAGCAGGATTCTTAGCAATATTCAAAAATACTATAAGTAATACTATAACTTGCTATAAGTAAGTAAATAAGTTGCTAAGCAGTTTTCTATAAGTAAATAAGTAAATAAGTCTTAAAACAAGTAATCATTTCTCTGTATCAGGAGCATGGCATTGACTAGGTGTATCACATCCCCTATCATGCACCAGCCTCCAGGAAAGTTGAAACAAAACAATGGACTGTTAAAAACTACACTGAGAGCAAAGGGTGCTGGGTCATTCAAGCATTGGGATACACATTTAGCAGAAGCCACTTGGCTAGTTAGCACTAGAGGATCCGCCAGTTGACCTGGCCCTGCCCAGTCAAAACCCCTGTGCACTGTGGAAGGAAATAAGATCCTCATAGTACATATAAGGAGCTGGCTGGGAAAAACAGTCTGGGTTCTTCCTTCTTCAGGAAACGGTAAACCTATTTGTGGGATTGGTTTTGGTCAAAGACCTGAGCACACTTGGTGAGTAATGCAGAAGGATGGAAAAGTCCAATGTGTATCTCAAGGTGATTTAATCCTGGGTGAAAACAATCCATAATTTGAGTTGTATGATGGCAGTGTTACATGATGGTGGCTGTCACCACTTCTGTGGCTGCCATATATCAGAGGTATTGTAGCAGGAACCTCTCGCTGCTAGTCAAGATAGAGGCAAGAGGGGGAATTCACTGCAATGTTAAAACTTACAGCCTAGTCCAAAGGAACCAGGGGTGGAGTATATACTTTTAAAATTGTTGTAATGCATGATTTGAGTTGCATGTTACAGGAATTACTACAGCAGAAACCAGCTGAAACAATGAAGGACGAACCTCACAAGAAGCAGTGCAAATGCAGCAGTGACCCGACTTGAGCTGGTTTTAGTGCCCAGTAACTCCACACAACATACCACCACTCCTGTCCTGAGTGAATACCATAACAGATGAAGCCCAAAGTCATAGACCAAATTAATTCAGTGAACATTTTATGGATATTTTACAACAAAACAAACATTTTATGGGGAAAGGAGTGGTTAATGAGGATGTATTGAGATAGGATGGGACCTCAACATGACATAAATGGTATGGAATAAGGGGTAGAGAATTGTACTGGTTTTGGCTGAGATAAAGTTAAATTGTATGGTGCTGTGTTTTGGATTTGCACTAAAAACAGTGCTGATAACACAGGGGTATTTTAGATACCGCTGAGCAGTGCTTACACGGAGTCAAAGCCTTTTCTGCTTCTCACCCCCTGCCCTGGTCAGCGAGTAGGTTGGGGGTGCACATGAAATTGGGAGGGGACACAACACTGGGCCAAGTTCTTTGCAGGTGTAAATGGGTCAGCTCCACTGCTTTCAGGAAAATCTCACCATAAAATAATCTGACAGGCAGGTTTTCTGACTTACCTGCAAGTGATGCAGTCTTCCACTGGTGTAGACAAGCAGCAACATTTTAAATACTTCTTAGCAGCTTCTCAAGCTGGAGAGTGTTGCAACAATGAAATGCTGAGGTGACAAACACAGCAGATAGAGGGTGAGGCTCCAAGAGATGGCTGAGTCACAGTCAAAACAGGCACTCCACCTCTGCTTCCTACCACTCCTATGCCTGGGCAATACCATCCCCATTAGCACAGTATGTCAGGCTTCTGATCCCAAATTGTCCCTGTTTACCTCATAGAACCACAGAAAATCTCAATCTTTTTTTTCTGGGTGGGTAAGCTTTCCTGAAGGAAAACAGTATCTGTTGTACAACACACACACACAGAAAGCTATTTAAAAGATGTACTAAACACTTGTTGGAGCTAAGTAAATGTAGTTACAGAGAAACTGGAAATGTAATCACCGCTTTAAGCTGGAACAACAAGTCTGTGGCAGATTCAAGATCAGCGCTCCAGAAATTCCAGAGATTACATCTCTTCAAAAATAAAGAACAAATCACAGTATTCACAGGCATCACAGAATCATATTTTAAGTTGCACTCTTTTAATATTTTCCAATTTATCTCTCTTGTTTTCCTTTATTCCAGGTAAATTTAGCAAGAACTGTTAGTTCTCTTTCCTGTTTCAGTATATTTGTATTCAGTACGCTAAGTTTACTTTTTTTCACAAAAGCTGACTAATTGTATCTTCCTGCCACCTATTCAGAAAAAAAAAAAAATAAATCTTGGCTAATCAAAGTTTGGGTCTTCCAAATATCATGTGTATTTAAGACATACTACCCTTTTAGCTCACTTCCTCTTGTATTTGTCTGATCATAGAAAATGCTAGTATTTGAGTATATAATTATCCATCTCATTGAAATCTAAAACAGAATCTGTGAGTTTCATAAAAACAACAGAAATTTTAGTTTCATAAAAGTGACAGGAACTTGACACAGTCTTACATGGGTGCACTAGCAAGGAGCTTCTATAAGACCAAACATTGTCTGACCCACTGATACAGAGAAATGATTACTTTGGAGACTTATTTACTTATGGCAAACTGCTTAGCAACTTATTTACTTACTTATAGCAAGTTATAGTATTACTTATAGTATTTTTGAATATTGCTAAGAATCCTGCTTGCCCAGACTGTTCTGTGGAATTTTACCAAGGACTACTGTGTTCAGCAAAACAAAGCAGTTTACTGTGAAAATCTACCAAGAACTGCAGTGTTCAGCAAAATATCATGTTTCTGTCCTTGGGAAACAGATGTGCTCTAACTAGTTGGGTCTTGGTAATGAGTAAAGGTAGCCATATACGGACGGTAGAAGTTCCATTGGTTCTCTTAGCTAAGACAGAATGAATAAACCAGCTGAAAAACACTCTTGTTACTCAAGAAATTGGCCAAGAGAATCTGCGCATGCTCCCAGGAAAAGTACAAGGTGAGAAAGACTACGAGCCTTCCTCCCAAAGACCCCCGGAGACGCCCCCCAGGAGGCAATGCGCAGGTGCAAAGAGAACATAAACTGTTGACATCAGCCTTTCGAACTAACCCAGCCTTACTCATGCGTATGTATGTTTGTGTTATGTAATCCAATGATATGCATATCCACCCTCTATAAGTTTTTGGTAAAACGTGCGGTGGGTGTGCAAGCTTTGTGGAGAAATCCCCTTGCACCCCAGCGCCGGAGTAAACATACCTGCTTTATAACTCTATTCGAGTTGTAGAGTCTGTTTTCCACAAGTCACCACTGCAGTCAGTATGACATGAAACGCGCTAAGCCTGCAGACACTCAAACAATTTTAAGGAAGAGGAGGGAAGACAGGGCTCAGAAACGTTTCCATGTTTGGCACACCAGCCACATCTGCTCACAGCAAGGTTTTTGGTAAGTTGAGCTATCCCTCCACACCAGGCCCTCTCCAGAGATCATTGTGCTAGGAGGCTTTTCTTATTTTGAAGGGGTCATATAGGGGAAGGTAAAAGTAACTTCCAAGTGCTGATGCAAAGCAATTGACTATAAAGCTATAATGTCGTATCTTTGAAAGGTACCATAAGTAATTTTGGGAAGTCTCTACTATTTGCCTCCCTTCAAAATCTGTATGCTTGTATGCATTTTGCTAAGGAAGTCTGGATTGGAACAGAAAGGTGAATTCTCATGAGCACCATCCCATGAGGTAGGTTAGAGCACCTCTCTTCCATAAATATGGATGCAAAAGAGCAGTAGGAAGTAACTGTTGCAAAGGCTCTCAAACTAAACAGGACAAAGAGTTAAAATTCATTTTAAGTACAATCAGTTAGCACCCCAGCTAATAAACAACAGATCCAAATGTCTGTGAGAGGAAAACTATTACTGCACAGTCAATTCAAGGAATTCCTAGGATTTAATGACAATCCAAAATACACAATCACTGACCTAAAAGTGAGGACTCTCAGTCTTGAGGAGTTCCCTTGGGCAGCACCCCAACCAAAGAGGAGAGTCCTCAACCACAGCCTTGCTGCTTTAAAGAGGACTAGCTCAAAGTGGCTCCCGCAGGGCACTCCATTTATACCCGAGCAGAATCTGATCTGTGGTCAGTATCAGCTCCCACTGGCCGAGGTCCCCAATTAACGCAAGACCTAAGAAACAAGGGCACAAAAGAATCAGCAGCCACTATTTCTCAATAGGGTGCTTCAGAAAGCCTCATCTTTGTTGGGGCGGGTGCACCCGACACAGAGACTCTCCTAAACTGGGCAGGAATTAGGTAATGAAGAGGGCATGCAGAAACAGGAGGAAGCTGTAAGGGGAAGAGCCTGAGCAAGTTCAGGCAATATTCACAAAATACACAGGTCAGTTAATTCAGTGAGAAGGGTAATAGTGATAAGCGAAGTAGTTTTTCTTCTACAGGAAACCAGGTATATGTCCACTTCCTCAGTTGTCCCAGGTTTTCCCACTCCCTGTAATTTGTGTTTCTCATGAGTAATTTGCTCCAAACATCTACTTCGACAGGGCTGGTTACTTTGATGAGATGTGCAGGCTACACAGGGTTGGGTTTGGCACCCAGCAGCACGGCCATATCTTCAGTTCTCCAACAGACAAGCAAACAGCGTTACATTCAGGGACTATTCTGCTGTAGTTGCTTATATTGTACTGGTTTTCCGATTGCTTGTGCCCATCCATTTATTTACCCTTGCATTTCCAGGAAGATGACTGCAGTGCACACGATACACCTCTCCGGTTTGGTGGGGTTCCCCAGAACAGTAATTGCCACGCTCTCGCAGCTGCGAGGAAGAGCCTTCCACGGCCACTCGTGTGTCCCGACACAACGCCTTGGCCACTGCCCGCCCGCTGATCCACGCCGGACACGGCCGGGGCGGGGGGGGGGTGGGTGGAAGGGCGGGGGGCGCGGGGGCCAGGCCCGGCCCCGCCCGCCGCCGGAGCCAGCCCGCAGATCCCCGTCTCTCGCTCTTCGAGGCAGCCCCGCCCCGCCCCGCCCCGCCCCGGTGGGCGGCGGGGGCGGGGCCGGGCTGCCGGAAGACCCGCGCGGACGGGCCGCGCGGAGGGACCGGTGCCGTTTCCGCCGCGGCACAATGGCAGGGCAGCCGTAGCGGGCGGGTCGTCGCCGGTCGGTGAGTGCCCTTCTGTCGGCGGGGGGGCGGCTGGGCGAGGCCTTCCGGGCGGCGTCCCCCGGCGTCCTGTCGCTCGCCCTTGCACCTCCCTCCCTCCCTCTCTCCCTCCCTCTCTCCCTCCCTCTGGGGCCTGGGCCGCGGCCCGCCCGCCGCTTCGCCGGCCCCTCTGCCCGCGGGCTGTCCGGCTGAGTCGGCGGGGCCGAGCGGGGCGCCCCGCGCCGCTGCCCTGCACCGGCCGCCTGGCTGTCCCCCTGCCCCTGTTCCCCGGGCCTTGGGTTGTTCGGAGGGTGGGAGGGAGGCAGGACGGGGCTGGCGGCATTCGTCAGCCGGCGGGAGGACTGGAAGGAGGGGGCCGGAAGCTGCCGCCTGGGAGCAAGGGAGCTTCGGCCCACATCGCGTGTTTCGTGCGGGGTGGTGACGGTGGTGGAGGCCGGTATCGTAACACCGCTGTCTGGGTCCCGGTGCCAACTTGGCCGGTGCTGCCTGCTGCTTCTGACCCGCAGGGAACCTCGTGGACCCCGGCTGCATCGCTGCTGGCCCTGCGGGGCCGGCCACCCCCCTTCCTCGCCCCCCACGCCAAGACGGCACCTTGCGTCGTGGCTGGGAGCCAGAGGCGGGTGTAAACTTTGACTTGTCTCACTTCAGTGCAGGGAGTGTGTCGTCATCCAGCTTGGCGGCTGGGTGCGGGCGTTGCTTCTGGGGATGACTCTAAAACGAGCTGTTTTTAGGTCACTCTGAATTTCAGATTTGGCAGCAGTTTCTTTCCTAAAATAGGAAGCGAGTTCGCCATGTGCGTTTGAAACTTCTTTCAGCTCTTAGCTGCTATAGCTGCATCTCCACAGTTGTACATAGTGGGCTGCGAATTCAGGTCTTTAGGACAGGAATCCTACTTGTTTAGCCACTCATGTAAGAGCAAAAAAACCTCTTCTGCTTAAGAGGGGGATAAATGCTAAAAGCCTCATGCCTGTGAAAAGCAGACACTGAAATGCATAAGGGTGCTTTTGGGGCGTGCAGAATTTAAAAAAACATTTAAGAAAATCAGGCACCCTACTCCCTGTCCTGGGTTCAGCTGGGATAGAGTTAGTTTCTCTCCTCATAGCTGGTATAGTGCTGTGATGATAATGTTGATAACACACTGATGTTTTAGTTTTTGCTAAGTAGCACTTAATCCTAAATTAGGGATTTTTCCGTACCTTATGCTCTGACAGCGAGGAGGTGCACAAGAAGCTGGGAGGGAGCATGGCCAGGACAGCTGGCCCGAACTAGCCAAAGGGATATTCTATACCATAGGATGTCATGCTCCGTATAGAAACTGGGGGAGTTGGCAGGGGAGGGATCACTGCTCAGGCATCAGTCAGCTGGTGGTAAGCAATTGCGCTGTGCATCACTTGTCTTATCTTGAGGTTTATTTCTCTTGTTATTATTATATTTTAGTTATTAAACCATTCATATTTCAACCCACGAGTTTTACTTTTTTCCAATTCTCCTCGCCACCCCACTGGGAGGGGGGAGGAATGAGCGAGCGGCTGCATTGCACTTAGTTGTTGGCTGGGGTTAAACCATGACACTCCCATATTAGAGGCAACAGAAGGGCATTTCCTGCTGTTTAAGTGCTTCTTGTAAATGCCCTACAGCCTTCTCTGCATTCTTAAGCACATACATGTCTTCTGAAAGAGAAAACTTTTTTTGTTTGGTTGTATGTGGCTATATTTAAATTATGCAATATTCAATGTCACCGCTGCTACTTACATGTATTTAGCCAGTTTCTTCCAGGGAACTCCCCCTTTCACAATCCACACAGGTTTATGCTAACATTGGAGTTATAGCTCCCTGGAAATCTTTTACAATAAGAACATGGATGTGACCAAGTCAGGGGGAAGGGGGGAGAAGAGAGCAAATAAGTAGCCCAGATGTTTTAAAGAATACTAAAATAATATTAAATATGACTGCTTAATACTGAGTAATGAGAGACCTCAGAATGCTTGTCTAGATAAAATGTGCAAAGTGCACTGGGAGTGCAGCATTGTTTCTTAATCATTGTATCATATTTGCCTGACAGATAGATTGTTGCTCAACTTCTACGCTTCTGTCTTCTCTGATCACAATTTTCATCCTTAACAAGGTGAACAGTGTCTGCTGTGGGGAAAGGGGAATATTCAGATGATGTAGAATGGCTTTGGGTCCATTGCCTCCTACATATTCTACATGCTACAGAGTTCCTTTCAAAGCTTTTTTGTACTGAGCTGAGACTGATGTGGACTCTTAAAAGTTACCTGTCCTAAAGGTGTCTAGACCTTAATACCCAAAAAAGCCATAGGCTGTCCCTGCATTTTGTGAACCACCCACAGGTGTTAGACATTCTCAGAGAAGAAACCTAGCTGAGTTTTGAACTGCCTTTTTTGTTTGGAGCAAATTTTGCTTTCTACTAAGATTTGCTTGCCTTGATGGTATTACAGAACCAGGGCTTTGATTGTTAAGATTTCCATGACAAATAATAACCAGTGTTTATTGCTTGATTAATTTTAAAATGCAACTTTTAACTTCTTAATTTCTAGGCGGGAATCACTAAATTGAACAGCAGTAATCATGGGAGATACTGCAAAACGATGCTTTGCAAAACAAAATAAGGAACAGGAAATTTTACATCAAGAAGAATTAAAAGGAAGTCCCTTACAGAAAGACTACAAAGTCATGGATGAATACGGAAATGGCCATAGCAATAAAACAAATACCAGCCTGCAAAAGAAAAAGGGAACACCAGGTCATTATGGAAGCAGTCCCAGGCGAGGGCCACGTAGTGTTTTGAGTAGCTCATATTCACTTAAAAACACAACTCACAGTCAAGGGTCAAAGTTAAATGATACCCAGAGAGACCAAATGAAGAAGTGGGTATCTGATGACCATCGTGGTACTTCAGACAGCTGGAGAGAGTACAGATCCGCTGCCAGGATTCCTGTGCATAGCAGGACAAGAAAGGACTCTTTTCATGAAGTTGAAGGTGCTGGAAATAGAAATGTAAGACGACAGCTTCAGGAAGACTTAATGAGTGAAGATGTACCAGACATGCAGAAAGGAAGCTCAGGTAATGAACTTGTTTGTTTCTACATAGCTATCCAGTAAAGTAGCTTTCTGTGTGTTACTGAAAAGTAAAATTTCAAGATTCACTCTTAAAGCAAAAAATTGTTTTAGTTCTGTCATATATTGCAAGCTATTGACTATGTTATACTGCAGCACTTTAAACAAATTGTTACAGCAAATGATGCAGAACTCGTTTTATAGATTGTGTTGTCTTTGTTAGTTTATAAGTGGTAGGAGTAAGTAGATTGCAACACGTGTGTGGTATCCCTGTTTGCAGTTTTTGAGGTACAATTTGATGGAATTTGTCAAGGCTGATAAGTGATGTTTCAGTTAGGTTGATACAGGGTACGATTTTGGAGCTACTGATGAGGCCTGTAACAATATATCTTAATGAAGACTGAAAACAATGCCTTGTAGGTATTGTGAGAACTTAACACTAGCAACAGTAATACAGCAATAACACAAAACTAATTCTTTATGCATATTGAACTTCTCTATGGGCAATTGGTACTAATAATGAGAATACAAGCCCTAAGTATTGAAATGCAAGGAAGAACAGGCTCACATGATAAATATCCTAAGATCTTCATTGAGTGTGAGTACTAGAAGGAGGTAGATCAAAGCAAACAGAGGAGGCTTTAAAGAATATAATATAATTAGATAAAATAAGAAAGACTAAGGCACAGATGAGGTGCTGCTAACATGGAACAACTGCCTGTTAAGAAGAAATCTATCTTGTTTTAGTTAAGACTGGGTCCGAGAGACAGTATTGATCTGCCCCCCTGCTGAGAAGGAAAGCTATTGCTGGCTGATACCAGGAAGTCCAGGAATTAAATGACATTTCCCTTGATATCAGCTATCACTAAAAAGATAAACTGTGAGCAGGTGTCCAGTGTGTCTTATTGTTAGAAGTAACACTTCTTGCACACTTAAGCTCAACCTCAGATGAGGAGAAAAGAGTATAATACTCTTGCAAGCTCTCAAATTTGCTGGGTTTAATGAACTTTTTTCTGTGAAACTTCAGGAATTCACTGAATTAGACTTTTGGAACCACCAGCAGTCATATGTAAGAACTGATTCAGGCAAAATGATATAGGAAAGGGCAAACGTCTCTTAAAAGTGGAATTTAAAAAATGGTACGTAACTTTAATCTTGGAAATCTGTTCTGGAACAAATAACCTACTACAAGTATTTGAAAGGTGATGTATTGATGAGTAGCAGCAAACGTGGATTTGTCAAGAAAAAAGTATGTCAAGTCGTTCTAATATATTTCTTTAGTGATCAGTCCCCTGTCAACATGGAAGAAGCAGTTCAGAGATGCTGCTAGTACCAGTACTGTAGTACTTTAGACACTCTTACATGACAGTTCTGTCAGTCAACTAAAGGAAAATTCTCTAGATGAAATTAATAAACAGAGTTGCAGGGCTAATTAGATAACTAAGAAAATACTTAACAAAGATTATGTCGAAATGGTAAGAAGCATTTAGCAAGCATCTGTGAGGATTCTGTTCAATGTTTATTACTATCTTGATGGGGAATGAAGGCAGCATGCTTATTACTCGCGTGCTTTTAAATTTGAATATGCTGTGGAGCTGGTAGGAACTCAATGCAGAAAAGCAGGAAGGTCAGTTAAAATAACTGCACAATTGGAGGAATTAACTACATATAGTATGAAATACAAAAGGTGTGCAGATGCTCTTTTTTAAGTATGAATATCAGCTGTACAAATGAGGGAGGAAAAGTTATTATAAAGTATATTTTTTAGCGAATAATCTGAAATTGTAATGAATCAGAATCATAGATTCATAGAATGGTTTGGGTTGGAAGGGACCTTAAAGATCATCTAGTTCCAACCCCCCTGCCGTGGGCAGGGACACCTTCCACTAGACCAGGTTGCTCAAAGCCCCGTCCAACCTGGCCTTGAACAGTGCCAGGGAGGGGGCAGCCACAGCTTCTCTAGGCAACCTGTTCCAGTGCCTCACCACCCTCACAGGAAAGAATGTCTTCCCTATATTTAACCTAAATCTACTGTCTTTCAATTTAAAACTTTTACCCCCTCATCTTACCACTACAGTCCCTGATAATGAGTCCCTCCCCATCTTTCCTGTAGGCCCCCTTTAAGTACTGGAAGGCCACTGTAAGGTCTCCCTGAAGCCTTCTCTCGGGTGAACAACCCCAACTCTTCTAGCCTGTCCTCGTAAGGGAGGTGCTTCAGCCCCTGATCATCTTTGTGGCCCTCCTCTGGACTTGCTCCAACTGGTCTATGTCCTTATCTTGTGGTCCCCAGAGCTGGACAGAGTACTCCAGGTGGCATCTCACCAGACCAGAGTAGAGGGGTAGAATGCCCTCCTTCAACCTGCTGGCCACACTTCTCTTGATGCAGCCCAGGATACAGTTGGCTTTCTTGGGCTGCGAGTGCACATTGCTGGCCCATATTCATTTTTCCATCCACTAATACCCCAAGTCCCTCTCCACAGGGCTGCTCTCAATCCACTCATTGCCTGGCCTGTATTTGTGCATGGGATTGCCTCAATCCAGGTGCAGGACCTTGTTAAACTTCATGAGGTTTGCACAGGCCCACCTTTCAAGCCTGTCAAGGTCCCTCTGGATGGCATCCCTTCCCTCCAGTGTGTCAAGCGCACCACATAGCTTGGTGTTGTCGGCAAACTTGCAGAGGGTGCACTCAATCCCGCTGTCCATGTCCCCAGCAAAGATGGGACATCCACAAGGACTGGGGCTTGTGAACATGAGGCTGCTCCTGTCTGTCTGTAGAGGGCCTCATTCACTCAGTCTTCCTGGTCGGGTGGCCTGTAGCAGACTCCCACTATAAATCACCTATCCCTGTCTTCCCTTTAATCCTGACCCATAAACTCTCAGTTGGCTCCACATCCATCCCCAGGCAGAGCTCCTGCACTCCAGCTGGTCATTGACATAGAGGGCGACCCCCTCTCCTCGTCTTCCCTGCCAGTCCTTCCTAAAGAGCCTGTATCCTTCCATTCCAACACTCCAGTCATAGGAACCTTCCAATAAGATCGTAGCCCTGCGGGCATGCACGTGTGTCTCAACTGCTCTTGTTTATTGTCCATGCTATGTGCATTTGCACGGAGGCATTTCACTTCAGCCCCTGATGAAGCTGACTTACTGGCTGGAGTGTCTGGAATTCCTTTGTGCTGCTCTTGAGGTGCTCTCCTGCTGACCTGTGATCCTTCTCCAGGGTCTGCGCATGTATTGGTGGCACTGGCATTGAAGTGGTAGGATTGGGATGGATTGAGGTTCCCCTCCCCCAGCAACTTTTCTTTAAAACCCTTTTCAGCAGTTTGACAGGACTATGACCAAAGATGCTCTTCCCCATCTCTGACAGATGAACCTCACCAGCCCCTAGGAGACCAGGTTTCCCAAAGCAAATCCCATGGTCTAAGTAGCCAAACTCCTGGCTGTGGCACCAGTCCTATAACCATTTGTTGATTTGCCAGATTCAGCTAGCCCTTTCAGACCCTTTCCCTTTGACCACAAGGATTAATGGAACAGCTACCTGTGCTCTAGAGTTCCTTACTGCCACTCCCAGGGCTCTGTAGTCCTTCTTGATACACCTCAGACTGCTCCTGGCTCTGTCACTGGTGCCCACATGAAACAACAGCAGTGGGTAACAGTCAGTGGACTGTATGATGCTCAGTAGTCTCTCAATGACATCCCTGATACAAGCCCCTGGTAAGCAGCACGCCCCTCTATAGAGTGCATCATGTTGTCACATGGATGCCTCTGTACCTCTCAGAAGAGAGTCACCTGCTACTATCACCCATCACCTTTTCTTACTTGCACTGGTTGTTATACAGGGAGCAGATCAGGCTGCCTTACTCAGCTCCAGCGTATCTTGTTGTGACAGGTCCTTCTTCAGTCTGCAGAGCAGTGAAGCAGCTCTGCAGGGGCATCTCAGGCTTCAGGGGGAGCCTCTTCCTCCTACAGGTCCTTGCTGTTGCAAGCTTCCATTCTTCTGCACTATTGGCCCCTCTCCCTTCCACGCATGCTGGTGAGGGAGTTTTTGGCTGCTTGGCCATGGGCTGTGGGTCCACTGCAGACTGCACTTGGAACCAACTATCTAACTCCTTCTCAGCCTCCCTGACGCTACGCAGCCTTCTCACTGCCTTCTGCAGTCCAGCCACCTGCTGCAGAAGGTCCTCTGCCTGGTCGCACCTTTTGCAGGCAGATCTGCTGCCTGTCCCTTCCCCAGGAGAAAGGTCCAGGCCCTTCCTGCAGTCTGAGGTCTGCACTGCAGCCTCTCCCTTCAGCAGCCCCCTCTGGGTGGAGTCATTGGCCACTGCTGGGGTAGATGGTGCAGACTCCCCAGCCAGAGCTGCAGCTTTTGCTCTCAGACGAGTGCCTGCCAGCCTGCCTTGGGGGTCAGGTAGGATGAGTGCCCTTGGCCTGTGCAGATGGCCACAGAACGGTGCCCAGTGGCTAGGTTATGCGAGCTTCAAGCCTCTCCACTTGGCCGGTGGAATGCCCCTCCTTCAAAGAGGCGCCGACTGCCACCCTGGCTGAGGGGCCCTGCCCTGTTTGCCCACTCTGGCTGCTGGTGCTTCCTGGGGCTGCCTGTGGTGCGAGCAGGGGGTGGCTGCTGTTACTCCTGGCCCTGCCCAGCCTCATCAGCTGCTCACTCTCATGAGAGCTGCCAGCTCCTGGTGGGTCTCTGTGCACCCCTGGGGTTCCCCCAGCTCAGAAACCCCACTTTACACACACTGTAGTGCCCTGCTCTGCTGCAGGAAACGCCTGCACCAGAGCTGATTGCCTTGGTGAGTGATGATAATTGAGTAGTCAGTGCCATGGTGTTGTGAGCATGGAAAAAAAAAAGATTCACAGCCTGAAGCACTCCTTTTTCTGTAAGTCTTTGGTAAACTCAGACGCAGTACTTTGTCCAGCGTTGGCACCCCACCTGAATGAATAAAATGGAAACAGTCCAAAGAAGAGCAAGGAGAATACCAGGGCACATAAAAAACAGAAACTACACAAACTGTATACAATTCCCAATCTTTCTGCAGAAGGCAAGGGTAGGGAGGCATGGTAACAGTCTTCAGCTGTCTAGAAAGGCATTAAAAAGCTGAAGTAGTAATCTGACTTGCATCTTTCCAATAGATGGGACACAATGCAATGGGCCTAAAATTGGGCAAGAATGGTTCAGATGAGGAGTAAAGGGAGAGTTTCTAATGGTGGAGCTAGGGAAGTACTAGAGGTTGTTTGAGCAGCTCATGGAGTATGTACCTGAAGGCCTTTAAGAACAGGTTAGGTGAGCATTGCTTATGATTGACAAAGTTCATTTCCTCCTGCTGCAAAGCACAGGCATGGCATAATTTGCCTCTTGAGGTCCCTTCAAGTGGCAAACAATTACTAAAAATGTTTCTTTTAGCATTTCCTTTTACTTGAAATCTTTTATGCGGTTGTCCCTTTCCTTTACCTTTATGCCTTTTTACTCTAGCTCCTAAGGAGGCTTATCAAATTTCGGAGGCACTGATTTTTCTGCAGGAGCTTTGACTTGCCTTTATTTAGTCATTAACCTATAATTATATTGTCACTACTGTAACTACGAAATATTAGAAGTATTTATTTACCTTGTAATTTTTTTAAAGTTACTTAGTGATTACAGAAATAGTTGGTAAGTAAGTTCTTGTCACACGCTTTCCTGCAAAAACATTCATTTAATGCACATTTTTCTCCCAAGTTCTGTCTACACTGAACAGTAAAAATGTAGTCAAACAAGTGTGGCAGGTCTTAGAAGTTTGAGCAGGAGAGTTGGCATGGAAAATGAAAGGGATGTGTAAAGTTCAGAGACTTGGAATTCTGTTTCTGCTCCTTGGAGCTTCCTCTGGAGCACTGTCCCTGTCCCTGCAACCTGTTAAGGCTTAGTTCTGTTTATTCCATCATAAACTTGTGTTGCTTCTGAAAGAGATTATGTTACCATTCCTGTCCTGTTCCTGTTTACAACACTAGCACATGCATGCTGCTTGGTGAACTGAACCCAGTAACTGGTTCAAAATATGCAGCCAGGTTGTTTCCCTTTTGCCAGTTATCACAGACAAAGATTGTGGTCACAGGAAAGAAACTTTGTAGATGTATTTGGCAGAGCAGTTGTGGTTTATGTTTGGGGTTTTTTTGATTATTACAAACAAAAACCCCATGCTGTGACAAGGGTTTTGGTGTCTAAGGAAGTTGCATAAGCGTTCTTAGAAGCAGGGAACTTGAGAAATTACATGCATCTGGACATCCTGTCTAGTTGTTCAAGTGAAAGGTAAGATGTGATCTAAAGTCGTGTGAAAATCTGGCCTGAGATGATTTTTACAGGTATTCTTTGGACCAGTAACAATACCTGCTTCAAAATGGTGACAAAGTTTGCTTTAAAGTAGAAGTGGTATTTACATGAATTTGTTCCAGACCTTTTGCTGTAAATATAACAAGCTTTCTAAGTATGTTTATTCTGCAGTTTTATAGCTTTATTAAGCAATGTGTGCAAATACTTAGCAAGTTAATTATTTATTGACTTACGTAGCCAACAGGGTTGTGGGTTCTTTTTTCCACTTGTCTGTTTCATAATGTGAAGGCAATACTTATCCATATGCTGGTTTAGTTGAAAAGCAAGTGATGTTAACAGGCAGTTATCACTGGTGATAATAAATTTTTGTATGTCTGCTCAGCCATGGCAGTGCTGTATTATAATGCTTTTAGCTCTTACAAATCATTCAGATTGGCCTACACTCTAATTCTAGTGGTCTGTGGGTCAGTTCACTTTCTAGCTTGTTCATCTGCCTAAGCCTGACCAGGCATCCTGAAATCTTTGGATATATCCTACCTTTTCATTATAATGCCTACATGTATGTCTCAACTAGGCAGTGAAATCTATTGCATTTAACTTCACTTTTTTTGCCAGTTTTAACAAAGCTATCTAAATAAGGTCAATGACTTCAGTGGGACAAATCAGTGGTTTTTAGTAGTTCAGAACAAAGGTACTATAGGTTATGACATAAATATATGCTCTTGCTATTATCAGACTTGCACAGAATAGATTATGAAACCATGCAGGGTAGATGGTTTGTATCTTCTTTGACTTGCACATAAGTAGAACGGTAATTAAAGAATAAAACAAAATGCTGTGAGGTACTCTGAAGTTATTTGACATATTTGCTCTCATAACTCTTTATAAGAAATGAAGAAGCTTAGGAAACCAAGAAGATCGAGAAGAACTAGAAAAGATGAGTATGATCAAGATGAAGTGGATGGTCCAGTCATAGATGAATCTGTGCTGTCAGCAAAAGAACTTCTAGGGTTGCAGCAAGCTGAAGAACGATTGAAGAGAGACTGCGTTTATAGACTGAAGAAGGTGCCACTGTTTACTATTTTTTTTGTCTGTAAATACAGTATAGAGGGTACACTTTGAGCAATTTTTCTGACTGTAGCTAGAAAGTCTAGTTATAGAGTTGATGTAATGTACAAAATGAGTGATGTTAATGAATTGTCAAGAGAAGGCAGGTTATCCTTTGTTTTTTTTACTATAATAAATCTTTTTTTACTATAATAAATCTGGTTTGGGAGCAATTTAAGCAACAAAAATGGCAGCACCTTTAGTTCATGAATTAATATCAGATCACTAGATGCTGGGGCGGTGGACCAGAAAACTTGCATTGTGTTTGTTTGGTTAATATATTCTTCCATGGGCATTGGGTATTTTCCACTGTAAAAGACAAGGTGTTGGGCTTGATTGACCCAGTATACCACCATTCTTCCAGCATTATATTTGATATGCAAACTTTCTGACTGTAAAGATGGAGTTAGGAGAACTAAAGTGAATGTTTCAGGATTTCACAGTTAGTTTTTCAACTTAGCAAGGGTATTGAATAAAATGAAGGTAGTATCTTTCTATATTTTAGGGTTTTTTTACTATCTTTATTCTAGCAATCTCGAAGCTACCCATCAGCAAAATACACCTGCAAATTATGTGATGTTTTGATTGAGTCGGTGGCTTTTGCTCATAAGCATATTAAAGAGAAAAGACACAAGAAAAGCCTAAAGGTGAGTTAAGGACAAGAAAAAGTATAAAATGCAGACTTATGAAACTGTCCTCACCCTACTAATGACAATGAAACTGCATTGCTTCTAAAATTATTTTGCATTTTTTACCATGTTTGAATCTTGTTAAAAACTGTTACTTAGTAATACTGGTAAAAAGTGTAAACTTGAGACTTAGACTTTGTTTCCTCCATCAACTTTGGAATTTAATTTGTATTTTTCATGCCTATTAATATTAAAAGAAGTCCTCATTAACTCAGTAATATTTTGTTACTGGTGATTGAAGTATAATAAAGCTGTACCAACTGACTCTTCTGTATGCTGTTCTATAATTGTTTTTGTAGACTAGTTATGTGTATCCTTGTTGTATATTTGATTGGCATATTTCAACAATGAACAGTTTTGATCAAGTCCAGAGCAACGAGGAGTAGCAATAAGCAAATATAGTTGGTATGATAATTAAAAATTATAACCTATATGTCAGGGTGAAGATTTCTATTCAGAAATGCTGTAAAAATTAGGAACTTCTGGAGTATTAGAGGCTTGTGTATACGTAAAGGAAATAGGTTTGTTTTGAACATAAACATCAAAATAACTTCCAACATAAACTCAATTTTACTTTCTTTTTAAGTGTCTTCTATTCCATTTACTGTCTCAGCTTGCAGTGGACAAAAATATTTGTCTTCTGCAGGTTTTCTATTTCTTTCTCTTTAACTCCCACCCTTTCCCACTTCATAGGTGATGAAAGAATTGGTGACTCTTTTTTTTTTAGTGTTCCAAATACATGTATATTTACCTCTGCACATTACTGAAGCCTCCTGGAATATATAATTCTTTATACCTGTCAGAGTTTCTCTCTTGATGTTCTTGCTTCCAATTACCTCCATTATCTGAAAAACCTGTGGTGGTGTTACTTGGAATGAGTTGCAGGCATTCATTCTAGCACATCAAGCAACTCAAGGAAATCATTAAAACTTCAGTGTTACTGTCTTTAAAGGAAAAACAAGAAGAACAGCTGCTGACTGCTCTGCCACCTCCAACACCTTCTCAGATACAAGCTATTGGTGTTGCTATTGAAAATGTAGTACAGGAGTTTGGCTTAAATAATGAAGATCTAGAAGAAAGGCTCAACATTAAAATAGTGATGGAAAACTTACTGCGTCAAAAATTGCCAGGTATTATTTGAATTTTGTTTTTACATGCTAGATATGCCAACTTTAAAACAAACAACAGCTCATAAAGTGAAAACTTAATTAAAATGTTTGGCTAGCTAAATTCTTAAACAGTATATTTAGCTACTAGCCTGTTGAATGACATGATGGGGTGATATAATCCTGTGTCAGAATTAAATTACAATGGTGCTCATGACCCAAACAGACCTGTAGTAAAAAGTAAAGATGAACAAGGCATAGGGGACATCTGACCTTTATGATAAGCCTTTACTAGCAACAGCATGGAAGGCAGGATTTCCTAGCATGATTCTGTGCTGTTGAAAGACCCTTAATTTCCTGTGGTTATCAAAACTAGGTTTAAGATCTACTGACAATGTGATAGAGTAGCTACAGACTTAGAATTAGGTATAGAGTAAATGCAATATAATTCTTTTTGTTACAGAGTGCTCATTGAGATTGTATGGCTCCTCCTATAGCAGATTTGGTTTCAAAACTTCAGACATAAACATAGATATCCAGTTTCCTACCAATGTAAGTAAGACTATTTTATTAAGTATGTCTAAGTGGTTTTGAATGTTTTCACCTTGTCATGGTTTAAATCCATCTGGCAGCCAAACACCATGCAGCCACTCATTGTCCTCCACCCTGGGGAATGGGGGAGGGAATTAAAGGGTAAAGGTAAGAAGACTCATAGGTTGAGATAAAAACAATTTCATAATTGAAGTAAAATAAAATGAAAATTATAATAATAGTAATAATAAAAATTACAAACAAGTAATACACAATGTGATTGCTCACTACCCGCCCACCAATGTTCGGCCCGTTCCCAGCTAGGGAACCCAGAGGAGAGAAAATCCTGAAACCACAGTCTCAGAAGTGATAGCGAGCTTTCCAGACAACCTTCATCTATATACTGAGCATGACATTGTATGATATTCCATTGGCTGATTTGGGTCTGTTGCTCTGGCAGTGCTCCCTCCCAGCTTCTTGTACACCTGTGCACTAGTAGGACATGGGAAGCTGAAAAGTACTTGATTTCTTAGCAACAACTAAAAGCATCAGTGTATTACCAGCATTCTTCTCATAACAAATCCCATACTGAATCCAAAACACAGCTCTGTTGTACCTACTAAGAAGAAAAAATTAGCTCCATTCCAGCCGAAACCAGGACACACCTTTATGTAGATTATAGTTTAAATATAACTTACAGTGTAGTAGTAGCATTTTTTATGAAAATGCATTAGGTAAAACAGAGCTATCACATTAAAATGCCCTTTTTTTAACATTCCTTGCTTCATACACCAGTAATAGGCAGTGTAATATAGCTTTATTTTATTGAATCTTTCTTCTGAAAAATTGAAAACACTTGAAACATCTGTACTCCTAGCAGTCCTATGAGACAGCTCATTATTTATCTTACAGCTGGATTAAATGGCACTTCTATAATCTTGTTTCTGTACTCATATATGCACATCAGAGTGATTGCTAGGTTATTTTTGAGCCATGAAACTATCTTAAGTCATTTATATGTGAAGTAATTTAAAGTCTTGATTTGTCATGTTAGTTCTTTCTATACATCTTTATGCTTGAACGTTGGAAAGAAATTAAGGACTCTGTAAAGCTTTTGATTTCATACTTGAACTTACTCCTGCTGTAGTTGATTTGGCAGTCTCATAGTTAAAATTTGGTATTTCTTCTAGGAAACAAAGATGGAAATGTAGGAAAAAAGAATGATCCAAATTTGTAAACTGCATCTAACTTTAAAAAAGCTATGATTCCAATCTTTTGTGAGGTCGATCCGTTATATCAGAAGGCAATCGTATTTAAGCACAATGAAATAGTGTTTCTGTTGGTGTTTTTTTCCCACAACCAAGCCTTTGATAGAGGTGAAAATAGCTTTACTTACAATTACTCCAGGATTAATTTTTTTCTTCAAAATAAGTGGAGTTTGTGCTCCTTTTGATAGCGTTTAGCAATAGCCAAGGACTAAGAGAAGTTTCCTTCTTTCTGCCCTCTCTGGAAGGAAAACAGAAGTGGCCTAGGAGTGATGTTTTAAAATTTTTGAGTTGTGAGAAATCACCTTATTGACAGCTATGAAAACAGCTTTATTACTTTTACTGACAGATGACTCAACCAGATGTTCTCTTACTTGTGCAAGAAAGTCTCCAGAACAGTGGTAAGAAGAAATTGCTGCCTTTCTACTTCTGTTAAACTATTACTGCTTAGTATTGTTGAATTCCACCTCTGTTAAACAGGTAAACCACATGCTATTTTTTTTTTTCAGAAAGATGTGAAACTGAAAAATACTTCAGGAAATAATACATTGGCATAACTAACTTTGGTTTTATATTCAGTTTTATGACTATTGAAGTCCCATTGTTTGTGTTGACATGAGCAATTTGTAGTGGGAGGCTTTCTTCTACATTGTAAGTGAAGACGTCATTGAACTGAAGGTAGACTGTGCTGTCTGCCTTTCCCCAGACTGCTCTATAGCCATGTAGAGTACAGAAAGTAGCCTAAGCTCTTCTAACATGTGATCAGAAATTTAGTAACATACTTTCAGATTGGGGTCTCTTTTCCTATACTTATATGCACATGCCTGTTAATGCAGTGAGGTCATGTACAAAGGACTGCATACAGACACATGTTTTTTCCAGGTGATGAATACAACTCTAGGCACTAATACAGGCAAGTAAATTTTAAGGTCTTAAAAGAAATGCACTTAAGCCAATTCAAGCATATGCAGGCAAAAAATGAAAAGATGGGAAAGAAACTCTTGTCTTTTTAAATGCAGATTGTAAAAAGTAGCTTTACTACTTTCTTGCTTTGCTTTATGCCCACAGTTGGGAAATTGGACAGTATGGTTCCAAATACATATATTACTTACATATATTTACTGACCTAGATTTTTCTTATTGCCATTCCCACCTCCATTGTATGTGCATCTTCTTGTCTGGTCAGATGACCATTATAATCTTTGAGAATGGGGTTATTGTTCAGCCAGACTGGACAAATGAAGGCCCACAACCCGTAAGAAGTTCTCTAATGTGTTTTGAAAGGAAGCAATATTTGCATTAACATCTTGTGCAAAGACTTTTTCTGTGCGGCAGAAGATACAGGGACGGAGCGTTAGGTGTTTGAGGTACCCCAGTGGTAAGAGCAAGATGTTTTTTGAAGGAGGTATCCAAATGGCTAGGTAACATCAAGAAAACCTTGCCATTTCAGAACTTTTGAGTTGGGTATCTAAAATTGTTTCATAGTATTCTTTCTACCTGGCCCAGTGAAACAGTGAGGCATCAAAAAATAATCCCCATTTGGATCAATGAACTCCACTTGGAGAAAGGACTGCAGTGGCATCTGTACTATTTTAGTGGTAAGATAAAAATGTAGCTGAATTGTATTTGGAAACCTATATAAAGAATAAGAGCAAAAATAAAAATTAAGCATAGCAAGAAGACATTACATCATGTCAGTAAGCCTGTTCTTACACCTACATAGAGCATTTCTAGATTACCAGGGAAAATAAACTTGGGTATTTTCTTTCTGTCTAGTACTGACATAATGCTGTGGTTTTATGTCTTTCACACTAACATTGTTTTACAGATGCCATTGATCTGTCTGTATGCCTGGATTACTGAAGCCAGCACTTCACCAAAATATACCTACTTAATTATACCTGCTGTGTATATGAATTTTGAAAAGTTCCTCTTTTTTTATTTTCTTAACAGTGTTTATCATATAGACCATACTCTATCCACCACATATGAAAAACTTGCTTTTAAAAGAGTAACAGGATTAACCTATCAGATGTACTGAGTTATTTGTCTCAAAATTAGTCATTTTATTAAGAAGTTGAGGTTGTAGCTGTACTCCTCTAGTTGCATCCATTTCAACATTTTTTTGTCAACACCATGCTTTAACATGGCTTCTTTTTTTCTTTTTCCTGCCTAGAATCTTTTATGGAAGTTGATGCAGATTTCCATGCTAGAATACCAACGGTGGTGTGCAGAGAAAAGCAAAGGTCTCGGTTGTCACTTTGTGTGTTCTAATAGTATATAGCAATGTAAATTATATGTACCAACATCTGAAAAATGACGTTTCTGTACTAAATTATTACAGTTCCATGGATCTTGAAACACAAACTAACACTCATGGGCAAGTCATTCCTAACATAGAATAAGAGGGTAAGGGTTGTTCTGTCCTCAGTGGTGTATTTTCCAGTCCCTTCAACCATTATGGCTTCCAGCATGTACCCTTACCCTTCCATTTGGGATAACTACTTCAGCAGAAACTTTCCTTCCTTATGGTAATATAGATACCATATTAAATTATGAATTTCTGTAAGGGCAAGATCAGTTTGCTTAGCTTCACCAGTATTTTGAGAACAAGTGGAAGACGTTTTATTCTGCCCATTTAATGGATATCGCTTAAGATTCATGAAACATTCTATGAACAGCTACTGATACAGAAATATTACCAGTTATTTGCTGCTATGTTGATCTTTCACTATTTGAAAATATTTCTTGTGCTGTGAAAACAGCACAGAAACTATCTTCTGATGGGTGTGGTACAGGAAAATGTTTTTGATTCATGAAGGAAATTAGTACTGTAATTTTTACTTTAGTGAATTAATGTAATTAGTAACAAATACTTAAATTTTAATTGCATTTGAAAACACTTCAATAGAAAATTATAATGCATATATCTTCAACCTAACCATAAACTGAATTGATTTTCCATGCTTCTTTTAATGTAGATACAGTGTCTTTGAGAGGCTGATAAGTCTTTCCTTACAGCCTTCTGCTACAACTTTTTGTGAGATGTTATCTTATACATGGCTGTTCTTACAAAACCTCCAAGATGTTTTACTTTGTTTCTTTTTGGGTTTCAGTGGCCTTATTTGTAAAGTGAGTGCAGGGAATGAGAATGCTTGGCTGACAACAAGCCATTTGGCTACACTTGGAAAACTGGAACCTACTGTAGTACCTTTAGTAATTGCCTTCAGGTACTGGGCGAAGGTAAGAGTCATTTGTACTCCACCATCCTTGAATAAATATCAAATGAACATTGATACTATGCTGGTGAGACTGTAGGTATGGTTTAGAAAACAGTTGCTGAAACTGTCTTTAGAAAAAGTTGGAAAAAGGATATTTACGTTTTCTTTAAATTGTAAATTTTATAACTTACATAACTATAATTTGTGTGCTATAATGTTCCACTAAATTTCAAAAGTGGAATTTTAAGCTCAGCCAGTGGTATGCAGGCTGTAAGTATCCTGCTCTGTTACCAAACAAGTCAGAAGAATGTATATGAAATGGAACTACCAGTTTCCCATAAACTTAATCCATCATGAAAAAAAATTAAAGGAAAAAGCTGCTTGTTTCCATATGTAGATGAAAACTTTCTTGTGAATTAAAATAACTTGTTCTAAAACTTTGTGTGTCTGGAATTAAAATATGATTTAAGAAAAAGATTGAAAAACGTTTGACTTGTACTGTACCTACATAAAATGAGTCGTCATTTTTGCTAATGTGCTGTATGCTGTCTGTTTTGCCAGTCTGCATCCAATGGCTCTTACACTGAAAACATTATGGTAATAACATGACTCCAGTAAATATGCAGGCCTTGAGAACAAAGTCCATCTTGTAAGAGCTCAAAGATGTCTGAGTTTCTGTCAGTGTTTTAACGTGATAGACTTCTGAATAGTAATTAAAAGAGTATTTTTCATGGTATCACTTGAAGCCTTAATGACTGCACAATTTTTTTTTACAGTTGTGCTGTGTTGATCATCCTGAAGAGGGAGGCTTGTCACCTTACGTGTTCGCTTTAATGGTTGTTTTCTTTCTACAACAGAGGAAAGAGCCTTTTCTACCTGTCTATTTGGGACCCTGGGTATGTGTATTAATGCACCAAATAGTATGAATGAGAGGACCAATCACTTGTAGTGGCATGTAACCTGTCAGCTTCTTGCTATTCTGAGCAAGCCGTAAGCCAGCTGTTTCTGCAGAAATTGGGAAATAATGTGAATTCAGCAAGATTACACCTAACCTGTAAGGTTGACAAAGCGCTTAAGGATATGGTGTATTTGAGAACCGTCAGTGTGAGGTTAATGGTTGGACTAAATGATCTTCAAGGTCTTTTCCAGCCTAGATGATTCTGTGATTCTGTAACCTTTGTATGCTTGTCTGTAAGGACGCAATTAACAATCCTAGTTATTGAATTAAGTGCTCTGTTGCCCCCTTTGTGAGTAAAGAGAGCTGGGCATTGAATAATGCACTTAATAACAATCTACTTCCTCATTTCTTCAGCGTTGCTTCCGGAGTTGAGAACTCTGAATTACATAGCTACATCCCAAAACAGTGCCTTGGATTTTGATATCTAGTTCCTCAAAATGTAGACCGGAGTTGGGGAGCACACTGGTGTGATATCTGCCCAAGGGATCAGACTAGGGGTTTAGAGTATGTATTTCTTGAGTTTAGATGCTGAAATTCATCGTATATCGGGAGTTGTATTATGAACACAAATCCAGAATCCAGTTCTCCAGGACACCATTCAGGTGTTATCTTCATGGCACCTGTTTTTGTTCTTATAGTCACCTGTTTATATTTAGTGTGCATGTTCCAGCTTCCATAACCAATCACATGGGACTTGCAGGTAACATTTTCCTTCAATACACGACTGACTCATTCCCAAAGCCTCTCCACTCTCTGCACTGAATGAAATGTCCTAAAGTATATGGCCATATAATTGAAAAACATGTATTTTTGCTTCTGTAATGTTCAAAGACAAGATTCTATGGCTTATGGATACCCTTCCAAAAGCACTGAACTCTTGAGAGCTTTTTGTAGAGAAGTATAGGGAGAAGAGAGAAGCAGATTGGGACATATTCTAGGCCTGTAACAGCTATTTTTAAACTTCGTTCTGTTTTAATTTGGCTTACTGCCATGGGGGAGTAAGATTTAAAGTTCACGTGATAGTTAGCTGTATGTTTCTATTTCTGTTTTCTTTAGATTGGAGGATTCTCATTAAACAAATTAACTAATTTTCATCTGAAAGAAGTTGAGAATGATGCTGTGGTTTGGGAGCATAACCCTACTGATGATTCTGATTTGCCACAAGAAACTTCCCCTAGAAGGGGCAAGGTCTGAACAATTTAATTTATTTCTGTACTAGTTTAGCAGCTATTGCTGTTCTCAAAAAAAGAACTATCTTCTATTTTTGTTTTGTGTTTTATGTTGCAAAACCAGGGGCAGAACTAAGAGACTGCATGACTGATGCAAGATTTACTATGTTTGCCTCTTGATGCCAAGAAGCTAGCAGGAAACTAGGTGTTACTTCAAACTCTTTGATAAGACCCTGGGTTTTAATCTGTCAGGGAAGAATATAGTTTATAGCGTTGAAGCACTTTTATCTCAGAAGTAGGTTAAGTGTATGAAAAATATTTCCTCTTAGCTTTGAACTGTTCTTACAAATTATTTTACAACAACTTTGCAAGAAACAGTATCACCATATGGTTGAATGTTATGACAGTTAGCAATACAGTTTAGGCCTTGCTAGAAAATAGGCTATATAATCCATTCTGTCCAATTAGATTAGATGTGATATCTTCTTGGAAATTTATAAATTACAGCATAAACACTTAAGCAATTGTTATTAATCATTGATGCTATTCTTTACCACTGCTGCAGTCTTTCATTTTGAAATTTTATAATCCGAGTTTACACTATCTCTTCCAATTTTTTAATTGCCGTTTTTATTTCAATTGCAGGAGTATAGAAGCAACTATAAATTATGTAATATTACATTACAGATGAAATACAAGGAAGTATAACAGCTAAACACTTGTGCATTCAATATTATTTCAGCTTTTCTTCTGTAATTGACAGGTTCACTTAGTATTTGATTCAGGACAGCGGCGTACAGCACCTGCTGGTCAGCTCTGGGTAGAACTGCTTCGTTTCTATGCCTTGGAGTTCAATATGGCTGATTTGGTTATTAGCATACGGCTCAAAGAAACAGTGTCTCGTGAGTCAAAGGACTGGCCTAAAAAGCGCATTGCTGTGGAAGGTATATATATATATCAAACTTCAAAGAAGTTTAATTTTCTAGGGTACTGTCTTGGCTATTGACACTGTGTGTAATAACTTAAATTTTTTAAATATCGGACTGTGATTACCAATAATATAGTAGAATATATTTTGAAAAAAAATCAAAGTAATATTTCTCTTGGGTATTTTTTCAACATTATCAAAAGTAATTAAGTGGACTTAAAAATTCTCTTCAGCACAGTTCATAGATCTTACGTCCCTACACAATGTTTTAGAGTAACTGACAGTAATATATTCAAATTTTGTAAGGATGTAAGTGTATTCTTTTTAAAAAAAATTAACTCCTGCACTACTGGCTTACTTCTTCTTTCTACTAGACCCATATTCAGTCAGAAGGAATGTGGCAAGAACTCTGAACAGCCAGTTAGTGTATGAGTATATTCTTCACTGTCTGAGAGCAACTTACAAGTATTTTGCCTTGCCTCACAAAAGAAGTGCAAAATTGAGCAAAAAATCCTCTCCAAATGCCAATGAGGAGAAATCTCAAATGCTGGACCATGGAAAAGATACTATAAAGCCTGAAAATTCTGAGTTGCAAAACTTGGATGATAGAACAAACACAGCAGTAGTGGAAGATTGCATAACTGAGACTACAGGTACACCCCAGGCACATAGAACTGATCCTTCAAAACTGTGTGATGGCTCAGAAGGCTTCACAGAAGAAGAGCTGGCTGATGATATAAGTCATTTGGGAATTGCCCATGAGGATTCAGACTGCATAATTGAGGAAGTTATTTCTGGAGATAATGAGGATTTTAAACCAAGTTGTGAAGAGACAGAGAGTGGAAATGAAGAGGAAGAAGAGGAGGAAGAGGAAGAACATGAACAACAAAAAAGAAGATGGAATAACATCTTGACTATTGAGCAGGGAATAGATGAAGACAGTGATAGTGGAGATCTCCCTGTTAGAGTGAATGAGCATGATACAGAGACATGTAGTATTTCAGACATAGAACACTTTCAAAATGCTGCACTTACAGAGAGTGATGAGTTTGGCTTAGAATGCAGTGGTATAGTGGATGACAAGATTGATGTTGATGAGGAGAGCACTGAAGATACTGATGAACTGGATGAATCCCTGAAAAAATTCGTATGTTCATCACAGAGTCAAATATCCCAAATGATTAACTCAGATGATGAGGAAGAAGAAGAGGAAGAATCAAGTCTTCTAAACCAGAGAGAGTGTGGCGGTGTCCTAAGAGCTGGAGATGAACTAGATAACACATATATTGGATCTGGAGACGATGATGTACTGTCAGAGGAAGAAGATGATTTTTCTATCCCAAGTAAATATGAGAGCAAACATTTTGAAGAAAATGTGGATGGACCTTTGAGGATCAACTTGAGTCAAGAGCATCTTACTGAGAAGGGAAGCCTTTTTGAAGAGAACACAATAGAACAGTGTTTAGAATCGGAACTTTTTTATGAATTCAGTAAAACAGCTTTTACAAAGGGCAAGGTAAGCAAGCTGTATGAGAATATAAACATATTGCTGTGTTCTATTATCAGTTATATGACAGTGTTTCTCAAATTCATTAAAGTATTACAGTTTTTAAAACCAATCTTGCTTTCTGTTCATGCAGTCTCCTACAGTAGTATGTAGCTTGTGCAAACGGGAAGGTCATTTAAAGAGGGATTGTCCAGAAGACTTCAAGAAAATTGAGCTTGACCCACTGCCAGTGCTGACACCCAAATTTGCAGTTATTCTAGATCAAGTTTGTGTCCAATGTTACTGTAAGTGTTTTCCTTTGAATATTGTTGTGTGGTAGAAAAAAAATTGCAAAAATAATGAAATAACAGGCTAATGGTGTTATAAAGGGGGCCAGTTTATCCAACTCTCTTGGATACAATTCTAAGATTTGTAAGTTCTTTAATAGAACTACTGAGTAGTTTGTATCTAGAGAAGTACAAAATATTTAGGTTTATTTTCCACACACTGGCTGTCTGATAACTCATTTAGGCATCTTAATATAATTTCTAACAGTTTAATTTTGTGTGGGTTTT
Organism: Strix aluco; assembly: GCF_031877795.1. Lineage (NCBI taxonomy): Eukaryota > Metazoa > Chordata > Aves > Strigiformes > Strigidae > Strix > Strix aluco. Next base: position 71,244,870 of record NC_133971.1, read on the forward strand.
TTGACTGATGCTTTTACATTTCTGTCTACTATGAATTTTGTTACTGTTCCTTAACTTGTGGTTTTCAGTAAACAGACTTCAGTGTTCTAGAAAAAAATAGAGTCAAAATACTGTTTTGTAACACTTCTCCACTTTTGTTCTTTTCAGAGTGACCCAACTTTCCTCCTTTTTCTCTCGCCATTTCTGACCAGACAAAATGCATTATTTGTCTAATTAATGTTTTTCTTTGAACAGGTATTTCTATTCTACTTCATCCTTGCTTTCTTTCCTTCACGTGTGAATCTTCTCTTGCTTTTTCCATCCCCCCTTCCCCCCCCACTGTAAACCCCTCACTTGTTTCATTTGAATCTTTGCTGTTGACTCTTTCTAAAGAAATTTGTCTAAATTGTCTTTTTTTTTTTTTTAAGATGATTTCGCTCCAAATATTGTAGAGGATCAGGCTCGGGAACATATAAGACAAAACTTGGAAAACTTCATCAGACAGGATTTCCCAGGTAATTATGCAGTTCTAGCTTTATATTTATCCTTTAGTGTCTTCATACTTGAGTGTCTTCTAAGAAAACATATCATATCAGCATAGTAAACACTTCAGTTTTGAACATTTAACCTATATTGTTGCTCAGCATTGCTATACTTCATTAATTTCTGTTTTAAGTCTTTCTTTGGTTTAAGTATTTTTTGACTTAGTCATATATACAACACATAGGGAGGAACAATGGCAAGTCAAAGAGAAAACAATCAAAGCAGTCGTTGGAACAGTTTTATAATTGTTATTGTAGCCTTATACATTAGCCAGACTTCCTGTTGTATCTGCTCTTACAAAGAGCAACCTTTTTGTAGTCCTTCCTACTGAAACTTACCGGTTTGGGAATATATTAAAATACAGGCACAACATTTCACCTATCTACAGAACCTAGCTATTTGATCTTTTTGTTGTTTGTTTGTTTCTGGCATTCCTACCTGTAACACCTGGAGTTTGGTTCATAGGCTTTTAAGATTAGCAAAAGATCTTTTTGGCTGGAGCCTGATACACGGATGGATATATCCCTTATTCTGAAAATCTCTGTAGAGAGCAGTGTTACCTTGTTTATCAGATTTCAGCTCAGACCTGCATGTTGATGATTTAATTATTGGAAAACCTGTTTCTGGATCTGTCAGACTGTTCATTTGAACCAATAAAAGTAGAGATTCTTTCTTCATCGGCAGAGTTGGTAAGGAAGTAAGTTTTGATCTACCATAGAAAGATAGTAATGTTTCATGCCTGTATTAAAAGACATGCAGTGGTTTGAAGCTATATACAACTTGAGATTCTGTTTCAATATGTGGTTTATAACCCATCACATCTCTTATAGGAACCAAGCTGAATTTGTTTGGCTCCTCAAAAAATGGCTTTGGCTTCAAACAAAGTGACCTTGATATCTGTATGACGATAGATGGGCTGGAAACTGCCGAGGTAGTTTGAAAAGTTGTTTTTTTTTTTAATAAATACAAAATTTTATGGTTGTGTATATAGTGTAACAAATTTATTATTTTATAAAAGCTTTTCAGATTAAAAGAAAACACAAATAGGTGCCACAAAGGCAGATTATTTTAGGGGGTTTTGCTGTTGGTGTAGGCATGAGTTTAAGAACTACTCTCAGTAGTCAGTCTTCTTCTGACTTCTGCACTACCATTACTTCTAGCATTAGCTGTTCAGATAAATAACATCCTTTGTAGCATAAACAACTAGGAATGGGAGACAGTGGAAAAAGACATCAATCTCCTTTCATGCCCAATATAAACTTTTTAAAAGCCTGTATGGGGATACTATTTAGTGTTGATTTTACAAGTGCTATTTTGAAACAATTTCTGGTATTCACATAATTCTGTATAATATGAAACTCAATTATACAGCTTTAAGCTTAATGGCAAGTGATAAAAGGTTTACCTAAAATACTTGTAGCAGATACAACTTTCAACTTTTTTTCTTAATGCCTTAGGGACTTGATTGCATCAGAATCATTGAAGATTTAGCAAAAGTTCTCAAGAAGCAGTCAGGTAACTTCCTTGAAAATTGAAACAGATGGTTCAGTTGCTGTAGTGAGAATGGTCTGGGGCACTGTTGAAGAAAATCATTAAGATAAAGCTATATCAAAGAGCTTAATGTTATTAAGAGTGAGGTTATGTGTTGTGAACGTTTTGGATTTACTTTTGCATATGTAGGTCAGTGAGGCTATAACACATCCAAATGGGGCAGATGGTATATTTATAACTTACATGCATCAGAACAAACCTTAAGTTAAAGTTTGAGGCTTTAAGTTAGTAGTTATGTTGTACTTGTATGTTCAGTGCCTAATAAGTTAATAGTAAAAGGTAGGCTGATACAAGTTAGCAATGGGAATTCTGTTTCTTCTACAAGAAATTATGATTTTATAGTGCTGGTTTTGGTGTATCTCACATGAATTTAATACAATTGGAATGAACTATCAATGATCTCTTAAGCTTTTCTGTAGCATTTAGACTGATCTTTGTTTTATTAGGGGTCTAATGTATATTTTTAAATATTATGTTTAGCAGATTCATCATGTTTGATAAATGCCTAAAATCAGTATTAAAATATAACTGAAGTACAGTTTTGGTATGAACTAAGACTTTATTTTGTGGCCTTTTTACTGCAGTTTGCAGTTATTTGTAGAGCATTTGATACTGTTACGACTGTATTGCAGTCATTCAGTAATTAAACATTTCATCCTAGGTTTAAAAAATGTCTTGCCTATAACTACTGCTAAAGTGCCAATTGTCAAATTTTTCCATGTCAGAAGTGGTCTTGAAGTAGACATCAGTTTATATAATACTCTGGTAAGGTTATCTCTTCTTAATTTTTTTTAACAGAAAAATGTGGGTCTGCTTCTTGAGATTGAAGTGATTGTTTTGTTGAGGCTCAATAATCAACTGTTTCCAGTTACATCTTGCAGTTTGAGATTTCCAAACAACCTTTTTTTATTTGACTATGAATGGAGTTAGTTGTACAGCTGTGACTTCAGAGTTGTCACTTACCTAAGAAAATATATTCATTCTTCAGTAAGAAATAATGGTTTAGGTGTTAAAGTCTTTCTGTAAAAGAGAAGACAAAATAATACAATTTCAGCTTTCCTACACTCCACTTCCTGTCATGGCTTTTTTCTTATCCTTGAAAGCTGGAATAGTGACTTTGAACCCAACTTGCCTGAACTGGAACATGTGTTAGAATTTACAAAAAACCAGAAGTTCTTGGCCAAATACTTGAAAAACAAGTTTTGGGGTTTTTTTTCAATGTCTCTGAACTTCAAAAGCCAGTTACTTGAAATACCAAAGGAAAATAAACTTCAGAGCTAAGCATTAAACTTTCTGAAGTTTTTGTTTGAGCTGAAGGGGAGTCTTGAGGAAGATACCTCAACCAAGTAATTCTGAAAGTCGTCTTGAAGTTCTGCACATATGCACATATGGGTTAGTTGATAGCTCTCACATTTCTGGGCTGAGATCTTAGTTCAAGCACTTAGCTACCACCAAATATTTTGAAAATGCAGTAGTAGATTAACACTTCCCTTTCTGAAGTACTTTTCTGTGAATGCTGCTTTGTACCATTTCTGCACAGATTAAGGATGTTGATCGGCTTTTTAACAGAGCAGGTGATAACTTCATTGTTGAATGCTTCCTTTCTCAATATATATCCTACTGTGCAGGGCTTCATATCTGCATTTCTTGAGCACACAATATAAAAGTTTTTGTTTCCAGCTTATTCATTTCTTCAGAGCTCCTGTACATAATTTTCTTATTTTTATAGGCCTTACATAACACAAGACTCCTGTCATCATATGCAGCCATTGATCCTAGAGTAAAATATCTGTGTTACACAATGAAAGTATTTACGAAGGTAAGTATATTTCAAACATTCTAGAAGCAGTAATGCCTGCAGCAAGAGATGAAAACCATAAGATACAAATCATGTTTCTTTTTCTAGATATGTGACATTGGAGACGCATCTCGAGGTAGCCTTTCTTCTTATGCATATACTCTTATGGTGCTTTATTTTCTTCAACAGAGAGAGCCACCTGTCATCCCTGTTCTTCAAGAGGTACAGTATATCAAGAAAGAAATGTGTATCTGTACACATTAACAAGAAGAATGTCAGTACTGAATTTGAAGGGCTCTTCTAATGAGTTTAATATGCTTTCAGATCTACAAAGAACCAAAAAAGCCTGAAATTCTAGTTGATGACTGGAACGTATATTTCTTTGATAAATTAGACGAGTTGGTGAGTAAACCTAATTTGAAATGGTGTTACCTGTAGCTTTGTAAATGAAAAAGAATTCCTTTTAAGAAACATTGTCCTCGGATATGGTGCTTGAATATAGAAATGGAAGTGGAGTAGTTATTGCTTTGAAAATCCTAATTCCATGTTGTAAAGCTTTAAGAATACGGTTGGTTGTAATTCATCTGAGGGAAAAAAAAAAATCTGAAAAATTTGAAAAAATAGATTAAAAAAATTATTTTAAGGTGTTAATGATGATTAATTGCTCTGTGTGTCTCATTACTGGGTGCAGGTAACTCCTACAAACAGCAGCTGCATATCTAGTCATAGCTGGTTAGTCCTGTTGAATAATTTTGTGTTAAATAGGCATATAAAGTGAATTAATAAATTCTTTTTTTATAACAGGCAAAACCTAATGTTAGAAGCTTTATTAATTGTTCACTTTTGTTTTTAATATTTAAAAATACACCATTTTAAAATCAATATTGCATTATTAATGCAAATTATGAAAGGAAGGGAAGTATTCTGGTATAACTCAATTGTGTTTGTTTATAAGACTTGCATGGTCTGAGTTTCCAAGTTATGAAAATTATTCTGCTTAATGTAAGTACTGGAAGTAAAAATATTTGTCATTTTCAGTCAGTTCTTTGGCCAGACTATGGCAAAAACACTGAATCTGTTGGGCAGCTGTGGCTGGGACTTCTCCGTTTCTACACAGAAGAATTTGATTTCAAAGAGCATGTCATCTCCATTAGGAGAAAAAATCTGCTTACAACTTTCAAGAAGCAGTGGACCTCCAAATATATTGTAATTGAAGGTAAAAGCATGTGAGTTACATGAATATGTGGAATTTCTTTAATGCCCATATAAAAAAATCTGGTCTTTCCACAAGGCTTATTTTTTTATTACTGGATTATAAATTGTTACTTGCTCTTGTTTTGAAATCATTGCAAAATTCCCATTGAGTTTCAGTAGTGGTAAAAATTAGGGTGCTTTTTATCTACGGAAAAGAAGCTGCAAAGCAGCCTTTATACTTTTCATGATGATGGTAACTGACAGAAAAATAGATTTAATCAAATCCTTTGGAAAAGAAATTAGCTGTAATATAGTTGAGGTTTTCTCACAGATACTAGGTTTAGCTGAGTCCATATTTACATGACCGATTTAACCCTGTCCATTATTACACCATTAAGTAATACCATGGTCTCTATCAAGAAAATGCAGTGATATGTCTTGGAAATGTTCCCTAAACCACTTTCATGGCTTAGGTGACTAGTTCCATGACTTTCATGGAGAAAATGTCTACACTCTTGCCCGCACATTCAGCTTACTCTTTTCAAATACTTCAGTCAGTTCAGAGCTGGATGGCTGTGATCCTTTGTCTGTGGAGTTAATTTCTTTACAATAAATTTGCGAACAGTTAAATTTCAGTATATTAACTCTGCACTGGGAATAGCTGCTTGGAGTTGTTCATGTGTATGTATACACTGCTGATCTTGTCCTGGACTTGATTAATGCCTGTAATTCTTTTTGTACAGACCCCTTTGATTTGAACCACAATCTTGGAGCTGGATTGTCAAGAAAAAGTAAGTCTCCTGTTAACAAATTTGGGTACAAAGTGAAGATCTTGTCTTAGATCTTATTTTACTGGCTTGTTTGATGTTTGGATGATGTTTTCTTTCTTTTTTTCCTTCCACAGTGACAAATTTTATAATGAAGGCTTTTATCAATGGCAGAAGGGTATTTGGTACCCCTATAAAAATATTTCCTAAAGAATATCCATCAAAAATGGTAAGTTGCTTCTAAGAGCAATATGTGCATGCTCTTGGGTGTATAACATAGGACTTGTAGGAGCATGGTTACACTGTCTTTAAGCCCTTCTCTCTTAAATTTTCACAGTACTCTAACATTCTTTATGGGAGTTATTACTTGGGTACTGTTTTCGTGTTGTTTGCCTGTAAAATGTGTCGGCATGAGGAATACTAATCAAGTCAGAGCCTCATTGTACAGGCTTACATATTTTAGTCCCTGTCAAAAACAGCTTATCGTTTCTTAAAAATGCGGTTTTAAAGAAGGGTTTGCTGACCTGATGTCAGCAGGCTGCCTGTGAAGAGGAGGCCAGTGGCCAGTTAATCTCATTGGGTCTTTCAGGAGTTCAGCTGCACACACCAGGTTTATTTTTCGCTGTAACTCTTCCTGCTGTGTAACACTTGCTTATCTGTCTTGATTCTCAAGCATATGTATTTTCATTTTAAATGCATGATTTCTTCTTCAGGAGTACTTTTTTGATCCAGAGGTGCTAACGGAAGGAGAATTGGCACCAAATGATAGGTGCTGCAGAATTTGTGGTAAAATTGGCCATTTCATGAAAGATTGTCCCATGAGAAGAAAGTGAGTACAGTTTTGGCATGTGTGGAACTTTTCCTTAGGTTTGTTCAGAAGAAACATGAGGATAGCAATGTTAAAGCAAAATTTGTACATGCTGCGGATTATTTCCTTTACTGTTGAAATGAAAATGTATCAATACCAATTTTGAAAGTTGTGGATGGTGGTATTTTTTTAAATCTGTGGTCTGTGTTAAGTTACTAAACTTCTGCCAGCATCATCTGTAGTGCTTTTAAACAGAATCTTTTCATAGAAGGCTGCAAAACTACTTAGCTCAAGGTGATAATGCTGACTCTGCACTTCATTATATAGGAGAGCAGTAGTCAAAGAGAGTCTAAATGTAGAGCTGAATAGCTGTGTGCTATGAAAAGCACCCATGAAAGCATTTTTATGTATTCCATTTAATAGCGTCTACTTCTAGAATCCTGCTACTCCAGCAAGACAGATTTTTGTCATCTTCACGGAATCATGGAATTCATATCAAAAAGCAGACAATGGCACAGCATTATTTTTCTTAAGCACACCCCTAGGAGAGCAATGTCCTCTTTCACATCCAAGAGGTTTCCTGATCCTCAGTAACCAGATGTCCAAAAGCAACTATCTTCTTGTAACAAATGAATACTAAACTGATCTTGCTGCTCTTCATATTATGAACTGTTGTCATGGTTTGATCCCAGAGGGCAACTGAGCACCACACCCCTGTTCACTCACCCCTTCCCCACCCAGCACTGGTAAGGAAGGAGAAAGGCTCAGGAATTCAGATAAGGACATTACGGTCACAGGCAAAAGACAGACTTGTTCAGGAGAGGAAAAAAAGGGACACCACTTTAATTCAAAACACTAACACAAAGAACACTTAACAGACAGAATAGGATGGTGAGAAGTGTTACCATATCCTAAAAAAATTCCCTACACCCCTCCCTTCTTCCCAGGGTTCTCTACCGCTATCTCTACCTCCTCTCCCAGTGGCACAGGGGCTGGGGGGTGCAGTCAGTCCACCGCTTCTTCCTGCAAGGGTTGGGGAAGCACTCTTCTGCAATGTTCCCCCTGTTCCACGTGGTGCCCCTCTCACAGGAGACAGTGCTCCACAAACTTTTTCTGTTGTGAGTCCTCCCCATGGGATGTGTTCTTCTCAAGATGCCCAGGTGTGGGTCACCTCCATGTGTTACAGTTCTCCCAGCGCTGAACTACAACAGTGGGGGCTGGCTCTTCATGTAGAGGATCCTCCACAGGCTTCAGGCAGATCCCTGTTGCTCTGGTGACCTCCATGGGTGGCAGGGAGGGTGACCCTGCCCTCTCACCACAGGATACACCTCCCCCACCTTCATAATGCCTTCTCACAAGTCCCCCGCCCCCCTCTCAGGTTCCCTCTCTTAAATACGTTATTGCAGAGGCATGGCCACCATTGCAAATTGGCTCAGCCTTGGCCAGAGGTGTGTCCAACTTGGAGCTGGGGGAGCCACTGCTCACAGAGGCCACTGCTGTAGCCCCCTCCCCCACTACCCAAAACCCTTCCACACAAACCCAGCACAGCTGTGAGCACACATTGCTGGTTCATAGCCAGTTTTTCATCCACCAGTACCCCCAAGTCCTCCACATGGCTGCTCTCATTCCACTCATCACCCAGCCTGTATCCATGTTTGAGATTTGTTCTGACCCATATGCAGGACCTTGCACTTGGCCTTGTAGAACTTCATGAGGTTCATAAGGTTCACTTGGGCCCACCTCTCTAGCCTGTCAAGATCCCTCTGGATGACATCATTTCCTTCTAGAGTATCAACTCTACCAGACAGCTTTGTGTCATTTGCAAACTTGCTGAAAGTGCACTCAATCCCACTGTCCATGTCCCCATCAAAGATGTAAAATAATACTGGTCCAAACATGGACCCCTGAGGGACACCACTTGTCACCGGTCTCTACATGAACATCAAGCCATTGTCCACAACTCTCTTCAGTGCAAGCATCCAGCCAGTTCCTTATCCACCACGTGGTCCATCCATCAAATCCATGTCTCTCCAATTCAGAGACAAGGATGTTGTGTGGGACAGTGTCAAATGCTTTGCACAAGTCCAAGCAGATGATGTCAGTTGCTCTTCCCTTATCCACCAATGCTGGGGCCACCAAATTTGTCAGGCACAATTTGCCCTTAGGGAAACCATGTTGGCTGTCACCAATCACCTCTTGTTTTCCATCTGCCTTTGCATAGTTCCCAGGAGGATCTGCTCCATGATCCTGCTGGGTAGAGGTGAGACTGACTGGCCTGTAGTTCCCCAGGTCTTCCTTTTTTCCCTTTTTAAAAAAAGGGAAGCTCATCTGCTATTCTTTTGCGTATTCATTCAGTTTTGTGAGGCATTTCTAAGTCACTTGCCAATAACACTACATCTGACTGACCAAAGGAACCTAGTATTATGTTCAGACTTGGAGGTTTCACAGATGTCTTCTCTGGGGCATGTATAAAGAATTAGGTAAAACCAGTCTGTTAGTGGTAGCTGTTTCCCCACTCCTAGATCTTTAAGTCATGTAGAATGTTACAAGCTTCTCCCAGTAGAACAGACTTTTAGAGATACTGTGAATATACAGTTTTAGAAGGAAAGGAGTTCCAATTGAATTGTACAAGTAGGAAAAAAAATTAGAACTATAGCCCTATTTTTTATGCTTTGTTAGCATTTTGCTCAGTGTTTCTTTTCTTGCATTGTCTTTGCAACTCTAGCACACAGATACTCTGTTGTGCTTATATTTTTTGAGATATAATTATTAGAATTTAGGGATGTATTGTAATTGATTGTGAAGTTACATGTATGTTACATTAGTGTAGCACTGTTCGGTAGCAGAGTCAAAGGGACAAGTACATGAATTCACTTTATTTAACTCACTGAAGAAATACTGAAATACATCCATTGTCTGTAGACAGCACTTGGTTTTGGGTTTTTTTTTACTGTATGTATCTATGCAAGGCCTATGAACTCTGCAGCATTTTTCTGCTCCTGCAGACTAAGACGGCGTCGTGATTACGAAGATATCAAAATCCAGAGGTACACAGAAAGCAAGGAGAAAAGAAGCAAAGAGGAAAAAGAAACTCAGAATAAAACAACTGAAAAGGAGAACTCAGTCAAGGAGGGAAAGTTGCATCTATGTACACCTCAGAAGAGGAAACTAGCAAGAGCAATAGTGGAAACTGGAAAAGAAAAGACTCCCAGGCAATCAGCAGAAAAGTGGAAGCGCCTGGAAGACAGAGACTTAAGAGAAAAACGTTGTTTTATCTGTGGAAGAGAAGGTCATATTAAAAAGGAATGCCCACAGTATAAAGGAGCTGCAGGTACGAAACTGGTCAAGCTGAGTAGTTTAAACAGACCTTATGTTTTTTGGTATTTTTAAGAGGGTTGACTAACAGGTAACATTTTTGCTTTGCTATCTCTTTTTTTTTTTTTTTTTTTTTATGTAGTCACATTTAGTCAGTTTTCCTCTAATCCTCACCTACCTTTCAGAACTTTGCTGTATCCCAAGAGATTTGACATGGTTTCTCTTACTGGGGTAGATGCTTGTAGTAGAAAAGGTATGAGTGACTAGTATGTTGAAATTGCTTCCATTGTCCCCACCATAGGAGTTTGCTAACATTTCAAATTACAGCTTCTCTTAACTGCAGCAAAAGCTATCCTTATAGCTCTTCACATCACCTAAACCAGAATTATTCCATAAGACACTAAAGTCACTATGAAAGTGTACGGATGGCTCAGAGAGAATATTATGGAGAAAACAGAGAAATGTTCCTGGATACAACAATCTTTCTTATTTTTCATGGAGTCAGTTTGCAAATTTGACTTAAAAAAAACCCACACCTACAAAAATGCTCCCAAATCCAGATCTTGACTGATAGACATGAATGAAATAATCAAATACTTGTTTTAGCAGTATCAATGTCATCCTTCAGATAAGACAGATCTCTCTTCTGTGTTGTAAAGCAAAATCATTCTAAGATAAAAATGAGACTCCTTAAGACAGTGAATGGTACTCTTAGTTAGCTTCCAGAGGAACACAGTATTATTGTTTCCCTGTAGGTAAACCTAGGAGCATTTAAATTCATGCTGGAAAAATTTGCTCTGCAGGTTACTCATGACATGGTTTGAGCCCCAAGGGCAACTGAGCTCACCCATTCCACACCAGCAATGGGAAGGAGAAAATGAAGCAAAAGACTCAGGAATCGAGATAAGGACAGGGAGGGGTGGGTCACCCATTACCATTATGAGCAAGGCAGATTCTTTAGGGGAAGAAAAAAGAACTTCACTTTAATTCAAATACTAACAACACCAACACTTAACAGACAGAGTGGGACAGTGAGAAGCGTTACCACATCTTAAGAACACCTCCCCCTGCCCCTCCCTTCTTCCTGGGCTCAGCTCTGCTCCCAATCTCTCTACCTCCTTGCACCCTGCAATGCAGGTAACAGTATGGGGGGTGCAGTCTGTCTGCTGCTTCTTTCCTTCTCAGGAGGGGAAAGAGAACTCCACCCATTCATCCCCGGCTGTACATGGCTCCCCTCTCATGGGAGACAGACCTCCATGAACTTTCTCTGGCATGAGTTCTTCCCACAGGATGCAGTTGTTCCCATGCTGCTCCAGTGTGGGTCACCCCCACGTGCTGCAATCCTCCCAGCACCAAACTACAACACTGGGGCTGCCTTCTTCCCTCAGAGTCCCAGCCTCCTTTAAACGCAGCAGCCTGCTCTGGTATGGGGCCCTCCACAGGCTGCAGGTCAGCATCTGCTCCACTGTAGACCCTCGTGGGTGTCAGGGGGACAGCCCTGCCATCTCACCACAGGATACAGGGGGACTCTGCACTGGTGCACCTCCCTCCCTTCTCCTTCCTTCCACTGACCTCTGTGTTGGCATACACGTCCTTCTTCTAACTCCTCCTTACAAACCCCAACCCCCTCCCAGGTTCCCCTTCTTAAATATATTATCGCAGAGGCGCAGCCACCATCACTAATTGGCCTGGCCTTGGTGCAAAGGCGGGTCCTACTTGGGGCCAGGGGAGCTTCAAGAAGCTTCTCACAGGGACCACCCCTGTGCTTCCCCTCCCCTGCTACCAAAGACCCTGCCACACAAACCCAGCACAAGCTCTTAAAGTAACAAATAGGAATCCTTTGTATACATATATTTTCAAAACAGCTCTTCTACTAGCAAAAATGTTCTGTCTGGTTTATATTAGGAGACTCCTCTTAATCAGAAGTAATTGGTGGAGAGAGCATAAGACTCTGCTAACAAAGTACTGCAAGTGGGAGGAAAATGGTGCAAATATATTCAGAACTTTCAAGGTATTTGAAGTGTTCTTAGTTCAGTAGACCACTAGAAGTGTTGGGTTGACAGAAAAGACTTAAAAATTGAAGCCACATTTTACTCAGCTTGTGACCTTCTGAAGGTATATGTTAAGGCTAAATTTAACTTGACTTATCTTTGACCTTGTCCTGTTGAGCCTTTCCTCCTACCATTCCTCCTACCATGATATTCAGTTTGCTAAGGTGAAGGGGAGTATGCCTGAGTGTTTTGTAGTCAGAGACATTGTGTTTTATAACATTCATCATGCGAGAACTATGCTGAGGCTGTACAGTACATATGTCTAAAATCATGAATTCTGGAGTAGGTGTTTTTGTCTATTATCTGTATTTAGGGAACTTTATTTGAATTTGAAGAGAATTGCTGTAGGTTGGGCTTCGTCTTTTTTTTGCTTGCTTAGTGCCTGAAGTGCGCTCTCTATTTGAGGACTATGAACAACTGGACCTAAGAGATCAGACTTCATTCTTTGCTGTAATACATTTTGTGAGACTATGGACAATTCACTTATCACCATATCTTCATTCATTCTCTGAAGTTCCTTGTCTCCCTCTGATTCTGGAGAAGGATACATAGCTTAATTTATTGTAGGTTCCTAACTTAGGTGCTTAACTATATAGGCATCCCACCTCATTGTGCTAGTTTTCCACATTATAAAATTGAGGAAAATAACAATGTCCTACCTTCTACGTTCTATGAATGTAGATTGCAAATATTTTGGTATTTTTATCTTACGATTCTTGAAATGGAAACTAGTTTCAAGTTAGCAAATCTTTGTTATATTACGATCTCTTCAGGTGGTTCAAAACCAGAAGTGTTGTATGGATCCCCTTCTTCACCCAGCACTGCCAAACATGTTGGTAGATTAAATCAGGTAAACACCAAGTGTTCCTTTTCTTTGATCTTTTTCTCTTTAAATGTTCTAAAGTCCATATAAAGTAATTCAAAATAGCTTTACTTAAGCTTTCAAGGAGAACCTTTCATTTTTTTATTGTGGAATGACATAGTTCAGTTTTGTTGGTTCATCAGTGTGTATATGTTGTTTATAGGGAGTGCTTATACATGAAGAAAAAAAGAAACAAAAAGGAAAAGTATTTTTGAGTCCCCAGTCAGGTTTGTATATCTTCATTTAAATTCAGAAATTCTGCATAAAAGCATGTATTTTAAAGTTGCTTTCTCTATCAGTCCTTATGGGAACTCTACCTAATTTGCGAAACAGCAGCAGTCTGGACAGGTTGCTAGATAATTCTGAAGTGAAGCCACTTTTTTTTTACTGGAAAAGTGTGCAATTCTTCAGTTTTGTTTTGGAAGCAAAACTTAGGCATGTCAGTTTTGTGCATTTTTTTTCAACTCCGGTAGATTTATTTTGTAGAAGGATATGGTGGGTTTTTACCAATCTCTCTCTTCTCTCCTGTTTCAGCATACATGGGGTTCTGTGTTCAGGGATGACATGTGCAGCGCATTCTTGTGAGGCTTCCTCAGAGTAATTGTCTCGAATTCCATATGATCAACTAACTTAGGAGAGACTATCAAAGCACATCCTTAGTCTGAGCTGCCAAAATGCAATGAAGTTAAAATTACACTTACAAGTAGCAGTCAGATGATAATCATAAAGGCCTTTATGTACTCTCTCTGGATCAGAGATGTTTTGTGTTAGATTCATGGTTTCACATGAAGCTTCCTTACAGTAATTTCACACACTTATTAACAGGTACAACGAAGATTTTAAAAGCAGCTGCTTTTTTTTAATTACTTTGAGTTTCTAGTGCAACTCTGCAAATGTTTTAGCAGCTTTTTTTTTCAATAAAATACATAAATTCAATGAAATACATAAATGTCTTCTGGGGCACCTGAAGGGGGAACCTAAGTAGTCTTTACAAACTTTGGAAAACTAAACTGCTATTAAGTGTCTCAAATTAAATTCTCAGTTGTGTTGGGAGGACACAGTATCTTCTGTTTTCACTGCAAGGCTTTTTCAAATTGAAGTTTAGGGATTTTTAAACACAAAGTGATTTGTCATTAGGTGTTTAATTGAAAAAAATGCTAGTTTTCAACTTGTATTTCAATATTTCCTACTGTTTTCCAGCAGGTAATGATCTAAAGTTGATCTGTGTGTGCTTTCATTATAGTTTGACTTAACAGTAAGTTTCTCCTGTGGGATTATTTCAGTTGTTTTACGTCTTGTCTTTTTTTCTTTTTAAACTTTTAAAGTGTGATGCTTTCTTCCTCCCAATCTTAGGCAGCCTTTCCAATAAATACATGACTCAGGGAAAAGCCTCACCGAAGAGGACCCAACAAGAATCATGAGGGATATTACGCACTGTTAAATTGCAATACAGGCCCTTTGTTCATTTAAAAAAATTTTTTTGGCTGAAGCATCTGGATTCACAGGACAGCAGCATAGACAACCTTCAACTTCAGTTTAATGAAATATGGGTGGTTTATTTTAGATTGCTAGTACAAGCAACTGTGGAGTTTAATATGGAACCCTGCTCTTACATAGATTGATTTGACCATTTTGATAGAAAGCCGTGATGTTTTGTTATTTGTTTACTAGGTAAATCATATAGGAAAGGGCAGATACTAAAAATGGACTGTTATCAAGGTTTTGTTGTTCCACCTGGCCATTTTGAAATGCACTAGAACTATGTGCAAGCCAAATACATTATATTTTCTTCAAAAATAGATTTTTTTGAAGGAGCAAATATTTATTAATGTTGATTGTTTACTGAATCCTTGTGTAAAAGTGTTTGAAATGTTTGTAGACTGCTACATTATTTTTTTTCCTGTAGAGAACTGAAAACATAAGATACTAGTAAACATACATAAAACAATCTCCGGACAAGCAGTGCCATTGAGATTTCTTGGGTTTTTATCTGTTCTGTGATTTTATGGGGGTTCGTTTGCTGCTGTGCTTGTGCACAGGAAGAAAGAAAGATTGAAGAAACAGGTCAGTCCTGTTTGATGCTGCTAAGAATCTTTTTCAAAGCCTTGGGGATAGAGACTAAAATGCTTTAAGGAATAGAGGTATTGTATTTGGCAACTGGGGAAAACACATGCCCGTTTTCATGAAATGTGAAGAGGATCTTTGTAACAGCCAAGAATTTAATTAGTAGTAAGAACTTGAGCTTTACTTGGAAATCCTTCCAGAGCTGGTAATGTACTGTCTTATCTTGTTGAGGAAAGAATTAGTTACATGGTAAAATGGAAACCACTGTTATTTATGACTTTGAAATAAATTTTAAGAAAAAAATAATAAGACTTAAAAGTTTCTGTATTTCTTTTTAGGTTGTAGTTTTCAGTATTCCTGACTTAAATGTAGAATTAATGATAACTTATTAGAATTATCTGGTTCTAGAAATGTCATGTTTAATTTTTTTCCTTACCCATCTATTTTTATTCAAGTTGAAAGCTAGAATTGCCAAAGAGGTCTTAGGGAACTGGGATCCTAAATCCCATTTTGGTTTTCATCCATCTGTAGCCAGCTATCTGTAAACTTTTAGACGTGCAAGTTTCGCAAATACTTTCTTTTGTATTTCCTCAAAGTATTTTCAAGCAAAATATTAGCCAGCAACAAACAGACAAGAATTCCAACTTTGTCTTCTATAGCATATTTCATCATATAAAATTAAGTTAGTTTTTCCCTCAAAAAAAGTTCATTCTTGTAGTTTTTCCATTCTTGTAGTTTTTTCCATTCACATCACAAAAAAAAAAAAAAAGGCTGACATGCCTTCCATATGTCTTATTTAGCCCTCTATTCAGAGTTACTTTCAGTTTTGCTAATGGGGATGAAGTGTATAGACTTCTAAGGCATTATGACAAAGATAAAAGTTGTGGGGTTTTTTTTTAAAAAAAACCCCAGATTTATGCATACTCACCCTCTTGCTTGTGATACTTGGTAGTTTAGTGGTGAAATTTTCAACTGTGAAATTTCTAAACTCATCTGAATGAAAACTCATTCAGTAGATCCACCAGTCTTCTCGCTTTGCAGCTGCTGCTTCCTTATGCAACTCCGAATTCCATATAGTTACTCATCTCATAGCCCTAAAATAAAGTAAAGCAATAAATCCTTTACTGAAAGAGCGCAGTCATAACTTACAAAATGCTATGTGACACAGTTGAGGAGGCATACATATCTGGATTAAGTTGTTGTAAAATTTAGGAAATGGATTGAAAATTAAAATTGAAGAAAAGTTCTGCATAACAGTTCTTGATATCCAGGATCCTGCTTGTCTTGTGGGAGCATATTAGGGAGCAACTTTCCACATACAAAGAAAAAGTCCGGAAAGACACACTGCATTAATAAAAAGTTTCTAGAAAAAGAACAGTATCAAAAGTAACAGTAATAAATGAACATAATAGTTTAGAACTAAATTCGTGCTAATAAAATGTAATAATAAATACTAAGAGACTGATAATTTAAAAGCACTCTTCTGAACCACCTGTATACTCAGTCATTCTAATGATACAGGCGGACACTGAGTTGGTGGCACTGTTTATTTGCGCTACTTTTTTTATTTAAAAAAAAAAAGTTTCACATGCTTTTGATGTCCCAGTTTTCAGAGTTGGAAAATGTATTATGCTATGAGTAGTTAGTTATCAGTGCTGAAAAAAGGAGAGGGATGAAATTCTCTTTCAGGTATGAAGCACAGTTAACTGTCTTAGGCAATTTAATCTCAGTTAAACTATATGACTTCTAGATAAACACACATCCATCTCCCCTAACTTAATTGTTCTGGTGATTATTTGTTTTATAGCTATATTTAAGACTGTTTTGTCATCCATTAAAAATTTTATTTAAATGTATTTAATACACAATGCTTTATTTTATAAACCTCATCACATTTTTGTAAGAACTGCAGAAGCCACATCAAAAATTATCTTCACTAGTAACTTTTTGGGGCCTGAAATAGCAGCTTAGAATGAAGCTTGCTAGCAAAGAAAATATTTTTTTCCTATACTGATAAAGTTAGCAATACTATTTTTTGTTACTCGGTTGAACTGTTTAGACTTTAATACTGACTTTTGCCTTTATCATCTTTTGGTAATGTAGCGAAGATGAAAAGCATCTTAGAAAAAGGCTGTTTTCTAGCCCATGCTCAGTCTTTCATGATGAGATTCATTCAGCAGACAGGTGACTCAAGAGTGATGACTGGAAGCATCCTAAGAAAGTACAAGAAGTTCTTCATGCCTGTATGAATGATGAAGGTATTAGTTAAATTCATACATAAGTTTCCCCCTCCAAGCATATATATTACTGACTTCAGCTTCAGGCTGATACTGCATTTAAATGCCCCCACCCTAAATGGGTGTGTTTTAGTTGAGGATGTGTGCCCGAAGTTGCATGAATCGTGTGTGAAAGACAACATTTTGTGTGGGTAAACACAACTTTTGCTATACGCTTGCTATCTTTATATTTGAAGTGGAACTACTGTGCCTCATTCAAGAGCAGTGGCATAATTACATATGGAAAAAACACCTGCACGTTTACTATCAAGCTTTACAAACAGGTACCCAAAGTAGATGTGGTGATGAGGGCATGTTGCTTGGACTTTGTAAATACAGGTTTATAGTACTATCTAGCATATTTAAGGATGCTGCTACAGGAAATGAAAAATGGCTACTCATTTTCCTTCTGGCATAGCCATCATTCAATTTAAAGTTAACGGGACTAGTGTTCCTGGGCCAAGGCTGTCAGGGTTTCTCACCAGTCCCCAGAAGTCGCCCCAGCACCCCTCCCTGGGCTGCCACGAGCTGTTTGGGAATGGCAGTGCAGTTGTCCCAGCAGCTTCCAAGCTGTCTTCCCACGACGACCGTGCAGCAGGCAGGTGTCGAGAAGAGCAGCTGGGCTCCCACTGCCGCACAGCACTCGCCCAGTCCCTGCCGGGAAGGGAAGGAAGCTGGCGGGTGGGGGGGCACACACCGTGCATGAACCGTGACACGTCGCACCCGTCGCCCTCCGCGGGTTGTGCACGCTTTGCTGAGGGGGTTTGTCCAAACAGAATCACTCCACACACGGGTTTTGCTTGCCATGCGAACGGTTCCTATTGCCTTACGCGGTTTTTTTAAATGCCCGTCTGTGTGACCGTCAATATCTATTTATGTTCTTTGCCTGTATTTCTCGTAGATGGGGAGAGCTGTGGCCCTGCCGCCGTTCCGGGCCGCCGGCGGGGCCTGAAGGGAAGGGCGTACCGCTGCGGCCTCCCTGCCCCGCTTATCTCCGCGAACAGCTGTCCTCTGCCCCGGGCCGGCCACGCGGCGCAGGCCGCGGACGGGCCGCCCTCCTCTCGCCGCCGCCCAGCAGCTGCGCCCGCAGCCGGCGGCGCCGCCCCACCCGCTAGGGGCTGGCGGAGGGGGCGGAGTCGCCGCTGCTGCCGATCACAACCCGCTACCCAACAGGGGCGGGCGCCGGAAGCGCGCCGTGCGCCGTGGCGTCACGGCGTGACGTTGTCGGCGCCCATGGCAGAGGGTAGAGGACGGGGCGGAGGGGGGCGATGGCCTCGTCGGTGGTGAGGGCCACGGTGCGCGCCGTCAGCAAGCGGAAGATCCAGGCTACTCGCGCCGCCCTCACTCTGGTCAGTGCCGCGCCGCCGCGGGCGGGGACGCTCAGCCCGCCCGCTCCCGCCGCCTGACGGATGCGAGAACTGCGCCACGGGCCGGGCCGGGCCTCCCGCCCGCCCCGCGGCAGGTGGTGCGCGGCCGCCCCTGCGCTGCCGGTGACAGCGGGGCGGGACGGACCGCCCAGGCTGTCTGCGCGGATGGCGGTCGAGGCGCCGTTGCGCCGCGCCGGGCCGTGCCGGGGGTGGGACTCGCCCGGGACAGTGTCGTGGCCGAGGGCCAGTGCCGTTAACCCTTGGAGGTTGCCAGCTGTGTGCTGAGGCTGGGCTCTGCTCGGAAGGGAAGGGCTGTAGGGAGGCTGATGGGGTGACTTCCCCCTCGTGACTTTACTGGGGGACCCTCTGCTCCGTGTGCAGGCACTCGTCGCGGAAAGCAGGACCGCCAAGGGCAGGCGGCGGGAGAACGGTCCTTTCATGCGGGGGGTTCTTTTTGCGGAGTCACCCGAAGAAGTGTATTTATTTGGGAAAAAAAAAAAAAATACATTGTCTACAGAAGCTGATGAGTAGGTTGTTTCCAAGGAGACTTTGTATCCTTTTGTTATGAAGAGCACGGTTGCTACTAGGGGCAGTACTGGGGAGGCTGTAGTGTTGAGGGGGAGTACTGCAGAGGAGAGTACAGCCAGTTCCCTGCGTACAGGGGCAGATTAAGTGCAGGTAGTTCAGTCATTTGTCAGGGAAGGTAATGCCGTTCGGTAGTGATTTTGCAACAAATGAGGGTTAATATGTGTAATTAAAAAAGGTTTTCTACTGTAAGTCTACTTGTTTTGCTTTGTGTGTTTAAGCCTGCTTATGGTAAGAACTTCACGTTACTAATGCTTTTCCTTGTCTTAGAAACTTGTAATTGTGTAATGTAAATTTTTGTGTTTATGTTGTGATCTTGCATTTCTGCAACAACTGGAGCTGCATGAACAGTGAATTATCTGCTGTAAAGTCACAGTTTCCCTCTTGGTTAGTGGGAGGAGAGAAGTAGGCCATAAATGCTCCTGTGCCTAATTTATTTTTGTCTGTAATGATTATGTGACAAAACTTTCACAAGAGCAGAACTACTTAGCTGAATTGTGATATTGATTTTTGTGGTGAAAAAAACAAATAAATGCTCTAATATTAAGGACTGCAGTTCTTGAGCTGTCTGTTTACTGACAATGTGGGTGATGAGGGGAGTGAAGAGCTATTGTGTTCTGCGTGGATTAGGTTCAGCAATCATCTGTTTTACAGCAGAGTGCATGTCTTCATATCAGATACCAGTTCAAGTAAAACACAGGCTAGTCAATACTGATAGGTGGCTGATGCTGAAGGTGGACTTTGTAGATAGGAGACAATGTAAACTGAAAAAATTTGAGTGCACGGAGTTGTGCAGAGTTGGAATAGAAAATTTTTATAGTACAGCTAAATACATTGTACACTTTAGTATGTGCAAGCACTCACTGCAAATAAACCAAAAAAACCCCATTTCAAATTGATATATATGTCTTTGTTTTTCAGACCCCATCAGCTGTTCAGAAGATAAAACAGCTTCTTAAAGATAAACCTGAGCATGTAAGTATAAACAGGGCCAACCTGTAGATTGTGCTAGGGTACTAGTATAGCTCATGATGACAAAGCATTTCTCACTAACTTAGAAGTTTGAATGAAACACTGAAGTGTTAAGAGATGTTGGCATATTTATATATCAAGCTTTATTTTTTTATAAAATAAAATGTAGGAAATAACTGACTGTAATGATATTACACTGTTTGAGTTGAAAAAAATTTAAGCTTTCAAATAATTCTTGAGCTATGTTTTGATGAAGCATTTTAGTATGACATAGTGGTGACTTCTTGTAGGAAAAGAGATCTTCAACTGTTGATATTAAAATGTTATTAATCAAGTTATTGTATGAATTCTCATTGTGAAGTGTATAATAATAAATTAGATTCGCACCCACTGGAGAATGTCTAATTCTTAGGAAACTTGCCAGACAATGTATTTTTTTTAAGTAACCAGCATTTCTCAAAATAACTGATTGAGCTTGTCATCTTTTCTTCTTGGGGAAAAACACACGGTCTTGCTTTCTAACCATTGTAAAAACAAGCATTAGATTTTCTTCTTTACAGTAAATATTATTTCAAGAAGAATATTTCTCTTCTAACTTTCATACAAGGCCCATTGTTTCTTTTGCTTCCTGCACATCTGCAACTAACTAGACTCTTTGTTCTAATGTTTTAAACCATCCTAAGGAAGTCCTAAGCCTACAGTTTAGCTGGTCAGTCATCCCCTTGCTATAAATGCTGTTTGCATTTTCCAGCCCATTTGTAGTAGTTCCTGTAGAGAAGGGTATTTAGTCTGAAAAGATAAATGCTGTTTGTCTGAGATCCCACTTGATGACAAGTGATATGTTTTGATACATTTTTATTGTAACATTGATTATGGAGCTAGACAATATAATTTTCCTCTTTAGTTCTGAAGCATTGGTGTGTGTAAGATGGTACAAGTACTTTTGAAAGATTGTTGTGCACGAATAACTTTCTGTTTCTTTAAAACCTTTTCTTAGTTCTTTACTTACACAGGTGCTCTTTTTGTCAGACTTGCTGGATACTGTGAATGTTAAAAACATAATTACTAGGTTGAGCTTTTAAGGCCTATTAAAATAGTAAACAATTAAACATGATTCCAGGAGGGGATTGCATTTTAAGTGAGACTGGCAATAGAGTTAATGAGGAAATCAAAGTACGTTTTTCAAAATTTTGGTTTGTAAGTAAGATTTCTGATGGTGTCATTACAAGAGTTCTGTGAAAATCTAGTATCTGCCCTTGTCTTCACCTCACAGCTTCATAATTATGTTACTGTCAGTATTCTTAACATAGCACCTGAATTAGCATCTGAGTAAACGTTAATTTGAAGTCACAGAAATATCCATCTTTGAAATTTGACTGTCTTTATGAGACCAGGCACCTACAGGAGTGCCAAGAATTTATTACTTCAAAACTTTAACATACTTTAGGGCTTGATCCATAGTAGCAAACATCTGACATTTGCTTTTACCTTGGCAGTCAATTTTGTAAAAGGAAAAAAAATGTTAAGTCTTACCCATTAAGGTAATTCTGCTTTGAGGCAGTGGAGAATAATAAATGTCAGCATTTTGTTGTTCTGCATAGTTTTTATCTTGGCATTCCAGAATAGGTTTTTGAAAAGCCATGAATGTGGTGTTGGTTTGTTTTTGGTTTTTTTTAGGTAGGCGTGAAAGTAGGTGTGCGTACAAGAGGATGCAATGGACTTTCTTACACGTTAGAATATACAAAATCGAAAGGAGACTCTGATGAAGAAGTAGTTCAAGATGGTGAGTTTCTGATGCAGCAGAGCAAACTTCTGTGGTGGTAGGGAAGAAAAACCCATTATAGGTTTGCCAGGGTATGGGTTAGAACTTACTTGAAGTAATGAGTTATAGCAAAAGGTCCTACTGTGCTGTAATGGGAATTGTTGTCACCTTAGTTTCTGGTTTGAAGTAACCAGTTAGTTAAAATCTGCAGCTTTGCAGTCTCTGCATCAGAGACTACTCCACGAGAATAGTCTTGTTCATTGTTCATGTCTTTGGAGGTGTCCCATAGCAGATATTTAGAGAATAATACAGAACCATGCATATATAAAGGAATACTGTCAGCATACCTAAACCAAGGCTTGGCAAAGTAAAGATTTTATTTGCAAGGGATTTTCCCAGTTACCTTCTCTAACTAGTCTTATTCTTTATTGATTTGTAATTTGTTTTTACCCTCTATGCTTTTGACCTTTACACTGCTTTGTTACAACAGGTTCTATGATTTAATTTAAGAGTATTTAAAAAATTGTTTTCATATGCTGGTATTTAAGCTTTCTGCCTGATAATTTTATTGAACATCTCATGAAAGGTCTATTGGTAAAGTTCCTATTTTGGTTTAACACCAGCCAGCAACTAAGCCCCACACAGCCGCTTGCTCACTCCCCTGGAGTGGGATGAGAGGGAGAATCAGAAGGGTAAACGTGAGAAAACTCATGGGTTGAGATAAAGACAGTTTAAGAGGTAAAGCAAAAGCTGTGGACACGCAAGCAAAGCAAAACAAGGGATTCATTCACCACTTCCCACTGGCAGGCAGGTGTTCAGCCATCTCCAGGAAAGCAGGGCTCCATCACACGTAACGGTTACTTGGGAAGACAAACACCATCACTCTGAATGTCTCCCCACTTCCTCCTTCTTCCCCCGGCTTTATATGCTGAGCATGATGTCATATGGTCTGGGATATCCCTTGGGTCAGCTGGGGTCAGCTGTCCACCTGTGTCCCCTCCCAGCTTCTTGTGCACCCCCAGCCTACTCGCTGGTGGGGTGGTGAGACGAGCAGAACAGGCCTTGACTCTGTGCAAGCACTGCTCAGCATTAACAAAACACCCCTGTGTTGTCAACGCTGTTTTCAGCACAAATCTAAAATAAAGCCCCATACTAGCTACAGTACAGTTCTATACATTTGTCCAGTTTTTATAAAGATTTCTGACAGTGGTTTTTAGGCATTACTGAACTCTGTTACATTATTACTTCTAATTTGGTGGCAAAGTAAGAGATTTGAGTATAAGTGGGATATCACAATTATGTTCTTAAAGAAGCTACGCTGCTAGGCAGAGTCCATCTTCCAGCTGTCTTCAAAACACCTGTGACCAATTCATAAATTTTATTCTCTTAAACAGAGAATTAGTTGAAACTTAAGGCAATTATTAAATTGAACCAGAGTATGTGAGATAGGGACTGCCACCTAATTCTGCAGGTGCCTTCTGATTTCCAATTCATCTGACTTCTGGAGTTGCCTCTTCTGTGTGACTCAGAGCTGCTCTGGCTTTACAGAGCTGAAAACACATTTTTCAGAAGGCATTTCCTGGCTTGGGTCTTAAGCAAGATAAAAGCAGTTTTCCTCAGTCAGGTCGTAGACCTTAAGTTCCAGCGCCAGAGAGTGTTTCAGGTGTGCCTGTGTGCTTTCTGTTTTGTTTTGGTTGCTTGTAGACAGATTGCTGGTGAAGGCTCTGACTTTTATATAACTCTCTGCTCAATAAGCTGGTGGCTTTGCATCTCAGCACAATTTTTCTGGTGTTCGGGTAGTAAGTGACTGCTTCAGGCATAAGGTCCATAAACTCTTTCATTAGGTTTAGCCTTCACTGTCAGTTACTGTTCAAATTGACCTCAAAAATGTGTTGATTCAATTCAGTTGCCCACAGACTTGTGTTAGTAATATGCTTTGTCTCAATGCTACTATGATGAAACAGCTTTCAAGCAATCTCTCATATAACTTAATGAGTTCTTATTGCTGTTCACTGATACAATTTTATATTTTTATTATTTCCTAGTCTGTGGAGGACTAAAGCAGTCCACTCTCACCTTTTACCAGATTTGCAGTTTTAAAGTTCAGCAGCTTTCCAGGGAGATAGATACTTTGTATAATTTAGAAAAGGGACCTCTTTCTAGTTCCTAAGATTAACTACTAATTCTTAATCCTTAAAGGTTGTGATATCTTTGGTAGTTCACACATCTGCCTTATTAGAGGATTGAGTATGGCTAATAGTTAAGGTAGACCTAATGTTTTTGGCAGAGCAAAAAATAATCATTTTGAGAGAGGAACATTTGGTTTTTCAAGGTTTTTCATCTTGTGGATGTGCAGACTTCAGGAATAGTAGGAAATGGGTTACTGACTGTAATGCATGGGAATTAAGTATTGAAACTGAGGTTTGTTCCGAAGTTGTTCAGCTTATTTCCCTGGGTGTCATGTTTTTAAATTCCCCCCTCAAAAAAATACATACATTCATGTGCACACACAAATAACAGTTCTAGGCTTTTATAGGTAGAGTAAAAACAGCGATGGAAGTGCCTCATGTTAGGCCAGGAAAACTAATTTATACCAGTAGTCTGTATATCTTTCATATTTTTATCACTGATGGAAAGACAATTTCAAAGTGATTGATGATTTTGCTGTACGTACATTTTTTTTCTTTGTTGTCTTCAAGGGGTTAGAGTGTTTATTGAGAAGAAGGCACAGCTGACGCTTCTAGGAACTGAAATGGACTATGTAGAAGACAAACTGTCCAGTGAATTTGTCTTCAATAATCCAAACATCAAAGGAACATGTGGCTGTGGAGAAAGCTTTAACATCTGAAATCTCAGGATGACTACTTTGACTTTGAACACCCTATAACACTTACTATTATGGCTTTCAGAAGCAAATGTGTTTTCTTCAGGTTCATAGGCTGCATAAAGTGTGGATACCATTAAGAAAAATAAAGTTTAAAAATTTTGAAAATGTAAATTTTGTGTTAAATTCCACCACTGATGTAGTTATGCTGTTATTTGTGATGAGTTGGGATCCAAAAGGTAAGAACAGTAAGTGCTGTAGTAAGATCTCTGTACTTTCACATGCCAGTGAAATAAAACCTCACTGTTCTTTTCCTTTGTCATATTCTTCGTCCTCTCTACTTGCACTTCCTCATCCAAAACCCATTTGGAAGAATATATTGCCTGTGTGTTTTGCTTTGATTTGGGGGGGGGGGGGGGGGGACGACACCAAAAAAACCCCCCTCCAACCATTTATGTGTGTTTGTTTATGAAGATTTGTATACACAGGTGCACAGTCCTCAGCTTCAGAGTTCACTATGATTATGTAGATACTTGCTTTGCTTTTGTAGTTTTTCGATGCTTTCATTTTTTTACATGTGGGTTTTCTGGTGGTTTGTTTTCCCAGAAATCTGGGGAAGTCCAAAAAGAAGTTCATGTATTAATGTATTTATAGTGGTAGGCTCTATAGCATTGCTCGTAGAAATACTTCAAAATGGGCTAACCCAATTTTAATTCTGTTCCTTTCCTTGTTGAAGGCACAGTCTGCTTAACTTAAAGTAATTTTCAAGAACATGAAATATATTCAGACACTGAAGTACTAAAGCAGGGTACACACAGGCCTTGTTTCTCACGTTTCTGTGATTTATCTTTCTTCACTTAAGTTGCAGAGTTGGTAAAACCGTCTCCAGATTCTGATTCTCCATGTTCACAGAATGTGCTGACTGCATCAAAAGCTGTGAACACTTTTTGAGAGAGGAATCTTGCACTTCTCATTACTTTTTTTTTTTTGTAGTCATGTCTGCTACTAATTTTGTACAGCTTGAACTCTGTTTTGTAACTCTGTAGATGTTAGGGTTTTTCACCAAAGTTTATTGTAACTTCCATTTAACTCCTGTCTTGAAGTTAACTTGGTAACAGGAGAAAAAGCATTTATAATTAAAAAAAATCCTAGTATTTCATAATTGCTTTAAATGAATCTAGACTGTAATGAAAATACCATGTTTATAGGAGTTTTTGGTTTTTTTTTTTTTTTTAAAGAATTTAAACTTTATCCTAATCAGAATTTTGTTTTTGTAAACCAGTGTTCTTCCAGCACTTCTTCACTGGTGCTCAGACAGAAGTGTAAATGTCTCTCCAGGCCTTCCCAAAAGCTGGTATGAAAGAAGTACTGTTCCATCCTTTTATCTCCATGCCTCCCTGGTTGTCTAAAGGTGACATTGTGCAGCTAAGGTGCTCACTTACGCAGACAAGAAGATCTGTCTGCCTGGGCAACTGATCGGAACAGCTGCATTAAAGAGGGCAAAAAAAAAGGAGGGGCACAACAGGGACTGGAATCTTGCAGTGAAGGACAAAAAGGTGTTGAAATAGGAGTGAACTGAGAGCGTAAAGGCTGATCTGAAAATTCATGCCTGTCAACAGCTTTGGAATAGTCATGTGGTCAAGACAGGCTTGCAGCTACATTTTTGTGTTTTCCTCTACACCTTTTCCCAGGTGTACAGGGCAGAAAAACCAAACCCAGTATAATTCTTGATCTGTTTTATGTAGTGCATAGGAACAGAAGGTCAGAATTTCCACACCTATAGTTTAATGTTAAATACTTGAATTTCAGTTGTATACTGTATCACCTTTTAATATAAAAACACTTTCCTTCAACAGTCAACCGTCCTACACAGTAACTTTATATAGTAATTCAGGAATTACTGGTAATACACTGACTAGGTGCATTTATAGTGCTGTAAGTCTTTCAGTCTTGCCAAACAAAAAAATGCAGTTAATGTGATAGAGCTGCAGTAATATGTCTAAAACTCCCAAGCTACAGGCATTTCTTCAGATTGCATTTCTCTGCTTCTTGCTAGAGGATAAGACTTTGCGGTAGCACCGGTGATTGCTAAGAACGCTAGTACTTACTCATTTAACTTGTTTAGGTGTGTTTTGGCGTGGGAGGGATTGGTTTGGGGTTTTTTTTAGACCTGTGGCATGTATAGCAATCCTTTTCATGTGTTTTGTATACATGCCTTGAATGAAAGTTTGCACTTTCATAGCAATGAAATAATCCTCTAAATTGTCACTTTACTAAGACACCTAACGCACAATATGTTAAAGTTCTGTTAAAGTGCTATTTACAATTGCATAGGAACATGGTTTTGTTGATTGGTCCATTATAATTTTGTGAAATACTGTATGTAGAGTTCTCAGTTATAATAATAAATATTGCCTGTTGGTAAAGATGAAATACTCCTATCTTGAATGATTCTGTTTACAATAATAAACAAGCACTGAGGGGAGAGCATAGGTGTGTATGTTGGAATTACAAAGTAGATTGAATACTACTGTTACCTGAGTACTATTTATTGGAAATATTAAACTTTTCTAAATATTAACAGCATTGGAATAGCATAGAAACATATGGGAAAAAATAACTATGTACAAAAAGGTATTAATGCATACTGGAAGGGTGGGCTGTTAATGCATAGGCTTCTATTAAACTTCGTGACACGCTGTTCTCAGGTTGAAAATTCTAACAGGCAAGATGCTTATTTTGGAGGCTTCTGCATGCCAGAAAGTCATTGTGATATGTTTTAATGCGGGATAATGATTTTGATCAAAGTAACTGTTGACGTAGAAGGTTTTTAACTGGCTAGACAACTTGAGGGTGAGAGTCAAAGGGCGTTCCCGGCCATTCCACTTCAGTGCTGTTTAATGGCACTAACATGCCATAGTGTACTATATTTATGACACATTTTGGGTTTTCTCTTAGATACAGTCTTTCCACCTCTTAAGTTTCCTTTTCCTGATATGTGAAGATTCTGAATGATAGGGGGTGAAGTAATAAATTTTGGAAAATGCTAGAGATTGTTGATACAGTTGCATATTCATGATGCTGGAGAGAGAATCCTTCATACAGTCAGGAGCCTGGAAATGCAAGAGTTACCCTTCCGTCGGAGTTCTTAGAGAACTCCAAAAAGTAGTTGCTTGCACCAGCAAGTTGGTATTCCTGATGCACCCCTTTTTGTAGCTCTCTTTGAATGGGTCAAGAACACCTTGTTTAGGAAAACACTGAACAATTTAATATGCAAGTCATCCTGACAACAGGTGATGGGACAAAATTAATTTGAACTCCAAAATAAGTAAGATGCAGGTAATGGGACTGTGAAATTTAACATAGAGGAAACATACTTTTTTAATTGTAGTTAAATCTTATCTGCCATAGGTTGCTCCTATTGTTTGGGGTTTTTATTGTAATTACTATTCTCCCCATTTTTTTAATCAGTGCCTTCACTAGTGGAAAAATTCTCCAACTCTACCACTATTGTGCTTATACTGGCTGCCTGGCCATTTATTAGATACATTTTTAATGATGCCAAAATTTTGCGGTCTCTTCTGACAGAAGAATTCCATTGTTGTCTGATGTGGCAGAGTGTGCGTCTCTGTGTTCCTCCCAAAAGACCCCTCAGAAGAACACTTGAAAAATTACTTTTTGTCAAGACCAGTACAGCTTTTCATCAATAAAGTGATCTGCCAGACAGCAAGCAGTTTAGCCTGCTCTGTTCTTTACTGCCACTTTTAACATATATGGGATATGCGGCTTCAACATGGTGAGCGAAAAAGCAAGTACCTAGCACAGCTGCAGCACTTGAATAGCAATTTTTGTACACGGTATCTGGCATTTTTCTTGAAGGGAGACACAGCAAGGAAAGATTAACCGCTGAATTTAAAAGCAAGGTCTTCGCCCTCGTCTTTTTCGGTCGCTCCCAGCGGGCCGTTTCCCAGCTTGTGCGTGCCCCGGCCGGCGGCAGCGGCCCCCGAGCTCCTCGCACGTTGGGACCCAGGGGTCCCAGACCACGCCTGCCTAGGCAGGGGCAGGGTCCTAACCCCTGCTGCCCTTCACAGGCTCGGCTCGAAACGCTCGTTGTTGGGAACATACCTGCTGCCACTGGATGGCAGCAAGTTTCCAGCCCACGCGTCCCAAAGGCGAACCGCCTCTTTCCCGATACCTGTGTTCCAATTTCCCATTGCATTTCCTGAATACTGGAGTATTTTCGCTTATACCGGTGAAAACTACTGTTCAGCTCTGCTGTTTGTCCTTCTTGTATTCTGTTCTGTGTTTTTTACCTGTTTCTGAAGGATGGCAGATAACTGCAGAAATGCAAAATGCCAAATGGCTTCAGAGCTCCTGATACAAAGAGAAGCAGAGGAGCAGAGCATAGCTTTCTGACCAGCTTTGGCTATTGAAACATTGGTTTTTTTCACCATTCCTCCCCTTGCTAATTGTGTGCTGATGTACCTCAGTAATGTTGTATCCAGCTCCAAATTATTGCAGATTTGTTTCTGACAGCTTTAACATCTAAGGTAACAGAAGTTCCTTGCTGGGATGGCACAGTCCAGCAGGACAAAGAATCTCACAAAACAGTATAGCCTACACTCACAACAGAAATACTCTTGTCCCCTACTCCTTATCGGGGGTTTTTACTGATTGCATAATGATTTTATTGCATAGGATTTTAATGAAAATTTCCTTCTGTATCTTACTGAAGCTAAGTCCAGATGGCGGGAATAAGTTCCCGTTACTGGCTAATGAAATGAGACAGCATCCAAAGATCTGAAATAACCTGAGTAGCAGAACTCAGTTCATACAGACAGTTCACAGCCAGCCACTTCCTTTTTCAACCACGTGTTTTAATCTTTAATTTGTTCACAGTGAGTCATTCACAAAGACCTTTCATTCCTAATCACAGTAGCCCTTCTGATTAAATACTAAATAGTTGTATGGAGCGTGGCAAAACTGTTTAAATTAGATTGCTTTGCTGTTAATTATATTATTTCCTTCCTTGTGCTTGTTTCACATAAGAAGCTTAAATGCAAGCAAGTATTCAAATGAGGAGAAAAGGCAAGGTGCTAGTGAACATAATGTCAGTTCTTACGAAGTGCATAGGCGATAAGAACAGGAAACACTCAACCTCTTTTTCACAAGAGATTTGCAGAGTGTGGTCCTCCTGCCTGCAGATGAGAGCTAGCTGAAGTGTATAGTCAATGTTTATTTCTAGTGAATATCTAATGAATACTCCCCCAAAGTAAATAAATAGAAAATCCAATACTTGGGTGTAAAAAGAGATAATGTAAAATGTTTGGAAACTTTTTTGAGAAGAGAAATTGTATTGCTTCTCCTTGAGATACATCTTCTGAATTTCTGTCTTTACTATGAACTATGAACTGAGATTCAACCAAACAAACATTGGCAAATCTTGCTGAAGTGGTTTTAGGAAGTTCCTGTGTGCTTGTCCCCTCTGTTTGAGGTTGCCACTTTTATGGCAGATTTGTGAAACAAGTGCCTGAGCCTCAGCTGTTGAGGGTGAGTTTACATTAATGTGTTGCACTGTGCACTTAGCTGCTCCAATGAAAGGAACCTGTTTACTCTTGCTGAAATGTGGGAAAACCCCAGCAAAGCGATAAATAGTTATATAGTTCATGTAGTTTACTTGAACTGCCCTGTAAAGAAGATCTAGAGATCATCTGCCCATCTCTTAGGGAGCCTGAAATACCTGCTGCAACAATATTGCAAGTTGCCTCCCACAGCATCATTTTCATGAGGAACCTCTGGTTTCTAAAAATAATTTAGAACATTAAATTGCTCTTGCAACCCTTAAACTCAAAGCTTGTTAAACATGTAGCATGGATCTTTTAGCATGGATCTTTGTCATTCCCATTTGATGGACATGGCCCACTGTGAACTATGAATCAGCTTTAAAAAGCTCAGAAAAATGGTTTTGAACTCCAGGTTTGGATGCTTTCAAAGAAAACTACTCACATTAGATCTACACATTTACCATCCCGCATCTTACTGAAATTTGTGCTGCCAGGGCTGCGCTTAAACTGGCTAAAACAGCCCTTCATTATAATTGGGCCCATATGTCACAATAGAAAGGCTTTTGCATCCGTGCACTTCTAAAAATTGAAGCCTGAAGCCTGAATTATGAATTGGAAAAATATTTCCTGGAAAACAGCACTCTGGTGGGAACCAGCCAGCACTGAGTTTTGCATGGGGGATGCTCTGGTGCACTGTGAAGGCTGTGGGTTTTTTTCTGCTCTGCTTGATAGCTCTGGCCCTACCAGCCTGAGAAGCTTCCCTTGTAGTTGATGCCTGCAAGCAGTTGGTGTTAATTGCTGTAAGGGGCCTCAAACAAGAATGCACCCAAGGACATAATTTTTGCAACTGTGATAGGTACATCTCAGGGAGGGCAGAGAAACCAACAGACACCTGTGGTAGTCAAAGATACGAAAGTTGAGAAGCTTTACAGACAGAGCAATGAGCCAAGACAAGGCCATATATGAAAAAAAAACCTCAG
This sequence comes from Strix aluco, assembly GCF_031877795.1. Lineage (NCBI taxonomy): Eukaryota > Metazoa > Chordata > Aves > Strigiformes > Strigidae > Strix > Strix aluco. The sequence goes on from NC_133971.1 coordinate 71,276,132, forward strand.
AGTTCATGGAAAGGACACCAAGAGACACCTCTTCAACAACCACTAGGGACCACCACAGACCACCCCATGGAAGCTCCTCAGAGACCCTTCCCCAGATTTTAGTATGCTTGTGCACTGTATTAACATATGCATTAGATACTCTGAAAATAGGTGTGTACTTCTCGGAAATTACATGAATATTCATTTCTTTTATTGTCTATAATAAGTGTGCTTTTGTCTTTTGGCATGCATGTTAGGTGGAACGATCCCCGGTGCATTCAGCACTGCAATAAAGAATGCCTGCCTTCTAAAACTTCAAACTAAGTCTTAGGGTGTTCTTTTGAGACCGAATTTATGGATGTTTAGAAATCATGGAAGCACCTGAGAAGGGTCTGGTAGGGAATGGGGCCCACACTCACAAAAAGGTGTTGGATTCATTAGCTCATCTCAAGTGCATCTATACCAATGCACGCAGTATGAGTAACAAACAGGGGGAGCTTGAGGCCATGATGCAACACGAGAACTATGACATAGTAGATATCACAGAAACGTGGTGGGATGCCTCACATGACTGGAGTGCCACAATCGATGGCTACTAGCTCGTCAGGAGGGATAGACAGGGAAGGAAGGTGGTGGAGTGGCCCTGTGTGTTAGAGAATGTTATGAGAGCTCAGAAATCAAGTATAGTGATGACAGGGTTGAGAGTGTTTGGAGTAGGTTAAGGGCCAATAAAGTGGATCTTGCTGTGGGAGTCTGCTATAGACCTCCCAACCAAAGCAGTGAGGTGGATGAAGCTTTCTATAAACAGTTGGGAGAAATCTCGCGGTCACTTGCCGTTGTTCTTGTGGGGGACTTTAACCTCCCGGGTATCTGCTGGGAACACAACACAGCAGAGAGGGAACAATCCAGGAGGTTCCTGGAATGTGTGGAGGATAACTTCCTCACACAGCTGGTGACTGAGCCGACCAGGGGAGGTGCCCTCCTGGACCTGCTTCTTGTGAAAAGGGAAGCGCTTGTGGGGGAAGTAAAGGTTGGAGGCCGTCTAGGGTGCAGTGATCATGAGATGGTTGAGTTTTCCATCCTTGGAGAAACAAAGAGAGGGGTTAGTAAAACTGCCACCTTGGATTTCCGGAGGGCAAACTTTGACCTGTTCAAAAGACTGATTGACAAAATCCCTTGGGAGGCTGCCCTGAAGGATATGGGAGTCCAGGAAGGCTGGACATACTTCAAGAGAGAAGTCTTAAAGTCACAGGAGCAGGCTGTTCCTGTGTGCCGAAAAACAAGCAGGAGGGGAAGGAGACCGGCCTGGCTAAACAGGGACCTTTAGCTGGATCTCAAGAACAAAAGGAGAATCTATGACCTTTGGAAGAGGGGCCAGGTCTCTCATGAAGACTATAAAGATGTAGTGAAGCTATGCAGGGAGAACATCAGGAGAGCCAAAGGGCAGCTAGAGCTCAACCTGGCTACAACTACAAAATATTTCTATAAATTCATTAACAGCAAAAGGAGGATTAGGGAAAATCTCCCTCCTTTATTGGATGCAGAGGGAAACAGTAACAAACGGTGAGGAAAAGGCTGAGGTGCTCAACGCCTACTTTGCCTCAGTGTTTAGCAGTGTAACTGACTGTTCCCTGGACACCCAGCCTCATGAGCTGGGAGATGGAGAGGGGAAGCAGATTGAGGTCAGCACAGTTGAAGAGGAAGTGGTCAGAGACCTGCTACACCACCTGGATGCACACAAGTCTGTGGGACTGGATGGGTTACACCCAAGGGTGCTGAAAGAGTTAGCAGATGTGCTCACCAAGCCGCTTTCCATGATTTACCTGAAGTCATGGCTAACTGGGGAGGTCCCACTGGACTGGAGGGTGGCAAATGTGACACCCATCTACAAGAGAGGCAGAAAGGAGGATCCAGGAAACTATAGACCTGTCAGTCTGACCTCGGTGCCAGGGAAGGTCATGGAGCAGATCATCTTGAGTGCCATTACAAGTCATGTAATGGACAACCAGGGGATCAGGCCTAGTCAGCATGGGGTTATGAAAGGCAGGTCCTGCCTGACAAACCTGATCTCCTTCTATGACAAGATGACCTGACTGGTAGACGAGGGAAAGGCTGTGGATATTGTCTGCCTGGATTTTCAAAAAGCATTTGACACAGTTCCCCATAGAATTCTCATAGAAAAACTGGCTGCCCATGGCCTGGATGAGCGTACGGTCTGCTGGATCAAGCACTGGCTGGATGGACGGTCCCAGAGAGTGGTGGTCAGTGGGGTTAAATCCAGCTGGCGGCCTGTCACAAGTGGTGTTCCTCAGGGCTCAGTGTTGGGACCATTTCTGTTCAACATCTTTATTGATGATCTTGATAAGGACATAGAGTGTATCATCAGTAAATTCGCAGATGACACCGAGTTAAGCTGGCGTGTCGATGTGCATGAGGATAGGGAGGCTCTACAGAGAGACTTGGATAGATTGGATCGGTGGGCCAACATTAACGGGATGAGCTTCAACAAGGCCAAGTGCCAGGTCCTGCACTTGGGCCACAACAACCCCATGCATCGCTACAGGCTTGGGGAGGTGTGGCTGGAGAGCTGTCTGGAAGAAAAGGATCTGTGGGTTCTGTAAGGAACTGCGTTAGACATTGTTTGTCTCAACATTGCTGCTCCGCGACCACCACTTCCTGCCCCCAGCATCCTGTTGTTCTAAAGGAGTACGCTTTGGAGGAGACACTGAGACCCTGACAAAACCACGACATCCGCTCAAAGCAAGAACAACGACGGCCTTGGCAGTGCCTGCCAAGCTGTACCTGTGCACGAGCTGGGTGCGGGGCGAGGAAGACATGCAAAGGATGAAGGCACTGCAGGTCGACCCCCCGCCAGCACGACCACCACGGACACCTGGGCATGCGTGCATGGAGGACCACGGGGCAGCACATATTACAATGAGTTCCGTGGAAATGGGCGGACTCTTCGAAGAAATCGTGGGGTCCGGGACAATAAAAGGACTGTGTACTCCTCCCTCGGGGGGCACCCTTCTTCGACACCTGTTACTTGGAGCTGGGACCTCGGCGGAGCTTGGAGCATCATCACTTGCATCGAGGCCGAGCCTATGGAACATCGTTGGATCCCTGGTGGTGGCAGTAATTTGCTGCATCTCTACCGTTTTTCTGGCTTAGGGATTCTGGCTTTCTCTTTCCTTTTCTCTCTGTCCTATCGCTGTTATCAGTTGTTATAGAAAATAAAGTTCACAAGATTGTACGGCATCTGACCTCGTTTGTGTCTTAATCTCACTCTTGGGATCATTTAAGAACCTGCCCCGATACCGGATCAGGACAGGTTCTAATTGTCAAGCAGCTGAACATGAGCCAGCAGTGTGCCCAGGTGGCCAAGAAAGCCAATGGCATCCTGGCTTGTATTAGAAATAGTGTGACCAGCAGAAGCAGGGAGGTGACAGTCCCCCTATACTCTGCACTGGTGAGGCCACACCTGGAGTATTGTGTCCAGTTTTGGGCACCTCAATACAAGAGAGATATCGAGGTGCTGGAGCAAGTGCAGAGGAGGGCAACAAAGCTGGTGAATGGCCTGGAGAACAAATCCTATGAGGAGCAATTGAAGGAGCTGGGACTGTTTAGTTTGAGGAGGAGAAGGCTGAGGGGAGATCTCATCACTCTCTACTGTCTGAAAGGACATTGTAGAGAGGTTGGTGCTGGTCTCTTCTCACAGGTAATTAGCAATAGAACAAGAGGGAATGGCTTTAAACTGCAACAGGGGAGGTTTAGACTGGACATTAGGAGAAAAATTTTCACAGACAGAGTGGTCAGACAGTGGAATAGGCTGCCCAGGGAGGTGGTGGAGTCACCATCCCTGGATGTGTTTAAGGGTCGTTTGGATGAGATGTTGGAGGATATGGTGTAGGGGAGAACTTTGTAGAGTAGCGCTGATGGTTGGACTTGATGATCCCAAGAGTATTTTCCAACCTGAATGATTCTGTGATTCTGTAACATAGTCACCTGTTTTTTAAGGGAAGTCTGCCACAGACCATGGTACTTTTAATTTCAGAAAGTGGCCTTTGGGGCAGGAAGTAAAATATTTAGTAAAATATTTTGCTAAATAAACATAAAATTTCTGTTGAAATCATGAAGTATTTTATCTCTCCTCATGCCAGCCTGAGCTGACATTTATTTATGCTCATTTTTGTGGGCCAGAGGCCCCAAGAGTTACCCCATGATCGACACCAGCCTCGCCCTCCAGCTATACTCACTAAACCAGAGCTAGGGACTACAGTCCCGCAATGTGGGGTTTCCCCTCCCTTTTGGGTGTGAGGGAAGGATCAAGCCTCCCCGTTCCCTGCTGCTAAGGAGTGAAACAGAGTCAACAAGGTGTGGGCCAGCCAGGGCCATGCTGCTGGCAGCCATGTTGCCCGACACTGCTCCCCGTGGCTCCTCAGCGCCCTCTGGCACGTCCTGAACCGACTGTCCTGAACCACTATTGGCTAACTCAAGCCCTGCCCCGCCCCACCCACCAAGCACACCAATCATGTTCTCTCTGGTCAGCTGCCCCGCCCCCCTCAGTGAGGCTGCTGAGGGAGAGGAGGTGGCCAGGGGCATTCCCCACGGCAGCTTCCTCACAGCCCCCGGGTGAGGGGCCAGCCAGTGTTTCCTGCAGCCCTCATTCTTCTCCTTCCCTAACGAACTTCATCTCACCAGGAGCATGGTGGTTTGTGTGCAGCATCTGGTGGGGCCTACCAGGGACAGGGCCTGTGGCGAGCAGGGTGGGCCCAGGTTGTCACCAGGATGACAACCCGTGGGCATCCCTCTCTGAGCAGCAGCCCCTTGGGGATCTCCTCTACTCCCCTCTGCCTTCCTGGGGTGCAGAAGATGAATTCAGGGGAGAGTGCAGCAACAATGAGAAGGCCGCTAGGGACACCCACGAAGTGAGCTTAGAAGGCACCGGTATGCCTTGACAAAATGTAAGCAAAGGAGAGAATAATTCTGGTCTACCAGGATGCACAGGCAGCAAGCAAGCAGGGTATTTGTCTATGGCAGGAAAAGGGAAACCAGGGGAAAAAAGAATTACACTAAGTAAGGAAAATATAGTGTTTTAGGATGAGCTTGCTGCTGAAATCTCTTGGCCTGGAAATCATTTCACAAGAAAAGTAAGAAATCCTGCCATCTTTGAGAAAGTTTTAAACTCTGGTGGGCAAAGTACTGTGATGTATAATACAGATGCACCATGGTTAGTTCACCAGACGCTGGGGAATAAGAGATTGATTCCATCTTGAGCATTTGTATTTTTCCTGTTCATCTTTTCTCCTTTTAATCCTGTTTCTCTATCATTTTCATGTCTTAATTACTAACTAAAATACCTTTTCTCTTTTCAGCACAGTGAAGGTACAATGGATTAAAATGGGAAAGATACACTGTCAGAAGATACAGAGCAGAAGTCATTCTCTCTTGGTTTGAAAGTGAGTATTGTGCAAAAGCAGTTTATAGGTCTTCTGTGTCATATACTTTCTTTTACCATCTTTTTTTAATGGGACAATTGGCTAGGTAACTCTATAGTACCAAATTTTTATTTGTTCAAAATCCTTTTTGGTATATATAGTGGAACTGTCAGAGTGCAAAGACATTCTAGGCTAAGAGTCACAAACACATTTGTACTGAATTTTTATAGTGAAAAAAGAGTTGATACCAGAATTTATGGCAGTTTAACATTTCAAGTTCAGTGTTTATGAGCATAGAATTTCAGTTACTATCATTTGTTGCTACTCTGAAAAAAATAAGTATTTGTCTTATCCTCATGGCATAAATCAAAAGATGATTTTGTTTCTCAGTCGTGCTGTATGTATCAGTACATACTTGGTCAGAAGATCAGTAAGAGTCAGGGATCTGATTCTGCTTTGTCCCTTGCATTGTGTGGCCTTAAATAGTCATTTGTCTTAATGAAAATAGCTCACTTGCTTTCTTTCATAAACCGTGAGTACTCTTTGAATAAACCAAAGAGCCACTACAATCCCAACAGGCATTCTGTCTGGACTAATTTCTAGTCTAAGCAATGCTGCTTACATCTATACAGAAATTGTCAGTTTCTAATGAGTTTTCAGTAAAATAAAATTATTTTTAATGCATAATATTTGGATCCAATACTTAACAGTATAGGACAGCAAACAAATAGCTTATCCTTATCATGGTTTTGTGCGTCATCTTTGCAACTTCCCAGTAAGAGGTTGGCCAGCACTGGGTGCTGGACAAAAGCTAAGCAGAGGTATACACAATGTTACAGCTTCCTTAGGTTCACTTTCTCCCTGCTAGTGATCTGTTTTATACAATTATCTTTACACATTGTTCCAGACAAATTACATTTTTAATCTAGTTTTGGACAATTTTATTAATCGAGGCATGATGTGAAAAGTTAGAGACCTTTTTCATGGAGCAGTTGACATTTACAGTCTGTTGTAAACATTATAAAAGATATACAAAATGTTAAAAATTAGTCCAAAAGGAATTAATTCTGTTATTATGGTGGAGTGCTAGGAACATGGCTCATGGTCTCTTATGTGATCATCTTGCTTTTATCTTCATACCTAGCCTGTGATTACTTTTTATACCATGTTTAGATCGTAAGATTTTTGTGGCAAGGATGATTTGTTTGTATTGTATGAAGATCAGTGGCTACCAAACTGTGACTCTTACCAAAACTTCTAGTCTTTAATACATTTGAATTTAAATTTTAATACTACTACTAGTAACAACAACAACAATAAAATAAAACTTTGTAGTCATCCATAGAATTTATTTTTACAGTCCTGTGCTATTAATGTGAAAAATGTCCTATATTCTTTTCAGGTATCAGAATTGTTGTCGTCCCTCACAAATATTAAAAATGAGCAGCAAAAGTACCCATCACTTTTGGAGAAAGCCCTCACCTCTCTCTTCTATACTATACAGTCAGCAGTAAGATCTAACATTCGGGATGCTGCAGCATGTAACAAACACAGCTTTCTTTCCAGTGAGTCTGCTAGTAGCAGTTGTTCACAAATAGATGTTGAGAAGGAAAATGCTGAATCACCAAGAACAGGAATGAGAATTCCAGACAGTTTCATATCTGAAAATGTCAAACATCTGTCTAAATCAAAGTCAAAAATATGTGTTGCTGGAGAGCACAACAAAGCTGATGTTTGTGACCCACTGCAAAAACTTACACTCCCTCACGTGTTTTTGATGAAAAATTGCCTTCCTGTGCCAGTTTCTTTGATCCAAGACAAACATTTCAGGAAAAAAGAAAAGATTCCAGCCAACATTCAAGACTTTCTCCATTTCTACATTACACACTTCTGATGGTGAGCAGTCTGCACTGATAATTATTTACAGATGTTTCAGAGTAGTACAAATGGGATTAGTCAGGAACAACAGAACAAAACTTTAAAAAAGGAAAATAACCGAGCCTGAATTTCAAGAGACAGCTCCTGAATATAAGAACTAATAAGTAATACCACACTCTGACATAATTTCCAAATAATAGAAGCATAAATATCTGGAATGTGGAAAAAGATGTTTGTCAAAGCAAAAGTTGGAAAAATATCTGCTACATTTATTTACACTGAACATTTATTTTTCCACAAGAAAAATAAAGCCTGAAAGAAATATCAAAAACTTATACAAAATCATGACAGGCATTTGGGAAGTCTCTCAGATCCGTATGCACAGAGATAGTTAATTCTTACAAGCTTGCTAGTTGCTCCTGACATTGAATTCAGTGAGAAACTTGGCTTGGATTTCAGTGGAAGTCAGATTCATGTGAACAATTTTCTCCTCATTTGAGCAAAGCAATGCATTCTCAGATGAATGACACCTTGTTTTTTTAACTCTACATCTGCTCTGGAGTGTATTGACAGGCTTTTTTATGGATCTGCTACAGCTAATGGCTTGCATACACTGTGAGTATTCTGTGTGGAGAGGCTACCACACCAGAGCATCTTTGATCCCACTTGACAAACAGAAGGGAAAATTTGTGCCAAAGCAACACTTTCTGTATTTCTCCCCTCTTCTTCGTCTTCATGACTTCAAAGTACTTTAGGACTTTGTATCAATTTTTCATATATTTCTGTGTGTGTGTGTTTGTGTCCGTACGCATGTCTAAAGTTAATGGGTCTGAGTGGCCTTCCTGTATAACTTGGGAAAAATTAAACCAATTTTTATAGCTGCTGGATTCTCAGATATAACCGCAAATATCCAAGGAACAATTTGGTGGAGGCTGTATGTTTTCCACCATTACAGTAATTTTGGGTGAGTCTGCACCTGAAGACTGCCACAGCATTCACTTCCTTATGTCCCTCAAGAAGCTGACAACTGTTTAGGCAGCTAGTTTCAATGCATTCTCATACTGTCTCTGCCCAGGTGTTCCTCAGATGCTAACAGTGACAAAATCCATGCCTAGATGACCAAGGAGGCTTTAACATGGGGACAGAATGAAACAAGCTGAAATAAGATCTGGTTTTTACTTCAAATACCAGATGCAACATAGGCAGCATCTGTACAAACCTGTCTTTGGTCTGCCAGCAACCTGCATCTGTGAGAGCATGCAGTTGTTAAACGTTGATGGCTAGTCATTTTTTGGTGTAGTGACTGAGACTGGCAATATGAGTGTCAAACAGTGATGATGATGTGAATTATTTTTCCTCTTCACTTTGTAATCAGTAAAGATCTCTCTACTCATCTCAGTGCAAGCAGGACTAGGCCTATATTTTTTTTTCTAAAAACCAACAACAACAAACATTGTAGGTGTTTATCAGTGTGGATACCTCACTGCAAGAGTTGGGTCCTAAACATCAGTTTAAATTACAGCACGCAAAGGTCAGTGCTCTGCCTTGTAACACTGTACTCCCACTTATTTTAGAAAAAAAATTGTATTACATATGTGTTAACATAATACATACTTTTTTTGCCAGTGTCAGAAATACCATACATGATCTTCCATAATCTGGAGGGTCTGCAATGGAAATTGTATAAAGGCACTGTGAAGAGGAAAGAGACATTCGAAAATTTTTTGAGAGAAGCAAATTACAGACCTTTCAAGATACTAGAGGAAACAACTCAGAAGGCATACTATGTCCTCCCTTTGATTTTTAAGGATTCAATAATTTTCACTGTTTATCCTACAAATCCTGTTCTGCATCATGAATTTAAATGGGAATGACTGCAGTTCAGCAGAGACAGCAAATAAAACTGTAAGTGCTGTAAGCAATTAAAAAGCTACCATTATTTTTAATTATTCTTCGGACTGTAGTAGTAGCTTGAAACTGAGCCTGGAACATGACCTCCTCATGGTGTACAAACACAGCAGAACAAAATGACTCTCCCAAATGTTTTACTGATCCTCAGATGTGGAGCAGCTGGAGGGACACGTAAGCCTTCAGACAAACAACGTACATGTATTTCTTTGTTTCTGCAGGAACATAGTAAGTTGCTGTTTATATAACAAGAAGTATATGTTTTTCTGTTCAATGTAATTCCCAGACTAGAGAGCTTGGGTCAGTTAACTGCCTGTCTCAGATATCCCTGGGTCAGATGTGATCCTGAGAGTAGGCATGTTCTAGGTTAATCAGCCCACTCACCTAACCAGGTTGTGCCCTGCCCAGACTAAGAAACTCAAGTCTGTCCTTCCTCCTCTCTCATGCTTTTATTTCTCTCTCTCTCCGTATTTTTGCATATCCATCTCTCTATATATTTCTCCATTGTGTTCTACCTCTTTCCAAACAACACCTTGGGTTTTTTTAATCACCTTTTCTCTCAGAGTCTACTGTTTTCAGTCATGAAGCAGTCTTTGCTTCCAAATGCCCAGGGAACAGCCTCTCTTTCAGTTTGCTTTGTTTCAGGGATAAATTTCCCAGTGGAATTCCTCCCTCCTTGTTCATTCTTCTTTGACCCAACAGACTCTCCAGTTTTATGACAGGATTCCCTCAGTCCTAATTACAAAGGTGATCTCTATGCCAGACCCACAACCCCATCTCCATGCATTAGCAAAATCTTTGGCTTGTTTGTCATTGCTATTCAGCTAGTCCAGTGGTGTTGCCTCACCAAAAAAACCTCCTTCTTTCCAGGTGCCCAGAACAGCCACATCCATTCTCTTCAAGCTACTCAGAGATCTTCACTGCTGGTAACTGCCTGGTAACTGTGCCCTTTTTCTGTCTTCACCATGCAAATAAGTTATTCCCTGGAGGCACATGTGACTGTTAGACATGGCAGATGAAAACAGTAATTTCTTCAAGGATGAGATACCAAGCACAGGTGCATTCCTGCTGCACCAGATGGTGTTTATGAAGATACCTGAGTAAAGACTGCCAAAGCTGCCTTAGCAACCCACCACTAGTTGTTCCCTCAGAAATCCCACTGGGCGAGAGCTGTGTAAGAATTTCAGATTTACTCTAAAGCTGTAAAGTGTTCTTCTCAGGTGCATAAGGGGTGTGGGAAAGAGCTGAGTGAAAACCTCAGCTGGGTTCTACTTTGCTCAGCTTTAATTGTATCCCTACCCAGAGGCTGGCAGCTAGGTGGTGAAGTACTACTTTGTGGGTTGTTTTTTTTTTTAAAATAATCTGATCTGAAACCCATCAAAGTTAATGAAACCCCCCAGGCTTCACTGGGGGTTGTATCAGGACCATAAAGTGTGAAATGGATTTCTTCTGATAATAGAAAGATGATTCAGTGAGTATCCTGGTTATTTTCTGATAATAGCTGTCTACGCTTCATAATTTTAGTTTGAAAGGACACGTAGCTTGATACCCCAGATATGTACTGCTGGAAGAAAGCACTGCCTCTGAAAAACAGCGTGCAAAAGGGTTCTAGCTGAAGTAGGATAATATAAATTAGATGTGGAAATTATTCCTTTAAAAAAAGAAGGTGTTTTAATGCTGCCCAAAGGCGAGACTGTGCCTTAGTTCCTGGAGACTCTTGCATCACAGCCTGGTGGTGTTATGCTGGAGAGTGTCCTTCTCTCACAAAGTAATCTACAGGATAATAAAGCAGACTCTATACCTCTGATTCTCTGTGCACAGAAACACACTCACAATGTGAATCTTGCCTCTATTTAGATGAATTCATGCTGCTGGAGTAGAATATGTAACACAAATTAAAGCTTGTGTAGATCTTAGAACAAGTGCCTATAAACTAAAAGGAAACTAGTGCTTGTGTTTCAGCTGTAGCACTATCATAACCACTCACTGTCTGTAATTTGCAGGAAAGACAGATTTCCTAGTACAAAACAAAGATTGCATAATCTTTATTGATGATCTAGATGAGGGGATCGAGTGCACCCTCAGTAAGTTTGCAGATGACACCAAGTTGGGTGGGAGTGTTGATCTGCTCGAGGGTAGGGAGGCTCTGCAGAGAGATCTGGACAGGCTGGAGCGATGGGCTAAGGCCAACTGTAGGAGTTTCAATAAGGCCAAATGCCGGGTGCTGCACTTGGGCCACAACAACCCCCAGCAGCGCTACAGGCTTGGGGAGGAGTGGCTGGAGAGCTGCCAGTCAGAGAGGGACCTGGGGGTGTTGACTGACAGCTGGCTGAACAGGAGCCAGCAGTGTGCCCAGGTGCCCAAGAAGGCCAATGGCATCCTGGCTTGTATCAGAAATAGCGTGGCCAGCAGGGACAGGGAAGGCATCTTACCCCTGTACTCGGCACTGGTGAGGCCACACCTCGATGACTGTGTTCAGTTTTGGGCCCCTCACTACGAAAAGGACATTGAATTACTCGAGCGTGTCCAGAGAAGGGCAACGAAGCTGGTGCAGGGTCTGGAGCACATGTCTTATGAGGAGCGGCTGAGGGAACTGGGGTTGTTTAGTCTAAAGAAGAGGAGGCTGAGGGGAGACCTCATCACCCTCTACAACTACCTGAAAGGAGGTTGCAGAGAGCTGGGGATGAGTCTCTTTAACCAAGTAACAAGTGATAAGACAAGAGGTAATGGCCTCAAGTTGCGCCAGGGAAGGTTTAGACTGGATATTAGGAAGCATTTCTTTACAGAACGGGTTGTTAGGTGTTGGAATGGGCTGCCCAGGGAGATGGTGGAGTCCCCATCCCTGGAGCTGTTTAAGAGTAGGGTCGACATAGAGCTGAGGGATATGGTGTAGTTGGAAACTGCCAGTGCTAGGTTAATGGTTGGACTAGATGATCTTCAAGGTCCTTTCCAACCTAGATGAATCTGTGGTTCTGTGATTCTGTAATGTCCAGGAGGTCAACTTAGGCTGTCTTTATTTAGGATGTTTAAAATTCACAGACAAACTGAAACAAGTAAAATTGCTTAAGAGACTTTGGTGAATTTTGTGGAGAGAAAGCAAATGTGAATGAGGAGGGCACTCTAACCTGTGCTTTGTATCAATGTTTATATTGATGTAGTTTTTACAGTGAAGAATTTAATACAAATTATTCTAACATCATTGCTGAAACTGAGTAACCAAAAGCTACGTAGGAGAAATATAGTCTATTTTTCCAAGCTTTTTGTATCTGCTATGCCTTTTGAGGAGTAACTGGAGATACTACCACTCATCTGTAGTTGCCTTTATTAAAAGATGTGAGAGTCTAACTTTCAGTGATGGTTGTGGTGTTGGATGTTTAATTATGAAGTGCTTTATTCCACTCAGGGTGTAGGAGCTGGCTCGCTGCACTCTGCCTGCATGCTGCAGGGGAAGCCTTGCTGTCTAATGTGGGTCTTTGAATTCTGCTATGCAGCACGATGATCATAAGTTACATCTTTAAATCTGATCTTAAGTGTCTCCCCTCTCTTCTCTCTTTCCCCCCCAAGTCACTCTAGTCAAGTTTTCTTTAGCTCTCTGACATTTCAGGCTTACAAACACAGTGTGGGTTCTCATGTAACAAATAAAATACATAAAACAAAAAGGTGGTTTTTGTCCTTTTAAGGATGTCTCTCTCTCTGATTTAACAATGCAACAATGCAAGTTTTCTTTGCTCTGTGATCAGTACTTTAACAGCTTGCATATTTAGGAATGGCTATGTCACAGTGGGTTGTTTTTTCTCACATCTGAAGCACAGCCTCACCATACAATTATACTGTAGAGGAAACAGAAGACCAGGCTCTTTTGTGATTTCTATGTAAAACACAAAGGGCCAGGGACATTTCTTACATTGGAAAGAAGTGGTCCATCCTCACCAGAACTTTAGAATTCTCACTGAAATCTTGCTTTATCGTTATATTTTAAGAGTAACATGCAGAGGTCACAGGATGCAGCAGAAGTTTCCCTCTGTTATGCAGTGGAGTAATTATTTGCCTTGTAAAGATTTGCTATAATATCTAACAAATTACACCATGCAACAATTTGTTCTAACATGTAAAAAATTTCGACTGTTTGTCAGTTTGCGTGATTGTTTTTTAAGTAATGCTTGACAGTGACAGTGTTCTCCTGCATTCATGCACCTGCTTAGACATCTCAGTAGGGATTTCACTGGCTGTCCCCAAGCCTTCAGAAACAGGTACTTGGTAACTCAAGCTGTGAGCATGAACAGGACTGTGTAAGAGAAAGTTTCAAAAACTGTTATAAGGTAACATCCTTTTTTGGTTGTTTTCTCAGTGTACAAGTAAATATTCCTGTCTTGTTAGTTTTAGTTTGTTAATGTACTTGTTTTGTTTTGTATGATGTAGCTTAACCCTTCTGTTGTGTTATATGCATGGTACACATACACACACTGGACAACTACTGACCTCACCAACTAAAAAGCATTGAGCCACTATAAGGAACTAACACATGCATGGAAACTTACTCTCCCAAGGTCACGCAGACAAAGTATCACAACTGGAAATAATATTCAAGAACTGTTGTCTTTAGTGTCTTTTATTATGCCTTGTAAATCATGCACTGCCCCAAGGCAGATGTAAATTATGCTTCTCTTGATTGCAGAAGTCCCTGTGTATTGCCAGAGTAGCATGAACATAGAATCATAGAATGGTTTGGGTTGGAATGGACCTTAAAAGACCATCTAGTTCCAACCCCTCTGCCATGGGCAGGGACACCTTCCACTACACCAGGCTGCTCAAAGTCCCATCCAACCTGGCCTTGAACACTTCCAGGGAGGGGGCAGCCACAGCTTCTCTGGGCAACTGAAGTGCTAAGGCTTGGACAACCGGCCCAAGCCAGAGTTGACCTATAGATGAATCCTGTATATTTATCATTGTGATAGTAGGTATTGTACTAAGTTATAACAACCCACTTATGCTGGTGTAAAAAGTGCTAAAGCATTGAAATACTGCAGCCTGAACAACAGGCCCCCAGCTGAAGCTGCTAACTTAGCATGTAGTCATTAATAAAATGTAAACTCACTAGTGAAAGACAAAATATAGTCAGTAGTGAGGAGAGAATGTATTCAACTTTCCTTTCGCAGCCTTGTTCAAGGCTGAGAACCTAAGTATCTGGCCTTGTTAGAAACTCCTTTGGTTCCGCCCCCGAGCCCTGGCCAAGCTTTTGGCTGGAATCCAACAGGAGAATGAAACCAGAAATTTTCCGCTCAAAACAAAGGTGCCACCTATTCTGGCTTGTCAATCTCTGGTATATAAGGCTGGGCCCGTTTGCAGTGACTTTGGAAGCCTCACCTATGGGTGGACGCACCGCGTAGGATTTCCCACTTGCCGGGACAGGCTCTCCAAATCCTCGCTGTAACCGGGGCTGCCCAGCAACTGCGGATCTGGATGATGATGATAACATATGCAAGTGGTGATGTATCTTTCTTAATCACTATTCTCTCTCTCTCATGTAGTAATGATTTGATGCATTACCCTGTATTTTCCTGTTTGTTGCTTTAAGTGCACTATTCTGCCTTTTCTTACTGCATGTTTTCTGTATTACGCTGTTACATTACTTGGTTATCACCAGTGAAATACGCCTACTCTTTTCACTCTGGTGTCCAAGTTTAATTGGTATCCTTAATCAGCAAACCAGCAACCTGTTCCAGTGCCTCACCACCCTCACAGGAAAGAATGTATTCCTTATATCTAACCTAAATCTACCTTCTTTCAGTTTAAAACTGTTACCCCTCATCCTACCACTATACCCCATAATAAAGGATCCCTCCCCATCTTTCCTGTGGGCCCCCTTTAAGTACTGGAAGGCCGCTATAAGGTCTCCCCAGAGCCTTCTCTTCCCTACAGTGAACAACCCCAACTCTCTCTGTCCTCATAAGGGAGGTGCTCCAGCCCCTGGTCATCTTTGTGGCCCTCCTCTGGACTTGCTCCAACTGGTCTATGTCCTTATCTTGTGGTCCCCAGAGCTGGATGCAGTACTCCAGGTGGGGCCTCACCGGAGCGGAGCAGAGGGGGAGAATCCCCTCCCTCGACCCGCTGGCCACACTTCTCTTGACACAGCCCAGGATACAGTTGGCTTTCTGGGCTGCGAGTGCACATTGCTGGTTCATAGTCAGTTTTCCATCCACTAATACCCCCAGTACACGTAAATGACCATCACAACTAACAGTTATAAATTCTATGTGATGCAGGTGCAAGGCTTGTATGTGGTTTCTTGAGGGACTGCAGAGAACAGAGTAAGAGGCTGCAGGTTTTTCAAAAAAATGCTAGAGCCTGAAGCATGGCAAGAGTTGGACATGTGGCACAAATCACAGCAGATACACTGAGATGTGCAAAAGGACAGATGCTCAGCTCTTCCAATTGCTTCATGGGGTTGCCTTCTGTATAGAGATGGGGATGATTAAATTTGCAGGGAGACACCTCAAGACAGCCTGGTTCCTCTTTCCAACCTAAAATGGCAATCACTCAGAAAACAGACATTGGAAAGTATTAGGGGTCTAGCTAGGCCTATTTTCTTTAATGTTTGGTGTTGTTTGGTATTTTTTTTCCTGTTAAGATTGTTTTATTATAAGGGAATATTTTGAAAAGTTCCTTCTTTGTGAGATGGCAGAGTAATATTAGCAGGGTGAATGGCACACAGATCATGCCCAACAGTAGGTTTACAGACTTGGAGCACCGCTGAGCAGCCATTGCAAAAAAACTGAGAACATGTTTTCACTCTCCCTACGTCCTGGAGTATTCTGGGGCAGGCAGAAGTGTTGGCAGCAATAGGTTGGGAAATGGTTCTCAGGTCTGTAATTGCTTGTACTTGCAGCTGATCCCAGGCTCTTAAAAATTATGTTCATACCATCAGGGAGGAGAAATGATCAATGGAAATAGTTCCCATTTACTGCTCCTCAGATACCAAGAGACAGTCTGTGCTGAGCTATGCTCCAGTGGGCTGTCACATTCTTGCTTTGAGTATATCATTTCAGATGTGTTATTTTTAGAGCCTTCAAGTCTATAAAGGCCTATGGATGTTGGATCAGGGCCAGCTTTGACTGCACTTCTAAAAGTGGTGGCCACAAAGAGCTATTCAGGGTAGTGCAGTGGATGACACACAGCTCTAATGAGCTCCTGAACTATTCTGGACCAGCTGTGCTTTTCTGTGCTGCAGGGCAGCTAGCTCATGAAAGGTGCTTATGTGCAGTTCATTGTCGGACCTAAGGCAGCCCAGGGCTGTGCAAAGGAGTATGAATTGACTTCAGGAGTTAGCCTTAGCATGCCATAAGCAGGCAAAAGGTAGCAGAGCCCCTACACATAGCTGTGTTTCAACTGTTGCACAGCTTCCTCTTTCAAGATACAGCAACAAGATCACACCTCTATGCCATGCAGGATATACTCATCACTGCTGCTCCAAATAGCCTTTTGCCAGCTGTTTCCTGTACAAATTCAATAACAGGATTATCACTGCTAGCATTATGCTTCCCACTACCACTTCTGTCTGTACCAGCAATAATTTAATCTTCTAGGGGAAAGATGGAACATAATACTAAACAATACCTCTTCTCAATGGGAACTATAGCCACTGGTGAAGAGAAGACAGGTACAGATATGCCTTAATTTCTGTCATGACAATCAAGATGGTAGAAGCAGCAGCAACGGATTATCTATAGTAAAGTCCATATCCTTCCAATTTCCACTATTATGATCATTGTTCAGAAAAAAACAAAGAAATCCAGACAGAGCATTATTTAATGTGGAGGCTCTGATGGGATCTTGTCATGGAGGATATGTATTTTCACAACAGCTCTACTGGCTGCCACTACAGTATCAGGGGGAGAGGTAGAGATGAGACTCAAAAGATCATGAGGACCAAAAAGAACTTGGAGACAGCCAATTTACAGCAATTTACCCCTAAGTATAGAAACAAAATCTGTTGCTTTTATACACTTTAAAAGCAAAGGATCCAAAATTGTATCTCATGGTTCTGATGCAAAATGTCAACTCTTTAGAGGCACAGATCACTTGGCAAGCAAAGTAGCATTGTCATTCTTTGTGCAAAGCTGGCAGAGATGTTGTGAACTCTTCAAAATCCAGCATCTTCCTTCCTGTCAATATCTCAACTCTTAAGCCAAGAAGTTCTAGAAACAACAAAACAATAATTCTTATGGTGGTAAGGTGTAGGATTTGAGTGCTGGCAAGACTTTTTGGGTTGGTTTTTTTTTGCCACTTGATGGTGATAACCCATGCAGATGCAAGCTTTTGCACTTCACCCAGAAACAAAGGGTAGAGGAATCTCCCAGAAGGCCTGATGTACTCTCTCTTATACATGCACTCAGTTTTGGAAAGCATTGTTTCCTAAATGTTATGTTGTTCTGATGTATGGGGAGATGGTGACTCGAGAACTCTGATGCAGTCCCTTTAGCTGTGTAAGTCAGGGTCAGCAGAAATATAGCAAACTACAGTATATGATTAAGAATTCTGTATTTATTTTTCCATGGGACAGGGCAGATTTTTATGTTTGCCTAGAACAGTCTAAAGGCCAGGGTCTCACTATTGCTTTGGTGAGCAAATGGTATTAGCATAGAGTAGTGGATGAATATCCTGAGAAAGGTTCTTCCACTACACACTATTCACTTTTACAACCTTTATGCAGAACCTATCAGATAAAAGAGTTTAGTAAGCACCAGAGGCTTCTTTAGATTGAAAATCAAATTTGACAATGCAACAATCAGTTACTGAAGACTACTGTCAACCATATTGCTGATTTTTGTGAACATCCTAATTTTGTCTCACTGTTTGTCAGAAGGAACATAAAGGACGTGTTCTACTAACAGGAGCAAAGTGACCATGAAGGATGTTTCTCACTGGTGTTTTTTGATGTATGACAGTTTGAGCAGTTGTTCATAATTTATGTAGTATTTTTACAGATCATTCTGTCAAGCTCACATGTATAAACACATGCATGAGTGTTCATGCTTTCAAGAAATCCAGTATAATTGGGAAAATTCAACAGATACCCATACTATGTGGTTGCTACCATCTGGTGGCTATCTCCATACACAGCATTTTTAATTGCTAATTATTTCTGTCCCTTCAAATAGCAGTGATGCAAAATTATTGGATTTGGCTTTTTTAAAAAAATGTGCCTGTTGTGCATTACCAATTCTTTCAGGTTTGTAGAATCAACAGACTGTAAACAGAGGCTGTGGCTAATCTGAACCTTCAGACTTTGCTGTGGTACCCACATTTTTACAGTGCAAGCTGGAAATGCTGTTGATATAACACATTCCAAAGGCGATGCATTCTTATTCCTGCTGCTATGTTGGGAGTGTAGAAACACCATTTGCTCAATTTCAGTGGCGTCCTGTACATACCATCTTTGAACTGCTGATGGCAAAAGGAGATTTGACTCATGTAGCCAGTGAGATGGTGTTGGCAGCAGTCTCAGCCCAAGTGTGGACAATTAGCTAGCAGCCCTAGTGGAAATGCTTTGCTTTGTCTCGGTGCTAAATCACTGGTAAGGCTGTCATTCTCTGTTGGCTCCCATGAGATGGCAAATCAGGTTCACACACAGGCACTTGTGCCTCACAGGCACCAGTCCCAGAAATCACAGCATTGCCTTCACATGAACAAATAACACTGTATGAAATTCCTGCTTTGAAACTCTCTAAATTCAACAGAAAGTACTTTTTCTTTTCTCTCGCTACTACTTCTGCATTTATAGATAGACAGCCTTGCTGGATAAACCTCAGTTTCCCACCTGCATTTCCAAAGTACTTGTAGCAGTTCCCACATGTCCTCTATCATTGTTTCCCTTTTTGCCCTATACTTGCTTATGCATTACATGTATTGTGTACAAGGTAGTGCATAATTTATGTAAAGAGGTGTAAATCAGCCTGTGCTTTATAGAGACCAGACCCCTATACTTAGATGCACCATCAGAGCTAAATACTGTGGCTGACAGGTCTCTCATACGTTACCATATGCTGCTACCTAGTCTGAACCCTGGCACACAGAAGTGATAAAATGATCCTTATATGTACTAGATTCCTATAAGCTGAAGTGCGGCAAGTTATCTAAAAGTGTATTTAGTTACAGTTTATGTAAGTTACATTAGTTATGTTAGTTACCACTGCCCTTCTCTGCAGAATTGCAGTTTTGTGTCACAGTTTTTCTAGAAAATATGGACTGAAACCATTGTTTCCTGGATGGACATTCAAGAGCTGGAGAGAGCTTTTGTAACTTTTACCCTGGTTTATGTATTTATCTTGCACTAGCCATGTGTTGTCCCTAATAAATTAAAGCATCTCAGTGCTCTCATTATGTGAAAAAAGCATTATTGTTCTGGCTTACTGAGGAATAGAGAAGATTGACTTGCACTTTGTGCACAGCAGAGGTCAGGCTAGAACCTGCACTTTCTGAAATTCAGTCAAAGAGGCCTAAGTTTAGCAAATGGCAGCTCATGTTCTAGGAAAAGCAGGTTCAGCCTGTGACCTGTGCATGTGACTGAATACATATGCACAAGGTTGCAGCAAATGCTTGCAAATCTGTCATCCTTCATTGCATATGCAATTGGAATCACAGAAACCTGCCCATCAGTATAACATCCATAGAAAAGAACATGTTGTTGCACTCCTCTTACTGGTTTACACGTGGAAGCTAAAAAGGTTGAAAATAAGGAACTCAGTCTTTTATATATTGTTCTGGAAGAGAAAAGAATGGCTTAATTCTGGCCACATAGGTATCCAAGGTGAACCATCAAGAGTGAATATAGCCATTGCCTCCAGGTACTACTTTTCCTGAGAAAATGGCAGCAACCAGTACTGAAGAGTAACATTAATCAATGAACCACCTGAAGCAACCTTCATGAATAACAAATCTATTTCCCAGAGCAGGCCAAGGGATCTGTCAACTTACCACAAGACACAGAGATAAGGTGAACAGAAAGAAGTCACGCAGTGAAGCTGACAGATAATCTGGTAAGGATCCTGGGCAGAGATATCCAGCTTTCCAAGCCAACATGTTCTTTGCTAAGGTATCATTTTACTGTCTTTTCAGATGGTAAGTAGATGTTGGTTTTGTTCTAGCAAGACCAGCCTGCCTAAATGTAATTCTTACGGTTAGCCTGGATTTCTCAAGAAGCTGTATGTTCCCATATCAGAGCATATTGGGCATTTTCTCTAAACAAGGCTGTGCAATTCAGCAAGAGAGCTGATACTTTGAGGCAACCTCCGCAGAGCTGAAGAAGCCAAAATGACTCTGCCATTTAAAGAAGCTATGCCCAGGGCCAGCATCCAGGGTTACTCAGAGAGAACATACAAAAGCTGGGCAAGGCAAAGAAAACCCCTTATCACTGATCTGTGATAACATGTCTGTGCTTCAGTAAATGCAAGACTGCAGTCAGATTTCAGCTGGCAGTTCTCTGAGAACCGTTGTAGAGGTAAATAAATTAACTGTTCCCTGCTTCCCATTTATTCCTTGTTTTGTTTGTGAATGCCTTGTTTTAACATGACAAAGTGATTACCTAGATAGAAGATTTCTATCTCTGCAAACATACAGATGAGTTGGAATCCAGATGAAGCTCTCAGAAAGATTTCTTTTAAAATGGAAGTAGAAAATAGCACCTAATACTAATTCCTATATAAGCACATAATTACTCCCATTTCCAATTAGCAACTGAATTCCAGCTCAATACAAAGCACTGTACATAAATCCAGTTCTAAAGAGTAAGAGAATTAACACATGCATAACTCAAGGCATGCTGCTTGACCTAAGTTGTGAATGGTAATGTCAATTTTTGCTGTACATATGCTAGAAAATTCTCACTTCATAAGTGAATTTCAAAGCTTATGTAGATTCATTGTTTTGTGAAAGGGTTAGTTTTTATTCAATGTTTCAGACTGCATTCATTTTAGTTGAAGACTTGTTGGATATATATTTTCAAGGCCAAATGATATCATTAAGGTATGCATCCTATAAAATACAGGCCATAGAATAACATCCAGTGACTGGACAGTCTATAAGCTTTTTCAATAAAAGATCAGACCCTGAATGTGCATGTAAGTCCCTATGCGCTTACAAAAAATATATGCACACGGATTTTGCAGAAGAAAAGATAAAGTTTGTAGTACTTTTTGTCTGCTATTGAGAAATGTGTTGCAAATGTGGTCTTTCATATCCTGTAATATGCTCAGCACCTCTGAAGCACATAACATGGCTTTAAGATGCCCTCCATTGAGAGCAGGAGACACGAGGCAGGGGAGATCATCCATCTCCCAGCAGCTGCCTTCAGCATCCCAGCCCTCTCTGATTTTGGTGTATAGACCTGACTTAATGAAATTTTAAAAAAATGAAACCCTGTTGTGGTTTCATGTTAAATCTTTTTAGTAACTTTACAAACCTTTTGGATGCTTAGACTACAAAACTTAATTTCTTCAGGTTAGATCAGATATTCAAGAGAATCACACCTTCAGAGGCAGGATTTTCAAACTATGATGCATGACGCTGCATCGGATGATACTTGTCAAGAGTAGAGAGAGATGTCTGGTAATTTAAATTAACGGAATATGAAAAAAAGGCAAAGTGTTAAACCTTTAACTTCATTGGATGCTGTGGATGTTTGCTTGGGACATTTAGGAGTAATAGTACAGTGAAGCAGTTGACCTTACGGTCACCAATACATGGCTAATGTCTTGCTCTAGTAGTTTGAATTTTTGTGCCTCTGCTGGCTGATAATGGTCTTCTGATATTACTTTAGCTATGGGTGTCCAGAGGGTGATCTTGTAACTGGTTTTGACACTCTTGTTCTACCAGAGAGTTTTCAGTAGCTTTGAGGAAGCAGAATGATGTTTTGCATTTTTCTGATTTGATTGGTTTTTTAGTGAAAGGGTAAGGAGAGTTGGATTGGTTTAGCTTATCATTTAGCAGGAAAAGTGTGTTAGGAAATAAAAGATGGTTCAAGGTAGTCTATTTCACTGCAAAGTGTTGAGAGTTGCTCTGTCTCTGTCATGTGATAGGAAAGCTATCCTTGAGGATCAAACAGAAAAGAATCTGGGATGTAGGACTGATGGGGAAGTCTGATCTAAATAAGTTAGATCTATTTCAGTTAGATGGTAGTAAACTTTTAGTAAGATAACTCTGTGTGTATTTTGTTTTATTGATGTAAAAGACCTCTTTCTCAGTTTGCTTTGGAGAGGAAGAAGTGAAGAGCACAGTAAAAATTCTGCCAGTGTCAAAAAAAATATAATTAGCACCTTTAACACAATGAAGCAGTGTTTTTAATGCTTGGTCTTTTAGGATCTTTTTCCCATTGATCCTGAAAAGATGTTCTGACTAGAAAAGACAGAATATAAAATCTTGGGCTTTAACAAGTGAGTGACTAGAATTTTTTGGCTTTGGGACAGTCAGAATTTTACTGAAGGAAATGTAGGCCCAGCTAAGACCATAGTCTCAGTTAAATTTCAGCATGAGTGTAGGGTGTAAAGATGAGGATCTGCTTCAACACAATTGCTCTTACATGTGCTCCTCTGTAACATAATCCTTTTTCTTTGTTTGTTTTTTGGGGGGAGATGGAGGAAGGGAAAGAGGGGCAGGAGGAGGGTTGTGCATAAGATGCGTTCAACCTAGACAGTCAGAACAAGTCTAGATGCTACTCTGTGTGACCAGAAAGGTTAAAAATAATGCCCTAAATCTTGTTTCATCTAGGTCAAAGTTGCAGTTACACTTACAGTTCTCCAGCATTTAGAAATCACTGTAAGACTCCATCTTTTCTCATTAGCTCTCATGACCGATCTTTTTATACCTATGTCTTGTGTTTTCATGAGAAGAAAGAATACAAAGTTTCAACTACTAGTACTGTGAAAGCTTCCATAAAAAACATCCTTGTCAACCCTTTTGTTCCAGTACAGATAAGAAGTACCATTTGAAATACTACCAGTTCAAGGAGTTTTAAAAAGTAGGATACACATGAAACACATGGTAGTAAGGGAAATAGTTAACATTGTATTTGTTTGATTTTTTAATTTCATGTTAAAAATATCTGAGAGTACTAGTAATATACACAAAAAAGTGAAAAGTGATTGCCAAAACTCACTCTACACCAGCTCTATATCATTTTGCTGGCTATGAGACACACAGTAATTTTCAAACCTAAGATTTTAAACAACTTGCCCAGGCCTGCATGGAAATCAATGGCAGGGTTGGGATTCAAATCAAAATTCTTAAAATCTGTTCTCTCTCTGCTAGAGAGAAAATCTGTTCTCTCTCTGCTGCTTTCTTGCCTGACCAATGCAGCTAGAACAAAACTTTTAATATCTTTTAAAGACGAAGAGGCAATGTTTCTACAGTATTGGAGAAGGGACAAGAGAGGTGGAGCTCACATCTAACAATCTGTGGGAGTATATGTATTCAAATAGGAATGTTCTAGTGCACATGGGGAAATCTGGTTACAGCAATTATGCATTACCTGTACATTTGTACGTATGTACAAATGACCATAGAGAAGGTCAGGAAAAAAACCCAAACAATTTCTTAATGAACTCCTCAGGATCAAGATTATTAAACTGCAAGTTTTGCACGGAATAATAAGACATTCATTTTTCTCTGCTGACTGCAAGGCGGTGTGACTTAAAAAATACACTTCCTCACAAGTAGGCAGAAATCTATGGAATTTGAAGTAAAGGCTACATCCACATCTATCACATTTTAAACAGTGCAGATCAAAGAAGAGATCAGCTGCTTGTGTGATCAACAGGTTTTAGGATTACAGTTACAAATAATTTTACAGGCACTTGGGAATTTGGGTAACATAAAAATTGCGTGGAATCAGGGAAAAGAAGACACTTCTTGTGTTTGATACGTACTCTATGTCCAAGCCACTGAGGTAAAACGTCTTAAATAACTAACAAACTTTCAGAAAGGCCTGATCTAATTGAGCAGGGTTTATTCAGCAGGGCTTGACCTATCCCTTCTTAACAGTCTCAACATGGCACTTGAAAATGCTATAGCTCTTTCCCCATATGTTAGAAAGATAAATAATTAGCATCCTTGTACTTCAGTTAATGAAAAGAGCACAATGCAAAATTAGAAGATATTTTCTAAAATAGAAAAAAGAAAGAGGTACTAGGGGGTTTTAGCATTAGTTTTGTTCATTCATGAAGATATCAGAAACACCACACAAAGCATAGACACAGAACACGGGGCTGGTAATATCTAAAAACTGTAGATCGTATATGTCAAGCAATTGTCTGTCAGTCACCGCCTGGAAACGTAGTACACCCACTTCAGAACAATTTTTCATGTGGATTAACTCTCCTGATTTATTTGTCCAGGAGTTCAAGAAAAAACAGATGTAATATTTCCATAGCGTCAACTGCAAAGTACTTTGTACCTCAGGTGTTTCCTTTTTAGGGACATTTTAACATCTATGAAACCCCACCGCTTATAGTGAAGTTTCTGTGCAGAGTCCTAGCATATGATAAAGGTATCTGCTGAATATTGTTATCTTTCATGGGATAACTCAATGTTAAAAAAAGTGCACCACCATGAGTTTTAATGTTTCTGACATAGATAAAACAACATTTGTACCTTTACCATCGACTAATTTGCTATCAATTTTTACATGTGAATGCATCCTGGTTTCAGTTCTAAGCCAGCTATATATATGTATATGTCAGTGATCACAAATCTACTGCTGCATTTCCAGTTAATCTAATGGTAAATAATCATTATTACAGAGATCTGGGTGCTTTTAATAGCTCTTTCTCAAAGCACATCTAATTTTCTTACTTCAGTTTAAGCAGTAGTTTTGATTTTCTAAAACACCTCTGGAACAGATACAAATCATGCAGGTGCTCCACCTCCAGCAGCCTTCTGCAAATTGCTTTACTTCTAGACCACGCTCTTCAGACACGGTATTTTGGCAGCATTAAGTCACTAACACTCAGTCATAGAACATAGTGTTTTCAAGTACAACTCTGTCTTCCTTCTCAAGGCCAGCTCTGTCCTGGGCTGAGAGTCTTGTGAAGCCCATATAAACAATCCCTTATCATGCATATTGCTGAGATTCTTAACTTTTCTGCAGTTCAACATATGCAGGTGTGCGTTCCTATTGGCCTCAAAGCAGTGTTAAAATACAGTTCTGAAAGACCATCATAGGATTGTGAATCTGTAGTGAACAGGAAACCATGCTGAGTGGTCTGGCGGCTATATGCCACCCATTTTGTTCTTCTAAACCAAAATGAGTGATTTTCTTTCAAGAATTCTTGCCTTACCACATTTACATTTAAAGACAAAACTTGTATTTTTGTTAGTTCCCTGTTAAAATACATGGCTATTAAATTTTTAAATAAAGATACATTTTTATTAATGTTGCATGTTCTACTAATTTTTGTACATGATTGGATATAGTCGTAGTTTAAAGTATTAATAGGGAAAGAAATGATGGCTATGAAGATTAAATAGAGCAGTTGGGGTTTTTTTATGTAAGAACCATTGCTCTGCAGCATCTGAGCTTTTCACAACTTCCTCTCTGCCAGTATCAGTTACTGATATTTTCCGAAACACTGGTGATGGCTGCTGATAAACATTTTGAACTAGTTCTGTCAGGTTAATGTGTTTAAATGTTCTTTGAATCACTTTTTGCAAACTGCATAGTACTGTATTTTTTTAACTCAATTAAGTTAATTTCTTCTCACTGGATCCACACGGAAGACAGTGCTGGACTTAATAAAACCTTCACTCTCCCTATTAAAGAATAGTCAATGAGGTTTTGAGACTTGCCAGCCATTTCTGTATCTAAATGATGACTCCGCCGCACCCCCCCCCATCTTCTGGACAGAACTGCCTCTCCTCAAGACAGCCTCGTGAGACAAGGAAAATAATGGGGTTATGTCTACAGAATTTTTAGCTGCATGTAAGCAAGCAGGGCAAAATTAGCCAATCAGTGGTCTCAGCTGCAGACAGTCCTCATTTTTTTCTGCTTGCAGTTATTCCTAATGAATCTTTTCATTGGTGTTTATTTTTAACTTACTGACATGAGCTATTTTCTTAGTCTCATTGTGTTTTTATGAATCTCAACAAACAGTTTAGTTCTCTAAACATCTGAAACCCTGTTTTTAGTCAAATTATAACTAGACTTTGGCTGTGCTGGGCTGCTGAAGAATGATTTGCTTTTCCTCAAAAATTGAAAAGATGGGGAAAAGCTCCCACTTGAGAAATCATGTATCTCCCTAACTAGAGGGATCTGATCCAACATGGCTTTGAACTTGTAAGAAAAATTTCTGTTTCTGAGCTAGACAAAGCTATTATTAAAAAGAAAAAAATCTGTTTTCTCCCATGAAAAGTTAAAATGCAGGTCTTACACTGATCAATTTTTAAATGATCTCCAAGGACTGGAAGTTAATATTCAGCATTATCTTCTGACATGAACTACTGTTTGTGCTCTTTGTTCAGTTAGAAATTTCAATTTTGTTAGATCTACCATGTCATTATGAAAATTGATCTTGAAATAGAAACTTCTACCGAAATTCTTTTGCATTTTTCATAGCCTACAACTGCTGTTGCTATTTGTTGCAGTTGCTGCTTTTATACTCTGCTTTCACTCCCGATTGTTTATCTTCCACTTGCAAAAGCTAACACGCAGAAACCACATTCAGATCCAGGTGGTGGAAAGTGTCCGGCTGAGTTAGTAACCATAGAAGAAACATGTTGCCTAACTTTTTATTTGTTTGGAAATTTCTGAAGGAAGAAAACACCCGCTTCATTGATTTGGTCGTCAAAAACAAGTATTAAAACAGGCTTCCTGAGTTGTACGTCACCCGTCTCCGATTTCGGACACTCAGCTTTTCCCACACGAAGCTTTCCACAAACTCAAGCGCCTGTGGTCAGGACTGGAAATTTGGGCTAAAGCGCTGCTTGCGGGCTCTCCCTCAGCTACTCGGACGGAACGCGCGGGCCAGAGGGGAGGGGGGGGGGGGGGCAGGGGGGGGGGGGCAGGGCCGGCAGTGCTGCTGCCCGGCCGCTTACCGCAGGCAGGCGTGGACTCGCGCGTCTGCCGCAGCCCAGGCGCCGCCGCGGAGCCCGGGCGCCCCTGGGGCGGAGGCGCCGGTGGGATGGGGCGCGGGCAGCAGCCGTCGCCGCCGCCGGGAGGTCCCCTCCCGCCCCGCGGGGCAGCCCCGGCACCGGCCCCGCGGTGCCCCAAGCGGAGGGCGCCGGGGGGGCGGTGGCGGGCCGGGGCGGGGCCGGGCGGGGGCTGCCCGGGGGCGCTCGCTGCCCCTGCGGCCGCCAGACTTCCTCCGCGCCCCGCACTTCCTGCCCTGCCCGCCGTGCCTCCCGCCGCCGCCCCTCTCCCGCGCAGCCGGCGCCGGGGGCTGCGGGAGACGCGGCACCGGCCGCCGCCTTCCTGCGAGGCGGGGGGCGCCGCAGGCGGCGAAGCGAGGTGAGGGGAGCGGAGCGGAGCGGCCGCTGGCTGGGCTGGGCTGGGCTGGGGTCTGGTGCGGCCGGGCCTGCCGGGAGTCCCGTGCCCCGCACGGCGGCCTCTGCGGCGGCTGAGGCAGGCGGGCGGCGGAGGCGGGCCGGCCCGGCCCGGGCAGGGCAGTGGTGGGCGCGGCGTGGGGGACCCGGTCGGCGGCCTGTCGCCGCTTGGCTGGCTCTGCCCCGCCGGGCTCCTCTCGCCAGCTCCAGCAGCCGGCGGCCGGCGCGGGAAGGCGAGCGGCGTCTCCGGCGCCGGGTGTGTGCGTGGGGGCGGCCGCCGCTGGTCCCGGCGCGGGGCGGGCGGGGCAGCCCCGGGCGGGCGCCGTGCCCCGGGAACTTCCCACTCGCGGCGGGTAGATAGATGCCCGCGGAGGTACCGGGGCGCTTGGGCTGGACTTAGCTTGAGTGCATACCTAAAGCTAAAGGCGTTCTTTTATATTACTTTTTTCTTCAGTGAGTCTCCCCTCTTTGGGCCTTTTGCACAGAGAGAAGCGTGTTGGGCGCGAAATGACTGGATATTCACAGCAGAGGTAGAAATAATGATGATGATAGAAATCAGAAAGGGCCAGAACAAGGCAGAATGTGAGATAGGCTTCTCCAGGCTCCCCTTCCCGGGAGAGGTCGGACCAGACGGTCTTTTGAGGTCCCTTCCAACCAGGACCATGACCTGAAACTGTTCACCCTCTTCCCAAGCCAGCCCTGCTTCAGCCGGCTCCCTGATTTACCTCCCTGCAGGCAGACAGGGCGGTGGAGGTCTCTCTCTGCTGGGGTGGCTTCATGGCTCTTCACAAATTTGTGCCTCCAGAGGCCTTCCCACTTCTGCTTGGAAAAGTGTTTTCCCTACCTTCTCAGAACTGTTGGTTTGGCTGTTGGGTACACAATACATACTGGGTTTTACTTCCTACACATAGGAAGTTTACCTTTGTTCACTTTATTGGATTTCCTTGTCAAAGTGGGAGATGGGAGTAGCTGATAGGGTTTTTAATTAACCTTGCTCTTGGGTGGAGTCTTTTTAAATGGCCTTTCATCGTACATCTTAACTTTGCTCATAAAGAACTATTAGCAGTGTTGTCTTCTTTTTTTCCTAGGGGGAGGTTTGCATGTTTTAGAGTGAAACTGCACGTGTAGTGTTCCGGGGCTGGGGGGGATGGTAGCGATTTTGTGGTTTTCTCGCCCCATATCTAAACTCAGCGTACTCCATTTCCTTTTTTTTTTTTTTTTTTTTTTAAGATCAAGTGGGTGTCTTGTTGTGATTCTAACAAGATAGTTCATGTTGTATGGGAAAAATACCGACAACAAAATATTTTCCGAAAAAGAAATTAGCAGTCTGATTAACTGTTGAGATCATTCAGGTATTTGAGTTTGCTTGTTTAATTTTGTTTTCATGCACAGTATTTTCAGGTGGTAGTAGTATTGTCTACCAGTACACCTGGATAGCATGTCTGGAAACTTTGTGTGGGTATTATAGAAGATTTTTATCAAGTTACCTAACATCAGAATAGAACCTAGCATCTGTTCAGCTACGCATCTGCTTGGGATTTCTCTTTAATTAGATAAGGTAGGGCATTGTGCGTGATTAGTTATTAACTTCTTGTAAAGTAGTCATTTGAAAGCAGAGACACTTCCCCAGTTGAAAAACAATTAGTGAATGAGTGGTAACGGTCACTCTCCCCTTTTCAGTGTTTTTGTACTCTTCTGGTCTGTTACTTTTAGTTTAAAATGCATTAGAAAAGGAAGACCTAAAATATGAATTGAGTATCAAGTGATGGTTACTTTTGAGAAGGATGAGAGTGCATTTGCTGAATGTGTTGTGCCCGTTTCTGTGAAAAGTGAAACTTGGTAATTTGGGCAAACAGTGACTCAGTGATATCCTGTGGCATCTGTGTTTGAATTATTTTTTGGGGGGTGATTGCCACTTTGAAGTGAGCCAGTTGTCCAAAGTACAGAAGTTTGAAAAGTGACTGTTGCTGAATGTTTCAGGAGTTTGTTGTCTTCTTTTTCTTTCCGCCTGCAGTTTGTGGATTCTTGTGAAAGGGTAATTAGAAAGTTTGTCGTCGTCAGGCTTCAGTTCATTGTACAAACTTTAAATCTCCATTGGAAAAATGTTTGTTTGACCTCTTTTGATTTGCAGACTTGAAAAAAAAACCTCTCCAAACAGTGCTGCTGCAGAGGATGAAAAAAAAAAATAAAAATGTGTGCCATGTTTTGTGACAGTGTATTAGACCCAGTTTCTGACCACTTGTAGTCAGTCAGTGCAACCGTGAAAGCATAAAGGTTGCTGCTGGCTGTAACAGGTTCTCGCCATGCAACTGCGAATGGTGGTACTTGCGGGTAACATCCAGCCATGAGTGAGAACCAGCAATTTGATTTCTCTTTCAAAGATGCTCACTACTGTATGTTAACCATATATAAAACTAAAAATGAAAGGTTTTGACTCATCTTTGTCACCTCTCCATTCTCCATCACCTTTTTTTGGAAGACTTGAGTGCACAAATATTTGCTTTCTGGTTCACGTCTTTTAAGATTTTTTTTTTTTAAGTTTTATTTATTTTTCTTAATAAAACCCTGCTTCTAGTACATTTTAGTCTGATTAGTTATGTCTGGGTATAACTAACTGTTGTCAGTGGAAGAGGTTTTGATTGTCTTGCTTGGTTAAGCTGATGTATTTTTATTCAAGCAGTCAGACAGGAATTTCATGGCAATATATGAAAAAAGCAGGTAATTTTTTCCAGAATATCAGTGAGAAATTGAGGAATCTGCAAAAGGTGGGGATAGCACCACTGTCTATCTGTGGGGGTTCCTCGATGGGAGGAGGTTTTCCCAGCCTGGGCAGAGCAGTCGCCTGTCAGTAGCCCTGGTCAGGATGGGGTTGTGTGTCCTCTCAGGGCTGTCCGGTAGCCTTTGGGTCCTTGCTGCTTTTTATCTCCTTTTTTTTCTCTGGTTATGGGCCTGCCTTTCCAAAGGGATTTTCCTAAGGCTCTGTCCTCCCTTGAAGGTGCAGACCTCCAAGTAAGATGTGCCTTTGCTTTTCAGTGGTTGCTCCGGCTGCACGTGATCTTCACATGCTGCTCTGGCTTACGCTGACTTTGTACTATCCTGTGGCTAGGTGGTGGAGGCAGCAGTCGGTAGGCAGGTAAGCAGGTAGTGGATAAGGGACCCCTTTTGCTTCCCTCCAGGCTGTGAGCTGCTTTTACTGAATTCTTCATCTGTTCTGCTTGTTCCTGCTCAGCAGGTCATGCATATACACAGAGCTGGACCTTGTGAGCAGAGAGACTTGGCTTTCCTTCTGGGAGTCTGAAATGCAGAAATTGTTTTGCTTCGACTTTGCCTCTAATGTCTTAGTCTTGAGGCTTAGTCGATGCGATTGTTTATTATCCTTAGTGGAAGGCTGCTGGATACCAGCAATTCTAGTTCAGCTGAGTACAGTAAAAGAAGGAATTGCTTAGACTGGTAGTATATTAATATGGGAAATAAAAGTACACTATATGTTAATTTGCTTGAATACCTCAGAGTCTAAAACATCTCCCTCTCAATGAAGCACTGCTGGGTTGGCAAAGCAGAAGGATTAAATCTGCTGTTCAGAAGTCAGGAATTTTATGCTCTACCGAATGCAGAGCACTATGCACGTGATACAGCATCTCATTTTCACATCTGTAGTAAACATTCATGAAAGATGGATTCCTTCATGTTCAGTAAAATCATTTTCTTAGCCATAAAATCAGAAACGTGTTTTATTTTCAACTCAACTGCACCAAACCAGATGTTTCCTGGAAAACAGCATGTACAAATACATTTCCATGTAAATGTACTTGCTGAGCTGATTTGCTTATCTGTCCTCCAGAATGCGTGTGTGTGTGTATGTATCCATGATAGAAAGTTAAACAGTTTTTATTTTTAAACTGACAAGAGGGAATATCAATATTGCAACTGAGGTAATATTTTGGGTCTGCACTATTCAGATGGAGGATCCTTCTGTGTGTTTCATCTCTTTCCTCTTCGTTTTGCTTTGCCTTCTGTTGAGTATAAAAATACATTCCAATGAACATAAATTATTTAAGGAAAAACAACACTGGATTTTCGAGAGAACAATGTTTTGAACTCAAACATGCTTTAGTGAAATCAATGTTTTCTTGCTTGCTTGTTTTTTAATAGCTGAAAAGAGCAGAAGAGTTGCTGTAGTCACTGGAATTGCATACTAGGTAGGTGTATTGGCATTCCTTAACATAGTTTTGCACCTATGCTTTAAGCTGCATGAGCTAATCATTCTTTCTTCGAACAATATAGTTGCTTTACTTCTGGAAAAGTTCGAACTGAACAGCTAGTCCCATATATTTATCAAGTACTTAAATTCCTGTACAAGTTGTTACTGCTGATAGCGTGGACTGCTTTATTTATTTCTGACTGCTAGGAGGAAAATAGCAATTACTTTATTCAAGTAACACTTGGAATGATGCACTATGTCTTGCAGTGCTGTGTTTAGTAATTTCTCCACATTTTCAAGTGTACCAACTAAAACTCTTACAGTGAAGAACAGGATACGAGTGACTTCGTGACAGATTCCGATACACGTTTTTTCAAATGTAGTATTTTATTCCAGTAAGTAAATTAATTATCTTGGTCTTTAGCTGATGTGGCAGTGCTGATCATTGCTATTTTCCACCTCTCATTTTTGCCACTCTGGAGGTCTGGATTTTTTGGTTTTCAGGGAACCTGTGTAAGACGAGGTGGCTCTGTACTTCTTAGGTGCTCCTCTTAGGATGACACAGCAGGAGAACATTCTGTGCAAGATGTA
Source organism: Strix aluco (assembly GCF_031877795.1). NCBI lineage: Eukaryota > Metazoa > Chordata > Aves > Strigiformes > Strigidae > Strix > Strix aluco. Next base: position 71,308,655 of record NC_133971.1, read on the forward strand.
TGGGTTTCTGCAATTCTGACAGATATGCACAAATTTCCAATACAAAGCTGCGTGTGTGTTTTAGTCCACTGCATCTTGATTTTTTTTTTTTTGCTTTACAACAAAAATGCATGGTTCCTACCCATGCCTTTGCTTTTTCTGTTGACCTTACCTCAGCTGTACATGGCCCTGTGGGTGTCCACTAGAGCTGTGCTGCTTGTGTTGGTTTGCTCCATAACTGAGGTTGCCTTAGGCAAGAAACTCAAGCCTCAGGTGTTGGACCTGTGCAGCTGTGCATGGTTTTTTTGTTTGTTTTGGGTTTGTGTGTGTGTGTGTATGTACATGAAGAAGAAGCATTTTTAGGAAGCCACATTAGGCTCCATATATACGCCATCCCCAAATATTAACAAATTCACAGACTTTTCAAACGAATAAATAGATTTGAAACCTTCACCAGTCTGGCAGTATTGTGCACTCCCTGCTGAGAAAAGAGGAAGATGGTTATATCTTAAATTGAATGCAGAGAGGGGATTTTGCAGAGGGTGTATGTACACAGGTATAGGTGAGCTGTTGAAGGACTGAAGTGCTGGACATACAGTAGAATCAGCATTTCTGGTACCTGCTAACTGCTGGCGCCTTCTTCCCCCGTGATTACAGTTTATGTCCATGTGTAAACCATTGAGAGTTGCTACCATTTATTAATTTTTAAATACATCACAACTTGTAAATTGCATCTGTAGGGAAGGAGTTTTTTTAAAAAGCTTGCACCTTGAGAGACTGGACAATATATTAATAGTAAATGTGCCCATTTCAGATTTAGTTAGTGTCTCGCGATGCATCCATGTTTGTTGTCTGTTTGATCTTCTGTGCTCATTTTTGCTGGCTTTTGTCTGCAGGAGTGCAAAAATTTAAAAAGGTTGATTTCAGATTACAAGAGAGCAATCTATTACAAGCTGTGCCCAAAATTCCCAGTGGAGTTTGGGGATTCATTGAGCTAGGTGCTATTACAGTCATTAAGACCAGATATCATCATGTCATAGGATGAATATGGCCTATTTCAAACCAAATTGCAACTGCCCTTTGCCCCTGCTTTTCTGTTAAGATGGGCTGTTCCACAGAAACAACCCAAGTCTCAATAGTAACCACTAGTAGTACCCTTGGTACTGCTTATTCGTTAGAACAAGGCTATTTATTTTCTGTGAGGAGCAGAGAAAGCAGCTGAGGATCAAAACAACCATCACTTAATACAATTTACCATTGAAATCAATGGAGTGTCTGCTAATTATTTTTTTATTTTTTAGATTATCCTTGAAGTAATTTGATTTAATCTGATTTATTTATTTATTATTTACAAGCTTGGAACCAGAAAGCTAAAATAGTATTCTCAGAGGGAATAAGTTGAAACTACCCAAGTTTGGGAAGCACAGTGCAAATTACTCCTGAAACAGTGAGTTTAAGTTTATTTTCTGACTAAATGAGATAGCAAGGAGTCTGTCCTCTATCTGTAGACCAGTATTGTCTAATTAGCATTTTGGGTGGAATATATGATGAAAGGATGGCTGGTTTGTTCTGATTATTCCAGATTTTCATTATATTGTTAGGAATGTTCAAGACGTCCCTGCTCAAGTCCATGGGAAGCTTTATGTGCAAACTAATAGTGTGAGATGGCCTTTCTTTGTCCTTCAGATGGAGATACCTAGACAGTGCACCTTTCTTGCTGGGTGTAGTCCCTTCAGCTGAGAGCCGTTGCATTATTGTAGTAAAAGTTTTATTGTGTGTATAAAATAGCTGTAGCAGTAGATGCAATATAATGTATCTATTTTAATTTACAGGTTTCCACACTGTTGTGGTTCTTTGGATTTGGTTTTTTTCTTGAAATGGTAGGGCTCGGAAACAGCTGCCGAGGGATGAAGTCTCCACCACTCCTCGTGGCTGCACTTGTGGCATGTATCATTGTTTTGGGCTTCAATTACTGGATTGCAAGTTCTCGCAGCGTGGATCTGCAGGTAACTTTCCTATTGTTCTGCACATCATCTTGTACTTGTGTGGTTAATAAACATGGTCCACAAGAAGGCTGCTTGACCTGCCTGTGGTGGGCCAGGAGCTTAAGCTTGTTGTGGGAATTTTCACAAGTATTTCAGATGGGGGGAATGGGAGGAATGCCTATTTGTAGGTGAGAGGGACCCAAAACTTTAAGACCTATGTGTATGGTACTTGTTAATTCTGCTCACACAAAGTGTTTGGCTGTCTCGTGCTGTTTCAGTTTACAGATGTGGGAAATGCCATCTTCTGTTTTTCTTCCAAACTACATTGAGACTGGTACTCCATTTTTAATATGAATGGGCATCTGCAATTTGCTCATTTCCCTAGATTTTTTTCTTACATGACCCATAAGAATGTATGCATACTTTCCCACCAAGTACAAGGAAATCTAGCTTGTTCAGAAACAGTGGCTAAAAATCTGAATTTGCATTTCTCAGAAACCTTTCCTAAAGAGGTCACACAACTCACATGGAATAATTACCTTGTCTGCTATTTTTCTAATGGTAACTGTATTTTCTCTGACTGTTGATTAAAACTTGCGTTTTAATCCTTCCTGGAGTGCATGTTCTGAAGTTGAGGAGAACATGAATAAAGTTTCTGGTCTGTGACAATGTGTGTAGGATGGTTCTTTTTTTTCTTTTTTTTGTTTTTAACAAGCAAACCTAAAAACTAAAACCCTGGTGATTAAACATGGCTCATGAGAGCTCCTGCCAAGTTTTTTCTAATGAATTTTTATCCTCTTTATATTTGAGCCGAATTTTAGCACTGAGTTGACATCTGTAGGAATTGAACTCCTGTTTCACCTCAGAGTGGGCACTATTCAAACAGGACACATGTCTCTGCCCTTGCAGTTCATGGTATGTCTTAGCTTTCCCTTGGCGGAGGGTAATGATGCCCTGTCTTCTTGGACTCTGCTCATCCCTTGTTTTCACTTTAGTCAGTGGCCTCAGGATGGTAGCTACGAGCAGGTAGTAACTGTGTCAGTACTGCTGAAGCAGTAAAAAACTGGCTGGATGGCCAGGCCCAAAGAGTTGTGGTGAATGGAGTTAAATCCAGTTGGTGACCGGTCACGAGTGGTGTCCCCCAGGGCTCGGTTTTGGGGCCACTCCTGTTTAACATCTTTATTGATGATCTAGACGAGGGGATCGAGTGCACCCTCAGTAAGTTTGCAGATGACACCAAGTTGGGTGGGAGTGTTGATCTGCTCGAGGGTAGGGAGGTTCTGCAGAGAGATCTGGACAGGCTGGAGCGATGGGCTAAGGCCAACTGTAGGAGTTTCACTAAGGCCAAATGCTGGGTGCTGCACTTGGGCCACAACAACCCCCAGCAGCGCTACAGGCTTGGGGAGGAGTGGCTGGAGAGCTGCCAGTCAGAGAGGGACCTGGGGGTGTTGATTGACAGCTGGCTGAACAGGAGCCAGCAGTGTGCCCAGGTGGCCAAGAAGGCCAATGGCATCCTGGCTTGCATCAGAAATAGCGTGGCCAGCAGGGACAGGGAAGTGATCTTACCCCTGTACTCGGCACTGGTGAGGCCACACCTCGATGACTGTGTTCAGTTTTGGGCCCCTCACTACAAAAAGGACATTGAATTACTCGAGCGTGTCTAGAGAAGGGCAACGAAGCTGGTGAAGGGTCTGGAGCACATGTCATATGAGGAGCAGCTGAGGGAACTGGGGTTGTTTAGTCTGGAGAAGAGGAGGCTGAGGGGAGACCTCATTGCCCTCTACAACTGCTGCAGAGAGCTGGGGATGAGTCTCTTTAACGAAGTAACAAGCAATAGGACAAGAGGTAATGGCCTCAAGTTGTGCCAGGGAAGGTTTAGACTGGATATTAGGAAGCATTTCTTTACAGAACGGGTTGTTAGGTGTTGGAATGGGCTGCCCAGGGAGGTGGTGGAGTCCCCATCCCTGGAGGTGTTTAAGAGTTGGGTTGACACAGCGCTGAGGGATATGGTGTAGTTGGGAACTGTCAGTGTTAGGTTAATGGTTGGACTAGGTGATCTTCAAGGTCTTTTCCAACCTAGATGATTCTGTGATTCTGTGAAGTTTTGTTGCACGGCCATGAGGCAACTGATAATGAGGAAAATAAGCTACCATACTAGCTTATTCTTGACCTCAGTAACCTAGAGACGTAAGGTCCTCTTTACTGTTATTGATTTCCTGTATCATCTTGTACATTTCTCCCAAAGTTAGCTTGAAAAGCATTTCATGCACTCTGAATGGAATAAAAACATAGCTAAAGGCATGGATGGAGCTTCTAAAGCACTCTGTCAGCCCATTTGTCTGTTGGCAATACTTTGCAGCTATTATGACTGAAATGGAATAAGTGCTTTTCTTTGCTCTTCCAGCTAAACTGCAAGTCCCCTCACCTCACCTCCTCTCTATTCTCTTGCTCTTTGTGGCAGAGAAGCAGAGTAGGCAGACAGCAATATGCAGCATACTGTGGTGTAAGAAGATTTGGTCCATTTTCTTGGAGTCTTTGAAGATGCATATTTTTTATTATATCTATTTTTTAATCCATCTGGAATCCATGGGTCTTTCTACCTGGGTAAATTCTGTTGATATTTCCCATCCCTGTGTGTCCCTGTATTCCTCCTTGCTGCCAGTAACTAAATTAGTATATTAAAAAACCAACAACAAAATAAAAAAGCTGTGATAGCATCAAGCTTGATTCCTTGCTTTATATCTCTGTGTTTGTATGTGCAGTATGGGATGGTGCTGAATTTTCCTCTGATTGTCACTGCTCTTTGAGCAATCAAGATTTTCTGCATATAAAATAATTTTTCTCTTATGTGTCTTTCTGTAACAGCCACATGCGAGTAGTTTATGTAAAAGTTGGGCAGTGTTGTCCTCCCTCTACCCTTTTCCAGGTCTTCCAGGAAAACATACTGATTTGAGAGACCAATTTTCCTCGAGTTAGTTTAGGATCACCAGTGGGAAGTGCAGTGATGTCAGAATTGTCTGGATGAAATTTAAAAAATCATTTGAATTTGTACTTTATGTAGACTGCAATCTTTTTTATGTTTTTTTTTTGTGAGGATGTTTTGTTTTATTTTAAGCTCAAGTACTGAGGCAGTTTTGCATTTGTTTTTAACTGAAATTTTGATAGTCTCTACAGAATATGTCGTACGGTTAATTTATGTAAAATTGAGGGCATGTGTGTCTGGGGCGTGTGGCAGGTATCCCTGGCTGACACAATATCTTGATGACATTAGCATTGTTAGTTTTGTGAAATTTGGTATTCCTTGAATGTACTGGAGAAGAGTCTGTCGAGGGGGAAGCATTTGTATTTGCTTTGGCTAATTTGCTCTTCCTCAGGGTCAGATCATGGATCTGGAAGGCAAAGTCCGCAGGGCGGCAGTGGAGAGGGGCGCTGTGGAGCTCAAAAAGAATGAATTCCAAGGGGAGCTAGAGAAGCAGCGACAGCAGATCGACAAAATCCAGTCCTTGCACAGCTTTCAGATGGAAAATGCCAACAGAGTACATCAGGAAGAGAAGGTAGGGCCTTTCCTAGCCACAGTTTTCTGTGAGTTTATGGTTTACCAAGACGCTCTCTGCAACAGATTAAAGTTGCTTCAATGTTCCAGCTAATGGGAACACAGTCAGTGTTTGTGTGGCAAAACATTTAATTTATGTATTATTGTATAATATTTGGAAAACGGACATTGAACACACATTATAATTGTATAATATGTGAAATATTAGAAGCTGCAAGTAACAGCACTTCTGAAGAAAACCTCTACCCCCTTTATAAGTCATTGTTGCCAATCTTGGGTTGGCCTCTTGCTTTATTTCCTGTATACTAATGTTTTAAAATGTAAGGAAAAGAAACTGCACCAACAGATGTATTTGTATTCCCAGATATATTTGTATGTATTTATAGGCCTAAATGATTGACATTTATTTCTAAAAGCATTACAAATTTTGTGGCACCTTGGCCTTCTGCCTCCAAAACCCAAAAGCGCTGGGAGACATCAGAAAGTTACACTAGCCTTTTGTGGCAGGGCTTCTCACGGTAGAGCATTGCCAAAGGGATGGAGGTCCTTTGTGAAGAACGTGAAAACACCTACTTAAATAGCAGTGTGTACAGTTACTGCTGTGTAGTATCTTGCATAGGCTGGAGTGATGGGCTAAGGCCAACTGTAGGAGTTTCAATAAGGCCAAATGCCGGCTGCTGCACTTGGGCCACAACAACCCCCAGCAGTGCTACAGGCTTGGGGAGGAGTGGCTGGAGAGCTGCCAGTCAGAGAGGGACCTGGGGGTGTTGATTGACAGCCAGCTGAACAGGAGCCAGCAGTGTGCCCAGGTGGCCAAGAAGGCCAATGGCATCCTGGCTTGTATCAGAAATAGCGTGGCCAGCAGGGACAGGGAAGTGATCTTACCCTGTACAACGAAGCTGGTGAAGGGTCTGGAGCACAGGTCATATGAGGAGCAGCTGAGGGAACTGGGGTTGTTTAGTCTGGAGAAGAGGAGGCTGAGGGGAGACCTCATCACCCTCCACAGCTACCTGAAAGGAGGTTGCAGAGAGCTGGGGATGAGTCTCTTTAACCAAGTAACAAGCGATAGGACAAGAGGGAATGGTTCAAGTTGCGCCAGGAAAGGTTTAGACTGGATATTAGGAAGCATTTCTTTACAGAACGTGTTGTTAGGCGTTGGAATGGGCTGCCCAGGGAGGTGGTAGAGTCCCCATCCCTGGAGGTGTTTAAGAGTTGGGTTGACATAGCGCTGAGGGATATGGTGCAGTTGGGAACTGTCAGTGCTAGTTTAACGGTTGGACTAGATGATATTCAAAGTCCTTTCCAACCTAGATGATTCTGTGATTCTGCATACTGTGTTGTTGTTTTCCTCATGTTGCTGATACAGTCTCAGATATTTCCATTAGTCATTATTACCATTTTCCTCACTGTTGCCAGAAGTATTTAGCTGAGGTTATTCATTCTGGGTTTATTGCCTCTCCTGTAGAGTCTCTTGACTGAAGCTTATAGATCAGCGTTCCAGGACTATTATTTTGAACAGACTGAGATGGTAATAGGTGCACTTCAGGTAAAGGGTTCACCATTAGGTCACAGTTTGCTGCTCAAAACTTGCAGTGCTTGAACAGAGTATGACCAGAATATCTTTGAAGGACTTAGAGGAAGAAAAATTGAATAAAAATGGAAGGTGGAATTGTTTCATTAATATGCACACCAGTGGCATATATTTTTAATTTATTTTGAAGTTATCTTTATCCAAGGTCTTCAAAGAAATAATAAACCAATTCTTTTTACCTCTTTTGAGACAAACATGGGTTTTTTTTTTGATAATTTCTCTCTTCTGAGTTCAGTCTTTGCATATACTTTACAAAAGCTGAGGTACAGTTTGTCTTTTTTTTTTTTTAATGTATGCATTTATTAAGAATATACCCCAGGATAGTCAGACAGCATTCAAGTGAGTAATCAATCTTCTTGTCACTTCTGCCTCCTAATAGTGGGTGCTGCTACTGAGTGCTGCAGGAACTGTTTAAATTTACTATCCTCTGGGAGGGTACCCTAGTTTGCATGTTGGTGAAACTCACCATTCTGTTTTGGTTTTTTTTTGCATTCCAGTTCTGTCCTGCAAGGAGGGAAAGCACATACATGAGTAAAAAACAAACAAAAAGAAGTGAGAAAAGGGCCAACATGACTGAGTATTTGCTTAATTTACAGTCTTTTTTTGCATAGGAAATATATTTTATGCTTTCTTCTCATATGTAGATTTTCCTGTAGCCAGAGTTATTAAAAGTTAGTGGAACTGGAAGTTCTGACTGCAGAGTTTACAGCACAGGCTGACCAAAGGGGTGGATGTTGAGAGCTGATAACAGGAGGTTTAAGAAAGCTCGGTGAATGAAATGTTGCTTCTCCCACGCATGGTGTGCAACCTTTCTGCTTCAAATTACTGTGGTACCAGACAAGTGTAGCTGACACCACGCAATCCACCTTTCTTGTTGTGGTGATAGTTTTGAGTCTAGAGGACATGTAGGAGCTGTAGTCTCGTTAAATCTGTCACCTGTGCCAGGAAAAGTGTTGGGAAGTATTTTACAAAACCAGAACTGCTGTTGGATTTGGTGGTGCATGTGGTAGTCTGGGGAAGAGCCAAAGCGGCTTCTGGAAAATCAAATCTTGCGTCGGAAGTCTCCTGGAGTTTCCTTCTGAAAGAGGTAGTGACAAGGATGAAGGAGAATAATCAATGCCTTCACACCTGGAATTGCAAAAGGCTACATACGCATGGCTTGTAGAGAAATTGTGCAGCCACGTGGTAAGATTGTGTTATCACAGGGGTGAATGATAAGGCAAAAGTTACAAAGCAGCTCAGAAATAAACTGGGTTAGTTGTGGTACTGTGGGGAGGTCACCGGTGGAGTTTTGGAGTGGTGGGAAAGGCACACAGAGGAGAACAAGGAGGATAACCAAAGCTGTGCAGTAGTTTCTCTACACAAATCCACAGTGTAGGTTACAGGCTGGACAAGAGTCGGCTGAGGAGAGCCATTGTGGGCATCTCCAGGATGCCAAATAGTGCGGAAAGTGCTCATGGCTGGGAGAGACAAGGCATGGTTCTCCATCCACTGAGGAGCTTCAAATGCACTCAGCAAATTGTAGTTCAGACTGGGCAGAAGAAGTGATCTTCACTCAATAGATGGTGAAGCTGCAGGTGTGTAGCATCCGTGGTGTGCAGTTCCAGTGGATCTGTGTGGGTTAAAAAGCAACGGGATTACCTTGGACAAACACCTGCCCCACCACCCAATACCAAGGTGTTTGTTCTGGTTCCAGGTGTTCCTCATCCAGAAGTAGCTGCTGCTTGGAAAATACTGTGCTTTATGGCTGCCTTGGTGTTCATTCGACATCCAGTGTAGGAGACAGGATGCTGGGCAAGGTGAATTTTGGGACCTGTCAGATATAGCTGTGCCTTCCTTTTAAGGAATTTTCCCTCCATCGCCCTAAAACACAGTTGTTCAGAAATGGAATAGTGTATGAACCTTGCTGTTGAAACACCAGGAGCTGATGGTGTAGGAAGCATTAGATAAAAATGATACAATGGTCTCATTTCCTGTTGCGTTGGGTCTGTGTGTGGCCCCTGTGAGAAGCTTCTTGAAGCTCCCCCAGCTCCAAGTCGGACCCACCTTTGCACCAAGGCCAGACCAATTAGTGATGGTGGCTGCACCTCTGTGATAAGGTATTTAAGAAGGGGAACCTGGGAGGAAGAGGAGTGAGTGAGACATGTCTGCAAACACCGAGGTCAGTGGAAGGAAGAAAGGAGGAGTATGGGGGGGAGAGAGGAAGCAGGAGGAGACTCCTCTGCAGCCTGTGGTGAGAGGGCAGGCTGTGTCCCTGCCACCCATGGAGGTCACCTGTGGAGCAGATGCCCACCTGCAGCCTGTGAAGGACCCCATGCCAGAGCAGGTGGCTGCGCCCGAAGAAGGCTGGAACTCTGTGGAAAGCCTGTGCTGGAGCAGTCTGTTCCTGGGAGGATTGCAGCCTGTGGCAGGGACCCACGCTGGAGCCATTTGGGAAGAACTGCAGCCTGTGGGCAAGTCTCAAATTGGAAAAGTTCATGGAGGACTGTGTCCTGTGAGAGGAACCAACACTGGAGCAGGGAAAGAGCGAGGAGTGCTCCCTCTGAGGAGGAAGGAACAGCAGAGACAATGTGAGAGGGACTGACTGCAATCCTCATCCCCTGCCCCCTTGCACCTCTGCAGGGCAGGAGGTAGGGAAATAGGGAGCAAAGCTGAACTGGGGAAGAAGGGAGGGGTGGGGGGGAGGTGTTTTTAAGATACGGTTGTATTTCTCACTGTCCTACTCTGATTGGCATATCAGTGGTGGTGGTGGAATTCAAATTAAGTTGATGTTTTGTCTTTTTCCAAGTTGAGTCTGTCTTGTGCCTGTGACCAGAATTGGTGGGTGAGCCCTCCCTGTCCTTGTCTCGATCCTTGAGCCTTTTGTTGTATTTTCTCCTCCCCATCCCACCAGCGGCAGGGGGAGGAGTAAGTGAGCAGCGGTGTGGTGCTCAGTTGCCCTCTGGACTTAAAGGGTGACATCTGTCTTCTGCTTATTGTCACTGGAGAAGACCAAGTGTCAGGAGCCTGAAGTGATAGGACGAACATTATGTGCCTGTGCACCACTTTGCGGCAAATCCAAAATTTGCTCTTGTTGCGACAGCATGAACCAATATCCTGCACAGATGTTCTTTGTTTTCCAACTCTGTGATTTAAGGGTAGGGAGAGTTGTTCTACTGGGAACCTGTGTATTTGTCAACACATGCCATCAGCCAAGTTGGCATGGATTCACCCACTCTAATGTTGGAATGCCCCGATATGGTGGTACTGAAGAGAGAGAAAGCTTAGTTCTCCTCACTGAGGACCTTCGTCTGAAGAAGCTGACCGGGATTAGAGGTTATTCCACAGAAGGATGTAGAATATAAGAAAAGACTCTTTCTGAATATTTTTTTTAGTGTGTGTATCTACGTCTGTGTGTAAGTGTGTGTTGTATATTCACGTGTGCATACATATTTGTATACACACAGGCATACACGTGTCCTTGTTTTTCAGCTCCATGGATTCTAGTGGAATCAGAGATTCCTGGGAGGCAATTAATGAATTCACCCTCTGTGGTTATGGGAAACTTGGTGCTTGAACTGAACTTTATTTACCCCGTGGGGATTAGCAGCAAGTATTTACCTAGCCCAGGAAGGATGAATGCAAATCCAAATCCCAAGTTTCTCAACTTGCTTTACAAGTAATACAAACTGTCTAACTAACTAGACAGATCTTTGACTGATAAATGGGATTTTGTTTAGTTCTTGTTGTTGTTCTTAAAAAGAAAAAAACGAAAATGTTTTCAGCTGACGTGTAGGAGTGAATGGTCTGTGTCAAAAATGCCTCTTTTTCAGGGAGAAATTACAGTTCTTCTGGTTCTAGAAGAAATGTATATGGGAACAAACTCCTTACAAAAAGCAACTGTCAAGTAACGTTTGAGACCCATCTTAACTGCAGTTCATCTCTGCTCACTGTCTTATTACTCTGCTGATAAATCAGTGGCATAATTGTTTTGTATTTTAGTTTCATACCAAACTAATACACCAACAAGATACTTGCTACACTAAAGTCATTGTTGGTGGCAGTGTGGTAACCGCTTTGAGTTAAATCTGCCTTCTTTTCTAGTAGAACTGTCTCTGTGCTACTTAAAGGACGAGCACATAGAAAAAAGGAGGTAGTCCGAGCCTGAAATATCCTGTGGACTCACCATTCACTGAGGCAGTGTAATCCTGGGAAATTGTTGTTGTAATTACTCTCTTACATATAAGTATGTATAAAACACTTCTGTCACCAGTCTGCTTATTAAAAAAATCTGCTCGAATTTTAAAGGATTAATGTAGATTTAGCAAATGGCTTCTGGAAATCCATACAGAAATAGACATGAAGAGATCACAAAGAGCTTACATGAATTCTTAGTAACGTATAAGGAATCAGGAGTGCAAAAGGGCTGTTTCTAATCCGTAAGCAATTTTCTAAAAAACGGTGTTCTGTATGGTTGTTATTCAGGACTCGTAGCTTCTGGGATGTACACAGCCATGACAGCCTTTTGAAAAGTGTTACAGGAAAACAATGTATGTAATTTCTCTTATTTTTAACTGCTAGAACACACTTTTGCAATTTGTAATTTTCTTTGGATTTATATAATTGTTCCCCAGCCCACATCTTGTTTTACTGAGGAGAGGGACCAAGCTTTGTACATTATATGTGAAGCAAATCACTGTCCTGTAGCTCAGTGTCTTTTAACACTGGCCACAGCTGCTCTCACATCCCCTCCCTCTCAGAAAATTTCAATTCCCAGCACAGCCAACTGAGACAAAATACCTATTGGTATGCGGAGAGTCAGCTCTGCTCAAAATGAATGACGGTGGGCAGGGGAGAGAAAGAAGCCTGCTGTGAAAAGGAAAAGGTGCCTATGTATGTTTTGTTTTTGTTTTTTAAACCCAACAACGTTGCATTTTCTAGTTTTAAAAGGACTAAGGAAAAGCAAGCACTGCCTTGTGCATACAAAAGTATGGCTCTACTTGCCATAGCATGATGTTACTAAATTAGCAAGAGAAACCAGTCTGCTTACTCATGACTGGTACAGCAGCAGTCTAGAATACTACCTCTTTAAAATACATTTTCATATGGTGGAGAAAACAAATGGGTGATCTGGGACTAGCTGAACTGGAGGCACCCAAAGAGTGGAAATTTTAGAGTATGTGTAGCTTAAGAGTCAACTACTGTAACATTTCTACCTCTTCACAGCAAAGTAAATGGACAAAAAGGAAAGGAGAAG